>NC_080585.1:79259530-79884322 GCF_029962835.1 Magnolia sinica
AACTCCCTAATTGTTGATTTAAAATCTGAAATTGAGAAACTTAAAACTGAAGTATCTTCTCTTCTGAGTTTAAAGGACACATGGAAATATGCCCAAGGTGATCCAAAGTTAGAAAAACTTTTATCCGGATCTAGAAAATGTGGCGATCGATCCGGGTTGGGCTATGATAAAAATCTACCTCCTAAACAAAAGTATACTCCTCCTATGTTTGTTAAAGGAGAGTCCTCAAACTCAAAAGGGAAAAGTACTTATTAAGATTTTTCTAGAAATTCAAAAACTTTTCAAAAACCTAGAAACAGCCATGTCAACTTTAATCAGAAACGAAATCCTCTAGCTGAAAAGATAGTTGATTTACTCAAGGAGCTCTTAAAATCTAACTCTACAGGTCATTCCTACAAATATACACAAAAGAAGACCAACTATGTTCCTAAACCTAAAACAGTTATGAAATGGGTTCCTAAAGTCACCTGCTTGGTTGTTCACACTGCTTTCAAAGCAACAAGTCATTCAAAGTGGTACCTAGACAGTGGATGCTCCAGGCATATGACAGGTGACAAAGCCTTATTCACCGATCTGAAAGATATGACTGATGGTTCAGTCACATTTGGTGATGGTAGCAACTGCAAGATTATAGGCCAAGGTACGGTTCAACTTTTTAATCTTCCTGTGTTTCAAAATGTTTTGTACGTTGAAGGCTTAAAACACAACTTGCTTAGTATATCACAAATATGTGATAATAACCATAATGTTCGGTTTTCTAATCAAAGCTGTGAAATACTAAATAATAAGGGTTCTGTAATATTAACTGGACGTAGAACGTCTGAAAATTGCTATATTATTAGTGAATCCAGCTCATCTAATCAAACATGTTACATGGTCCATACAGACGAGACTGATTTATGGCACAAACGTCTTGGACATGTACATTATCGAAATTTATATCGATTGAGCAAATGAGAACTTGTAAGAGGTTTACCCAAACTTCAGAAATTAGATAAAATATGTGGTGAGTGCCAGATAGGCAAACAAACAAAGAACTCACACAAAAAGGTGAATTCAAATACCACATCAAGACTACTCGAACTTCTCCACATGGATCTGATAGGACCTACTAGAACGGAAAGTCGTGGTGGTAAAAAGTATATCCTGGTAATAGTTGATGACTTTACCAGATATACGTGGGTAGTCTTCTTAAGGGATAAATCTGAAACCCTTGAAGAAGTAAGAAAAGTTCTCAAAAGGATTCAAACTGAAAAATCCTCTCAAATCAGTAAAATTCGTAGTGATCATGGATCTGAATTTGAGAATAGCAATTTTGAGAAGTTCTGTACCGACCAAGGAATATTACATGAATTCTTTGCTCCCAAAACTCCTCAACAAAATGGAATTGTAGAAAGGAAGAATAGGGTGCTTCAAGAAATGGCTAATGTCATGTTGAATAGCATGAAGCTCTCTAAAAATCTTTGGGCTGAAGCAGTCAACACAGCTTGCTATATTATTAACCGAGTCTCCACTAGAAAAGATAATAATAAAACGGCTTACAAATTGTGGTTCAATAAAAAGCCTACTGTTAAATACTTTTGAGTTTTTGGCAGCAAGTGCTATATTTTACGTGATCGTGAAAATTTGGGAAAGTTCGATATGAAGAGTGATGAAGGTATTTTTCTAGGATATTCTTTAAACAGTCGAGCTTATAGGGTCCTGAACAAAAGGACTAGTGTGATTCAAGAATCCATTAATGTTGTCATTGATGATCATTTAAACACACCAACTTCTAATTCAGATAATGATGAAGTACTAATCATTGATAAACCTGATACTTTATCGAATCAGACTGATTCTGAGTTAAGGACTGTTAAAGATCATCCAACCACATAAATTCTTGAAAATCTTCTCACCGGTGTTCGCACCCGTAGACAACTTGAGGATATATGTAATTATGTATGTTTTACATCCCAAATTGAACCATCAAACGTAAAAGAAGCTTTTGCTGATGAAAACTGGATTATTGCGATGCAAGATGAACTCAACCAATTCATAAGAAATGATGTTTGGTATCTCGTACCAAGACCTAAAGATAAACACATCATTGGAACAAAATGGATTTTCAAAAATAAGTCTGATGAATGTGGAAATATAATTAGAAACAAGGCTAGACTGGTGGTATAAGGTTATACTCAAATTGAAGGGATTGATTTCGATGAAACCTTTGCACCAGTAGCACGTCTTGAATCTATCAGACTATTTATATCCATTGCATGTTTTAGAAAGATAAAGATCTATCAGATGGATGTGAAAAGTGCTTTTCTAAATGGCGATTTACATGAAGAAGTCTATGTTGAACAGCCAATGGGATTTGAAGATTCTAAAAATATTGATCATGTATATCGGCTTAAAAAGGCACTTTATGGATTAAAACAAGCACCTAGGGCATGGTATGAGAAACTAACAAAATTTCTTTTAAGTCATAATTTTCAAATGGGATCTGTTGATAAAACTCTGTTTATTAAAAAACATAATGATTATATCTTAATGGTACAGATTTATGTTGATGATATCATTTATGGATTAACTTGTACTGACTTGACTACTGAGTTTGCAGATTTGATGAAATCACAGTTTGAAATGAGCATGGTTGGGGAATTGACTTATTTCCTTGGATTGCAAGTAAAGCAACAATCTGAAGGAATATTCATTTCTCAATCTAAGTATGCCTTGAATCTAATTAAGAGATTTGGATTTGAGAATGGTAAAAATTTCGATACTCCTATGAGTACTACCCTGAAACTGTCAAAAGATTCTAATGGTAAAAATGTTGACTCAAAACTTTATCGGAGTATGATTAGTAGTTTGTTATATTTAACTGCTAGTAGACCTGATATTTCTCTAAGTGCTGGTATTTGTGCAAGATATCAATCTGATCTAAAAGAATCTCACTTGATTGCTGTCAAGTGAATTATTAGATATGTCGCAAGTACTGTAAATCTAGGTCTCTGGTATCCTCATGAAACCAATGTTCAATTAGCTGGGTACTCGGATGCTGACTGGGCTGGTAATCTAGATGATAGAGAATCAACCAGTGGTGGTTGTTTTTTTATTGGAAATTGTCTAGTTTCCTGGTTTAGTAAGAAACAAAATTCTATATCACTTTCAACAGCCGAAGCTGCAGCTGGTAATGCATGTACACAGCTCGTTTGGATGCAACGAATGCTAAGTGATTATGGAATTAAACAGGATTCTATGTTATTACACTGTGATAATTCCAGTGCGATAAATATTTCAAAAAATCCTATTCAGCATTCTCGTACTAAGCACATTGACATTAGATTTCATTATATAATGGAATTAGTAGAAGAAAAAGTTATATCTCTAGAATATATTCCTACTGAAGATCAACGTGCTGATATTTTCACAAAACCTTTTGATAAAAGCAGGTTCAAAAAGATGAAATTTGATCTTGGCATGTGCATTTTAAATTGATAATTTATGCCTTCTTGTATAATATTGTATATATTTGCTAGATTGTATTTCAATTTTTGTAAAATTTGCAAGTAAATTGAATTTTTGGGGTTTATACGACCGGTCGTAAATACCCACGACCAGTCGTAGAATTCGGGTAATAAACACGACCAGTCGTGGAGCACGGGTTTCACTTCAAATTGGAGATTTTTCTATTTCTTCCTCATTTCTTCTTTCTTCTCCTTAGAGCCGAACTTCGACTCGTCGAACCCATCCTTTAAGTTCTTTAAGGTTAGTGTTCCAAATCCGTTTTTCTTGCATATTTGTGTCAAGATTGCTTCCTTTTCTCTCTTGAAGCTTTCTATCTTGAAAATCATTGAGATTTGGGGTTTGGGTTGTGAAAAATCTGTTTTGAGCAAACCCACTTCTCAATCCTTTGCAACTTCTTTATTCCTTTAATTCCTTGTTGCAAATGGCTTCTAGAGGAAGAAAAACTACTTCACGTGGTCCTTCTTCTTCCTCCAGATCAAGCCCTATCTCTAAACATCATCTTCTTGTTCCCAATGATGATCTATCATTTGTTAGGGACATTAGATCTCGTAAGGTTATCGTTGAACATCCTGTTGATGTCAATCACATTGCTCCATTTGACATCCTTCCTATGCTTGAAGCTGTAGGTTGGACTAACTTATTGCATTGGGGTGGGCCTGCATACCGGTCCATTGCCCAATCCATGTTTTCATGTATTAGCGCATTTTCACAGGATAATTTAACTTTTCAAATTTCTACTAGAGAAGGGCCATTTGACGTTGATCGTCATTTAATTTCAGCCCTTATGGAAATTCTTGTGAATGATGAGGGTATTCCAATTCATAATTTAACTGATAAACCCTCAATAGCTGAAAAACGCATGCTCACTAGAGACTTGTGCAATATGGATGTTCAATGGACTCAAAAAGGGAATGCGCTCCCCGCAAGGTATTTGTTACCCAAATACAGAATTCTCCACAGAATCTTTGTGTCTAATCTGTATCCTCGTTCGGGTAATAAATCTGACCTGACTTCATTTATGGTTCGTGTTATCCATGCTATCTCAAATGGTACTCAGATTTGTTTGCCATCCTTAATCAGTCATTTCATTCTTCAGTTTCGACTCCATCCTGGTCATAGTGACATTCCATTTGCATACTTTATGACTGTATTGGTTACTCATATGTTAGTCGATATGCCTGTTGATGAAGCACCTATCCATCATCTGATCTTCAACAATACAAATATTAATAAGATGAAGTTGGATCTGCTTCCTGAACAAGGTGGTGGTGTGATGGTGGTCCTGAAGAAGCTGGTGTTGACATTAATATGGATGATATTTTTGAGGAACTGGATTCTGACTCTGCTAATGATCCAGATTTTGTACCATCTGATGTTGATGCACGTCTAAGTGCATTAGAAGGTAGAGTTGAGGATATAAATGTTAAGTTGGAAAACATGTCTGTTGCTAATGATTTGCAATTCAAGTATATGCGCAAATATCTTAGGCGCTTGAATAAATGCATGCACCAACTTGATCCTTATATTCCTGCTCTATCTTTAAGTTCTAGTTCTGACTAGTTTTTATGAGACTTCTGGTCTGTAATGACTTTATTACTTAGCACTTGTTTGCTTGAGTTTGAGTTGGATTTTATGCTGGATATTTGTTCTTGATGTAATATTTATGCTGGATATATGTGATGCTATCTTGAGTATCTCTATGACTCTTTTGCTATACTCTATTTCCTCCTTCTGTTTCCTCTCATTCCTTTATTTAGTTCTCCTTTGTCATATTGTGACAGGGGGGAGAATGGTTTGTTGTTAATATGATTGTGAGAGGAGTAGCATTGGTTATGTTACTCAGGGGGAGTGGGGTGTCAAGGGGAATATATGTTTGATCTTGAATATATATTTGATCTTGAATATATGTTTGATCTTGTTGAATGATAATGGTTGAATGTTGAAACTGGTTGAATGTTGAATGTTGAAATGTTGAATGTTGAATTACAGGTATTAACCAGTTGTTTTACTCTTATTTATCTTGATTATGTGTTTTGTCACTAATTTGACAAAGGGGGAGATTGTAAGTGCTATAGTTTCTATCCCTCTTTGTTGTCAAATTTGTAGTGCCAAAATCACTATTATACTCTATTATATAAAACTTGCATAAGTGAAGCTCTTTCAAAGATCAACATTCATGAACAAGCTAAGCTCACAACAAACAAAGCTCTTAAGTACAAGACTCAAGATCTTGAATGAAAGAACTGCTCACAAGACAAGACTCAAGCTGAACTCAAGACTCAAGTTGAAAGTCAAACTCAAGCCACTAACAAGATTGAGTTACATGAAGAGTTCAACTACATCAATACTTCAAGACTGATACTTCAAGGTCACTTGTTCCTAATGCTTCAATGTCCATACTTCATGATTGAGGTTTGTTTGACCATAGGTTGACCTTAGAAGTAGGTCATTTCAGATACATAAGTCGAATGTTATTTTACATGTGATTGGTCTGTTCTTCGACTAGTCCTAAGTCTTCTTAGACTAGTCCTAGACTTACTTTGACCAGTCTAAGAAAATCCTCGACCAGTCGTGAGTTTGTTACAAAATTCCGGATAAAATCTGTTAGCCTTCGACTAGTCCAGGAATCTGTTCGACCAGTCGTAGGAACAGTGTCGACTGATCTTCGACCAGTCATACAACCTTCGACTCGAAGTCCAGCGAAGGTTTACAGGACCTACGACCAGTCGAAGGAAACCTACGACCAGTCGTAGGTGACCTACGACCAGTCATAGAACGGTCAGAGCATATCCCGCCGGATTTTTCAAATATTTGTTGTTGCTTCGACTAGTCGAAGAACACTCTAGACCAGTCGAAGACCCGATCTTCTCACTTATAAATAGTGCACGAATCTCAGAAGAAATCATCGATTTAATTAAAGTATTCAAGCCAATCTTCGTCGAACTTCTGAGAGATAATTCTGTGCTCCATCTAAGCTAAGTGTGCTTATTTAATATTCTTCTTTCCTTAGCTTTATTTTAATTGATTTTGTTTCTGCTATTCCAATCTAATTTGAAAAGAGGAATTGTTATTCCCTTTCTTTGGAATCAAAATCAATTAAGGCAAGCCCTATTTGGTTTAATTTAAAATCTATTAGAACTAGAACCATTGTAATCGAGTATTGGACATTGAACTTGGACATTCAATCATCTACTTTGATTTGGTTCTATCGGCCGCTACAACGAAGGAGATTTTCGGTATTTTACATATTGTAAATTCCTTTCTATTATTTTGGTTTCTTTCAAGATTTGCGGAAAAATCTTGTTATATTGGTTATCCGAGGAAAGCCAGGAAAACTCGAAGTGGGGTTTTTTTTAATTGTGTAAGCCCACATACAAAGATACAATTGTAAGGGTTTTGGGTGAACCTGGGAAAACCTATTTTTAGTGAACGCTAATATCCCCTGTGTGAGGATATTAGGAGTGGAGTAGCTTTTTGTGTGGCTGTTGTATAACAGTTGGTGAACACACAGGCGAACCACTATAATCCCTTGAGTTGTGGTTGATTGTTTTATTTTTCTAATTTTTTATTCTTTTTGTGGGATGTATGTATGGTGGTGAATGTTGTAATTATTTCAAGCTTTGTGAGAATATTGTAATAGCTTAGAATTTACTTTCTGCTATTCCTTTATAAGCTTGATTTTCAATTTCATTTGAAAGTTGTTCTAGCAAGGTTGCCCTACCATTTTTATGGTGTATGGCTGTCCCTAGAACAATACATCTTTAATTACAAGTTATTTCAATTCAGTTTATATTTATTTTTGTATTCCTCTTCGATTTGAGACTTGATACAAAGACCTTTCTAGAAATAAGGTTGTCCTACCATAAACTCTGTTTTTGGTGTAAGGTTGTCCTTAGAATAACGTTTGTATCAACCTCTCAAGATCTGAATTTTGAGGTTGTTTTTCTTTCCTGCATTATTATTTAATTTGGCTATCATTTTCTTTATTATTCCGCTGTTATAAGTTTTTATTTGGCATTGTCCTATTCACCCCCCCTCTAGGACATATAGCTTGGCCTTTTCAGTCACGTCCTGAAATTCAAGTACAGAGGGTGTACCCTCAGACCCGAGTTTCAAGTCGTAACTCATACACAAAGTGTAATAATTGCATTCAATTATATGATTATTCATCTACCTGCTATCATTAGCATAGATCTAAGTTCCATCCATACTCAATAATGTCTCAAAAATAAGAAATGATCTTTTATTCCAATAATCAATCATAAACATAGTTAAGGACCCTCCCATTCGGGGTCTTATGAAATGAAATAAACATGTCCAACAACTTGAAAGAATTAATTAACAATCTAAGAAAATTAAATATAATTAAAGTAAAAAAATCATGGCTACTCTAAGGCAGCAAATTCTTCCTCTGCCAAGTAGGGTCACGTGTCCCTTAAATCCTCTTCTGGCTTGGCCACATATTCCTGTTCTTGAGCCATTGACTCACCCTCATTCATATCTGTACGGTTTTTCCATCAATAAAAAAGATAAGCCGACTAGGCCTAGTGAGAATTCCCGACATGGTTCTTTACATCAAATTATAATAGAATGCCAATAATCATACACAATATAAATTTAAAAAAATGCAAATGCAATGCATTAAGTGGGAATCCATTCACTTGCTTGAGTTGGAAACCCGTCAACACGCATCTGCCCCTTCGCAGGCTTCTACCATTTGGTAGGCATAGGCAAGGCCTATATCTACTCATTGAGTAGGCTTCCACTAATATAGTGGGCTTTTGGTAACGATTCTACTAGAATATACCATCAATGGAGGTCCCCCAGGAATTCAGCACGTATTGCGCATGCAATTGATAGATGCATCAAGTAATCATGAATCACGTATTGCATAGATTATTTCGATTATCACATTTAAATCAACATAGTCTAACATATTAATCAAACAATATTATTATTAAGACAGAAATCACAGTCCTTTAAATCAACTAAAAGTACATGACAATTAAATTAGGGTAATAACACATCAAACAATTCATCTATTTTAACTGATGGATGGGAAACACATCAGGATCACTCACCTTGATGTGGTAGAGATGTTCTGTGAACCAATGGGTTGAATTGAATTAGGACTTCCTAAAATCACATAAATAAGAATTTTCTTGAAGCTTACAATTACACATCATGAATAAAATGTATGATTTATTATTTATCATTTATTCAGATTGATGTTGCCCATCCAATGGTCTGATTTGTTTAGAATTTAAGATTTTAATTTATTTTAATATTAAGGAACTAATGAATGGTGATGATTTAATCACACAATTCATATTATGTCATATAATTTTCTGTGCCAAATTGTATCTTGCGCAGAGAATTATTCTTTTTTTTTTCAATTTCGTTAGATTAAGGAAGAAAATTGATAGATATATAATCAGTATGGTCCATTAAGTTGTCGGTATGATTCTAAAAAAATATTATATAATTAAATTTATAACACCCATGAATAGTATGGATCATACTGATCACTATCCATCATGAAAAAAATCTCACATTCTATACATTAGCCTCAAAGTCATGAGCTTACCTTAAAATCTTACGTTTTATATTTTAGTCTTAAAGTCATGCGCATACCTTTTTACATGAATGAATTAAGCTTACACAATAGATGTCTAATGGATCTAATCCATCCAATGTGTAAATCAGGTCAAATTAACTATTGCATAAAGAAAAAAAAAATAAAATAAAAATACTAACCTGAATAAACAATTTCCAAAATCCTCCTTCCCACTTTCACTTTCGTTTTTTTTTTTTTTTTAAAAAAACGAGGTTTTCTTTGGTTCTTTCAGTTTTGATAGAACTCTTGCTCTCTCACGTTCCCTTCTTAAGAAAGAAGGTTCATTGAGAAACTACGAGATACGGAGAAATTTTGAATAAAGAGAGATAAGAGGAAGGATGATGAGATCGGTGGATCTCTTTCCACTCAAAATTTAAAATATAAAATTTTAAAATATAATTTTTTTTAACAAAAGTTGGGGGTGTTACATTCTACCCCCTTAAAATATATCTCATCCTCGAAATTTGAAAACTAGCATCTAAATTTTATTTTATTATTATTTTTTAAATTCTAGTGGCGTTGGTCACGCTAATGTTATTGATAGCTACATACACTGGATTGGTCTCTTAGTTTTATTATTATTATTATTATTATTATTATTATTATTATTATTTTAAACTTGATTTATCAATCTATGATATGGCATTTGAATCATCTTAATTGGACATGTACTTAAGTACTTATGAGTTGCAAAAATCAAGTGATTCCCATTATCTGACAAAATATGAGGAGCAAAAATTCTTTAAAATATTATGTGGTTCAGGTTCACATTTTTAAAATTATGTATATTCTAAGTAAAGTTACTCTTCATATTAAAATTATTAATCAAATATTATAGGTTAGGTTTCTAAGTTTCAGACGTCACAACGATTAAAGATCAAAGTGTCGCATCTCTCGATGTGACTAAAGGAAATTTTCAAATTCAGATTTGATAGACACATCATCATTTCCAAAATATTAACTTCCAAACTGAAAATCATAATGATTTAAAATTTGGAACATAGGTCACTGACTATTTGATGGATTTTTACAAAAATTTTCATATCAAAAAAATTATATCTTCTTGGGTTAATATCACTAAGGGAGAAAATTCATGCTGTCCAGCAATCACTTTTATCATTTATGGCCTACAATTTGATTTTTTTAAATTTATTTACAACTCAGATTGTCATAAAATTTTATACAGATATCCAATAATATGTACACAACTCTCGTAAAAATTTTAAAAACTTTTGAGTAACAACTTTATTGGTTTTGATCAAGGACACTAAATTGGTTCAAATTTTCAATTAACAATGTAAAAATTTGTCAGAAATTAACAATGAATGAACTTTTGATAAACATATTTTAGAAATTTTATGAAATGGATAAACACATGCTTGTATCAGATTTTATTTTACCAATACTTATAGTCATACTTTGATAAAACATGCAATTCATCATATAATAAGGCAACAACACATCTTATTGTTAGTGTCACCTATGTGGTATTCATTCCAATGGGTGGAGCTAATTTGTAGTTCAGCTAGTTCTAAAAAATGCCATACATAGTTTAAGATCTTGAGTAGTTGGAGCAATTTCAGTTTTTTAGGCTCTTGAGAAGTTGGAGCTGGGGGTCTTATGCGAATGGTCTTTGTAACTCTTATGAGTTCGCTGAACCACCACAGCTGGGGAATTCACAAACTATGATCCATCAGAGGGGCCCAGTGAAGCTACTGGGGTAGTGAACTCCATAGGTTTTACATGCAGGGTTGGCCACAGTAACTCTTTAGAGTTCACGGGGTGTACAAGGCTACTTAATGGGTACCAAATCCAAGGTCGCCAGTCCATCGATGAGGGGGAAACTCATTTAGAGGACCCTTCCCCATGAGTTTCTGCTGAAATCAAGCCAAGAATATGGGTGGTTTTATGCATGGTTGGCCTATCTATAGACAAGCCAAAGAGCGCACACTGTAGCTCACTTTTGCCTGCAAGGTCTAACCCATCCATGAGAGGGCATTTTCTCTTACCATCCCTCATGGCACTGTCAGAAGCTAAACAGATGGCACTGGTCTTATGTGTGGTTGGCCGTATGGGCGCTCTCCGCTGCTGTAACACCCCTTACTTTTCAATACTTGGGCGTTACCAAGAAGACTTAATTTAGAAAATGCAAATTCAATTTTCGTGAACATTCACATACTGTAGCCTAAATTTGACCATTGAGAGTGATTTAGGACCATAAATTAATACATCTAGCTGTCGATTTTCATGATGAACCATCACGCCACTAGAGAAATCTACTCTTATAGATAGATCAAACCATCCATTATTAATATCAAATGCTGGATCATCAAAACCCATCGTTCATTAGATTAACCACCTTCTCTAAGGAAACTTAGATACTTAGTAAATAATATAGTCATCCGACTTTGTAGCTATCTGTGTAAGTGTATTTATATTGCCCGGGAACATTTAAGGACATTGAAAACCAAAGTATGGACATGATTTAACCATTAGATTGTCAGGTATCACTAGATTGAACGCAAAACCACAAGATGAGGCCCACTTGGACTATGGATCTGCCTCATAGTTAGATTGATGGCCCATATTAAGCTGTTAGAGCTGATAGATGGGCTAGATTTTGGTAGACATCTTAGTGGACCACTAACGATCTATGTTGAAGCGATTCAGCCATTCAAACTCACTATCGTGTGGCCAAGTTAGATATAGGATTGACGAATCATGGAAGTATTTGACAAATTCCCTCTAAATTGAACTATAAACCTTTGTAACCACTGATGACCACATTCAGACACAATCTAACTGTCAAATTAATAAAAATCTATAACTAAGGACCCCGAATCATAAATTATGGTCCACCTAAGTTTTAGATTTGCTCAAATTTTGGACTAATGGCCTATTAGAACCAATAGAGGCCAGTCAATGGAATAGATCCATTAAAAAGATCATAGTGGGCCCCACATTTGAGCTGGGAGTACACAGCCTGTGTACTCCCACGCTGCACTAAACACAGTGTTCGGTCAAATCGGGTTTGACCCGACTATACCCGAAGAAGGAAGGGTCTTCTTCCCTTTCGAATTATCGCCAGCAATGGACATTGCCCATTTATTTGAATTTTGGCCCACCATGATCGCCCATGTAGATGATCCAAACCGTCCATCGTGTTGGGCTGGTCGTTCTCACCAAAACCTAGTGTAGAAAGTAGGATGTTGTACATGTGCTGTTGAGGGTCAAATATTGCATATTAGACCCCATTTATTACTTGGTTTTATGAACATGATACTGCTTAATGTTCTATTTTAATCATGTTTGTGTTGTAAGGTGAATTTAAGACCTTGGATTGAAAAGGATGCTAAAAGCATGGATTTAATGCTCAAGAATCACCAAAGCCAATGATGGATCTTAGAAGACCAAGAATGAAGCACTCACATGCCAAAGATCCAAGAAAACCAAGTCAAGAATGAAGAGAATAGAAGTTTTGAAGTGAATTTACGTAATCCTCGACTAGTCCTGGCTCCTGCTCGACTGGTCCTGGCCCAACTCGACCAGTCGAGTATTCCTTGACTCGAATTCCAGTGACAAAATCATGAAAAATTAGGTCATCCTCGACCTGTCGAAGGAAACCATCGACCCATCGAAAGTGACCCTCAACCAGTCCTGGGTTACGCAGACAGCACACAAAGTGCGGAAATTTGAAGCAGTTTCTGGAATTTTCTAACTCGGTGCGAAAGTTTGAGTTGTAAAACTATAAATAGGGGTCCCTAGATATTCCTAGGCATCTTCTAGGGTTTGAGGAGTGGAGCAAAAGGGTGGAGCCACCATCCGAGTTGATCCTTTTGTTTTGTTTAAGGGTCTTTAGTTCAATCATGTCTATGGTTGGCTAAACCTCTTAGCTAGGGCTAAGAGGTGAAGCTTGTAGAGTGATTGGGATGTTTACTTTGTTTTAATTCATATTTTATTGAACTCTCTTAGATTCTAGTTTGATTATGAGGAATATTTTTTTTGTTTTATTTTAGAAACTAACTTAGTTTTCTAAGTTTAGGTTTAGAAACTTTCTATTTTCTATTTTTAAAAACTGACTTGTTTTGTTTTGTTTTGCAGGATCTTAATTTAGGAACTTCTAGCTTGGTAACTTCTTTTTAACTCTCTCTTTCTATTTCTAAATTCTCAGAAAAATGCAACCGTCAATCCCCAGCATGGCGCTAAAAACTTGTTCACAACCCAAGTGTAGGGTCGTGATGTAGTAATAATCTCGGTAAGACCGAGGTCATTTTTATTGCTATAGGATTTTTTTTAAATATTAGAGTCAGAGTTAAGGTTTCACCATGCAAGAGTTGGTACGTCAGAATGCTGAGATGGATAAAAGATATTGGGAATGAATGTATGATGATTATGATATAAATCAACCTATGTCTCAAAATTTTTCTAAAACCATCATTGAGAACTGACCGGAATATAATGCTCCAACGGTTAAGAAGTCCTTACATGATTATATGCAGGAGAATAATTACACTCCACAGATTAAGAATATAGTACGTGAGTGTTGGGGTTATCATAATTATGGGAGTGAGAAGCATTATCACCCATCAGACAAGAATAAAACAATGCATGATTATATTATGGGTGATAATATGTATTAACAATCACCAGATCTCCTACATATGACCCGTGTGACTATGATTAGTGGAAACATCAATGTTGGGAAGATGAACCAACAATACATTATAGTGACATCAGAAGAACGATAAAAGCACTTGAATCACGCCTCGATAAGCTAATGGAGGCTAGTTCACCCCAGCCTCAACCCAATCCAATTCTTCATTCCCAATTTCCTACTTATGATCAGTGAAAATATCAAGATTGAGAAGTTGAACCAATAATGCATCATAGTGACAATTCTCTTGGGTCTATACCTCTGAGATCCAACAAGAAACGATCCAAGAGAATTCACTTCAAAAATTCATACAAACTCTAGAGCTCAGCCAACAAAAGACACTCCAGAGACTTCAAGAACTTATAAAAGATATACAATAGTAGAGTTCACGTGATGCGATTATGGAGAATACTGAAATTGAGAATGAAGAGTTGGATTGTGTTAATGAGTATATGGTTCAATTTCTTGAAAAGTTGATCTCGATGACGATCCAAAGAAATAGTCAAGAGACGTGGGTGTCTTTCAAATATAATGATAATGATACACTTCATTCACATGGCACACTTAGTTTCAATGATGAGGGAGGGGTTAGTTTATTCGAACCTCAAACCAATTTAGGAGTAGAATGTGAGGAAAGCGATCCCATCCCAAGTGTGTACTGCACTGAATTGGAAAATGATGAGTATTGGGATGACGATCATGAATATGCAGCCCAAATTCCCCTAGAATCAATCTCAAGTTTGGTCCAAGTCAGTAATCAGGAAGTACATCAAGTGATTGGTCATAAAGATCTACTCCACTCATCTGACATGTCTGATTTAAATGTGGAGGATGAGGCTCTTTCAACCGATCCTTCTAACTCTTGTGAGACATGTTTAGACCACTCCCCTAAATTGAATGATGATATGATTTTGGAGATGGACGAGTTACTCGATATGACTCTGAAATTTGAAACCATCTAGTTAAGGCCACCACCTGAGTTATCAACCCTTGACAATATAATGCTTTTATTGAGCAGTACCAATGAACAAAGTCTTCACATCAATTCTTCACCTATTGATTTTCAATCTGTCTGTGCAGGGCAAGAGCAAGAGAGCATGCGTCCATCCACTTCCAGAGATGATGGAATCCTTGAGTAGATCATCACAAACTTCAATGTGGAAAATGAATCACTCTCAACTGAATTTTCCAACTCCTTGGACGATTGCTTGACACACTTTATAGATTCAAATGATCCTATGATAAAAGAAATAGTGGATGCCTCACTAGACAATACCTCAGTGGTTGTCACGGACCAAGAGAACCCTTATTTTGAAGCCCCTCATTGCCCATACCCTGAATGTTTACCATTAAAGGAGGAGGAGCTAGAAATTGAACCGAAATTCGAAACTTTGGAATGTGTTGAGGCTAGATCATCTGCTAAGAATTTTTTTGAATTTTATTTACTTGTAGTCTCTGATTCACCATGGGGTAGTAACTCTGAAACTTTCTCTGTCACATGTGAATCATATATACTTTGGACACCTCAAGAGATTAAAAGGAAACCTTATGTTGAGGTACATAAGTTTCTCTGGACATTCATGCTCCAGGGCATCTAAGCCTATTACAAAAAGGGCTTTTGGATGATCTTGTTAAGAAACCTACTGAGAAATTTATCAAGATATTGGCTAGAGGAGGAACCTTGTGGCAGGACTAAGTAGCTTTTCCCTTGATTTCCTAGTTTAGGATTAGTTTATTGCTTTCATGGAATTTTGGATAGTTTGCTTATCATCGGTTTGAGTCCTTTGTGTTAACACATTTTTCACACTGAGACCATTAGAAACACATCAAAATTCCATCTTCAGGTAATACCTTTCCATCACTTCTCCTTTACTTTCGTTGTCTCATGTGCATTGCATGCTTATATCTTCTACATTGAGGACAATGTAGATTTTATTTATTTATTTATTTTTTTTGGGGGGGGGGGGGGGGGCGATTAGGTAAGCTATTCAGTGTTTTCTTAGTCTTTGAGCAAAAAAAATTGTGAAAAGTTTTCTAAAAATTTTGTAAATTCAAGTGATTTTAAAGTTCATCCATGATTTAGAAGTATAAGATACTTAATGTTGGTGATTTATGACTCATTGATTCAGTTACTTGTTAGATTTCGCAGTTAAGTTCGAATTATTAATCCATGTTTAGAAGTTTTAAACATTAATTGAGTCATGATTTCACATGTCACATCTAGCTTTCACATTAAAGCTTCAGTCAACATTGAATTGTCAACTTGGTGATTATTAAGCATGGAAGGAACCAACCTGGAAAATTTTTCTATCATGTTCAATAAGAAGAATAGAAAAGAAAAAAATAAATAAATACCTAGCTAAATAAAAACAGTTGTTGTAAAAAATGGCTACCTATTGAAGATATTTAAAAAGGTTGATGTGGCATGAAAGCCACGATAGAAAAAATCAAAAGCTAGAAGAATGAAAAGATGAACTGTAAGGCAAGATTTGATTTAGGTTTTGGTTGTCCTGAATGCTTTTTTCTATTTATCAATGATATTATGAAAATTAAGAATTGAACCTTTGATTGTGATAAGTCCAGATTTGACTATGAACTTAATGTTTAGAATTGTTCTAATTTGTGGATTAACACTTTGAACTAAATTGTGAAATTTACTGAGTGCTAGAGAGCTGAGGAGAAGTTGATGCTCAACATTGATGTATCTTAGAATTTTATTATTTGGATTGTTTTTAAAAAAACCACTTGAGCTTATAGAAATTGTCATGTGTTTCTTAAAATATTTTTCGCATACTTTGCTCTGGACTAGTAAAATGCTACTTGGGGATTGTGTCGAGGGTCAAATATTGCATATCAGAGCCCATTTATTACTTGGATTTGAAATTACGGTAATTACCGCTTTAGTTGAAGTGGGAATATGCCAAGATGTCCAGAGAGGGGTTAATAGGACTTTTTAATAGTTTACGATAATTTAAAAACCTATCACTCTATCTTGAATAAATATGCGAGTATCAAGATTTTGTCAATGTAACTCTAATGGCTTCCAAGCCAAATAGAGGATCCAATCAAAACTATTCAAAACATAAATAAGATAAGAAACATAGCTTATGATGGAAGTGACTGTGTGTAAGGTGTGATTCTACTTAGTTCCAAATAATCATGTACACATGCAATATGAGAACATTCAGAGAAATCACACAAGCAGTAGAAGTAAATGGCAATCACAAACACAATCATTTTTATAGTGGCTCGACTACGTGTCTACTCCACTTCCGGTGGACGCACTTAACCCTTGAGTGTACCAGATCTCACTAATGGAGGTTTCAAATCAGGTTCACCTCAAACCAATACAACTTACACTAGGCAGACTCTAACATGTCTTCACGACACAAGTTTATGCCCTACACAGGAGCAAGGGTCAACACACAACACCTAAATTTTAGGCCACATAGGCCAAGGATCCACATAAGGAACCAAACAATTTATGCTCCCATAAGCAAGGGTTAACACATAACACCCAGGTTTTAGACCACATAGGCCAAGGATCCACACAAGGAACCAAACAGTTATGCTCCCATAAGTAAGGGTTAACAGACCTGACTTCCACGTACGACTGATTTTGGGAGGGAGGCCGCTGCCCTAAAGGGCCCTACAAATGCATGGCATTGATGTTCAACGCACATCACAGTGGGGCCTACGCATGGGACCCACGGTCCCTGGCCCTTGCGCCTATGCAACGTCCGGCTGTTGCAGCAAAAGCTGCGTTAGCTGCCTTTATTTATTTATTTATTTATTATTTTTGGGTTTTCTTGGAGTTTTTCTTAGGTGGGGCCTGCATCCGAAAAATCTAACCCGGCCATTGGATTTTATGGCTCAAGACAGTCTAAATGAGCCCAATATTCAACGTGTTTTGGCGAATTGAAATGTCAATGTGGGCCCTAACAGCCTTGAATGGTAAAAATTACAGTTTTCTATGGTTTGGCCGGCTTGATTATCAGATTGGCCTCATTTTTCGGCTCAACGCCTAAAATGAGCTGGGGAATAGGATGGACAGCATGGATTGAATTCATACATTAAGGTGGGGCCTGCATGAGCAGTCCACCCCAAGGCTTGTTGAATCAAGCTAATATTTTTGGTTTTAGGACGCTGGACGGTTTGGGCACAATGGTTATTTGAAGTGGGCCCTGATTAGGTGGGCCACCAAATGGCTTGATGGTGTGGGTAAGACATACATTAAGGCGGGGTCCATCCCGGTAGGCCACACGGCCATATCATCACACAAAAATTTAAAAAGAGAGGGAGAGAGAGAGAGATAGACACGTGTGATGGAGGGACCCCGACAATATGGGCCCTCCCTTCCATACATCACAATATAAATCAAGTGGATCCCATTACATGTGGGCCCACCGATCAAAATCAACGGTGGATATCCTTTCTCCACCAAAATGCAAGGTCTAGATGACCCTATTCTTGCAAGGAAAATAAACATCATGATGTGGTCCATGGAAAGTGGCCCCATCATGAAATGATCATGAGGATCAAGGTGGACCATCGGCCACGCTTAGGGTCCAAAGTGAGATCCATACCATCAATCAGTAGGCCTCACATGGCCCATCATCAAAGCATTAAATCTAGGCCTATAGAAACACCCACCTTTGATCTCCTCTTCTTTCTTCTGCCTATAGCCTCTAGAGCTCCAATGGAACGATTCCAACGGTCGAGATGAACTTTGGATGGTGGGGATAAGAGGTAGGAAGATGGTAAGGAGTGGGCCACACTTGACTCTCTCATAGGAGGCTTGGACGTTGGCTCTCCTTTGGTGCTTGGGGATGGAGTGAGAAATGAAAGAGAGGATGGGTTGTTGTAAGGGAGATGGGATGGAGGGTATAGTTTCTTTTGACTTTTGGTAGGAAGGGAATGGTTAGGTATGGGTGTTGTTGACTTGGTGAAGAGGGAGGTATGGGTGAGTGATGGCTTGTGATGAGATGTACTTGACTTATGATTGATGTGATTGATAGGACATGTCGTAGAGATTCTCTCAAAATTCGTTACGCGCGGCGTTTTCCTCGAACTGAACACAGGCTCACATTTCTTGGCTAGGGTATCACCTCGGCACGTGAGATGTGGCGTTGGAACCACGGCGACGGCACGGTCGTACTGGTATAAGTCTCAGATCGAACCGAACTTGATATGCAGGACTTAGCTTAGGATCACCACAAACACTGATAACAAATCGCGGGTCCCCGAAATTTGACTGGGAGGACCGCGGAGGTCTACAGAACGATATTGGCTAGGATACGGGTCTTATAGGTAGCCATCATATGCACTCATAAGATCGCATGGCATTCAAAAAGATATCCAGGCCCAAAGGCCGAGCTGAGTCTAGTGTATGTGATGGTACGATGACTATCGATACTATGGTGGAGGGGCTGATGAAGATGGTGCTGTATCATCTCATTAGCATGTTATCAGATCAACCAGTTGCTGCACCAACTGCTGCACCCCAGCCACTAATCTCTCTAGGATAGTGAACCATTCATTGATTATTTCCTTCATCTGAGTGACTTCACATAACGTCGTCCCTATCTGATCTTGATGTAGTTTGAATCTTTTGGCCTGCACAGGGTCAGATGGAGACGGAGCTTGCTACGATTCGAGTGGGTCTCCTTTTGCATGTGCTGCTCCTTCGGCTTGTGCAGCTCCTTCACCAATTTCTCCTTCTCCGTGAATCCCTTCCTCGAGTTGATCTTCTGGATATCGATAAAACTTCAAATCCATCTTTCTAATGTTGATTTTGTTGAAATGTTGGAGAGGTAGTTCCTGATCGTTTGTCAATGGAAGAGCGATCTTATCACATAGCACGTGAATAATCCAAGGGAAGGGTAGGTGGACGTCTCTAGAAGTGTGAATCGCATACACCAACTGGTGAACTGTCAGAGTGGGAAGACATATCTTGATCCCAGTTGCCACACAATACACTATCATGACCATAAATCCTGGAAGGTCAGCTCGGTTTGTACTCCTAGGGTACACGTTTGTGGCGAAGATGCCATGCAGAACTCGATACTTAGGTTTCATAAATTTTGCCTTTAACGCATTACCCTGGTGCCAAGGAATATCCCTACCATGGCAAAGAAATGCTGTGATCTTAGATCGAGTCTTTGAATTTTCAAGACCTAGCTCAGAGAGACCAACTGGAGACAGAGTGAGACCAAAGATGCTTGCAATAGATTTAGGGGTAATTTCTACGTCGGTATCCCCAACAGAGATAGTGATGGAAGGAGGTTCTATGATAGGAGAATGGTTAGAACCAAAGAAGCTATAGGTTCTTTCATAATGACATGGGCTGCCAAAATCGAGAAGAGGCAGCCAACAGAGGTTCTAAATTGTAGAGTTTTAGGCAATCCCTATCAATTTTTCGTTCATGGACCAACTTCCTTCTAGTATATTTCGCCAGAATAGGATCTACCCTAGTAGGAGGAGAGATAGGTGTGTCATGTTGAGACCCACCACGTAATGTTTGCCAGTACTTCGCTGATGTGTTGGGGTACCTTTATCAGACGTCTTTGCCCTTTCTTTAGGTGCAAGGACTTTATGTCTGGAGGATCTTAAGGATTCCCTAGAAACAGAAGTTTTTCCTTTGTCCTTCCCCATTGAACAGTTACCACTTAGAGTGGGATGACTGAGAGTGGGATCTGATAAACGATTAAAAATGAATTGATGATCTTTTAAACGACACTTCTCTCTATAATCTAGAAATACCCAAAGACATAAGATGCAATCTTGAGAGATTAAGGGAATAGACGAGGAATTACTGGATTTTGGTGATCTTGGAGGACTCACAGATGGAAAAATATGTAAAATGGCCAATGAGGACGAGCAACAGAGAGAAGAAAGAGCTTTGAAGAATGAAATAAAAATTTTCCCGCTCGTCCGCCTTTTATTAGGCAATTAACTTTGATATTATCGAGCATGGTTTCGATGATATCGATATACCCTAATCGATGTTATCGATGATGAGTTTGATGATGAGCTTGAGGGTAGACCAATCGACCCGACTTTTCAGATTCTTGAGAGGTCGTCGATGGGATCGATTCTGTTCTAATGAGATCGACGACTCGATTGATTCAACGATTCATTTATCGAGGAGAAGGATGGGACAAGTTATCTCCAATTTTCGATAATCTTCCATATATGTATAACTCAGTATATTTTCATATCAGTTTGTATACACATCAAAATTTGTACAAACATTGTACCATTCAAAATTATAAACAACAGTAATGTTTATGCACAAAAATAAGTTCCTGAGGTATAGAAACCTCTGATATATCATGATAATCATCAAAATAGAATCATTTCAACAACCATCTAGATCTAGATGCATGACCTGGACATGTTTTCCATGCTCAATTATTACTAAGCATATGGATCAACCTTTCCATTACCATTAATGACATAATAGTGGTCATTAATGCGAAGACCCTCCATAATTGATTTTCTTGATAGATACAAAATCTTACACTTTTGTTTGTCAAAGGTAACCACATGTTTGTTGTCACATATTTGAGAGATGTGAGTTAATCCTTTTATGTAAAACGCATTTTCATTTTTGAGCATCTCTATTCCTTCTATTGTTCCACACCCTACTACCTTAGAAATGCTTCCATCACCATAAGTGACTATCCTGTTATCAAGATCTGAGTAATTTGAGAGAAGGGATTTGTCACCTATGACATGTCTTGAACACCCACTGTCTAGGTACCATTTAGTACTATTGCTTGTTGAATGATTTGAGTGAGTAACAAGACAATTTTTGTTTTCTTTTACTACCCATGCTGTGACAGGCTTCCTTGAGGATTTGTCAGAAACATGTCTAGGTACATTCGGTAACTGAATCAGTTTTCCTTGTTTCATTAGATCATTTGTTTTTTGATTTAGTTCACCCACTTGATTCAATAGCTTCTTCATACTCTTGGTCATTCTGGGTGGAGATGGATATGTTCCCTTTTCCATATTGTTTAGTGGATTCTGTATTGATTTTCCAATTTTTCTATATTTACTAGTATGATTCGGACCAGAATTAGATTGAGTCCACCTTGGAGTAATACATTCAAATTTGAAATGACCAGAATCTCCACATGAATGACAAATAAAAGTAGCTATTGTTTTTACTTCCTAATGCAGTTGATTTCTCAAACATTGGTGCTGCATTTTTGGATTTTTATTTGAATTTGTCATATCCTAATCCACTCTTATCTTTACCAGGTCTTCCCATTCGTAAGAGTTTTTCTAATTTTTCACTACTCTGGGAAAATTTATAATTCAATTCAACAGATTTTCTAGATTTCTCTATATCAAACATAAGTGTGTGATTTTCATTCTATAGATGCATGTTTTTATCTTTCAATATTTCAATTTGTTTGTTCAGTTTTTCAGACTCAGATTTGAGAAAGGTATTGATTCCTTCGAGCCTATCATTTTCAGAGTGGTATTGCTGTATATCATTAATCAAGTGCGTATTGATTTCCGATGTTTTGTCTAGATTTTTTTCAGCAATTTGTTTTTATTTTCATTTATCCTAAGTCTTTTAAGGATATGGATGCTATGGATATAAAATTGATTATAGGCATCCTGTAGTTTATCCTTTTCTTCTTCTACTTTCTCTGTTTTCTCATCATCAGATGGAAATGATTCAGTGGCTTGAGGTTCTATAACATTCTCAGTTTCTATGGGAGTGTTGGAGGTTGTAGAGATCATAAGAATTTTCAGGGATTTTTGGTCTCCATCACTCTCGGAGTCACTACATTCTGAATTTGACTCTTCAGTATCATCCCATGTGGCTGCCATTGCCTTTCCTTTAGTTTTCCTATTTGGGCATTCAGTGGACAGGTGTTCGAACTTTCGGCAAGTGTAGCACTGTGGTTCTTTGGACTTTTTACCAGTTTTACTTATAAAATGTAAGTTGTCCAACTGTCTTCCTTTAAATGGCCGGCCACGTTTTTTATGGAAGAATTTTCTAAACCGTTGAGCCAAAAGAGCCACTTCCTCATCTTCATTCTTCCTTTCACTTTCATCTTCCTCATTTGTAGTGTTCTTTGAAGTTTTGAGGACAGTGTTTTTGGGTTTAGGAGTTTGCTTGAAGTGTAGTTCAAATGTTTGTATGGAACCTATGAGTTCTTTTACTTTCATTTCATCTATGTTTCTACATTCTTCAATGGTTGTAGCTTTTGAATTGAACCATTCCGGTAAGGATCTCAGAATTTTCCTACAAATTTTTAGAACTGGAACTTTTTCTCCTAATCCACCCATGGATTTACAAATGATGTTCAGTTTTGTGAAAAACTCCATGAAGATCTCATGCTCTTCCAATCTGAGACTATCAAACTGTGATGTTAAGAATTGTAGTTTGAATCTTTTCACTGTGCTGGTTCTCTCATCGGTTGTTTCCAACAAGTCCCATGCTTCTTTAGCTGTTCCACACATACTGATTTGATTGAAGACTTCTTGGGACACAGCACAGTAAATAACATTCATTGCTTTAGCTTCAGAGGTTTATTTTTCCTTATCGAATGCTGTCCACATTTCTTTGGATTTCAGTTTAGTGATAGTTATGCCATTTTCAAGTACTATTTGTTTGGTTTGTTTCACGTATCCTTTTTCAACAATATCCCAAACATCATGATCCAAAGATCTCAGAAACTAATGCATCCTAGCCTTCCAGTATGCATAATTTGATCCATCAAATAGTGGAGGTCTAGTTACAGATGACCCCTCTTCTTTTGCCATATTACCAAATTTAGTCAAGATCACTCTCTAGGCGGTGAAGCCTTTAAGAGAGACCCACTCTGATACCAATTGAAATTACGGTAATGACCGCTTTAGTTAAAGTGGAAATATGCTAAGATGTCCTAGAGGGGGGTGAATAGGACTTTTTAATAGTTTACGATAATTTAAAAACCTATCACCCTATCCTAAATAAATATGCAAGTATCAGGATTTCGTCAATGTAACTCTAATGGCTTCCAAGCCAAATAGAGGATCAAATCACAAAACTATTCAAAACATAAATAAGATAAGAAATATAGCTCATGATAGATGTGACTGTGTGTGAGGTGTGATTCTACTTAGTTCCAGATAATCATGTACACATGCAATATGAGAACATTGAGAGAAATCACACCAGCAGTAGAAGTAAATGACAATCACATATACAGTCATTTTTATAGTGGTTCGATTACGTTTCTACTCCACTTCCGGCGGACGCACTCAACCCTTGAGTGTACCAGATCTCACTAACAGAGGTTTCAAATCATGTTCACCTCAAACCAGTACAACCTACACTAGGCTGAATCTAATGTGCCTCCACGGCACAAGTTTATGCCCCACACAGGAGTAAGGGTCAACATACAACACCTAGATTTTAGGCCACATAGGCCAAGGATCTACACAAGGAACCTAACAATTTATGCTCTCATGAGCAAGGGTTAATACACAGCACCCAGGTTTTAGACCACACAGGTTAAGGACCTAAGTTTATGCTCTCCACAGAGCAAGGGTTAACACACAACACCCCCACTTACACTCCCGTCGGAGGCCTCCTATAAGGACTTGAAAGGGGTAAGAAGTACCTTTGACCCAATCCTACAAAAGGAATGATCAAAAGGGTCTCTAGACTCTAATGACATACAAATAAATAGATGAGCCCCATTTAATATGTTGATAAAGATCTCCTCCTTTGATGACGAAGAATTTTCAGCTCCCTTGAACCGCAACACAGATGATGCTCCAATGTAAGGCAACATGTTAGGTAAAGGTTATGTTGGAATCTAACTTTATTAAATATTTTCCTATTTGAGAAACAAAGTGATTCCAATCATCTTTGCATTCAAGGTATCCTAGCTCAATGATTTGCCATTAAGATGGTAGCTGAAGGATCCTTGAATGCGAAAGTTCGTTCCCCAATCCACTCTATTAAATATCAATGATGAGGGTGGATTGGAGGATGAACTCCCATGAGAGAAAAAGGCTTAGGGTATATAATCTGGATTTAAACACTCAAAAGATCTATCTATTTTCTCCCTACAAATAACCAAAGGTAAGCTCTCATTAAATAAGTAAAAAGTTTCAACAAAAATAAATAGTCATATTTTTGACAGAGTTTGATATCATTGAGCAGGGTTCGATATCATCGAGCGTATACTCTCGATAGCATCAAATGGTCGCTCGATGACATAGACTCAATCTGTCAAACGCTTCTAAACCTTTTGTCAACTTGTCGAGGATATCGAACACTCTTCGATGTCATTGGATTTCCAACTCTAATTTCATCGAAATAAGGTTCGATTCCTTGACATTTGAAAATATAAGAGCAGATGTCTTTGAAACATAATGGGTATTTAATATGATCGAGCATCAATCGATATCATTGGAATTTGAATATCGATGATATCGATGACGGTGTCGATTCATCAATATTTTAAAGGAATTTTCCCATAAGTTTGCTGAACAGTTTGTGTCCTATTTTTATGACATCGACCTTGTCTCGATATGATTGATATTTGAATATCGATTTTATTGAGTGATCCTCGATACTTGAAATATTTTACCTCTAAGCTTGCTGGATAGTTTTATGTCCCAATCCGATATCATCGAAGGTCTGTCAATATCATCGAGGTTTGAATTTCGAGGATAACGAGGCTCTCTTCGATATATCAAGAATCGCATGTTTTGCCTTAATAGCATATTGGACACAACTGACCAGATGTCAATTTTATTGAGTCGGCTTGATGAACTCGAGATTCAAAATTTGATGATATCAAACAGTCCATCGATTCATCGATAATTCAGTCCACAATTTTTTGAAGTTGCTGGACATCTGAAGTCCTCAATTCTGTAAGGTCGAGTGATTTTTGAGGACATCGATAATAGGGTTTAATTTTATCGAACCACATATCGATAAATCGACAAAGGGAGAAAACTAAGAGATTTTCTTGATTTTGCAAAATAGTTTTCTCACCTTAAACCCTAAGACATTCTATCCATTTTTAAGGATTTTATTTACCTGGTGTTTTAGGACATAGGATGTGAGGCTAAGGTTTACCTTTGATGAGTTCGGACATACATCAGTTGAGGCAGACGCTTGAACAATCTTCCTATGGGGCTCACTTGTCTTGTTGACTCAACACTCACGCTAATTGACAAACCAGGACACTTTCAGGATTTATGAACATGATAATACTTAATGTTCTATTTTATTCTTGTTTGTGTTTGTAACATCTAAAAAAAATCTGTACGAAGACCCGAGTACCGCCTCAGGCTGAAATCCCTAAGGACCGTATTCTGTAAAATTTAGGTGAAATTTAGTTAAATACTAAACTAAATAATTGGTGGATTTAGCTTAAACCACTATTTATACAAATGGCGAGACCTAAAACCATCAAAATAACTAACTCAACACTACTTAAAAACCTAGGAGAAATCCCAAAAGGCTATTGCTCTCGGGAGTACATTGAAACCCTGTATCGGACCTGGACTGCGCGTTGAAAGTTCGATGATCACAAAACTATAGTGTTATATTTGTCTTATTGGACTTGACAACCATTGCAGGAATTGAGCCCAGATAGTATCCAGGAATGCACAACTTGAGCCCTGAGCGAAGTGTGTGAGAAATACGAATATCTTTAGAAAACGTAACGAAACTTTGAGTGAAGTGTGTGAGCCATTTTCTTACACATGAAATTGAAGATTTCAGACCGTCAGTTTCTGACCAAACTTCACCCTTGGATCAGAGAAATTTCCAACACATATCTATATACTCGTGACCTTGATCGAGTAACAACGACCGTTGATCTGATATAGGTCCTTCGCGGTCGATCGACCTATCCAATCACGTTGAAACCACATTCTAGCATAGATCCATTGTCAGGGAAATTACCATATGCCATAAGTAAGTAGTGGACTTCTAGATGAACCCCGCCTACCCGAAATAGATGCCCTTTGGTTATAATTTAAGTATACCATGGCCCTGGGGCCATTTGCATCAGTACTGGGCCTATATAAAGCCCTTAAATCACCCCATTCCTATCCCATATGAATTTTCTCTAACCCTAGGAGAGAGAAGAGAGAAAGGAAGAGAAAAGAGTAGGGAGTGAGGGCAAATCTTTGGAGTTTGCTGCTGTGATTCTTTCCCACAACTCCACGCACTGAATTGCCTTTACATCTAGCTAACTGATCCATTTCAACTACGATTTAGGTAAGAAATCCTAACCCTAATCTTGATTTAGAAAGCTGGATTGAGTAATCAGCAAACTAGCTAACCTATTTCATGATTTAGGTACCCGTCGTTCCATTTTCGGGAATGTAGAATTCGAACCGAGTCCGAATCGAGTATTTCGACGAAAGGTGTGGACTATAAACATTTAGGTTCTGATTTTCAAGGCTTTCAATGTCAGCTAATGATTTATGTCTGACTTGATTGTTGCCATATGATCTTAGTTACGACATTTTCGATAAATTATACGTGTGTGAACTATGTTGAGTATAAGATGCATTCCATGTGTTTGTTGAAATGTTTGAATGAATATGAAATTATGATTTGTGCTTGTTATGACTACAAATCTAGGATTCATGCTTGTCGTATGTATCATGACCTCTTTATGTAACGAATTGTTGTGGATCTTGTCGTAACTAATCTAATCTATGTATTTAGAATGTGTAGCCTAAGTGCTTGATAAAATATCTGAATAAAAAATTATTGATGATTTGTATTTATTAAGTGTATTAAGATAAGATTCTTAATTTCCTTAATCATATGTATAGTTTCCTTTATGTAATCATATTTATCATTATGCAATTTATGGATAAAATGCAAGTGCTTGGTAACATGTTCAATGTGTTTGATGAAATGCCCATATGAGAGATCTATTTGGAATGTTTATTAAATGCTGATATGATTATCACATGTATCTATATATTGCATCTAAGTAAGGTTGGGACTACAATGTAGTGCAAGCAATCGGTAACACTTCCGGTCTCGGTGGCTGAATTAGTCTCGCCACATTAGGTAGCTTGATGAATTCGAGTCACACGGCGATTGTTAACAATAGTTAGGCCATAAGGGGTGCTTATGCGTTCCATGTTAATCAAGTCTGTGTGTGCTCGTACCAATCAAACTTACCAACAAACCGATTGACATATTGTTGTTTACCATGCATGGACATCACTACTTGAATTTAAGGTACCACTTACCAATGTAAAAGCCCATTTCAACCATGGCACCATGATCTACTAAGACGTATGAGCCGAGCATGATGGTATGGGACACCGTGGTCGAGCTGTCGACCTATGCTGGAGTGATGAGTCTCCCCGTAGTGACCAGTGAGCAACCCAACACTTGTGAACCGAATATGGTGGTATGGGACACCGTATTCGAGCTGTCCGCCTACGTTGAGGTGACGAGTCTCCTGTAGTGACTGCGAGTATAAACTCTTGAATTTGTCTATCCACTGCTTTTCATTAGGGGTGATGCCCTACAACTTGCCTATTGTATGTGAATAACTAGGACTGACGACCCTAGATGGATCTTCAATTTGGGTTAATGATATAAAGGGAGGTACCTTAGCTTCCCAAATATGCTGTATGAATAAGCCTAATTAAGTACTCAGCTAACACGACCATGCATCGCATTGCATGTGCTTTGGCAAGGAAGTTACACCTTTAGAGAGTTTTTCATGCGCGAACTTGGTTGTTGGAGTCGCTTTTGAGGGAGGTTTGTGCAAGGGCATGCATCTTACTGCATACCATCCTTGCATTAACATGAGTAACTAGGAAGTGATTGTTGTATTTCTTTATCATTACTACTTGATTGACTTGATAACATGTTAACCTTTGCCTTATAGTACCACTGAGTTGATCACTCACTCCCACCCTGGGACAGTGTTTTAAAACACTAACCAGACTCTATTGTAGATGTAGGTGAGGATGAAGTCTATGCAGCCGAGTTCGACTTCATAGATGAGGAGGAGGAATTCTCCTATGTTTAGCTATCAGGCGTGTCCTCGTAGACCTTGTACTGATTCAACAGGATTACAGGGTTACATGGATTAGTTGGATATTTACATTTTGATATTTTATATCTTTTGAAACAAACCTTGTATATTAAACCCTGTTACATCATCATACTCTAGAGTTTGTAAAACGTTTACCATTCAGATATATATGTATTTCAGTCTTCCGCTTGCTAAATTTAATTATCTTTGAAGTATGATATGTTGTTTTAGTAAAATCTTACTTATGTTTAATGCATTGATATAGACAACATCTAAACATCATTATCCATGTTGCATAAGTGATGTGCTGGATCTCGGGAGTAGAGCTTTGCTTGACCCTCGAAATTCGGGGCGTTACAGTGTTGCAAGGTGAATTTTAGAGCTTGGATTTCTAAGGATGCTAAAAGCATGGATTTAACACTGAAGAATCACCAAAGCCAAGGATGGATGTTAGAAGACCAAGAATGAGGTACGCACATGCCAAAGATCCAAGAAAATCAAGTTAAAAATAAAGAGAATTGAAGTTTTGAAGTGAATTTGCATAATCCTTAACTAATCCTGGCTCCTACTCGACTGGTCCTGGCCCAGCTCGACCAGTTGAGGATTCCTTGACTCGAACTCCAGCGACAAAATCATAAAAAATAAGGTCATCCTCGACTCGTTGAAGGAAACCCTTGAACTTTTGAGGGTGACCCTCGACCAGTCTTGGGATGTCCTCGACCAGTCCTGGGTTACATAGACAGCACACAAAGTGCGGAAATTTGAAGTGATTTTTAGAATTTTCCAATTCAGTGCAAAAGTTTGAATTACAAAACTATAAATAGGGGTCCCTAGGATGTTCCTAAGCATCTTCTAGGGTTTGAGGAGTGAAACAAAAGGGTGGAGCCGCTGTCCAAGAGTTTTTTTTCTTCTTCATTAGTTGATCTTTTTATTTTGTTTAAGGGTCTTTAGTTCAATCATGTCTATGGTTGGCTAAACTACTTAGTTAGGGCTAAGAGGTGAAGCTTGTTGCGTGATTGGGATATTTGCTTTGTTTTGATTGAACTCTCTTAGATTCTAGTTTGATTATGAAGGAATATTTTTAGTTTTTAATGGTTTGTTGTGACAAATTACAATAGATTTGCAATAGCTTGAGATATCTTCTTTTCCTGAATTGAATTGTGAAATTAGTAAGTCCTGTTGTTCACCATCCTCCCTTGGGCATGGTAGGGTGACGAAATCCTTCCTAACTTTCACAATTCTCTTATGATTGGTTGTGGGATTGGTAAATCCTGTTGTTTGCCTTGTCTCCTAGGCATGGTTAGGTGATGGAATCACTTCCAAATCTTCACCACTCGCATCCATTGATGATTAGATCCTTGAGAAGTTCAGAGATCTGACAAATCTCTTCATCCTTGAATCAAGCAAGGTAGCATCCTGAGAACCTACAAGTGGATCCTTGGAAACCCTTGTTTCCCACCTTTGAATTTCTTAAGTTTTTCATTATATCTCTCACAATTACTCTCTATACTTCCAGATTTAGGTTTACAACTTCTTCTAGTTCTAGTTCTAGTTGCTTTTAGAAGACACAAGTTCAGTCCCTGTGGATTCGACCTCAGAGTTACTGAGATTATTACTACTTCGCGACCCTACACTTGGGGTTATGAACACGTGCATGCACACAAACGTAGGTGCAAGAGGGCTGCATGCAACTACATTTCTGAAAATGAAAACTTCCTTACTGCTTCCAGGATGGCAATCCACGTGCCATTGCATCCATCGATCCTAGCCATCCATTTAGGCAGATCTCAGCCCTATGATTCACCCTAGTTTAGGGCTTCCATCCATGTCAGAGCAAAAACTGTGGCCAGTTTTGCATTACCGGTTATGTAGGTAAGACGTTGCAAATCAACATACTCCAAACCATTTGTTTATAATCCTACGGTTTTGGATTGTTATAAAGACCCTACATATGAGCTATGGATCGAGAGCAGTAGGGTGCCTCCTCCGTTTTTGCGGTTGTTCGAGAAAAATGACTCGATTTCTTCTGAGTTCGAACCCACCGATCTAATGGTGTCCGACCTTCACTCCTTCTTATCTTTAAGCTTACTAGGATCCCTCTAATCAATCCACAATAGTTGGGTTGAAGAAAGCTCCATAAGATGGCAATCCACCATTGGAGCTCGAGCTTCTTCCTTGAGAGCATTGCCGCATCTGTTGGGTTCTAGGCAAGCCAGGATCGAGTTCTACCATTCTAATTCAAACTCTAGGCCTTGTTGGTGGTATCTGGGTCTCACCAAAGAGAAGAAAGTGAAGAGTAGAGAGGAGTGGGGTGGTGCCGGAGCTGCATTACTGCACTCGTGGTGCCACACCGAGGTTCGAAACTCGATCTGTCTGAGTTGGTCGCTGACCCGTCTGATCATCAAAGAAAGGAGAAGGAGGAGAGGAAAAAGATATAGCAGAGGAAGAAAGAAAATGAGAGAGAGAGAGAGGGAGAGAGAGAGGACGCTGTCCTCTTCCTCCTTTTTGTTCGCTGCAACACTAGGACCCTGTCGGGTCTAGACTGAGTTTGGACTGAGTTGGGTGTGGTCTGGTCAAGCCCAGACTTCGTCTGGTCCAGCAGTAGAAGAGAAGGAGAAGAGAGAGGGAGAAGGAAGTAAAAGAGATGGTGGTGGGGCTACTGTTCGGTTGAAACTGAGTCCATCTGAGTCAAGTTGGGTTTGGGCCTGGTCCAAGTCTAGCTAGACATTCCAACACGGAGTGAAAGGGAGGTAGTGAAAGGAAGAAGAAAAGAAAGAAAGGAAAGGAGAAGGAGAGTGAAAGAGGGTAGAGAAAAGAGGAGAGAGGGAGCATGCGGCTACCTCGACTCGTTGGTTAACACGTAGGGCCAGTTTGAGTTGACTCAGTTGGTTTTGAGTGGTGCTTGGACCCAAATTTGAGTTTGGTTGACTCAGTGGAATAGATAAGTAATGTCTACATATTTTAAGTTCTAAAGTCATGATAGTTGAAAGTATTTAATTCTAAATTTTATTTGAATATGTAGGAACCTTACACGTCTCTTGAATTCGTTATATTTAAGCTTTAGGAAAAAACCAAGACAGTCTATGCAAGATCGAGCCAACCTCTTGCAATTTCAATTGGGTAGGATTCAATCCTAAGAAGCATACACACCATCCGACAACACAAACTAAATCATAAGGTGATGACTCACCCTTTGAGCTTTCCACTCAAATTCATCAATCTAGATGATATGATTTCTCTCATTAAGTTATTTACCTTATTATGTGAATATGCTAATTTGTTGTGCACTTGATTCCTGTGTTAGATAATGAACATGTCTCCTTAAATATATAAAACATAAATGATTTGATGATTACATACTATCTTTAGTTGTACATCTGTTAATTAACTGTATGATTGTTGTTTACAATTATTTGATGGATTGAATGAAACTGTCATGGTCTTACCATCTTACGATCTATATTTAACTTATGCAACTTGGATCGCACATCTATCATACATGGCTTGGACCACATATTTGGCCTATGTGGCTTAGATTGCTTATTTGCCCTTCATGGCTTTGACAGAATATTGACGTCATTTTGTGGCTTGTTAGTTATATTTGCATATCTTGTTAATTTTTGAGTCATTATGCGGAGTTTGTTATGATTTTTGGGTAAAGCTGAAGTTCGTTTATTTTTCTAGCCATCTTGTGGAGTTCATATGATTTCCGAATGACGTCGGAGTTCCTATGTTGATTCTCTCTGCATCTTGCGGAGTTCAGTCGTATCATGATTTCCAGGTGGAGCTAAAGTTTGCTTATCGACTTTCTAGCCATCTTGCAGAGCTCATGCATGATATGATTTCTGGGTGAAGTAAAGGGTTGTATGTTAGTTTTTTAGCCATCTTGCTGTGTTCAGTCATACTATGATTTCTAAGTGGAGCTAAAATTCTGTAAGACCCGTGTCCTAGTCCGTACCATTCCGTTGGCTTCCGCGTCCTTCCGGTCAAATTTCGGCAACCTTCGCACCTTATTCGACGTTTGCGCGTGATCTTAAGTCAGGTCCCGTACACCAACGTCGGCTTGATCTGAAACCTATGTCTTGGCGACCGCGTCGTTGCCGCGGTTCCAACGCCGTGACTCGTGCACCGAACCGATACCCTGGCTAGAAGATGTCGATCTGCGTTTATTCTGAAGAAACACCGCGCGTTGCAGATTTCGAAGGAATCTCTACAATTAGTCCCATCAATCAACCATAAATGCAAGCCTTACCTCAAGTACAACAACCCATCCCTCTTTCTCCACAAAGTCAACTCTCTCTCTCTTCACCCATCTCTCTTTTACTCACTTTTCAAACCAACCCATGCTTCATTAATTACACCCGTCACTCCATCACCTCACCTCACCCATCCATATCTTCTCTCTCCCTCATTTCTCAAAAAAAAAAATCTCTCCCAAGCAACTCAACCCCTACACGTCCAACCCTTCTCTCCCTCCCAAGTGTGGTCCACCCTCTCATCTCTCATCCCCACCATCAAAAGTCCATCAACCTCCATCAAAAGGCAAGCTAAGGAGCATTGGAGTCTAAGGGACCAAGAAGAAGGAAGATAAGGTGGGTGATCCACCGTTGAAATCTTAATCTTTAGGGCCCACTTGTTGTGGGACCCATTTTGATGTATGTGTTGTATCAATGGAGGGCCCATAGTGGCGGGGTTCCTCCTCTCTATCTCACCGTATATTTCTCTCTCTTTCGTTGTGATGGTGTGGATCCCACCAATATGTGTTACATCTACCCCGTCCATCTACATCAGACGGTGTGTCCCACTCTATTACAGGTGATGATCCACACCATCCACTGTTTAGATGGGCCCAATGCATCCTTTTTGTTTATATATATGTTATATTTTATATAATATATATATATATATAATATAATATAATATGTATTATGTATATATTATATGTATATATGTTGGTGGGCCACATCTACATGGGGCCCACCACAATATCGTGTTTATGTATGCCGTCCAGCGTCCCTAGACGCTGGCTGTTGGCAAATAGGGAAGTGTAAACTGACATGGGACGGTACGAACGAGCTAGCTAAGGGAGAAGAAAATGGTGGGCCACTCATGCAGGCCCCACCTTGATGTATACATATAATCTAAGCCGTCTATCCCGTTGCCCAGATCATTTTAGCCGTTGAGCCAAAATTTGGGACCAATCGGAAAATCAAGCGGGCCATACCATAGGAAACAGCGATCCTACCTTCGATTTACTCCCTGATGCTCTTGTATATCAAAAACAGCCCAACATTGGACTTTATGGGTTTGTATCGAGCCACAGGGACCCATGGCTGGAGTGGATCTTACGGATGCGGGCCCCATCTACTAAAATCCACAAAAAAATGTAAAAATCAAAAAAAAAAAAAACGAGCAACAGTGCTGCTGCTGCTGTCAGCGCACATGCAGGCGCTGCCTGCGCTGGACCGTCTGACGGACGGACTGGCTGGGCTCATGGCCCCAGCTTTGGGCCCCAGATTGGTGCCTTTCGACCATCAACACCGTGCATTTGATGGGTCCCCACGGACCATCCGTCCATACCAAAAATCAGCCTTATACGGAACTCATGTGGGCCACACCATTTAAAATCATGTGAAGACATGCCAAAACATATAAAATCACTTGGTGGGACCTACCTGAGTTTTGAACGTTGCTGAAACTTGGTCTGGACCGTCAGCTAGGTGGGACTCACCTAATGGGCGGGCTGGATCTGTGGACCACATCATGGTGGGCCCTAGGTTTGGGTGGCCTCATCAACGTTAAATGGCATATAAACATTACTGTGGGGCCTGGTCCACGAGACCTTACAGATTGGGTGACAGATAACTATCATGGTGGGCCCTACCCTGGTCACATGACCTTGTGAACAGTTGGATGGTAAATAAACGTGCAGTGGGCCCCAGTCCAGTGGGCCCTCCTCTAGTCCAGGTGACCTTATGAATAGATTGGATGATAAATAAATATTACAGTGGGCTCTACCCTGGTCCAGATAACCTTATGAACAGTTGGTTGGAAAATAAACATTATGTTGGGCCCTAGGTTGCTTGGAAAATAAACATTTCTGTGGGCCCCGGTCTGAATGACCTTATCAATGGGTTGGATGGGAAATAAACATTATAGTAGGCTCCACATGGGACCCACTTATGTATGTGTTGTAAACCATACCCTCCATTAGAGTGGGCTCCATCATGATGCATGTGTTTCATCCAACTGTCCAACCATTTTGGAGATAATTTAAGGCCCATTTCATGAGGCCCATTGTGATGTATACAAGGCCCATGTGACTAGGCCCATGTGGATACATTTGTGGCCCGTCAATGAGGCCTACCTTGATATATGTATACGAGACCCATGCATGAGGCCCATTTGATGTATTAGAGGCCCAATGGGATGTACATGAGGCCCATACCATGATTTATGTGTTGACCCTTATAGCAGCAGTGCCTTGGGAGCAATGATGGTTTGATGTCCACATTGTAAGGTTAATGTTGGTTAAATGTCCGCATTACGACTCTCCCTAAGGCCCATTAATAGGCCCATGTCTGTAGTATATAGGCCGTCTAGGCCCATCTTCATATTGATCAGAGCCCATCACCACATAACTTGTATAGCATAGATCCATGATTCATGATCATACGCCTTATATGTATGCCTGATATGAGAAGTGACTGATCATAGTATATGCCTTCGGGCAGATCGTTATGGGCTCCCTGATAGGCGGAGTCGCCCCACATGAGCGCTCGGTACGCGCGGGATTGTTACATGTTTGGTAGTGTGATTCATGCACTTGCATCTGTGTGATCATGATTATTGTATGCCCTAGCAACATCAGGGCCATAGCCTCTACAGACACATCGTGAGAGGCTGAGTTAGATACCGGAAATGTTTGGTTCTAGCATACGGGCGCCATAGATGTCCTCGGGTGAAAATTCCTAAACCCGATGGTACCAGAGGATGACTCCAATGTCGAGATCGAGTGGATATATGAGCGCATGAGGGCCGAATACCAGGAGGCCGCGTCTCTCACTGTGTCGTGGTCGGTTGGAAAGGAGTGTGGCCTTACTCACCCGAGGGTAGGGGGCAATACTAGGCTGAGTTTGACCAACTCGCGAATGGGTCCGCTATCGACGTGCCGGATAGGTATTGGCAGACTATTGGTCAGGCGGATAGTGAGGTTTCTTACGCTCACTTGGACTGTGCGGCTAGGAGAGCGACAGTGCCATTTGGAGTGTATTGAACCCCGGTGATTATCAAGAATGAGAACTGTACTGATACATGTTGAGGATTGGCATGCTTGAGTTGCATCTCGCATCGCATGGCCGTGTTATGGCCGATAGCATTCATATCTTACACCGCATAGCCTTGGTACGGCTGATTGCATTCATGTGCTCATCACCATGATTTCACATTACTCTGACCTTGCATTTTGAGCACGCTTATATTGCACACATACTTACACCACCCTCTAAGCTTTCTATAAGTTTATGCACGATTGATGCGTGCAGGTGACGCCAGGATGCAGTCGCAGCCTTACTCTCACCGTAGTTGGAGCGTGCAGCCGAGCTTCTGGAGTCTTGCTTCTTTCGTTACATTGTATTTTCCCTTTTTGTCGCATTGTACTAAAAAGTTTTTGATCATAGTAGATTTTGTGGTGGTGTTCTTGTGTTTATTGTTCGTGGGTTATGCTCATTATGAATCAGACTGGTGATTATAAATTCTCCTTGTAGTATCCCAGGATTGGAACCTGGTAAATGGGTGCCGGTATCCGAGAATGGGGTTCTACGGAGGCTGTCGACGCCGGATTCGGCGATCGGGAATTTTGTGAGCCCGGTTTTCGAGTTTGAGGTATGACAAATTCACTTATCGATTTTCTAGCCATCGTACGGTGTTCACGTACGATATGATTTCTGGGTGGTATAGAGTTTATATGTTGATTATCTCTTCATCTTATGGAGTTCAATCGTACCATGATTTTCAAGTGGAGCTGAAGTTTGTTTATCAATTTTCTAGCCATCTTACGGAGTTCACGTATGATATGATTTTCAGATAAAATAGATATTTGTATGTTGACTCTCCTTTCATCTTGCGGTGTTCAGTCGTACCATAATTTTTGGGTGGAACTGAAGTTCGCTTATCGATTTTCTAGCCATCTTGGGGAGTTTATGTATGATGTAATTTTTAGGTGATGTAGAGGTTTAAAGGTTGATTTTCTATTTACCTTGCGGAGTTCACCTGTACCATGATTTTCGGGTGGAACTGAAGTTCGCTTATCGATTTTCTAGGCATCTTGCGGAGCTCACATATACGTGATTTTCTGGTGTAATAGAAAGTTATATGATTGATTATTTGACTATCTGGACATATTCACTTGCATTGCGATTACTAATACATTTACTTAATATTGAGATTATATTGATTGGCTTAATTTTTTAATATATGATTATGAATATGAATTGCTCTACTTAATATATCCATTCTTCTGACTTGCGATTTTTCCTGGATTATGAATGATGAGTGTGTAATCTTAGAGGGTACTCCTCACTACGATAGCATTGACGCTATCAAACCATATCAGTTGATTCAGGTGTAGAGCAAGCTGACGTTGTTCATTGGGTTGCTAGAGCAAATTGGGTAGCTGAGGAGTTAGACTTGGTTCCTACAGCCTATATTGAGCTCCACCATTAGATGATAGATTTCTGTTTTTATTTAATGAACTTTGCTATTTGGGGATTGTATAAGTCCTGTATGGGCGCTATATTTGGATATTTATGATGATTAAAATATTTTTATACAATGCATGGTTCATTCTGCCAACATTTGCTACTAACTTTGATTAAATATAAACGATTCAAATTTATATTGAATTTTAAAGGCTAACACTCGGGTTTTTGTAAAACAAGTCATATACTCGAGTTTCGAAAAATGAAGCGTTATAGTTGCCCGCATGGGTCTAAGCATGTGATTGCCTTCACGGGCTTTTTAGGGCCACTGGTTTTTTACTACTACCCGCATAATATTTGGTGAATTGCTGATATGATAGGTCTTATGTGTAGTTGGCTGCATGGGTGCTCTCCACTGCTGTAAATGATAAATCGCCACCACTGATAACATAGGGCTTATGCGTGGTTGGCCGCATGGGTACTCTTCGCTACCGTAAATGATAAATCACCACCACTGATAATATTTGTGAATGGTGTAATATATCAGCTCGACAATAATATCAATTTTGCGATAACAATTTTTGTAACAATAAGTGGCGATTGGCGATAGTATCAATTTGGTGATAATTGACGGTAATAAGTGACGTTTGGCGATAATATTGATTTGGCGATAATCGACAATCATTGCTGATTGGAAATACTCTAATGGCTTTGCTCTTATGGCTTTGTCCAACGATAGTGGAGTATTTTACTATTTCTTTAGTCACAATTTCTCTTTTTCATCACGACTAAATATTACTCTGACGATAATGGCGAGAATCGATGGCATTTCAGTAACTGGCAACGTTTCTTAATGTATATAAGGTGGTAATCCTTTGGTAGTTTTATGTTGTCGTCATTATCATAGATCCTTTTGATTGTTGTGTTATTACCATAGATATCGATTGGCACTTCATTACCGGAGATTGTTTTGATCGTTGCTTCATCATTAATTGCTGGTTGAAAAGATTTTTATAGAGCTTTTGGAGCAATAATGTGTTCGTAGACTTATTTTTAATTTGGGATGGTGCAAAGGAGATATATGTACTCTTTAAAGATCCTTTCGCAATTGTAGAGCTGTACTTGTCTTGCCCCCTTTTAATTGGGAAGATTTCTCTGACAATCTTCACGCTTAAAACCTTCTTATCTTTTGAGGGTAGTGTCTCTTGATGAAGTAGGGATCAACAACTGTTATTGCTCAGATTCATTTCTTGAATTTTGCTTTTCTGATCAGACATAAAAGCATGAAGGGCCGTGTCAACACTAGAATATTGCTTTTCCTTTAAATGATCCTGAGTATTTTCAATCAGGATTACATGCAGCCACTTTTTCCTTTATTTCATATGTTTTTGTTATAACGATTTCGCCACTATCGATCATTTTTTGTAAAAGATTTTTTTAGGACCAAACAATTCTCAGTTCGGTACCTGATAATATCAGTAATCGTTTTTTCTTATTCTCCTCATTTCTCATGGATATTTCGGCCATGGCAGTTTAACTTTTTCTATGGCTAACAATCGATTTGTCATAGGAAGTATATCATCCTCTTCAAATGTGTATTTTTCGCAATCTTTATATCGTTCACGTCTTTTCTTTACTTTCTTGACTGCAGAATCATTTCTATTTCCTCCACTATAATTCCTTCATCTGTTTTGATAATTCCACCTTTTCTCTTCTTCCTTAATAGCACTGGTTGACGTTCCTTTAGAGTTCTAAAATAGTGGCTTTATATGGGACTCGAATACTTTTGCACTGACACTTTCTAGGTTGCAAGCCTTTGTAACCAAGTCTTGAAAAGTCTGTATATTCAGACCAATAAGACCAAACATGACCTCTGGTTTCATGCTTTTCACACATAACTTAACTTGTTCTTCTTCTTCTATAAGTTGTGGGCATGATGCTCCCAAGGCTCTCCATTGACTGACGAATTTTCCGAGTGGTTCATTTTCTTGCTGGCAAATGGAGGCTAAGTCATTTAGATTGACTTCTTCAGAGGGTAATTCAGGTAATTGTAAGCGGCAACGAGGATTCGTGGTGAAGTTTACTGCAAGAGATATTACAAATGGTGGTTCTCTAGTTGCAACAGTTTTCCCTTTATCTTTCCAACTTCTTGATGGATACATGGCAGGTGTCTTCATTGAGATAATCGATCTTTGTTTTTCCTTTTGCCTTTCTTTATTACATTATTTTGATTATAACTCTTCATCCATTGGGCTTTTAGAGTTGTGCCCAATGTGAAAAGTGCTTAGAATAATTAGGAGAACAGCAAGGTGAAGCCAAATAGGACACTTACTATTTTTGCTCGAAAGCTTTGTGCACTAGTAGACATCATGACCATCTATAAATAGTAAGTTTACTATTTATAGTAAGTTGCAAAATTCTAGGAGTTTTTATTGTAGTTTGATTCTGAAATTTCTTTCTTTCTTAGTATCCCTATTTAAAGGGTTGTGAACTCATTTATTTCAACCAATCAATCAAATTACGAATTTTATAGAATTTATTTTCTATTTTTCTTACATTTTTCCTCGTGGATTTGAGTAGTATTTGTGAGGAGTCTAGAGAAGCTCCATGTATTCGGAGTAGTTATCATTGAGAAAGACGGTGATCGACCTCATCACGTTCATCCTTGTGTCAGAAAAGGGCTACATGAGCAACTAGAGTGCAGCCATGCAGCCATGCCACGCCCTGGAAAGGGCTACCTGCAATAGAGGCTAGAATGAGTGCTGCCGTGGATGTTGGCTATGGATCATTTCACCATATTCATGACTTGTCGGGTCTTACGCAACAAGTTCAAACTCTAACTCATTTAATATTGAGTTTACAAAACACAACTTGAGCTCAACTCATGTGTGGAATGGGTGGACCGAACTCTAACTTTTAGGGTCATATCCTGGTTGGGTTAGAAGGTAGGTTACCACCCCTGTACCACCAATCATGCCCTTTTTTTTTTACTTATATGTGCGCTGCGGTTGTCTTCCTCTTTTCAACCATCTACTGGGAAGCAGTGAATTTAGCGGTTAGGATTGTCATATGCATCCACGGTGGGTACCACGGATAGATCAATGTTCAAATTTTGCAGCATATGCATGTGTCTGATGTGAGAGATTTTTTAAAAGGCTATTGTTCTAAAATATTCTTAACCGTTAATAAAATGTGAAGGTTGAGATAGTTATAAGTTTCCAGCTTGTGTGACTTTTTTTTTAGCTAGGGCTGATCAGATGTGGTCTGTTAATTAGGTGGACTAGATCAATGACGGGAGTGCACCAAACTTTGTAGGGCCTCTATAATTTGCTATTCAACCTGAAGCATTGATTCTAAAAAAGTGGTAGGGGTGGCAATGGGCTAGACCAAGCTAGGCCCTGACCTACCTGGGTGCTTAAAGTCTAAGTCTTGAGCTAGCTTAGCAGGGTAGGCCAAGCTCAAGCGTGAAAATTTTGGCTGGCAGCAGGACTGACCCGACCTACTCCGGTAATTGATAAAATCCATATTTCTCACTTGAATTGTTCCTACTTTATCCAAGGATTAACTGCGACGCATGCGCAAAGAAATAAACACTTAGCGAAACAAAAAATCAACTGTCTGCAATTAATATGCAAAGGTTACTGTTGATGTTTTTTTCGGCTCGCCCCCTTTGTGGCCCTTGGACCTGCACAAGTAGAAGGAAAAAAGTGACCCTGGCTTTACCAGGGGACCCTCCAATGCTTAAGTCAGAACCTGGGTCTTTGAATAAAGATTTTAGGGTGAGAGATTTTTCCTACCTTTCACCATGAAGGTCTTTGTATTTATAATGGTGTCGTACCTTGTAGGGCTTCCACAATTAGAGTAGAACTCAATCTCCTGGGATCCGTAATCCTCGATACTCCTAGATTCTCAAGGATCTTATTTTATCTCCTAAAAATCTTGGATGGAGATCTAGAGTTTTACTAGGTAACATCCGAATATAGAGCGATACAGCTCGGCCGACTTTTATCTCTTCAACACGGTTGTGCCGAGATAGGCTTTACGGCTAATCTCCGCCCAATCTATTAGCCGAGTCAATTATGAGTCAGACCGAAGCTCGGGCGGCTCTAGGGCCGACTAATATTAGGTCGGCTTGGGCTTTCCTCTGTGAGGCTTTTGATTGAGCCTTGAAGTGCACTTCCTCCCTTAGAGGCTTCGCCTCATGGCTTAGGACGTTCAGGATACGGTCAGGCCAGGCGCCTCACGATCTGAGCTACGTCTCTCCGTCCATCGTTTGCGGAATTTGGGCTTTATCTAGACTCGACGCTCGGCTGAGTCCGAGTCATTTCTTCATTGACTGTTCTAACCCTCAAGCCGACTCAAGGACTTGTCATATTTTTTCCCCAACATTGAGCCCCCGTACTCCGTGCATCGCCTTAAGGTGTTCGGGGAGTATTTCAGAATTGAGTCGGGTTGTATTTGAGCCGAGTTTTTGATGAAGCATTTATTGATTGCAGGGCGGTTCGCGCGGCTTCTGAGACACATCGTCTCGCTTATCAAGACCGCACAAGTGGAGGGGTCGTCGTTTCGGCGTCAGGACGTATGAATATCGGACACATGGCAGAGTACTTGATGGGAACGCATAGGGTGATGCCATGTGTAAAGCTGAGGCACCTGAGGGAACGTTGTTTCAGCTCCTCATTTAATGTTGGAGACACGTGGTAGATCTATATAAAGGGGTCACCCTAAATAGGCTTTCGCCATTTTCATTCCCTCTTTCAATTTTCTCCCCTTATCTCCTCGCTTACTCTTGCGAACTCCGATACAGGAATCCTTTGCTTTGTTGTCCGTTTCTAGCACTCTTGGATTTCTCCTGGTGTGCTCCTTCTTCCTCCCTTTCTTTTCTTTTAACAATGTCAGGCCCCGCAAGCCCTAGGGAGGGAGAATATAGTGGTGAGTGTGAAGCGAGCCGCTTTTGGGTTGCTTCAGAATCACCCTCACTGTTGGTGAAGGTTGCTGGAGAGGCAGATATCCTATTCTTCCATTCACAGAGGATAATAGACCCTTCGGCAGAGAGGCCGGTTGCGTCAGTGGAGACATTGGATTCACCTCCTGAGCGTATGGCTGTTGAAGTCTCCTCTGGTTGTTCCGATCTTGAGGAGGGTGGTGAGGAGGAAGTTGAGACCGAAGGACGGGTTAAAGGGCCCGTGCCTTCGGTGATGACAGCAGAGGAGCTATCTAAAATTCGGTTTGGATACCACATTCTAGACTCGGTCATTTTTACTCTCCTTCGACCAGGAGAGCTACCTGACCAACCTCCTCCTGGGGCAGTTGCAATTTTCCATGTTGCACTGCAATGTGGTCTCCGATTACCACTTCAGAACATTGCTCGAAATTTGCTAGGCAGTCTTGGCATAGTTCCGAGACAGGTCGTGCCGAATGGGTGAAGAGACTTATTCGGTTGTGCGGTGCTCTGGGCCGAGACACAGTAGCCCAAGCTAAGTGTGAATGGGTTTCTCCACTTGTACCAAGTGCGGGCCCACACTCAACATCCTGGCTGGTTCTTTTTTTTGCTCTTGGCGGAATACCGGTGGTTCCTTAATAACCGACCCTCCTTCATCGAACAAGCATTGGAGGGATAGGTGGTTTCGGGCCCTCGGTAGATGGAAGTTGGCCGAGACAGGGCCTATCCGCCCTTTCGGTTGTGCGATGCAATTTTTGTTGAATCACTGATGCAACTTCTCTCCTTCTTTCAGTGGTACCTAATCATCCTCCGAAACTTGACTTGGGCTCTTTGACTCGGATTGAGAATTTTCAAGCCTTGAGTCCGAAAAGGAGATCTTGTAAGAGACTTCTCCAGCCGGAGCTTCTTTTCGAGTGGGGCTTCGACTCCGTTATGACTGGTGAGAAACTTAGTTTTTTTTTATTGTACTGATGCTTATCTTTTGAACACAGACATGTCTAAGGCTCGACCCACTTTGCGTCCCCCGTCTCAGGTCCGACCCCCACCTCGCACAGGCTCTCGGGCCTCGAAAAGGCATAAGACGGTCTCAAAAGGCCCGACGAGGACCGCCCCTCCTGCTCCCCCGGCTATTATTGAGGTTAAGTGTGAGACTTGTATCCTACCCCGTACCATTTCATATGCCTCCGCGGTCCTCCCGGTCAAATTTCGACAACCCGCGATCTATTATCGGTGTTTGCACGTGATCCTAAGTCGTGTCCCATATATAAGAGTTGGCTCACTCGAAACTTGTACCCTTACGACAGTGCCATTGCCGCGATTCCGACACTGCGTATTACGCGCCGAGGCAATACCCGGGCTAGGAGATGTGGGCCCGCGTTCAGTTCGAGGAAAACGCTACGCATGGTAAATATTGATGGAATCTCTATGACACATCACATCAATCCATCAATCAAATGTCAAGTACAACACCCATCCCCAAGTATAACTACCCTCCCCAAAGTCAACTCTCTCTTACAACCAAGTACACCCATCCATCACAAACATCCCTCTCTCCCATCACTTCTCTCCCGTCACCCCTCTCTCTCTCTCATTCTCTCTCTCCATTTTCAAGCAACTCCATGAGAGTCTAACATCCATGGCTTCCATGGGAGAGAAGCTAGTATGGCCCACTCCCTACCACCCAAATCCAACCCTTCAAAGCCGATCTCAACCATTAGATCGACTCGCTTAAAGTTCTAAAGCCTATAGGCGGAAGGAGGAAGAAAGGAAAATTTGAGGTGGGTGTTTTCTAAGATTAGAATTGTTTCATTTGTTTAGATTTGATGATTTGAGGGCCCACTTATGGTGGGACCCATTTGATGTATGGTTTGTATCGTCTAGAGGAGCCCATAGTGGCGGGGTCCCTCCTCCATCCATTCTCTTTTTCTCCCTCTTTCCCCTCTTTCTTCTCCGTATTTTGATGGCCCACCTAATGATATATTGCATCCACACCATCCAGCAGTTTGGAGTGTGTGAGACCCACCTGAGGCATGTGCCGTATATCCATGTCATCCATTACTTGAGAACGTGGGGCCCGCCATGATGTATGTTGAAGATCCACGCTGCCCAGAACGTGGCCCACATGATGTAGGCATTTCATCCACGCTGTCTGTCTAGCGGGCAAGATCCACCTGCCTGTCCATTTGGACAGGCCTAGACGGAGAGAAAATACAAATATCTACTTAATCCAATCAAGTGGGCCACATGTACGTGGACCCCACCTGATGTATATGTTGATCTACATTGTCCAGATGCCTTGGATGGTGGTCCCTAGCTTTATAGCTGTTGTTGGACGTCAGAAGTGCTGTGGGTCCTACCAACTCCACCTGCTGGACTATAGTCAGCAAGTTCTGTATGGACGTGGGACCCACCATTTTGTAAATGTTTCATTCATCCAGTCCATGTGCGAGGGCCCCACACCATGGTGGCATGCCATCCAGACCACATATCCAGTAAGTTTTGTGGGCCCATCATGAGATATACGTTATATCCCAACCGTCCGTTAGGTGAACGTCCGTGGCCTGGACGTTAACTACAAGCCAAAGAGAAATAAAAATAATATATATATATATATATATATATATATATATATATATATATTATATGTGGGCCCCATGTGGGACCCACTTACCGTGCATAGTGCTGCAGGTTTATAATAGCTACATGACAGCTACTGTATTAACGTCACCAAGTTCTCTAAGGCGTACTATGATGTACATGGACAACACACCATCCATTGCTTGGACGGTGGGACCCACCCCACACGTGGGACCATGTGATGAGTTTTATCCCAGTCGTCCATGCATTTGGACGGTGGTGGGTGAAGCCACCATGATGAATGTGTTTCATCCGACTCTGTCCGAGTCGTGGCCCACCCCACACATGTGGGTGGGACCCACCTTGATGAATGTATCCTATATCCCTGCCGTCTAAATGGCCCACGTGGCATGTGTTTTATCAGACCATTCATCTGTTGAATGGTGAGGGCCAGCACGTCAGCTCATAACTGCTGTATTCATCAGCAGCTCTTGGGTCTGACCATGGGTATGTGTTATATCCAAACCGTTCATCTAGATGGTGGGCCAACAGGCCACACCAGCTATATGGCTGCTGTATCAATGTCAGCAAGCCATGGGGTCCACCTTAATGATTTGTTGCATATCCGCACCGTCCATGGTACTGGACAATATTTGGACAGTGCTGATTTACATGGACGTGCTGTGGACCCCACCTCGATGTATGTTTCATATCCACACCATCCAGAGTGTTTTGGACGGTGCTGGACAATGCCTGACAGGTGCAGATTTACATGGACAGTGTTTGGATGATGCTGTCTAATGTTTGGATAGTGCTGATTTACATAGACAATGTTTGGCCGTGCTGATCATCATTAGAGTGCCATGTGCCCATAGAATGATAGTGTACAATGATACACATGTTGCACCTGCAACTATTGAAATGATTTTAGATGTAATCCAAGCCCTCACATGAGGCCCACTTTGGTGTATTTTGTGGCCTATTCGAGAGGCCCACTTCGATATACTTGCGGCCCATCCATGAGGCCCATCATTATGTATATTTGAGGCCCATGTGCAGGGCCCACTTGTGTGTATATAGGCCCATGTGTAGGGCCCACCTATTGTGTATTTGAAGCCCATGGGTTGTGGCCCATTGTGATGTATTCGAGGCCCATGGGCAAGGCCTGATGTGATATGTTTATAGCCCATATGATGAGGCCCATTGAGATGTATTTCCGACCCATGTGATGCGGCCCATAGTGATGTGTATTAGGCCCATGTATTGCGTCCCATTTAATGTATACGAGGCCCATTGGTGTGACCCATTGATATGACCCACTTGATGTATATGAGGCTTGTTGGTGCGGCCCATTGATACGGCCCACGGTGATTGTATGAGGCTATGGGCCCACAATATGTTTAGCTCTATGTGGACCACTCTTTGGGAGTAATGTTGGTTTAATATCCACATTGAGACCTTCCCTTAGGCCTTGTTCGGCCGATCATTGAGGCCAATTCCGATTATCAAGGCCGATTATCGATGCCGATTTCAATTGTCGAGGCCGATTCCGATTGTCGAGGCCGATTCCAATTGTTGAGGCTGATTCCGATTGTCGAGGCCGATTCCGATTGTTGAGACCGATTCTGATTATCGAGGCCGATTCTGATTGTCAAGGCCGATTTCTATTGCCAAGGCTGATTCTGATTGTCAAGACCGATTCTGATTATCGAGGCCGATTCCAATTGTCGAGGCCAATTCCGATTGCCGAGGTCGATTCTGATTATCAAGGCCGATTCCGATTGTCGAGGCTGATGTCGATTATTGAGCCGATTCTGATTGTCGAGGTTAATTATCAATGTCGATTATGAGTATGTGACAGCATAGCATCATAATACATGCCCATACACATTATCTGCATGTTTGTTATGAGATGTGGTGGACCACTGCATATGTCATTGGGCATGTTGTTATGAGATTCCCTGATAGGCGGAGATTGTCTCACATGAGCGCACGGTATGCGCAGGATTGATGCATGACTGGATTGTATGACTTATGTATCTTGCATTGTGTATTGTGATTACTGTACGCCCTAGCGACATCAGGGTCGTAGCCTCCACAAGCATATTGTGGATGGCCAGATGGGACACTGAAAATCTGTTACTAGCATAGGGCTGCCATAGATCTGGGTAAAAATTCCTAAACCCTCTTAGTACCAGAGGATGCCCTAACGTCTAAACTGAGTGGATATATATGAGTGCATGAGGGCCGTATACCAGTAGGTCGTGTCTCCCACTGTGTCATGGTCGGTTGGGAGGGGGTGTGACCTTACTCACCTGAGTGAGGGGGCAATATCTAGGTTGAGTTTGACCAGCTTGAGGAATGGATTCGCTATCTACAAGCAGGGCCCGATATTGGTAGGCGAATAGTGAGGTCTCTTCCACTTACCCAGTTGTGCACTCAGATAGGGGTGATAAGCTGGCGTAGAGTGTAATAGACCCCGGTGATGATCCCAGAGATGTACAGTACTGATATGTGGACTTATTAAGTAGGCATTGCATACTCATTCATTCATTCATTCACTATCCATTCGGGTTGGTGGTGTGTAACTATTTGTTACGTGTGCCTTCACAATGGCTAAGATTTCGGTTGGGACGCGCGACTAACCTGAGATCAGAAGTCTACCACATTGAGTCTGACTATCCAAATTTAGGTATGGGACTGGTTTGGATAGAGGTCCCTTGTGATGGACCCCGTAGCCTACGATACTACATACTATCATCCCGACTTCACACTCCAGCTCGGTCATTTCATTCGCACCACATATTGCATTACATCTGCAGGCATATGACATTTTGGGTTGTTATGTTTCTACACTTATATGACCTAGACGGACTCAGTAGGATTTACATATTGCATTGTACCCTTGGCATCTGATATTTGGCTCTCTTGAACTCCTCATTTGTATAACTGATTTGTATTATGTACTCTGATATTGTATGACTCATGGACTTGTCAGTATTTTTTCTTACTCTGATATTGTATGGTTCATGGACTTATCAGTACCTCTGTTTACTCTGATATTACATTCTAAACACGCATATACTGCTCACACTATGCCAAAACAGTGAAAAAAGGACAGTCCAAAACCGTCTTAAATGACCAAAAAGAACGGTCATGAACCATTGCATGGGCTGTCAAATTTTGACGTGTTGTATTACTTAAAGGATAGTCGAAAACTGTCATTCTTGTTGACAAAAAAAATGACGGTCATGGACGGTCTCTTATGAGCCTTCAAAGGACGACCATCGACTGTCCTTTAAAAGGATGATCATAGACCGTCTTTAAAAAGGACTGTCATAGACCATCTCTGATGAGCCTTCAAAGGACGGCCATGGACCGTCCTTTAAAAGGACGGTCATGGACCCTCCTTAAAAAATACTGTCATGGACCGTCTCTTATGAGCCTTCAAAGGGCGACCATAGACCGTCCTTTAAAAGGACGGTCATGGACCGTCCTTAAAAAGGACTGTCATGGACCGTCTCTTATAAGCCTTCAAAGGACGACCATGAACCATCCTTAAAAAGGACTGTCATGGACTGTCCCTTATGAGCCTTCAAAGCACATTTCCAAATTATATTTCATCATATTCTTCCTGGTATACACCTGTTATATAATATATTTCATCATATTCACATTCACATCAATCTAAACCCAAAATACGTAAATCCAACATAAACTACATCCATCCAAACACAAACAATCTTATCCACATTACATTCATTCACGCATAAATGCATAAAAGTTTAACATCATAAATTAAAAAAAGGAAAAAAATCAGTTCTTTTTGTGTCTTTCATCTTAAAAAAATAAATTAAACCAAGTTCGGGTTTGGGATCGGGTTTAGGTTTGGGTTTTCAAGTTTAGGTTTAGGTTTAGGTTAGGGAGTTGAGATTAGGATTAGGGTAGGTTTAGGTTTAGGGATTTGAGAATACATTTAGGTTATAGGTTTAAGTTTAGGTTTAGGTTATAAGCTATAGGTTTAGGGAATTGAGAATAGGTTAAGGTTTAGGTTTAGGAAATCGGGTTCAGGTTCGGGATCGGGTTTAGGTTTGGGTTTTCAAGTTTAAGTTTAGGTTTAGGTTAGGGAGTTGTGATTAGGATTACGTGTAGGTTTAGGTTTAGGGATTTGAGAATACATTAGGTTTCAGGTTTGAGTTTAGGTTATAGGGTATAGGTTTAGGTTTAGGTTATAAGCTATAGGTTTAGGTTATTAAGAATAGGTTAAGGTTTAGGTTTAGGAAATCGGGTTCGGGTTCGAGATCGGGTTTAGGTTTGGGTTTTCAAGTTTAGGTTTAAGTTTAGGTTAGGGAGTTGAGATTAGGATTAGGTGTAGGTTTAGGTTTAAGGATTCGAGAATACATTTAGGTTTTAGGTTTAGGTTTAGGTTGTAGGTTTTAGGTTTAGGTTATAAGTTATAGGTTTAGGAATTGAGAATAGGTTACGGTTTAGGTTTAGGAAATCAGTTTTGGGTTCGAGATTGGGTTTAGGTTTGGGTTTTCAAGTTTAGGTTTATGTTTAGGTTAGGGAGTTGAGATTAGGATTAGGTGTAGGTTTTACATTTAGGTTTAGGTTTAGGTTATAGGTTACAGGTTTAGGTTTAGGTTTAGGTTTAGGCTTAGGTTTAGGTTATAAGCTATAGGTTTAGGGAATTGAGAATAGGTTAAGGTTTAGGTTTAGGAAATCGGGTTCGCGTTCAGGATCGGGTTTAGGTTTGGGTTTTCAAGTTTAAGTTTAGGTTTAGGTTAGGGAGTTGAGATTAGATTTAGGTGTAGGTTTAGGTTTAAGGATTTGAGAATACATTTAGGTTTTAGGTTTAGGTTTAGGTTATAGGTTTAGGTTATAGGTTATAGGTTTAGGTTATAAGCTATAGGTTTAGGGAATTAAGAATAGGTTAAGATTTAGGTTTAGGAAATCCGTTTTGGGTTCGGGATCGGGTTTAGGTTTGGGTTTTCAAGTTTTGGTTTAGGTTTAGGTTAGGGAGTTGAGATTAGGATTAGGTGTAGGTCTAGGTTTAGGGATTTAAGAATACATTTAGGTTTTAGGTTTAGGTTTAGGTTTTAGGTTTTAACTTATAGGTTTAGGTTTAGGTTTTAGGTTTTAAGTTTAGGTTATATGTTATAGGTTTTAGGTTAAGGTTTAGGTTATAGGTTTTGGTTTTGGTTTAGGTTAAAGTTTAGGTTTAGGTTAAGGTTTAAGTTTAAGTTATAGGTTATAGTATATAGGTTATAGCTTTAGGGAATTGAGAATAGGTTAAGGTTTAGGTTTAGGAAATCGGGTCCGGGTTCGGGATCGGGTTTGGGTTTGGGTTTTCAAGTTTAGGTTTAAGTTTAGGTTAGGGAGTTGAGATTAGGATTAGGTGTAGGTTTAGGTTTAAGGATTTGAGAATACATTTTGGTTTTAGGTTTAGGTTTAGGTTTTAGGCTTAGGTTCAGGTTATAGGTTTAGGTTATAAGTGCAGGTAATAGGTTTAGGTTTAGGTTAGGTTATAGGTTAAGGTTTAGGGAATTGAGAATAGGTTAAGGTTTAGGTTTAGGAAATCGGGTTTAGGTTCGAGATCGGGTTTAGGTTTGGGTTTTCAAGTTTAGGTTTAGGTTTAGGTTAGGGAGTTGAGATTAGGATTAGGTGTAGGTTTAGGTTTAGGGATTTGAGAATACATTAGGTTTTAGGTTTAGGTTTAGGTTTAGGTTATAGGTTATAGGTTTAGGTTTAGGTTCAAGTTATAAGCTATAGATTTAGGGAATTGAGAATAGGTTAAGGTTTAGGTTTAGAAAATCGGGTTCGGGTTCGAGATTAGGTTTAGGTTTGGGTTTTCAAGTTTAGGTTTAGGTTTAGGTTAGGGAGTTGAGATTAGGATTAAGTGTAGGTTTTACATTTAGGTTTAGGTTTAGGTTATAGGTTACAGGTTTAGGTTTAGATTTAGGTTAAGGTTTATGTTTAGGCTTAGGTTTAGGTTATAAGCTATAGGTTTAGGGAATTGAGAATAGGTTAAGGTTTAGGTTTAGGAAATTGGGTTTGAGTTCGGGATCGGATTTAGGTTTGGGTTTTCAAGTTTAGGTTTAGGTTTAGGTTAGGGAGTTGAGATTAGGATTAGGTGTAGGTGTAGGTTTAGGGATTTGAGAATACATTAGGTTTTAGGTATATGTTTAGGTTATTGGCTATTGGTTTAGGTTTAGGTTTAGGTTTAGGTTAAGGTTTAAGTTTAGGTTATAAGCTATAGGTTTAGGGAATTGAGAATAGGTTAAGGTTTAGGTTTAGGAAATTGGGTTCGTGTTCGGGATCGGGTTTAGGTTTGGGATTTCAAGTTTAGGTTTAGGTTTAGGTTAGGGAGTTGAGATTAGGATTAGGTGTAGGTTTAGGTTTAGGGATTTAAGAATACATTTAGGTTTTTGGTTTAGGTTATAGGTTATAGGTTTAGGTTTAGGTTTAGGTTTAGGTTATAAGCTATAGGTTTAGAGAATTGAGAATAGGTTAAGGTTTAGGTTTAGGAAATCGGGTTTAGGTTCAGGATCTGGTTTAGGTTTGGGTTTTCAAGTTTTGGTTTAGGTTTAGCTTAGGGAGTTGAGATTAAGATTAGGTGTAGGTTTAGGTTTAGGGATTTGAGAATACATTTAGGTTTTAGGTTATAGGTTATTGGTTTAGGTTTTAGTTTAGGTTAAGGTTTAGGTTTAGGTTATAAGCTATAGGTTTAGGGAATTGAGAATCTGTTAAGGTTTAGGTTTAGGAAATTGGGATCGGGTTTGGGATCCAGTTTAGGGTTGGTTTTCAAGTTTAGGTTTAGGTTAGGGAGTTGAGATTAGGATTAGGTGTAGGTTTAGGTTTTGGGATTTGAGAATACATTTAGGTTATAGGTTTAGGTTTAAGTTAAGGTTTAGGTTTAGGGTATAAGTTATAGGTTTAGGGAATTGAGAATAGGTTAAGGTTTAGGTTTAGGAAATTAGGTTCGAGTTCGGGATCGAGTTTAGGTTTGGGTTTTCAAGTTTAAGTTTAGGTTTAGGTTAGGGAGTTGAGATTAGGATTAGGTGTAGGTTTAGGTTTAGGGATTTGAGAATACATTTATGTTTTAGGTTTAGGTTTAGGTTTTAGGTTTTAGGTTAAGGTTTAGGTTTTAGGTTTAGGTTAAGGTTAGGTTATATGTTATAAGTTTTGGTTGAAGGTTATAGGTTAAGGTTTTAGGTCATAGGTTTTGGTTTAGTTAAGGTTAGGGTATATGTTATAAGTTTTGATTGAAGGTTATAGGTTAAGGTTTTAGGTCATAGGTTTTGGTTTAGGTTAAGGTTAGGGTATATGTTATAAGTTTTGATTGAAGGTTATAGGTTAAGGTTTTAGGTCATAGGTTTTGGTTTAGGTTAAGGTTATAGGTTTAGGTTTAGGTTAAGGTTTAGGTTTGGGTTTTCATGTTTAGGTTTAGGTTTAAGGATTTGAGAATACATTTAGGTTTTAGATTAAGGTTTAGGGAATTGAGTTTAGGTTATAGGTTAAATTTATAGGTTATAGGTTCAGGTTAAGGTTTAGATTTTGGGTTATAGGTTTTGGGATTTGAGAATAGGTTTAGGTTATAAGTATAGGTTTAGGTTATGGTGTAAGTTAAGTTTTAGGGAATTGAGTTTAGGTTATAGGTTTAGGTTATAGGTTATAGGTTTTTGGTTTATGTTTAGGTTATAGGTTTTGGGATTTGAGAATAGGTTTAGGTTATAAGTATAGGTTTAGGTTATAAGTATAGGTTGAGGTTTAGGTTAAGGTTTAGATTTAGGTTATAGGTTTTGGGATTTGATAATAGGTGTAGGTTATAAGTATAGATTTAGGTTAGGTTATAGGTAAAGGTTTAGGGAATTGAGTTTAGGTTATAGGTTTAGGTTTGGGTTATATAGGTTTAGGTTTAGGTTTTTGGTTTAGGTATAGGTTTTTGGCTTAGATTATGGGTTATATGTTTAGGTTTAAGTTTAGGAATTCGGGTTTGGGTTCGTGTTTGGGTTCGGGTCTATGTTCGGGTTTAGGTTTAGGTTATAGGTTATAGGTTTAGGTTAAGGTTTATGTTTAGGTTATAGGTTTAGGTTAAGGTTTAGATTTAAGTTAATGTTGTAGGTTATAGCTTATAAGTATAGGTTATAGGTTTAGGTTAAGTTTAGGTTAATGTTGTAAGTATAGGTTATAAGTTTAGGTTAAGGTTAAGGTTTAGTTTTAGGTTATAAGTATAGGTTTTGGGATTTGAGAATAGGTTTAGGTTAAGGTTATAAGTTTAGGTTAAGGTTATAAGTATAGGTTTAGGTTATAGGTTAAGGTTTAGGTTTAGGTTATAAGTATAGGTTTTGAGATTTGAGAATAGGCTTAGGTTATAAGTATAGGTTTAGGTTAGGTTGTAGGTTAAAGTTTAGGGAATTGAGTTTAGGTTACAGGTTTAGGTTAAGGTTTAGGTTTTGGGATTTGAGAATAGGTTTAGGTTATAGGTTAAGGGTGTGGTCCCTGAAAATACAGATATAAACACGGCCCGCTCCAATTGGCCAAGCCCTTCCAATGTTGTGTATAGGAAATGGACAGCTTCATCATGGTCATAACAGCGGTTCCCACCTTCCAGGGACCCTCACTCAATATCTGGATAGCTCCGACACACATCCGGGTTTGCTCCATTAATTTCAAGTAAATACATAAACACGGTCTGTCTAAATGGCTAGGCCCCTCCAATGCTGTCCATAGGAAATTAACAGTTTTATCATGGTCATAACAGCGGTTCCTACCTTCCAGGGACCCCCGCTCATCCGGATAGCTTCGACGCACATCCGGGTCTGCTCCACTAATTTCAAACAAATACATAAACACGGCCTGTCCAAATGGCCAGGCCCCTCCAATGGTCATAACAGCGGATCCCACCTTCCAGGGACCCCCGCTCAACATCCGGATAGATTCGACGCACATCCGGATACATAAATGGGTACAGTTTCAAATAACATTATTAGCAATGTTTCAAATGCATACCTCCTTTAGAAAGTCCTTCAGTTAATCCTCATGAAAGTCTTGATCTGTAAGAACCTTAACGGCAACATCCTGCATTCCATGATTGAATAAATAAGAAGATGCATCACCTTTACTTTCAAGTCAAACAAAAATGGGATAGAGAACCATGTAAGAAACATGAAGAAAAATATGGATTTCTTTGAATATGATAGAGAGATTGGTGTAGGAACTGAACCGCAAATTACTCTCATCAGGTTAGTTATCAGAATAACATTTCTAGACAAGTTCCTTGCATTAAACGCTTGCCTATGTAATTCAATTATCTTCAGTAAAATCAAATTATTATCTTAAAAGAAATGCATGCCACGCATGAGAAATGTCATTTTCAAACCAAACTACACTCGCTATTTTCAAATCTCACGTGGCCAGTTCATTCCCCCACTATCTCCCTCGATTTCCCCACTCTTACCTCTCCGTCTCTCTCTTGAAGTAAAAAAGAAGAAGAAGACCAAAAAAAAACTCTTTTTTGTTTTTTCAATCCATCTTCCATTTTCTTCTTAATAAGAAAATCCATATTTACTAATATTCCCATTTTTCTATTTTTCAAAAGAATGAGTTCGGACTTGGAAAGTGTCAGCTCTAGCACTCGTACTTTCAGCCCAAACCCTAACTAAGAAGGACTCCAAAATTACCAAGTGCTCATAAACATTCATTGTAAGCATTTTCTGTCTGAGCCTCCTCACACCTCAGATTACATATGGTCATGGCTCAAATGTAAAATGGTAACACAAAAACAAAAAATTAACATCACTATCATACATGGAATTTGAGAGAAGCAAATGCATTGCCATGAATTTGAGACCATCTAAGCACTAAAGCAAGCTTCAACAGTAACTAAGTGTTTCAAATAAATGTAGTTTTTTCATATTAAGATGGGGAACATGTATACCATAAGAGATAAAATGAGAAGAATAGCTCCCTCAAACGCCATGACCCTGCGTTACAGGTGATCTCCACCTAGTGGTCTCAGCAGGCTCCCTATTGCTAAGATTCTGCAAGAAAGAAGAAGAAGAAGAAGAAGAAGAATGAGAAGATATTTGTTAATTATTTCAGTCACTAAAAAGGAAAAAAATAAAATAGCCAAGCTAATATGATGCGTATGCATTTATCAACTTAAGGACTCAATGGCGAATGTCAATAGATTGAGACAATACAACATTAAACAAGGTATTTCAATCTTACAAACAATGAACTCATAGGTAAAAAAGGGTCATCATCAAATACATGTAAGAGATGACAATGCATGAAATGGAAATATGTTGTGCATTACATGGAACTCTAGTGCCTATGGGAGTGAGTTTATATACAATTAGTAAGAAAAGGATTCTAATGAACATATCCAATAAATGAGAACTGAGAAAATAAAAATCACCATGGAAAAAAAAACAGAAGGCTAAATTCATACATTTTGGCATAGTTCCCATGGAGACAAGTCCCGTGCAAGCCTGGCCCGACAGTCCAAACTTAGTCTGCTTTAAGCTTGCAGGTTAAACACAGGCCTATGTTTAAGTCCACCAAATGAACGGGACAGGCCCAGTCCAAGTTTGATGGGGGTGCTTGGTGCTTGGATGGGGGTGCTTGGTGCTTGTAAAATCTCTTCTTAGTGGTAGGGCTATCAATAGGACACACTCATGGCTGGTTTCAACTGGATTTTAATTGGTCAGGCTGAGCTTGTCAAGCCAGCCTTGTTCATAAGAAATTTTAGAATCACGTGGGCAAACCCACTCCAACAGCTACAAAAGGAAATTACAGTGCCCAAATTTTCAGTTATGTACATGTACATCATCATCTCATAAAAGCATAGTTGAAGAATTTACCATTAGGATCAGCCACCCTTGCCATCGAAAGTGCATTGAAAGTGCCCATATCCACACCATTCATTTATTTTTCATAGAAGGGGAAGAATATAAATTGTTCAATACTTGTTGATTGTCTGTCTTTTTCTTTTTATAGATTACTAATTTATCTGATTAACCAAACACTATTAGCTGGTAAACATTCATTCACTGTTGAAAAGAAACAGAAAGATTAGAAAAAGAAAATAAAAGGGGGAAAAAAGTACATTTGTCAACAATAGTCAAGGCATAGGCCTTGACCAAAAAAAAAGAATACAGAAAAAAGAAGAAGAAAGAGCTAGAAAATAGACTAACAGAATCTAGCAGGATGTTTGGAAAGGATGTCAAAACCCTAGGCTGGTTAGCCATGAATGATATTCATGCCTCAGCTTGAAAGTTGTGGGGAGGGTCAGATAGAAGAAGTCAATACATTTATTTTAAGATTTCCAAAAGTTCAACACATCCAAGCCTTTAATATCAATCAAAAAGAAAATATAAACATGGGCATTGTATTTAGAGACATGGCAAAGCTCCATTTCTGATGTGGAGATCAAATGGCTATCTTCTAGACTCATAAATAAAGATAACTCCATAGAACAATGACTATAAGAAGAACAGAATCCCAGTAATTACATTATTTGGTGAACAAAAATGAGTTTTCTCATCCACAATAACATGATATAGGAATCGGATATATGCCTTACCTGCTTCTAATGAAATCCACTTTCAATGTTCTTAAAAGCTAGAGACAATTCACACTAAGTACAATACTAGCCTTCCTCATGATTTACCTGAAGTTATACTAATAGTTCATGTTGTAGAATTTAAAAAGATGATGATGATGCATACTCACAGGACATGAGTGAGAGATGTATGGACATACCTAGAAAAAAAGATATTCCTACAGTAGAGAAAATTAAAAAAGATGCCCCCATGATCATATTTAGAATAACCCCAAAGGCTGCAAGAAAATATGACATTGACAGCCAAGAGTAGAATGCAAAGTTTAAATTACATGAGCCTTCACATTATTAAAGGACTTAATTAGTCCCTTTCATTCCCACTCAACTGCACATGGTTTATGGATGGTTCATTCCCACTGTAGGCGTCTATTTTTGGATGATTGGGTTGGCATACCTCAGCCATGTTGAATGATTGCATTTGGCATCCCTCAGCCATGTGTATGGTGGATGCATTTTTTAGTATGATCCTCCATACACAGCCAAAGTAACATATCATTCCTCATTGATATGAGTCATAATTTCAGCTTTTCTCATATTACTCCGTATTGCAAAACTCAAAAAAATCGGGTTCGGGATCGGGTTTAGATTTAGGTTTAGGAAATCGGGTTCGGGTTCAGGATTGGGTTTAGGTTTGGGTTTTCAAGTTTAGGTTTAGGTTTAGGTTAGGGAGTTGAGATTAGAAATAGGTGTAGGTTTAGGTTTATGGATTTGAGAATACATTTAGGTTTTAGGTTATAGGTTTACATTTAGGTTAAGGTTAAGGTTAAGGTTTAGGTTTAGGTTTAGGTTATAAGCTATAGGTTTAGGGAATTGGGAATTGGTTAATGCTTAGGTTTAGGAAATCGGGTTCAGGTTCAGGATCGGGTTTAGGTTTGGGTTTTCAAGTTTAGGTTTAGGTTTAGGTTAGGGAGTTGAGATTATGATTAGGTGTAGGTTTAGGTTTAGGGATTTGAGAATACATTTAGGTTTTAGGTTTAGGTTTAGGTTATAGGTTATAAGTTTAGGTTTAGGTTTAGGTTTAGGTTAAGGTTTAGGTTTAGGTTTATGTTATAAGCTATAGGTTTAGGGAATTGAGAATAGGTTAAGGTTTAGGTTTAGGAAATCGGGTTCGGGTTCGGGATCGGGTTTAGGTTTGGGTTTTCAAGTTTTGGTTTAGGTTTAAGTTAGGGAGTTGAGATTAGGATTAGGTGTAGGTTTAGGTTTAGGGATTTGAGAATACATTTAGGTTTTAGGTTTAGGTTTAAGTTATAGGTTATAGGTTTAGGTTTAGGTTTAGGTCTAGGTTATAAGCTATAGGTTTAGGGAATTGAGAATAGGTATGTTTAGGTTTAGGAAATCGGGTCCGAGTTTGGGATCGGGTTTAGGTTTGGGTTTTCAAGTTTAGGTTTAGGTTTAGGTTAGGGAGTTGAGATTAGGATTAGGTGTAGGTTTAGGTTTAGGGATTTGAGAATACATTTAGGTTTTAAGTTTAGGTTTAGGTTATAGGTTTAGGTTTAGGTTAAGGTTATAAGCTATAGGTTTAGGTTTAGGAAATTGGGTTCGGGTTTAGGTTTAGGTTTTCAAGTTTAGGTTTAGGTTTAGGTTAGGGAGTTGAGATTAGGATTAGGTGTAGGTTTAGGTTATAGGTTTAGGTTTAGGTTTAGGTTATAGGTTTTGGGATTTAAGAATAGGTTTAGGTTATAAGAATAGGTTTAGGTTATAAGTATAAGTTTAGGTTTCAATAAGCTGTATGGAATTAACATTCCTATATCTAGCAACACACACAAGTCAGCTAAGTAGATATTTATAGTCTGATATAAAGCAGCAAAATCTATAGCACTGTAGTCTGAAAGCAACGCATGAGCATAAGATAGACTAGTATATATAAACATGGGTATTCAGTCAATAGATGTTGGAAAACCTGACAGGCCATCACATTTGTAGAGATATAATATAAATAAAAAAATGTTTTATTGCATAAAAGTTTATTTAGCTTTCAGATGCATAAGATAGACTAGTATATCTAAACAAAAAGAAATGCACTAGCCCTATAAATACTACATAAATGCTTCTGAAATAATAGAATAGAATATAAATTGATTTTTCTTTTCCCTCACAGCCATGTCAATGTCTAACATGAGTGTTGAACACTGCCAGAAACCACTTTTATTCCAGAAAATGGTGTGATCTTGTCACACTCATTATCTATTCAAGAAAATGGGTTTACGAATGTCACTGACAAAAGAAAGAACACTGTTACTAGGACACAATGAATCTGTAGCTACATAGGTTCTGGATTATGGAACTATTCTTATGATGCACATCGGGTTTAGGTATTCTCTACTATTATCTACTATTGAACCTAGTATTATCTACTACATGCTAGTAACATACAACCAATATTGGGGCACCATCCCATAAGCTACAAGAATTTCATGTCCCCCTAAACAAGGTATCCTCCATTGATAACACACACACACACACACACACACATACACACACACATATATTATAAGTTCTTTATTTTCATTTACATTCGCAAATGCATTCATCATCCATCTAAGAAATTGAAACATTCATCATCCTCAAACAAGTAACTAATTATCTAACTTACAAATACGATTATCAATATTCAAGCACTAATTCAGAAAATAAAATTTCAAGCTTACGTTACTTTTCACATAAGTTTCCAGATAAGCTAACCTTCTCGCTTTCAGTAACCTTCTTTAAAATCTGAGATATGTTTGCTGTCGGGCTACTTACTTTTCCCACCTTTACTTGCACATGATTACTTAGATACTCCTTAATCACAATAAACAAAGGATAGTCAGAAAGAAGTTTGTCCTTAAATACTTTTCCATCAACATATGCAAGCAAATGCGCCCTTATGCAAAGCACACAGAAATCATAAGGATAAGAAAAACACTAAAAAAAAGAAAAAGAAAGAGTGGAAAACTAATCTAAAAAGTGCATGGAAATCATAAGCATAAGAAAAACTCTAAAAAAAACAATGCCAGTAAAAAAAAAACCAAGTGCATCGCAATCAGCTTTTACTTTTCATCTTGAATGCATTACCTTTCCTTGGCTTTCTTTACTTGTAGCCACCAAAGGAAGTTCAGCAACATCCTGACCAAATATTCTAAGGATTCCAGCTGATATAACATCTAAACTACATTGATTAAAAATGCAAGTATCAAAACAATTATGATCTGGAATACAAAAACTGCAAAGAGATACGAATGTAAAAGTTTAAATCTTCTGCAAAATTATATTTTGGCTTAAAGATGCAAGTTCTTACTTTACAGTTAAAATTGCACAATACATCCCACCAAATTCTTAACCCGCTACATTTCTTCTACAAAATATTTAAGAAACCACAGCAATGTGGGATGCTAGACAAGATATAAATCATAAAGGCGGAGAAGAAAAGGATACGAGGAATCGGCAATTTATGCCTCTCACTAAAAAAAAATAATGATAATAGTAATAAATACAGGCATTCATGCCTGCATGCAATTGGGATTACTTGTGTCCTTATATGAGCCGGTGTGTGGTTATTCACATTCGCACCCTTGCCGGCAGACAGAATCAATTCATTTGTACAAAATTCAAATGAACAATGTCCATGACTTACCTGTAGACCATAGCAGGGATCAGATCATGACTTGTTTTTTCAACTATAGGATCGAAACAATCCTGGCAGAAAGAAAGAGGCAATGTTAAATAAGACAAACAAACAAGCACCTGCACATTAGGAAGGATTTTCATTCACAATTCAACAAACATAAAATTCATTTCATTTCCTTTTTATGACTTTGTATGTAGGTTTTTAGGTTTTCTATGCCGCTCCAATTTCCGATTCAATAATTTCCAAGTATCTAATCGGTCCCTAAAGTATCTAAAATTTGAAGAACTACAGCTGATTTGATAATATTGCAACATATGTAAGCAAATGTATTACTTGAATTCCATGGCCAGGCACATATATCACTACATGTAACTCATTAAAATTATTTTTACTCAAGTATATGCAACAACATATATATGCAAGCAAGGAAAACTATTACTAGAATTCTGATAGAGGACCACAGGCACATAGATTACTTCACTACATCTGCAAGAATTAATATTCGTATTTTTTTTCCATCATCACCACCGCATCATCATATGCACCCTTATGCAAAGCATGAAAAAATCTAGCCCCACAAACCTCATCAAACTACACAATAGTCCATTCCAAAGGCATTCCTAACCAGGATCGATTCCTTGCAGAGCTAGAAACGTAACCAAATGAGGCACTCCCCATTGGAATTCTGTCCCTCCTTGAAATCAGGAAAAAGAGCGAATAAGAACAGTTCAAATCCAATTCTCACCCATCCCACTTGTGATCTGGGCAAAGACATCTACCAAAAATATGGGAGAAATCTCAAAACCAAATCCTCCAACCAAATGACACAACATCAATCTGCCCAATCTCACTACCTCACAAGAAGCATCTGAATACAGTACTGTGTAAAATCATATCTAAAAAGATACAAACAAGCTCAGCGAAGCCAATCTCTCTCCAAAACAATTAGATCTACAAGAAACATAAACCGATATCATAAAACGAGTAACAGATCTGCAAAAAGAACATCGGGGAATAATATTATAGATCTCAATACACAGTACCAGATCCAAAAACAAATCCAAAACAGCCGGAAAAAAAAACATCAAATACAAAATTCATAGCCACGATCTGCACTGAATGGTAGAATAAAATGTAAAACAGCAAAAAAAACCCTTGATTTGCAAAAGGAATGATCGAAACCCTAGATTACAAAAGTAATGATGGAAACCCTAGATAATCACGGCTACCCAAGCAACCACTCTTGCCCTATTTGGGTGCAACCCACACACAAATCAGGCGGGCCGCACATAAGGTGGACCCCGCTGTCCAAATGGACGACCCACCAAACCATACACGTCTAGGTGGGTCCCACCTCCCACTGCCCAAACACGCCCTAAATCCCTAAATCCCTAAATTCCTAAATCTCAAATTCCCTAAATCCCCAAATCCCCAAATCCCCAAATCCCTAAAACCCTAAATACCCAAATCCCTAAATCCCCAAATCCCTAAATCCCTAAATACCCAAATCCCTAAATCACTAAATTAGCTAATAAAATGGATGGATAATGTAGATATGTAACACATACCTCGTGGTGGCCCCATGGTCGGAGACTCATCACTGAGCTGTTAACCAGGGCCGCGGTTTTCAAAGCGAAAGAACCGAGAGCTATTTTCAAAGCAAAAGAACCGAGAGCAGATTGAATGTGACATCGCATGGAGATATACCTGTGTGCCTGGGGCAGTATGAAACCACAGAGCGGTTGAGAGAGGACCAAGAGAGAGAGAGAGAAGGTGCGCGAGAGCGAGAGAGACAGAGAGACAGAGAGAGGGCGCGGTTGAGAGAGGACCGAGAGAGAGAGAGAGAGCGAGGGTGCACGAGAGAGAGAGAGATTGAGAGAGTGAGAGAGGACAGAGAGCGAGAGAGAGAGAGAGAGAGAGATAGAGACTTGAAGTCTCTCTCAGGAAATGGATTGGCTACTCGCGCTGACACCAGCGCAAGGGGTGGTGGTCGGTGCTTTGAGGGCCCCACCATGATGTATGTGTTTCACCCCTATCGTCCATCTATTTTTCCATATCATTTTATTATATGACAAAAAATGAGGTATTTCCCAATCTCAATTAGACCACATTATAGGAAACAGTGTTGAATGAGCGTCGACCATTAAAAACCTTTTGGGGGCATATAAAGTTTTGGATCAATCTGATATTTTTTTTCCCTTCATCTGGGCCTGTATGACCTAATCAACAGATTAAATGTCAAATAAAAAGTACAGTGGGCCTTAAGAGGGTTTTAATGGTGGATATCCAATCACTATTGTTTTCATGTGGTGTGGTCCACTTGAGATTTATATCCCTCTCATTTTTGGTATCAAGCCCTAATATGATATGTAAAAATGGATGGACGGCATGGATGAAACAGATGAAACATATATGGGACCCATAGAGCACCGACTACCAGCCATGGGTCTGGTGTAAGGGGAGTAGCCAATCCCTTTCCCTCCTGGACATCATACGGTGAGGACACCAAGTATTACGGGCCCCACTATGATGTATTTGTTATATCCACACGTGATTTAATCTCCATGTTTCCTACCGTATGATCTACTTTAGCCTTCAATCTAGATGATTTTTGGTTTCATGCCCTATAATAATATTTCAAAATATATAGACGACTTAGATAGAACACATATATTTTTTTAGGCCCTATAGGGCCCCTTATACCCTAAGCGTATTGAGTAAATCCTGTAGGGCCCACCATGATTTATTCGTTTTATCCACTCCATCCATCCATTTTAACATATAATTTTATTACATAAGCTTAAAAATGAAGCCTGTAAAAATCTAAAGTGGACCACATCATAGGAAATACTATAAACTGAACGTCTACCATTGAAAAATTTTGGGAGGCCACTGAGTTGTGGATCAAGTTGATATTTTAGTTTTCCATTCATCCATGTATTTGTGATCTATTGAACAAGTTGGATGACAAATAAAAATCACTGTAGGCCATAGGAAGATTTCAATGATGGAAATCATTATTCCCACTGTTTCCTATGGTATGGTCCACTTGAGCTTTGGACATGCTTTAATTTTGGGCTCAACCACTAAAATGATCTGGAAAAATGGATTGACAGTGTGGATAAACCAAATACATTCACTGTGTCATTGCTAACTGGATACGCCATGGTAGGATGCAATGTGCGTTGAAACCCTTTCGGGGGTCACAAAAGTTTTGGATCAATATGAAATTTGTTTTTCCTATTCATCCAAGTATTTGGTCTACACCACTTGGAAATGGTGTTGATTGAATATCCAACATTAAAAACTTCTTGTGATTGAGCCAAAGTATGAGGCAGATTCAAAGTTCGAGTGGACCCCATCACAAAAAACAGTGGGGATTGAATGCCTACCATTAAAACCTTACTTTGGGCCGTAGAAGTTTTCAACCAAGCTATAATATATATGTTTTCCCTTATTCCATGTCTTTATTAACTTATAAATAGGTTGGATCTTAAATAAACATCGCGGTGGGCCCTAAAAAGGTTTCAATAGTGGGTGTCTCTATCCCACTCTTTTCTATGGTGGGTCCACTTGAACTTTGGATCTGCTCTGTCAGTTAGATGCACCATTCCATGGTGGGCCACGAGCTTAAAAATAAAGTCAATCCATGACTTGGGTGGGCCACACCACATACTATAGTTAAGAGGGTTACCCTCCCATTAAAACATTCATAATCATTTATTGGGCCCACCTAGATGTGGTTCATAGATCCAGCCCATTCATTATGTGTGTCCCACTTGGATGAGGAGTCAGCCCAAGTTTCATACACATCCAAAACTCATGTGGGCCCCACCAATTAAATGCTTTTATATGTTTTAGGGATGTCTTCACATAGTTTTAGATGCTATGACCCACCTAAGTTTCGTATACGACTAATTTTTGGACTTAAAGGGGACACATCAAATGCATGGTGTTAATGTTCTACATACATCATGGTGGGGCGCACACAGATTAACCTCACGGGAAGTTCCCATGAGGTGACCTTATAGTACCATTTCACTATTTAGGTAACTCCTTCATGGGTGTTACTCTAACCGTGTAGGACTCACCTTGAAATATTTTATGTATATCGACACCGTTCATATATTTTTCCATCATATTTTAGGATGCGATTTCAAATCATAAGAACTCAATAATCTTAGGTGGGTCATACCAATCAAAACAATGATGAATAACTATTAAAAACCTTTTGAAGGCCACAAAAGTTTTGAATCAATTTGATCTTTGTAGTTTACCTTCATCTAGATTTTACATTATCAACAAGTTGGATTGGAAATAAACATTACTAAAACCTTACGATGGGCTCTTTATAATTTTTAATGGTGAGGTACTATATTATCATTCTTTCCAGTTGTGTGGTCCACTTAAGATTTAAATCTACACAATTTTTTATATCCGGCCCAAAAATGGGTTGGAGAAACATAAGGGCGACAAGGATATACAACACATCATCAAAATCTCACTTTTGTTATCTAACTTTTCAATTTTTCTTGTCAAAATAAAAAATCTAGTTTTCTTTTTTAAAATATATATATTTTTTACAATTTGTCAATTTTTTCACAATTTTGTTTAATTTCTTAATTTTTTTTTTCAAAATATCATTTTTTAGTGGGCACACTTTTGTTTTATAACTTTTCAATTTTTCTTGTCAAAATGTAAAATCTAGTTTTCTTTTTTTAAAAATAATTTTTTTCAATTTGTCAAAATTTTCACAATTTTGTTTATTTTTAAAATTTTCTTTTTCAAAATATCATTTTTTTATCAAAATCTTGTTATATAACTTTTTAATTTTTTTATCAAAATACAAAATCTAGTTTTCTTTTTTAAAACACACACACACACACACACACACACACACACACATATATTTACAATTTGTCAATTTTTTCACAATTTTGTTTAATTTTTAATATTTTCTTTTTCAAAATATCATTTTTTATCGAAATCTTTTTTTTTTCAAAGTTATCAACATTATTCAAAGTATTTAATTTTTTATTTTCAAAATTTAGATTTTTATAAAATCATAGTTTTTTTTTTTATAAACATTGTTAATTATTTTTTCTAAGCTTCTTAACTATTTTTTTTTTTTTTGAAATTCATAATTTTTTGGTTGGTAACATTAGACGGTTTTCGATAGTCTTAGATGACAGCCATAAGACGGCTAAGGACTGTCTCTAATAGAGAGAGTTATTGATAGTCTCTATTAGAGACGGACTTTCATAGGGAAATAAGACGACTAATGACCGTCTTTAATAGAGACGGTCTTTGACAGTCTCAGATTACAATTAAAAGACAGCAAAGGACTGTCTCTATTAGAGACAGTCTTTGACAGTCTCTAAGAGAGATGGTTTAGGACCGGCTCTAATAGAGACGGTCTTTGACAGTCTCAGATTACAGGTAAAAGACGGCCAATGACCATCTCTAATACAGACAGCCAATGACCGTCTCAGATGACAGCATATAAGACGGTCAAGGACCGTCTCTAATACGGACGACCAACGACCGTCTCATATGACCGCATATAAGACAGTCAACGACCGTCTTAAAAGATTTTTGGACGTTCAAATTTTTAAGACAATATTAAGGACGGTCAGGGGCCGTCTAAAATTTTAGAGACGGTTTACGGCTGTCTCTAAAGTGTCTTTAAACCAAGCAATTTTAGAGACGGTCCAGAACCGTCTCGAAATTCGTCTTTTTTTTTTTTTCCATTTTTCACGTAGTGTCACACACTTACACCATCCTCTAAGCTTTCTATAAGCTTATGCACGATAGATGCATGCATGTGAGATTATGATGCAGACGAGCTGAGGTAGAAGCATGCGGTTGAGCTTCTAGAGTTTTCTTTGATATTTCTATATTGTATTTCCCTTTCAGCATTGTACTCAAATGATTATATTAGTGCATATGTGATGATGATGTTGTTCTTATGATCTAGGTATACTTGTGGTTATGCATCTTATGAGACAAATTCATGTCAAAAATCCTCCTTGTAAGATCCAAGGATTGGGATCTGGCGTATGAGCGCTGGGAGTCGATAATGGGGTATTACGGAGGCTGTCGGCACCGGATTCAGCGACCGAGAATTTTGTAAACTCGGTTTCTGAGTTTGGGGCGTGACATCGAGGAAGGTACGAAGGTGGCAGAGGCGACAGAAGCGGCAGCGACGGAGGTGTTCATATCCCAAGTATAAGGTTGTGATGTAGTAATAAACTCGGTAAGACCAAGGTCGAATCCACAAGGACTGAAACCTGTACGTAATCTAAAAATAACTAGAAATAGAATTAGAATAAAATGAAATCTAAATCAAATGAATATGAGAGAATAATGGTGAAATAGTAATCTAAAACTTAGAGAATTCAAAGGTAGGGAACTAGGGTGCCAAGGATCCACTTGTAGCAATTGGGAAGTTACCTAGTAATGATTCAAGGACACAAATGGATTCAGAGTCCTATCCTATCCATTTGGTAAGATGAGATTTGTCAGATCTTTGAACTTCTTATGGGTCTAATCATCAATAGATAAGAATGACAAAGATTTGAAAGTGATTCCATCACCTAACCATGCCTAGGAGACTATGGCAAACAACAACAATTTACCAATCTCACAGCCAATCATGAGAGAATTGTGAAATTTAGGAAGGGTTCCGTCACTCAACCATGCCCATGAGATGATGGCGAACAACAGAGCCTCCTAAGTTCACAATCTCATAATGAAAAGAACATACTCAAAGCTATTGCAGATCTACTGTAATTTGAGTCCCAATAAAACATTAAAAACTAAATGTATTCCTTAATAATCAAACTAGAATCCATAAGAGTTTAATAACCATGAATCAAAGCAAAGTCACCTTCCTAATTAAGTTACAAGCTCCACCTCTTAGCCCTAGTTACGAGGCTTAGCCCATCATAGGCATGATGAGGCTAGGAAAAACATCAAAGCTAAAGAAAATCAAAAGGAAAAGGAGAAGGAATAGGAAACACTTGTTGTCGGCCCACCCCACGCCTTCACGGCTGCCCGTTCCACTTCCAAAGGATGCCTTTCTCTCTCTCATTCTCCTCCTTTTATAGGCATAAAGGGTTGGTGACTCTTTTTACGCAGCAGTAATTCCTGGAAAGGTCTTTACACATCTGTGATGATTGGTGAGCCCATAATCAATGCTGGAAACAAAATCCACTCCGTCCAATGGATTCACGTCAGAATTTCGATCAGATATGGATTGATTTGGCTCGGATTTAGTGTGGCCCATGTAACTTTTCGTTGCACCATTCGTCTTCCTTTTAGACGATTGAAAACCGATCTTCATTGCTTCCTGCAATTCCGTTATCTAGGCTTGGATGAGAGGGAGCGTGGGCTTCTGATGGACGGTTCAGATCAGACCGATGAAGCACGGTGGTGGCCCACAAGATTCGTCTGTAGGCACTATTTACGAAATAGAGCTTGCGCATTCGAGCTGTGGTGGTCGGTGGACCCATGATTGATGTTGGGCAGTAAATCCATTCCGTAAATTAGAATCTACTCGAAAAACCATTTGGGTATGGGGGTTTTTGGATTGAATTCGGTGTGGCCCACAGACTTTCCACTCTACCATCCTTCCTTCGTTTGGATGGTTGAAATTCGATCTATGCTATCTTCTGTAATTCTGCCACCTAGACGAGGGTTACGCCCACCCTCTGGATCGAATGGATGGCTCAGATCATCCAAATGAGTGAGGGCTGGGCCCCACTGACCGAAATCGGCGGACCCACGTCCGCCCGCTGTTCCTACACAGGAAGAAAGACGGGTCAGCCCGTCTTTGACTGGGCTGACCGTCCGGTGCGCGTCTAGTGCATGTACATTATGTACACGCATTGTACATGTAGGGTTCACTGTGATGCTTGTGAGAAATTTGCTCCATCCATTCTCTCTCTCTTCCATTTGAAGGCGTTGAGACCAAATTTGAAGTATATCCAGGTATCAAGTGGGCTCAAAATCAATGGTTTATGGGATGATCTTTCTGTTGGACCACTTCTAAGGGATCCAAGGGCTGGAATTCGACATTTACAGTTAATTTATGGACCTTAGGACACATATGAAGTTTTAAGCCGAATGGATGGTGGAAACCCTGTGATCCTGCATTCTGGCTGACTTTCAGGCCCGTTTAATGTGAGTGACATGATTTCCTCGGATCTCTGGCATGTAAATTCTTTGATCTCAGTCCCATGGGGTCATTTCCTTGCCTTGGTGACTTCAAAGCGTCAAATCCATGCTTTTAGTACCCTTTTTCAATTCAGGCTCCTAAATACACTCTGTATCACAAACACGATTAAAATAGGCCGTCAAATGGTATCATGTTCATAAATCTAGGCAATAACTGGGGTCTAATATGCAATATTTGACCCTCAAAAGGAGGCGATAGCGACAGCCTCTGAGCAGCCTCGGAGGTTCTCGAGCTAGAGCCGGCTGAGGCACCCATTGCTTCGGGGATAGAGGAGAGGGTACACGCAGGGCGGGAGCAATCGAGGAAGAGAGGATAACCTTCTGCCAGAAGTTTGAAGAGATCCTTCCATGGGCGAGTCAGCAGATGTTCACGGGACAATTCTTTGGCCTTTTGGAGTCGTCTTCCGTGGACAACATGCTCGGTAGGATCGGGACACTGTTACTCGAGGTAACATCACCACTTCCCCCAGTTGTTTTTACTTCAGACTTCCCTTTTCTCTCTCTTTTCTGAAGAAAGACTTTCCTTGTGCAGTTTGCCCCTTGCATGCTGAAGGCCTGTGCTGAGGTATCTGCCTTAGCTACGTGAGCTAGGGACGTGGAAGCTCGACTGTCAGATGCTAAGGCTCGGTGGTTGGAAGCAGAGGCTCGACAATTATTCACTGAGTCTCGGGCTATCTTTGTGGAGGGCCAGCTCGAGAAGGCAAAGGCCGCTCTTGAGTCGGTCATGACGGAAAGGGACCACATGGCCTCACGATTGGAAGAGGCCAGGTTGGCCTTTGAGCCAGCCGTCACGAAGTGCGCCTCGGCTTACAAGAAGCTTTAGGAGCTCCCGACGAAGACTAAGGCCTGTCTCGCAGCTATGAAGGTTGAGGCAGTGGAGCAGTATCTTTCATCTTCAGCCTATGAGGAGGAGCAAACCCTTGTTTATCAAGAGGGCTATGCAGATTACATCAAGGTGATGAAAGAATCGTCCCCCCATCTAGATCTATCTGGCTTCGATGCAGGTGATCAAGGTTTGGTGGCGAGGCGACCGTAGATCCTGAGGCATACACTTACGATGCCTCTGCTACTGCTCCTGATGCGGCTCCATCAGCCACTGATGCAGTTCCATTAGCATCATCTGGGTTAGCTCCTGGTGCAGCGGGCGAGGCCAAGCTCTGAAGTTACTTTGGTAGAGCAAAATTCCTTTCTGCTCCCCACATCTACTTCAGGCACTTCAAGCACACCAAGCTTTGGGGTCGAGCATGTCAACAACGACGAGCATCGTATTTTACCAATATCCAAGTGTTGAGCATTTATTGTTTTATCAATACGATACATTATAAATAGTGAACCGACAATGTAATACTTTATTGATCAATGAATATATGTTTTTTTTACTACTTATGCATTCTACATTCTTTTCATGATTCTTCTAAGTGTTAAAAGAAATCTTGTTGAGTGTAGATTGCCCTTTAATCGAGCTAAGGATAGTATATCTTGAGATGCTCGACATTCCAAGGATGAGGCATGAGTTGCCCTATTAGATCTTCTAGTCGGTAGGTACCTGGTCGAACAGTATTTGTGATTACGTAAAGGCCCTCCCAATTGGGCCCTAGCATTCCTACACCACTTTCCTTGGTATTCTGAAAAGTTCTTCAGAGGACCAAGTCCCCTGCTCAGAATCGCATGATTTTGACTCAGGCGTTGTAAGATCATGACATCAATCATTGATAGGCGACTGTCCGAAGTCGAGCCAACTCTCTAATTTTGTCCAGGAGGTCAAGGTTGAGGGTTAACGGCTCCTCATTGTCTTGCTTGTCGGATTAACTTACTTAGACAATAGGTAGGCCGATCTCTACGGGAACAATTGCTTCCGAGACATACGTTAGTGAGAACGGAGTCTCTCTCGTTGTGGTTTGAGCCGTAGTTTGGTATGCTCAAAGAACTTCAGGAAGCTCTTCAGCCCATGCCCCTTTGGCTCGATCTAGCTTAGTTCGAAGGTACTACTTTATAACCTTGTTAACGGATTTAACTTGCCCGTTTGCCTGTAGATGACGTGGGGATGAGTAAACGTTCCTGATTCTGAGGTTTTGATACATTTCCCGGTACTCCTTGTTGTCAAACTGTCTTCATTGTTGAAAACAATAGTCTGAGGTATCCCAAATCGACAGACAATGTTTTTCCAAATGAAGTCTGTGATCTTCTATTCGGTTATCTTGGCCAGGGGCTTGGTTTCGGCCCACTTGATGAAATAATCGATGGCGATGACAATGAACTTAGTCTGACCCTTCCCTAAAGGGAATGGTTCGATGATGCCAGTTCCCCATTGGGCAAAAGGCTAAGGGCCGGCTGTTGGAGTTAATTCTTCAGGTGGCTGTCGGGGGATAGTGGCAAATCTCTGGCACTTATCACAATTCTGAACGAACTTCCGAGCATCCTGCTGAATGGTCGGCTAATAATAACCTCACCGAATAACCTTGTGAGCCAGGGATCGGCCGCCCGAGTGATTACCACAGATGCCTTCATGAATTTCGCGTAGGGTATAGTCGGCCTCACTCGGCCTTAGGCATCGCAAGAGGGGTGCATAGTATCCTTTCTTGTACAACACTCCGTTGAGTATGGTGTAGTGGGCTGCACGGTTCTTCAGTCATCAAGCCTCAGCATGATCTTCGGGGAGTACGCCGGTCTCAAGGTATCTGACGATTGGATTGACCCAAGATGGCTCGAAATTGATGGGGAGCAGGGTCAAGGGTTCAGTTCCCTCGACACTTGGCTCGGCCACGAACTTAATACGAATAAATCTTGGGATGTCATCTTCATCGGCTGAAGCAAGCTTCGCTAGGAAGTTGGCTTTGGCGTTCTCGGCCCTTGGGATCTGAGTAACAGAACATTGGTGAAATCCGGCGATCATCACTCTGGCTTTCGTAAGATAGGCTTTTAACCTCACCTTCTTAGACTGATATATATCGGCTATTTGGTTGACGACTAGTTGGGAGTCATTGTACATGTTTAGATGAGTGACTCCTAAGCTGCCTAGTAGTTGGAGTCCTAGGAGCAAAGCTTTATATTCTGCTGTATTATTGGAGAATTGAAATCTAAGTCTCAAGGCATATTGAATAACCATATGATCAAGAGTCTCCAGAACTACCCTTACCTTGCTTGCCTTAGAGTTGGATGAGCCATCCACGTAGAGAGACCATACGGGTTGGGTGAGAGGGAGTTGATCGGACGATGCCCCTGGGTTAGTAGAAGAGATTTTTGTTTGCATTGTGACTTCGACGATGAAGTATGCCACGGCTTGTCCCTTAATTGCTACCCTAGGCTTGTAGTGGATGTCAAATTCAGTGAGTTCGATTGCCCATTTGGTGAGTCATCCTGAAGCCTCCGGTTTCTGTAGAACTTGGCGAAGAGGCTGGTCAGTCATGACGATGATTGAGTGAGCTTGAAAGTATGGCCGTAGGTGTCGGGATGATATGACTAGTATTAAGGCCACTTTTTCTAAGGTCAGATACCTCATCTTTGCTGGGACGAGGGCCTTGCTAATGTAGTAAATGGGGAATTGTTTGCCTTCATGCTCGCTGATCAAGGCTGAGCTTACGGCTGTGTTAAATTCTGCCAGGTAGATCATTAGAGGATCGCCTAGCTCGGGCTTAGAAAGCAGTGGTAGCAATTTTAAATATTCTTTGAGTTGCTGGAGGGCATTCTCACATTCCTCTATCCAATCGATAATTTGCCGACCCTTTAACTTTTTAAAGAAGAGGAGACATCTGTCAATAGCTTGGGACACGAAGAGATTTAGGGCCGCTATCCTTCCAGTCAACCCTTGAATATCTTTAATTGTCTTTGGGGATTCCATGTCGAGCAAAGCCTTGATTTTCTCCGGATTAGCTTCGATTCCCCATTTGCTGACCAAGAACCTGAGGAATTTGCCCGAGCCTACGCTAAACGCGCATTTGCTTGGGTTGAGCTTCATCTTATATTTTCATAGGATGAAGAACATTTCCTCTAGGTTGGTTATATGGTTGGTCGTTTAAAACTCTTGATGAGCATGTTGTCGATATAGACCTCTATTGACCGTCCTATCAGTCGGGCGAACATTTTGTTGACCAACCTTTGATAGGTCACTCCAGTGTTTTTCAATCCAAACAGCATCACTTAGTAACAATAAAGACCTTTGTCGGTGACAAAGGTAGTTTTTAATTTATTAGACTGATGCATTACAATTTGATTATAACTAGAGTAAGCGTTCATAAAACAAAGTAATTCATGCCCCACAGTACTATCAACCAACTGATCAATTCGAGGAAGGAAAAAACTATCTTTACAACAGGCTTTGTTTAAGTCAGTATAATCTATACGGACTCGCCACTTCCCATTAGCCTTCTTAAACAACACGACGTTGGCCACCCACTCAGGGTAGTATATTTCTTCAATGAAATTGGCTTTGAGGAGTTTTCTACCAATTTCCTCGATTACAGCGTACCTCTCAGGGCCGAGTGCACGCCGTTTTTGATGGATCGGCTTGTAAGCTGGGTCAATATTAAGGCGGTGAGTCATGACCAAAGGGTCAATGCTCGACATGTCTTCATGAGTTCATGCAAAGACGTTAGTGTATCGGTGGAGCAAGGCTACCAGCTTCTTCTTTAATGGCGTCACCAGGGATGAGCTAATCCAAACGGTCTTCGAGATGTTCGACTCATTCAATGGCACCTGGATGAGGTCCTTCAGGGGCCGGCCGCATCCGAGAGATTCATCGCATGGATCCAGGGTCTTGATCGTTGTAACTTCCACGGGTGCTCGCAGAGCGGTAACGTAGCATCACCGAGCATCGTGCTGGTCTCCTCTTATGACCCTGATACCACTCTCAGTCGAAAACTTCATAGACAGGTGATAGGCTGAGATGATAGCTTGGAGGAGACAGAGGGAAGGTCAACCGAGGATCGCATTATAGACTGAAGACTGATCGACTATCAGAAAGTCAACTATGATGGTAATTTGATTTGGCGCATCCCCGATAGTGAGCGGGAGCTGAATTGATCCTTTAGGAAGAATCTGTCCGCCTGAGAATTTGATCAGCGGAGTCCTTACAGGCTTCAGAGTCGATCGTTTGACACCCATTTTGTCAAACACCTGCGTAAACAGCACGTCCGCAGATGAGCCTAGGTCGACGAGGACCCTGAAGACTCGGTGGTTGGCAATAGTGACAGTGATAACCAAAGCGTCATCGTGTGGGTGATGAACGACCCTCGTATCTGCCTCGGTGTATGCTACATTGTATTTCTTGAGCTTTCTCTCCTTTGGAGGTTGAGTTAGAACCATAATTTTGGACTTGGGTCGATCAACATTCCTCCCATGATTTTTTTCAAGCATTATTTGAGTCACTTCAGCCTAGATGGCCATCGATAATAGTTCGGATATCTTCAGTAGGTCGGTTATCATTCGGGCGTTCTTTCATGGTTCTGGCTCCTAGGTCGACGTATTCGCTGAGATGGCCCTCTCGGATGAGCCTTTCAATCTCCTGCTTTAGATTATAGCAGTCACTTGTGTTATGTCCATGATCGTGATGGAAATGACAGTATTTATTCTTACTTCATCAGTGCGAATTACTCCAGAGTTTGTCTAGCCAATTGAGGAATCCTTCACCCTTGATTTCCATTAGTACCTGCTCTTGCGGCTTGTTGAACGGAGTGTACGTCGAAAAATTGTGGTCGGGCCGCTTACCCAACCTATGTTCGTCGTGGGACCGATCATCTTTCCACTTCTTACCATCGGCCGAGTCAACTTTTTTTCCCTGGTTGGCTCTTTGGTCGGGGTTTTTGCATTTTGAGCGGCCTCGCACAAGATTCGGGTTTCCTTGGCATCTGCTACTTCTCCGATCGGGCCATGAATTTAGCTAGAGTAGTGGGTGGGTTCTTGTCCAGGCATGCAAGAAACGGCCTGTCTTTGACTCCTTGTATAATAGAATTGAGAGCTGTCTCGTCTGAATGCTTCCGGACTTGGAATGATTCAAAATTGAAGCGTTTGAATAATCCTTAAGTAGCTCTCCCTCTTTTTGGATTATATTATTTAGGTGCGCAGATGACTTCAATTTTTTCTTTCCTCTGATGAAATTGGCAATGAAAGCATCACTGAGCTCGGTAAATGAGCTAATGGACTTTGGTTTCAATTGCTTAAACCAAAGCCAAGATACATCGGCCAGAGTGAGAGAGAAAACCCAGCACATTACGGTGTCCGAAAGGACTCAATGTGCTTGGTTGGATCGATTTTGCCGGTGAAGATAGTGATCTGAGGAAGGCGGAATCGTTCCGATAGCCAAGCTTGCATGATCTCGTCAATGAATGGGGATGCCTTCGCCTCGGGTCTTTCCTGACTGGCATGGCGGTTTTGCTTCATATCTATGATCTCCTCCTTCATTTCCTTCCATAGGTCCTAGAGATCAGCCTTCCAAGGTTTGTCGCTGTCAGCCGTACCCTCAATCGGGGGCTTATTACACCTTCTCCGATCTATTTCGTATCGTAGATTGGTGATAGGCAGCGGGGTGGTCACAGAGATATGGGAGGGTGCAGGCTCAGCCAGACCTTAGTGTTGGCTTTGCTGAGGAACAGTTCGTAGAGCGATGGGCTGAGGTTCGAAGAATTGTCGTGGGGCATTTGCCTGACCATTGTCCTGTTGAGGCAGCTGGACCTAATGGCGATGAATCTATTCTAGCATCTGCTTCATGTAGTTCATATCGATCTTGAGTTCCTGAACCTCCTTATCCAATCGTCTATTCCCTCGATTCCGTTGAGTGTGCCTGGTCGAAACTTAGCTTACCTGACGGACTGTAGAACCTTGTCGATTATCCAGTTGGTTCTGAACCGCTTAAGCCCCATTCGTACTAGGCGGGCCCTCTATCGCCGGTGGCCCGGTGACAGGGACCTCACTGGGTTCGTCCTGGACGGTTCTCCTAGTTCTCGCCATTAGAGATTACTCAGTGCATAGAGAAAATGACTTTTCGTATCGCTTCCCACAGACGGTGCCAAACTGTTATTGTTGTTTTCGGCTCGCCCCCTTTGTGGCCCTTAGACCTGTAGAAGTAGAAGGAAAAAGGTGACCTTGGCTTTACCAGGGGACCCTCCGATGCTTAAGTCAGAACCTGGGTCTTTGTATAAAGGTTTTAGGGCAAGAGTTTTTGCCTACCTTTCACCATGAAGGTCTTTGTATTTATAATGGTGTTGTACCTCATAGGGCTTCCACAATTAGAGTAGAACTCAATCTCTTGGGATCCGTGATCCCCGATACTCCTGGATTCTCGGGGATCTTATTTTATCTCCTAAAAATCTTGGATGGAGATCTAGAGTTTTACTAGGTAACTTCCAGATATGGAGCGATATAGCTCGGCCAACTCTTATCTCTTCAACACGGTCGTGCCGAGATAGGTTTTATGGCTAATCTCCGCTCACTCCATTAGCTGAGTTAATTTATGAGTTGGACTGAAGCTTGGGTGGCTCTAGGGCCGACTGATATTAGGTCAGCTTGGGCTTTCCTCTATGAGGCTTTTGATTAAGCCTTGAGGTGCACTTCTTCCCTTAGAGACTTCACTTCATGGCTTAAGATGTTTAGGCTATGGTCAGGACAGGTGCCTCACGATCCGAGCTACGTCTCTCCATCGAGCGTTTGTAGGCTTTGGGCTTTATCTGGACTCGGCGCCCGGCTGAGTCCGAGCCATTGCTTCATTGACTCTTTTGACCCTCAAACCGACTCAAGGACTTGTCATATTTTCCCCTCAACAGTTACCTTAAGTAAGGATTAAAATGGCATATTTGTAGGATCTAAAACATGTATATGTAAAGTCGGATCATGCTAAAATCACTTGATCCCAAACCTAGCCCAAGTTAAGTCCACGGGCCAAGCTGATAGGTCCAAGCCCGGCCTGATCTACCAGCTGGGATGTGCCACTACCCCCTTATGGTTAAGGGTTACAAAGGGCTGGGTGGACCTCCTGGCCTAACTTTGGAGCAGCCATGGACCTATTAGCTTTACCTGTTAGATTAGGCTTGGGCTTTAAGTTACTTTAACTTGACTTGGTCTAGCTGGACTTCATATGTACGCATGGACGTATCTTGGTGTCCCATCCTACAAATGCGTTCCCACCATCCACATCCTCCACTAGGCAACATATGCCCCTTGTAGATAAACTAGGGCAGTCAACGGGCTGGGCCTGGGGTTGGTCTTGGTCCAGATTTTGAACTGTTTAGGCCGAGTTATCGGGCCGGGCCTATTTAAAACTTTGATTTTATAGGCCCGAGCCTGGCCCATTGACATCCCTAATGTCAACTAGAGCTAGGCATCGAGTTGAGTTGGACCGAGTTAGGGCGAACCTGACTCGATCCGGTTTTAAAATAGGCTTGAACCAAAATTGGCTGACTCAGTACCGAATCCAGCATGCCTGACCGGATCCAAGTCTAGAGTTGGCATCGAATCAGATCGTGCCTGACCGGATCCAAGTCTAGAGTTGGCACCGAATTAGATTGTGCTTGACCGGATCCGAGTCTAGAGTTGGCACCGAATCAGATCAAGAGAGAGAGAGAGAGAGAGAGAGAGAGAGAGAGAGAGAGAGAGAGAGGAGGGTGGTGAAGGTGGTGGGTGGCTGCTGGGCTTGGAAGAGGAGGATAAGGAAAGGAAATTAGGGTTTTTTAATATATTTTTATATATACTTAAATCCAAGTCTAGTCGGGTTTCGGATTGAGTCAAGTCTAACCGGATTGAGTTTCGGGTCGAGTTATTGAGTAACCCAGACTCGACTTGGTTTGAGTTTGGATTGGGCGAAGCCTATTCGATTCGGACTGACTCACCCATTCGGTTCGGATTGAGTCAGGTCTGAACGAGTTTGATGAGTCGAGTCAAGCAAGTCGAGTCATCCTGTGGCCAACTCTAATGTTAGTTATGGGAGCAGATTACCTGTTACCTGGGTAATAGCTCAGTGGGTGTTACCCTTGCTATGTGGGGCCCACCTTAATCAATATGTTTCATATCCATGCCGCCCATCTATTTTTTCAGCTCATTTATGGACGATATCCCAAACATTTAGCATATCTAAATCTCTGGTGAACCACACCGCTGAAAAAAGGTGGTGAATAACCATTAAAAGCGTTTTACAGGCCACAAAAGTTTTGGATCAAGATAATCTTTGCATTTTCTTTTCATCCAGTTCTTTTTAACCTTATCAATAGGTTGGATGGAAAATAAACATTATGTATCTTCTTATAGTGGACCTTATAAAATTTTTAATGGTGAGCATTCAATCATCACTGTTTCTTATGGTATGGTCCACCTGAGATTTAGATATGCTTAGTTTTTAGGAGCGGGTACTAAAATGGGCTATAAAAATAGATGGACGGAGTGGATATACATTATATCATCAAGGTGGCGCCTACTATATTGGTAACACCCACTAACCGCGAAGGTATACCATGCATTTCTCTTTTCTAAATATTGATTTACAGATGGATGGGAAATAGGATTTCATCAATTTCATTTCCCGAGAGGCCACATCAGGCCTTGACTGATGTAGAACGTGTCACAAATACATTCCTAGCATGGTTGGGCCAAAAGAAGGTGGACTATAAATTGATCATAACTTTTGATTCGGGTATCATTACGGGACGCACAACCTATCGATCTTTACTAAAATGGGCCATACGAGGTGAATCGACCCACACCGTGGGTTACATTTGTCTGTTTCGTCAGAAAACGCTCGCTTTCAACTTAAAAACAAATTTTTAAAGAAAAATTATTATTTTTAGTAATTCTAAATTTTTTAATATTTTCTTATTTTTAGAGTTTTAAATTTCATTCAATTTTAGAAATAACTTGTAACATGTTAGGACTATTCTAGTAAAAGTTTATTTAGAATATTTACTTTTAGAAATTAGGCTTTAAAAGAGTTTGATTAAAATTAGGATATTTATTAGAGTTAGAATTTTGTTATTTTTGGTAATTACGAATTTTAGTTTTTTCTATATTAATGGTGTAACAGGGACACATGGAGATTAGACAATTATCAATAAAATTATTTCAAATATTTTAGAATTATTTCTATTTTCTTTTCCTTGTGGATTTGATGTTTCTCTGTGAGGAGTCCAGAGAAGTTTCGTGGATTCGGGACAGTTATCCCCTTGAGGAAGATGGTGCTCGACCTCACGTCCTTCCCTAATTTAGTTTGGTATTAGAGCGAGGTTTTTCCTTGGATCTGTCTTTTGAGGACGGGTCGGGTAACAATCCCATGTAGTGCTCCATGGAATCATCTTTTAACAGCGATGGCTTTTGAAGTGACGCAACGAAAGAATCAGCAAGTCATGAAAGGGCTGCAGGCTACCATCGATCGCATGACGAATTGCATGAGGGAGGCTCTAGGGCAACTTCATGTAATGGAGGTGATCCATCCCCAGTAGACACTGGAAATCATAATCACCATGATCACATGATGTTGCCAGCAGTGAACCACATGATCACTCATGAGAAGGTGGTATCCAACGACATGATTCCACAACATCCTGGATGAGGCATTGATCGAATAGATCGAGAATTCAAGATGAGGGTCGATCTTCCTAGCTTCAATGACCAACTTTATATTAAGGATTTCTTTGATTGGCTTTCCGAAGTTGAGTGATTCTTTGAATATATGGAAATCCTTGAAGCAAAGAAGGTCAAGCTTATGGCCTTACAAGCTGAAGGGCGGAGCTTCAGCTTGGTGGGAACAACTTCAACTCGAGCAGACGAGACAAATGAAGGCACCAATCCACACGTGGTGCATTGATCTGAATGAAGCAGTTATTGCGCATGCGATTCCTACCTAGCAAATACGATTAGGTATTATTCCAACAAAATCAAAATTATTGGCAGGAAAGCCGATCAGTAAAGGGTTATGTAGAGAAATCACATTATTTGTCGGTGAGAGATGACCGGGCTGAAACAGAGTTGCGACAGGCCACATGATTCATAAGTGGCAGACATGTGGGCCCTATGAGAGAGGAGAATCAACACAAGACTTCTAAAGTGGAGGGACAATCTCTCATAAATGAACAATCTTTTGTTAAACAATATGAGGAAACAAGAGATATATATGCATTAGTTGAAAAGGAAAAATATATGGAGCTTGTGAACATTCCAAAGGATTTGAAACTAGTGTTGCAGGCATTCAAGGCGATTGTGCTCGATGAACTTCCTAATAAATTGCCTCCCATAGAAGATATACAAAACCACATTGATCTTATCTCAGGGTCAAGTCTGCTTAATTGCCCACATTATCAAAAGGAATGTGAGATCGTGAAGACATTAAAATTGTGGTAAACTGCTATAGTAGAAGTACAAAGTTATGTCCAAGAGTCCCAGAGGGGATGAATAGGAATTTTATACTTTTAAACTAACTTATAAAATAATCCAATTGAGTTATACAAAATAAAGAAGGATTAATATAAGATCATTCACCCTCAAACATACGGATAAGAAAATATATAAATGTGTTGTGTTGTGTCAAGCATGCAGTGTACATGATGCAAGCATATTATAAATCAACATACATGAGACAAAGGCAAGTATCACAAGCACAATGATATATAGTGGTTTGACTACTTGCTTACTCCACTCCCAGTGGACGCACTCTCTCCTAGAGTGTACCGTATTTCATTATCCAATGGTTTTAAATTAGGTTAACCATGAACCTTCACGGCCCTACATACGGACTCTAGATTTATGTCCTATTCACGGACAAAAGGTCCTACACATGAACCTAAGGTTTACGCTACATAGGCCAAGGTCCCTTACACAAGGGCCTGAGTTTTAGGAACACAAGCCAAGGTCTTACACAAGGGCCTAAGGTTTAGGCACAGAGGCTAAGGTCCCATACAAGGGCCTACACGTACACTCCTGTTGGAGGCCTACGAAAGGACTTTGGCGAGTTTTCAACTCAAACTTTGAATCCCAATCCTACACTAGGAAAGGTCTTCAGACTCATTGGACTCTTAAGTACTTACAGATAAGTGAGTGAGCCCTGTTGTAGCACTTTGAAGATCTTCTTGTTAATGAAGAGTCTTTAGCTCTCTTGAACCACAACCATTTGTATATGCTTCAATTGTCACTGCGAGGTTGTTGGGTCTAGGGTTTGGTTTGATCTTCTTTAATGAATGATATGCATTAAAGATTTAAAGCAGATTCCCATGAGCTTAACATTCAAGGATCCCATCACAATGATTTTCCAATAAGGAGTGCTGCTGGAAGATTAATGAATGTTGGAGTTCATAGTTCAATCCAAGCTATTAAATAGATCAATAAATGCTTGAGCAATGGATTGAATGATGAACTCCTATGAGAAAGAGAGCTTGATGTTGAGGGTATTAACTATGACAATTATTCTCTTAAAACTCTCTTTAATCTAAGTACAAAAATCCAAGATGCAACCTATTTGGTATATAAACACAAATCCCAATGGTAAAAAAATAAGCAGAAATTCTGACATTGTCGATGCCATCGAAGGCTATTTGATGCTATTGAAGTTTCCTTTGATGTCATCGAACCTTCTCTGATTCCATCGACTTTCTGCACCAAGTTATTTAGTTGGGTGCATGATAGATTTTGTCCAATCTCATCTAGTAACCTTTGATGTCATCAACGTGCACTTCAATGTCATTAATGGATTATTCGATGCCATCGGGATTCCCTTGAAAAATACACTTTAATTGATGGACTGTTTGAGGCCTTTTTCGATGTCATTGATCACTGTTTCAATGCCATCGAAGATGTCATCGATCATGTTTCGATGCCATCAAGAGATATATGATTCTCTTATAAAAACTCTCTGGACTCTTTGTCCCCTATTTCGATGCCATCAGAATTTAAATTTCGATGCAATCGAAAATATATGATTTTCCTAAAAAGCTTGCTGGACAAATTGGTCCATATTTCGATGTTATCAAATAGTCTTCGATGCCATTGATAACTTACCTCGATGTCATCGATAGAAGTTCGATTTCATTGGAGAACACTTAGAGTATTTCAATTATAGTATGCCATTGAACATCACTCGATGTAATCAACAATTTTCAGCATATATTCAGTTTGTTGCTGGACTATTTGGCCATGTTTTCGATGTAATCGAACTAGGTTTGATGCTATCGAAACTATCCTTGATTGCACTTCAATGCAATCGACATGACATAAAGTTTACCTGTATAGTTCATAATTCCTCCCATACTTAAAATATCATAACCTAAGTTTACCAAGGATTTTTCAAAAAAATTCGTGGGTAAGATTAGGTTCTTATGAGAGGGGTCATATACCTCAAGGCTTTGGTTAGGAAAGTGAGGCTTTGTTTGCCTATATGGAGTGTTTGAACTTCTTCAGTTGATGAGTCTTTGATCATTTGGTCTTTAATTTGGGGCTCACTTGACGGACTGACTCAACACTCACGTATATTGACAAATCAGGACACTTTCAATCTTCCCCTTTGTCAATTATATAACAAAACAACTAACAACCCCTAGATATTACATACAACTCAAGATTTTACAAATTTTCCTATTACAACTTGATTACAAATATAGTGTTGACTTGAGTTGCTGCTCCCCCTATGTTCATACTCCACCTTTCTTCCTGCATTGTGATTAGTGATGAGAACAAATAACAAACACACACAATGGTGGGAGTATGGTTCTCCCCCCTTTTGTCGATCATTGGCAAAGGGTTAGTAATATAAAGAGTAAGCCAAAAGAAATGAAAGTTGGAGAATCAATAAGACGTATTGGAAGATAGATACAATACTCAGACGCTAGAGTGTTCTAGGCAGAAGGACTATGCCCATGAGGAGCCGCGTAATCGTGACGGCATGTGACTGCTATAATGAGATCTTGAATCGACCTCTCTACCCTCTCCAAGCCTCTCTGCACGACTTCAGTAACTCGCTCCAACCATGACAACCTCTCATCCTGATGGCGAAGGCGCTATAGGAGGGAATCTCGACGATCGCGATGACCTATGTGACGTCGGACATGTGTGATAGGGGTGTGCGGGACATCACTAGTAGGGTGTCGATCATCCTCAGTCTTTCTCACCTCCGTCTCTGCTACCTCTTTCTCCGTAGCCTTAGCCTCAATCTCTCCTAGAATATTATCGTGGTGTGAAGTAGGAGCCGAGGAGGATGTAGGGTTGTCCTTCAAATTCATCCTCTTGATATTTAAATGTGTGAACTTAGGAGGATTCCTAGTGAGATCGGTAGTGGGAAGTAACTCCAAGTGCTGAGACATGAGACAAATGAGATGAGGGAATGGTACGAGGGTGTCTCAAGTACCTCAACGACAAATGCCAACTGATAGAGAATGAGAATTGGAAAACATAGACGTATACCTGTGCAGACACTATAAAGAACACCTAACATGAACAGGTCAGATCCGTTTGTCTGTTTGTTTATTTATTTATTTTTTTTCGGTCACATGGGGATAAACATTAAAACTAAAGATATCGTGACGAACGCGAAGTCTAGGAGACATGTAGGATGCACGTAATGCATTCCCTTCATGCCATGCCAGGGAACGTTTATGCCATTGTACAGATAGCCGAGTCATCTCGTGCCGAGCTCTAATGTCAGCTATGGGAGCGGATTACCTATTACCGGGTAACAGCTTAGTGGGTGTTACCCTTGCTATGTGGGGCCCACCTTGATCAATATGTTTCATATCCACGCCGCCCATCTGTTTTTTCAGCTCATTTAAGGACGATATCCCTGACATTTAGCATATCTAAATCTCTGGTGACACCACAGAAAAAAGCGGTGAATAACCATTAAAAGTGTTTCATAGGCCACGAAAGTTTTGGATCAAGATAATCTTTGTATTTTCCTTTCATCCAGTTATTTTTAACCTTATCAACGTGTTGGATGGAAAATAAACGTTATGTATCTGCTTACAGTGGGCCTTGCAAAGTTTTTAATGGTGAGCCTTCAATCATCATTGTTTTTTGTGGTATGGTCCACTTGAGATTTGGATATGCTTAGTTTATGGAAGCGGGTACTAAAATGGGCTGTAAAAACAGATGGACGGAGTGGATATACATCATATATATCATCAAGGTCGGCCCTACTATATCGGTAACACCCACTAACCGCGGAGGTATACCATGCATTTCGCTTTTCTAAAAATCAATTTCATTTCCTGAGAGGCCACATCAGGCCCTGGCCCAACAAATTTTTGTTGTGCCCACCTTGCATCCAGTGGGCCTATTCCAGGCTGGGGAAGACCAAATTCCGTCCGTTGCTACCCCTACTTGCGACCTAGATTTCAAGTGTAAATATCAGGTGTTCAACCCTTGATGCACAGTACCCCCTCATCTGGTGGGGGACCCTTACGGTTCACAAACACACAACTAAAACTGAAAACGGTTTGGGTAGTTTATCATTCATCTGAGAGACAATGTGGGGCCCACTCAGATCATCTGACCCGTGAAACTTCTGCACCATTGATCAAGCATCCTACTTGCTCACTTTCAACATACAAAAATGCATCAAATGGTAGAATCATTCAACGGTTATGTTTAAGGATTCCACAACATCCAAAACTCATTGACCAAAAAGGTATTATATCATTTAACGGCCTGGATTAAGGATTGCAAAAATATTAACAGAATCACTGAACCACGCAGATTATTGACCGATACCGACCCTTGGCGGGGCCCACCAAAAGGATGGTCCAGATGGGGTTTCTTATACATATATAAATGAGGAAAAAAAAAAGGATACTTTTCTTTGGTAAACCTGTGAATAACTGAGTCTACTAAAAATGATAATGCCACCCAAGATTTACCATTTATAGATGTGGCCAACATCCAACTTTCAATAACAGAATATCCACATAAGTTTATCATTCCTCACCTCCCTTAGATATCTGGCAATGGCGGACCTGGCACACATCAACCAGGCCCCACCATTGCCAAAACCTCCTGGCCATGATGATCGGCCTGAAAAGCCAAAGGCAACTGCGGCACGGGGCACCCACCGTCGGAGGGTGTCCTTTTCCAACCACCCAACCATGCTAGAGAAGCCACGGGAACGCCGTGGCCGATCATGTTGTTGTATATGTTGTGCGTTGACGTGGATCCTCATTCTCTCTCTCCTCCTTGTGGCAGCCGTCGGGGTAGGTTTATTATACCTGTGGTTTGAACCAACAGCACCGGGGTTTCGCATCGAGAGGCTGAGCGTCCCGCAACTAGATTTAATGGAGGATTCGGACCAGATGCACCTTACAGCTGAGGTGAACTTATCCATTGTGGTTTCTAACAAGAATGACGAGATGAGGTTCTCGTATGATAATATCGTGGTGTTCGTGTCGTCTGAAGGTGTGATCATGGGCCGCACCACCGTGCCCAAGTTCGCTCTGGGACCGAAGAATGTATCAATAGTGAAGGTATACACCCGACTATCGAATTCGTTGGTGGATAATGCGGAGGCGGAGAGGTTGAGAGCGGGATTCGAGAGGAAGGATCTGGTTCTGGAGGTGACCGTGGACTGCATGATGAGCGTCATGGTTGGAAATTGGCGGTCCATTGGCGTTCCGACCACGATACTATGCGAGAACCTCCAGTGGGCCAGGATTGGACACCGGTTCGAGCCCAGATGCAGGGTCATTGTTTTGGGATTGTAAGGCCATTGCAACCTTATTTCTCCTCTCATTTCTGCACCTTGCTGACTCACTGGTTGGTGTAGAGTGGGTTGCCGACAATTTCATGTCCAAGATGGACCAAAGAAGGCCTGCTATAGGAGGCAGAAGTTATAAGAACTTTAAAACGTACATATCTCACAAACCGGAATGAGTTACTCCACATATCATATATGATTTTGGGTAGGACAAGCTACTTTAGCCAACCGAATTTGTGAGATTCCATCATATTAACGGTCCAAAATCAATTTTAATTCCATTTGTACTATTTATAATAAATTTTGGTTTGGATGTAACTTTTCATCCGTTGGGCTTTAGTTGTGTCCAACATGAAAAGTGTTTAGAAAAATTAGGAGAATAACATGGTTAAGCCACATAGGACACTATAAATAGTAAATTTACTATTTATTGTAAGTTACGAATTTTAGAAAGTTTCAGTTGTAGTTTAATTCCAAAACTTCTTCCAAGGCTTGGTATCCTTATTTAAAGTGTTGTAGACTCGTTTATTTTAATTATTAATCAAATTATGAATTTTATAGAATGGATTTTTATTTGTTTTTTTTTTTTTCCTTGTGGATTTGAGAAGTTTCTGTGAGGAGTCTAGATAAGCTCCGTAAATTCAGAGTAGTTATTCCCTTGAGGAAGACAGTGATCGACCTCATCACATTCATCCCTGCGTCAATCAGTATTAGAGCCAGGATTCTCCTTGGGCCGATGGCAAACAATGAAGGTATGAACCAAAATCCTGTGAACTGTGATTCAGGAATTCGTTATCTTTTGGAAAGAATGCAAGCTTTCTACTGGGAGAGTCAGTTGACCATGCAAAGGCTGCAGACAACCCTCAACCGTATTGTAGATGCACTAATTCTACCTTGAGCTCAAAACGGTTCTCAATCGCCTGTGGTCGCTGTATGACACAATCCCGATTTCTCCAGAGCACCTTCAGATGATGATAAATCACAGGCCACTACTTTGATCATGAGGAAGTCGTTATACATGTCAAACGTATAAATAAATTTACAGCGAGATAATACTACTAAAAAAATGAGCAAAGGCTACAGACTATAGAGGTCTATGGCTTCAGCTTTAATCTGTCGCTAAAACAGACTTATCTGTAGCTAAAACATATTTCCCTATAGGACCTTATGAGAGACTGACGATGCTTAAGGGGCTCCATGGGGCCCATTGCAATATATTTATTTTATCTAAATGGTCCATCAATTTTGAAATATTATTTCAGTGCATGAGCCCAATAATTAAAAAGATCAAAAGTCTAAGTGGACCACACCATGAGAAAGAATGAAAAATAAATTTATATCGTTAATATGTGGTGTGGTCCACCTAAATCTTAGATCTTACTCATTTGTTGGATAAACCCTAAAAATGAGCCGTTAAAATGAATGGACAGAGTGGATAATTAACATACAGAACGGTGGGCCCCACAAGTCCTAAAATAAATCACCCCTAAAATTCCATCCGCACACCTCTCCCGCTCACCCTATTTCACGAAAGCAAATCCCTCTCTCTCTCTCTCTCTCTCTCTCTCTCTCTCTCTCTCTTGCCCGCCCGCGACTCACCCTCCCTCGCCCGCTCTCTCTCTCTCTCTCTCTCTCGCACTCAGCCCTCTCTCCTCGCGTTCCCCGCGTTCCCTCACCCTCTCTCTATCTCTCAACCCCATTTCCCTCTCCGTTTCCCAACCTCTCTGTCTCTCTCGCTAGGGTTTTCAAAACCCCCTTTCTCTACAAGAAGCAAAAGAAGGAGAAGGAGAAGAAGAATGGTTAGTCTCTCTCTCTCTCTCTCTCTCTCTCTCTCTCTCTCTCTTATTTCCCTTTCCCTTTTGTAGATAATCGCAAAATCCCTAAATCCAGCTTTCTTAGCTGCATCCGAAGCCGATTCGATCGATACTTCGTTCATCTCAGCAATCACAGAAGGAAATTAAGAAACTGATCTCTCTAAAGTATGTTTCAGATCCCGATTCTCCGAAATCTGTGTTGAAATCCATGCAATCTCTCACGTTTGTATGTCCCGTCTGCAGAGTGGTCCAAAACCCTCATTTTCATCTCCGTCGGACGTGTTTGACCCCACCGATGCATTAGAATCCTTCCCTACACCGTCAATTACTGATGGGAATCAAGGATCTGGCGTGTATCTACACACACATCCACCTGATGTATGGCTTGGACTTCCACATCGTGAAGTTGCCATGTGTGTCCACATGTAGAGATGCATGTGGAAAGGTGCGCGTGGGCTTATTGGAACTCCTTTATGGTGTATTTGTTTATATATTAGTCTTTATTTTATAGGTTATCTTCAGATCTATATACTATTGATGATTCTCTCCCATTTATTCTCAACATTCTCTTAGCAAATTTCTTTAGCCTTGTCGGCATTGCAATAGTTTTTTCATATCGACAGGTAAAACTAGAAGGCTTTTTGTTGTATCAATCTAGATATCTGATTGGACTGTTTTAGTTCTGTATGATCATATTTCTTAACACCACCTAGATAAAGTTTGTTGTTCAGACATTTAATTGATATGTGCAGATTCTGTTCTTGCTTCTATTATTACCATTTTGGTATACACAAAAAATTGCAGGTATGTGTCTAATACAATTTCTTTCTGCTAATATTTATTCATTAATGATGAGCATACTTGGGATGATGATAGTAAAAACCCAAATTATTTATTTTCAAGTTAATCTGTATGGTTTTATGATTATGTCCATTTTCCTAGTTTATTTCTAAGAAAGTAGGCGAAACTAGTATTTTTAAGAAAGCAGAATAGCAGTAGGCAAAAGAGAGCGTGCATGTAGGTAATTTTCAAGAACCGAGCTAAAAATCATATAATTCTGTAGAGTTTTTATTTGCATATACATATGTCTATGGGTATGACGAAGAAGGGGCAAGTCATACTGGTTTTGGTCCCCAGACAAGTCATGTTTTGAAACGCTACTTAAATCCATGCCCAGTGGGGTACATGGAGCCCACGAATAAATGATAATAAAGATCTAGTCATTGTTTTTGCTGAAAATACAAATCATTTTCACAAATTATTGTGGTAATGAAATAAGCACACTGCTGATTTTGAATTTGGAGCATCACCACCAAGAAGCTAAATTGTTGTTTGGAATAATTCTGAGATATATTCAAGGTTTTTCTTTGTTTGAGCTTGTTTAAACTTGAAGTTCTTCATTTTTTAGCCATTTTGGAGTTATCTTAACATTTCATTTCGGATGCATTTTTAGTTTTCTGCTAAATCAGTCGACATAAGTGGAGAATCTTTATTCCACTTCATTCTTGTGTTTGGAAGGTGTATTTTTTTTTTGGTGGCAAATCCTAGATACAATAGAGCATTATGTATTAGTATTTCTAGAATTGAGTTCACTCAATCATTTCATGTAGAGAGAGTGGGTCCCACTAGTGTATCTTGTACATCTGTATGGCATATCTTGTATGCTTATGCACATATCTTGTCTAGCTGGGTAGTTATATGCATATACAATGCATATTGAGTCGTATATGTTGTATGAAGAGATGAATGAAAAGATTGAATTGGTTTTCAGCTCATTGAATTTATGTTTTCATAACTTACAACATTTGTGTGAGGTATTATCTGATGCTGACTGAACAAAGTGACCATATTGTTTGGCACAATAGCGATATAGGTGCACCTTTCTGTAATTTAGATTGCTCATCTGGTTTGCCATCATGCAAGCTAATGTACAAAAATCTCCTTTTCCTTGCAATTCTAAACTTTTTCCCATTGATGGGCTGCAAAGACAGTTTACCTATGGCTCACTTTCAATGGGGAAACAATTCCACTGATCATATAGGAAAGTTTTTCCAATTGGGGAGATTTTTTAGGGCACACCCATTCACAATATGTTCCACAAGATGAAATGGCCTGAGTCATGGAAAGTTGGGCCCACCTACACTATTTCTTGCTGATAAAAGAAACTACCATTTAACACAGTCAAGCTTTCTATCATAATCATCATCATAACCTTTTTCCTAGCTATTTGTGGTCCCCTTTACAGTTCTTACTTCACCAATTGTTCCTAAGGCCCTGTCCTTAGGCCATATCATTGAGGTTCATATAGTTCCTCTTCTTATTTTATACTCATTGTCAGATATTTCTCATATTATTTATGTGAAGTATATCATTTCATGATTTAGATAATGCTACTTATTTATTTAGTGTCCAATTTGACAGAGTTGTTTTGCCTTCTATTTTTCAAGGTTTGCAAAGTGGCCCCCATGGAAATCCTCTCCCACATGCACTTTACAAGCAAAATATGTGCCAATATGGCATGTGTCCAGGATATCTGATAGGAGCATAAGATGGGCTGCACCGTGCAGATGATGGTGACCATCTAATTTTTCTCTTGCAATTTGAACCACTCACTATATCATTTTTATCCAACCATTAAGATAACCATCATTTGGTTAGTTAGGATTGATTTATCATTTTGATTTCCAACATGCACCTTCCAAGATGTGCCTTACAATTTGAATGGTCTAAAAAGCTGTAGTTGTGTGCCATGTGAGGAGTAACTGCCAATTTCAGAATGGTAATAACTCTTCCAACAGAACATGGAAAAGTTGTATGACAATCTTGATTGTACAAATAACTTAACCGATTGTGCTTTGAGCGTAAAACAGAATTTCACCAACCACATGAAATTAATCATTTGATTTTGCCTTGGAATTTGAACCATTCACTGTGAACCATCCATTTGATAACCATCAATCAAATGATGATTATCTTTGATTTATTAATGTGAATTTTGAAATGATAAATAGCCATGCATGAGTGCCACATTTGAGGAAGATGACTCACTAAACTACCATTTTCAAGATGTTTGTGAGCTCTGACATGTGTGATGACTCCTTTAATAGTTAACTACAATTTTAAGAAAATGGTGGTAACTCTTCCAACATACACATGTCACGGTTCTATGACAATCCAGGCTGTCCAATTGCTTGCCCAATTGTGTTCGGAGCATAAATTTACACAGGTAACCACATATTCGGGCCATCCTAATTGCTAGCCCAACTGATATTTCAATTTGGCTCTTTGGAATTTGAGCCAATCGCTGTTTGACCTTTAACCGTCAAATGGATGGTTAGGATTGGTTGATTAGTGGGAATTTCATAATCAGCAGGTATTATTCTCAATCTTAGTTATCACTATTTTAAAGCCTATAGTTGACACATGAATTATCCATGAATTTCTGAGGTGGGACTGGGGCATGTGAACTATTGATTTCGCTAATTGTAATAGAAAACATACTCAAGCTCAAGCTAGGGGAGATTGTTACCACAATTCCAACTATTGGTGAGTACAATTTAGAAGGATGATTTAAATTTTATTTATTTATTTTTAAATTTCCTTTAGAAATTCTAATTACATTAATAGAGGATTGAGTTATCCAAGGGGTATTATAGTTATCTATAATAATAATTTGTTTATTATAGTGCATTCACAATAGTTATCATTGTGGTTACAATTATTCATTATATGTGTTTCAGGGGCCATCTGCACATTGGAAGCATACAATGGAAGGTAAGGAAAACCCTAGAGTTCCCTTCTTTGAATCATGAAAAGGTATTTGTGCTGAATCCCATGCATTGGCAATATTAGGCATGCTCATGAGCAGGACATGCATAATTCCGTAAAAATTAATGGAACAGACCCGGATGTGCATCGGAGCTATCCGGATGTTGAGCGGGGGTCCCTGAAAGGTGGGAACCACTGTTATGACCATGATGAAGCTGTCCATTTCCTATGGACAACATTGGAGTGGCCTGGCCATTTGGATAGGCCATGTTTATATCTATATTTGTTTGAAATTGATGGAGAAGACCCGGATGTGCGTCGGAGCTATCCCGATGAGCGAGGGTCCCTGTAAGGTGGGAACCGCTGTTATGACCATGATGAAGCTATTCATTTCCTATGGATAACATTGGAGTGGCCTGGCCATTTGGACAGGCCGTGTTTATGTATTTGGTCGCCATTAATGGAGTAGATCCGGGTGCGTCGGAGCTATCCAGATGAGTGGGGGTCCTTGGAAGATGGGAACCGCTGTTTTGACCATGATGAAGCTGTCCCATTTCCTATAAACAGCATTGGAAGGGCCTGGCCAATTGGGGCAGGTCGTGCTTATATCTGTACTTGCAGGGACTACACCCTTATCCTATAATCTAAACCTATTCTAAAATCCCAAAACCTATAACTACAACCTAAACCTTAACCTAAACCTATAACCTATAACCTAAACTCAATTCCCTAAACTTTAACCTACAACCTAACCTAAACTTATACTTATAACCTAAACCTATTCTCAAATCCCAAAACCTTTAACCTAAACCCAAACCTAAACCTATAACCTATAACATGAACCTATAACCTAAACTCAATTCCCTAAACCTTTACCTATAACCTAACCTAAACCTATACTTATAACCTAAACCTATACTTATAAGCTAAACCTATAACCTACAACATTAACCTTAACCTATAACCTAAACCTATACATATAACCTAAACCTAAACTTCTAACCTTAACCTAAACCTATTCTCAAATCCCAAAACCTATACTTATAACCAAAACCTAAACCTTAACTTATAACCTTAACCTAAACATATAACCTTAACCTATAACCTATAACCTAAACCTATACTTATAACCTTAACCTATACTTCTAACCTTAACCTAAACCTATACCTATAACCTTAACCTAAACCAAAACCTATGACCTAAAACCTTAACTTATAACCTAAACCTCAACCTTAACCTAAACCTAAACCTAAACCATAACCTAAACCTATAACCTTAACCTAAAACCTAAATGTATTCTCAAATCCCTAAACCTAAACCTACATCAAATCCTAATCTCAACTCTCTAACTTAAACCTAAACCTAAACTTGAAAACCCAAACCAAAACCCGATCCCGAAGCCGAACCCGATTTCCTAAACCTAAACCTTAACCTATTCTCAATTTCCTAAACCTATAGCTTATAACCTAAACCTAAACCTTAACCTAAACCTAAACCAAAACCTTAACCTATACCTATAACCTTAACCTAAACCAAAACCTATGACCTAAAACCTTAACCTATAACCTAAACCTAAACCTTAACCTAAACCTATAACCTTAACCTAAAACCTAAAACCTAAACCTAAACCTAAAACCTAAATGTATTCTCAAATCCCTAAACCTAAACCTAAACCTAATCCTAATCTCAACTCCTTAACCTAAACCTAAACTTGAAAACCCAAACATAAACCCGATCCCAAACCCGAACCTGATTTCCTAAACGTAAACCTTAACCTATTCACAATTCCCTAAACCTATAGCTTATAATATAAAGCTAAACCATAACCTTAACCTAAACCTAAACCTTAACCTTAACCAAAACCTTTGACCTAAAACCTTAACTTATAACCTAAACCTCAACCTTAACCTAAACCTGAACCTAAACCTCGACTTAACCTTAACCTAAACCTATAATCTTAACCTATAACCTAAACTTAAAACCTAAATGTATTCTCAAATCCCTAAACCTAAACCTATACCTAATCCTAATCTCAACTCCCTAACCTAAACCTATACCTAAACTTGAAAACCCAAACATAAACCCGATCCCGAACCCGAACCCGATTTCCTAAACCTAAACCTTAACCTATTCTCAATTCCCTAAACCTATATCTTATAACCTAAACCTAAACCTAAACCTAAACCTATAACCTTAACCTAAACTAAAACCTATGACCTAAAACCTTAACCTATAACCTAAACCTAAACCTTAACCTAAACCTATAACCTTAACCTAAAACCTAAAACCTAAACCTAAACCTAAAACCTAAATGTATTCTCAAATCCCTAAACCTAAACCTACACCTAATCCTAATCTCAACTCCCTAACCTAAACCTATACCTAAACTTGAAAACCCAAACACAAACCCGATCCCAAACCCGAACCCGATTTCCTAAACCTAAACCTTAACCTATTCTCAATTCCCTAAACCTATATCTTATAACCTAAACCTAAACCTAAACCTTAACCTAAAGCTAAACCTAAACCTATAACCTTAACCTAAACCAAAACCTATGACCCAGAACCTTAACCTATAACCTAAACCTTAACCTTAACCTAAACCTAAACCTAAAACCTAAATGTATTCTCAAATCCCTAAACCTAAACCTACATCAAATCCTAATCCCAACTCTCTAACATAAACCAAAACCTAAACTTGAAAACCCAAACCTAAACCCGAACCCGATTTTCTAAACCTAAACCTTAACCTATTCTCAATTCCCTAAACCTATAGCTTATAAACTAAACCTAAACCTAAACCTTAACCTATACTTATAACCTTAACCTAAACCAAAACCAAAACTTATGACCTAAAACCTTAACCTATAACCTAAACCTAAACCTAAACCTAAACATAAACCTAAAACTGAAAACCTAAACCTAAACCTAAAACCTAAATGTATTCTCAAATCCCTAAACCTAAACCTACACCTAATCCTAATCTCAACTCCCTAACTTAAACCTATACCTAAACTTGAAAACCCAAACATAAACCCAATCCCGAACCCGAACCCGATTTCCTAAACCTAAACTTTAACCTATTCTTAATTCCCTAAACCTATAGCTTATAACCTAAACTTAAACCCTAACCTAAACCTAAACCTAAACCTATAACCTTAACTTAAAGCAAAACATATCACCTAAAACGTTAACCTATAACCTAAACCTCAACCTAAACCTAAACCTAAACCTTAACCTAAACCTATAACCTTAACCTAAAACCTAAAACCTAAACCTAAACCTAAAACCTAAATGTATTCTCAAATCCCTAAACCTAAACCTACACCTAATCCTAATCTCAACTCCCTAACCTAAATATATACCTAATCTTGAAAACCCAAACATAAACCCGATCCCGAACCCGAACTCGATTTCTTAAACCTAAACCTTAACCTATTCCCAATTCCCTAAACCTATATCTTATAACCTAAACTTAAACCTAAACATAAACCTAAACCTATAACATTAACCTAAACCAAAACCTATGACTTAAAACCTTAACCTAAACCTAAACCTCAACCTTAACCTAAACCTAAACCTAAAACCTAAATGTATTCTCAAATCCCTAAACCTAAACCTACATCAAATCCTAATCTCAACTCTCTAACCTATACCTATACCTAAACTTGAAAACCCAAACCTAAACCCGATCCCAAACACGAACCCGATTTCCTAAACCTAAACCTTAACCTATTCTCAATTCCCTAAACCTATAGCTTATAACCTAAACCTAAACCTAAACCTAAACCTAAACCTTAACCTATACCTATAACCTTAACCTAAACCAAAACCTATGACCTAAAACCTTAACCTATAACCTAAACCTAAACCTAAACCTAAACCTAAAACCTAAAACCTAAACCTAAACCTAAAACCTAAATGTATTCTCAAATCCCTAAACCTAAACCTACACCTAATCCTAATCTCAACTCCCTAACCTAAACCTAAACCTAAACTTGAAAACCCAAACATAAACCCGATCCCGAACCTGAACCCGATTTCCTAAACCTAAACCTTAACCTATTCTCAATTCCCTAAACCTATAGCTTATAACCTAAACCTAAACCTAAACCTTAACTTATACCTATAACCTTAACCTAAACAAAAAATTATGACCTAAAACCTTAACCTATAACCTAAACCTAAACCTTAACCTAAACATATAACCTTAACCTAAAACCTAAAACCTAAACCTAAAGCTAAAACCTAAATGTATTCTCAAATCCCTAAACCTAAACCTACATCAAATCCTAATCTCAACTCTCTAACCTAAACCTAAACCTAAACTTGAAAACCCAAACCTAAACCCGATCCCAAACCCGAACCCGATTTCCTAAACCTAAACCTTAACCTATTCTCAATTCCCTAAACCTATAGCTTATAACCTAAACCTAAACCTAAACCTAAACCTAAACCTTAACCTAAACCTATAACCTTAACATAAACCAAAACCTTTGACCTAAAACCTTAACCTATAACCTAAACCTCAACCTTAACCTAAACCTAAACCTAAACCTCGACCTTAACCTTAACCTAAACCTATAATCTTAACCTATAACCTAAGACCTAAACCTAAAACCTAAATGTATTCTCAAATCCCTAAACCTAAACCTACACCTAATCCTAATCTTAACTCCCTAACCTAAACCTATACCTAAACTTGAAAACCCAAACATAAACCCAATCCCGAACCCGAACCCGATTTCCTAAACCTAAACCTTAACCTATTCTCAATTCCCTAAACCTATATCTTATAACCTAAACCTAAACCTAAACCTTAACCTAAACCTAAACCTAAACCTATAACCTTAACCTAAACCAAAACCTATGACCTAAAACCTTAACCTATAACCTAAACCTAAACCTTAACCTAAACCTATAACCTTAACCTAAAACCTAAAACCTAAACCTAAACCTAAAACCTAAATGTATTCTCAAATCCCTAAACCTAAACCTACATCAAATCCTAATCTCAACTCTCTAACCTAAACCTAAACCTAAACTTGAAAACTCAAACCTAAACTTGATCCCAAACCCAAACCCGATTTCCTAAACCTAAACCTTAACCTATTCTCAATTCCCTAAACCTATAGCTTATAACCTAAACCTAAACCTTAACCTAAACCTAAACCTAAACCTTATCTTATACCTATAACCTTAACCTAAACCAAAACCTATGACCTAAAACCTTAACCTATAACCTACACCTAAACCTCGACCTTAACCTTAACCAAAACCTATAACCTTAACCTATAACCTAAAACCTAAACCTAAAACCTAAATGTATTCTCAAATCCCTAAACCTAAACCTACACCTAATCCTAATCTCAACTCCCTAACCTAAACCTATACCTAAACTTGAAAACCCAAACATAAACCCGATCCCGAACCCAAACCCGATTTCCTAAACCTAAACCTTAACCTATTCTCAATTCCCTAAACCTATATCTTATAACCTAAACCTAAACCTAAACCTAAACCTTAACCTGTACCTATAACCTTAATCTAAGCTAAAACCTATGACCTAAAACCTTAACCTATAACCTAAACCTAAACCTATAACCTTAACTTAAAACCTAAAACCTAAACCTAAACCTAAAACCTAAATGTATTCTCAAATCCCCAAACCTAAACCTACACTAATCCTAATCTCAACTCCCTAACCTAAACCTATACCTAAACTTGAAAACCCAAACATAAACCCAATCCTGAACCCGAACCCGATTTCCTAAACCTAAACCTTAACCTATTCTCAATTCCCTAAATCTATATCTTATAACCTAAACCTAAACCTAAACCTTAACCTAAACCTAAACCTAAATCTATAACCTAAACCTAAAACAAAACCTATGACCTAAAACCTTAACCTATAACCTAAACCTAAACCTTAACTTAAACATATAACCTTAACCTAAAACCTAAAACCTAAACTTAAACCTAAAACCTAAATGTATTCTCAAATCCCTAGACCTAAACCTTCATCTAATCCTAATCTCAACTCTCTAACCTAAACTTAAACCTAAACTTGAAAGCCCAAACCTAAACCTGATCCCGAACCCGAACCCGATTTCCTACACCTAAACCTTAACCTATTCTCAATTCCCCAAACCTATAGCTTATAACCTAAACCTAAACCTTAACCTATACCTATAACCTTAACCTAAACCAAAACCTATGACCTAAAACCTTAACCTATACCCTAAACCTTAACCTAAACCTATAACATTAACCTATAACCTAAAACCTAAAACCTAAACCTAACCTAAAACCTAAATGTATTCTCAAATCCCTAAAACTAAAACTACACCTAATCCTAATCTCAACTCCCTAACCTAAACTCATACCTAAACTTGAAAACCCAAACATAAACCCGATCCCGAACCTGAACCCAATTTCCTAAACCTAAACCTTAACCTATTCTCAATTCCCTAAACCTATAGCTTATAACCTTAACCTAAACCTTAACCTAAACCTAAACCAAAACCTATGACCTTAAACTAAAACCTAAACATCAACCTTAACCTAAACAGAAACCCAAACCTTAACCTAAAACTATAACCTTAACCTAAAACCTAAAGCCTAAACCTAAACCTAAAACCTAAGTGTATTCTCAAATCCCTAAACCTAAACCTACATCTAATCCTAATCTCAACTCTCTAACCTAAAACTAAAACTAAACTTGAAAACCCAAACCTAAACCCGATCCCGAACCCGAACACGATTTCTTAAACCTAACCGTTAACCAATTCTCAATTCCCTAAACCTATAGCTTATAACCTAAACCTAAACCTTAACCTAAACCTAAACCTAAACCTTCACTTATACCTATAACCTTAACCTAAACCAAAACCTATGACCTAAAACCTAAACCTAAACCTAACCTTAACCTAACTAAACTTAACCTAAACCTAAAACCTAAACCTAAACCTAAAACCTAAATGTATTCTCAAATCCCTAAACCTAGACCTACATCAAATCCTAATCTCAACTCTCTAACCTAAACCTAAACCTAAACTTGAAAACCCAAACCTAAACCTGATCCCAAACTCGAACCCAATTTCCTAAACGTAAACCTTAACCTATTCTCAATTCCCTAAACCTATAGCTTATAACCTAAACCTAAACCTAAACCTAAACCTAAACCAACCTTAACCTAAACCTATGACCTTAACCTAAACCAAAACCTTTGACCTAAAACCTTAACCTATAACCTAAACCTCAACCTAAACCTAAACCTCAACCTTAACCTTAACCTAAGCCTATAACCTTAACTTATAACCTAAAACCTAAATGTATTCTCAAATCCCTAAACCTAACCTACACCTAATCCTAATATCAACTCCCTAACCTAAACCTATACCTAAACTTGAAAACCCAAACATAAACCCGATCCCGAACCCAAACCCGATTTCCTAAACCTAAACCTTAACCTATTCTCAATTCCCTAAACCTATATCTTATAACCTAAACCTTAACCTAAACCTAAACCTAAACCTATAACCTTAACCTAAACCAAAACCTATGACCTAAAACCTTAACCTATAACCTAAACCTAAACCTTAACCTAAACCTATAACCTTAACCTAAAACCTAAAACCTAAACCTAAACCTAAAACCTAAATGTATTCTCAAATCCCTAAGCCTAAACCTACATCTAATCCTATTCTCAACTCTCTAACCTAAACCTAAACCTAAACTTGAAAACCCAAACCTAAACCCGATCCTGAACCCGAACCCGATTTCCTAATCCTAAACCTTAACCTATTCTCAATTCCCTAAACCTATAGCTTATAACCTAAACCTAAACCTTAACCTAAACCTAAACCTAAACCTTAACTTATACCTATAACCTTAACCTAAACCAAAACCTATATTTGCAATGTCTTAATGCTTGGTTTTGCCCCATTTTCATCTACATATCATTCCTGGGGCAACTAATAGAAAATCCGAACGGTTCTATACCGGCAAAGTAAGCATACATTAAGTTTCTTCATGTCCTATGCAGGGCTTTGACAAACTGAAAGAGACAGTTGAGAAGTGGGAGGGCATAACAAAGGCACCAGCACAATTTAATCCAAAGCTTTTTCCTGACAAAGACACGTATGAAGCCATGCATGAACCTTGCAAAGTTGCAGAACAAGACTGCTCACCAGCTGGCCATGGAAGTCATCCGCAACTGAAATGAAAGTGTTTCTCTTGCCTTGCTTCAATCTAAGGCAGCTCATATGAGGCCAGAGAATGGTTCTTGGATCACCATTGCTAAATGGTCTTGTAACTCTTCACCATTATTAATTACTTTAATCTGAGGCAGCTCATATGTGATTGTAACTGAATGAATGAATGATTGTAATTGAATAAATGAATCATTATGCAAGTGGTAATTGAATGAATGAATGATTGTAATTGAATGAATGAATGATTATGAAGGTGGTAATTGAATGAATGAATGATTATGCAGGTGGTAATTGAATGAATGAATGAATGATTATAATTTTTTTTTATGTAGGCTATAGCTACGGATATTAACCGTAGCTGTTATAAAATTCGGGATATTGCTACGGATCCAACACTACTTTTAGCTACCAATAATATTCGTAGCTGTACGTTATTTTAGCTATAGAGAAATTTGCTATGGATTATATCCGTAGCTATTTTAACTTATTGCTACGGATTAGATCCGTAGCCATAGGTTTTAGACCTATTATTTTGGGACCTACGACGACGGTCGTGCCACGGACATGCTACGGATTTAATTCGTAGCTATAGGTCTATGGCTATGGATTTAATCCATAGCCTTTGCCCATTTTTCTGGTAGTGTAATATCTTTCAAACAAGATGCACTATAAGCCAAAAAGTCTGTAATGTGATCATTGATATTAGGAGCAGTGAGAATCTCGTGTCGAAAATAATAGTGAAAAAGCTATAACAAAAAACAGAAAAATATCAATCTCTGTACATGATTGGATGGATCAAGCAGGTCAACAAAACAAAGGTAACTGAACATTGTATTATCTCGTTTTCAATTGATAAGAATTATAAAGATCAAGTACTTTGTGACGTAGTCGACATGGGAAACTTATCATATGTTACTTGGTCGATCATGACAAAATAATATTGATGTTACGCATAGAGGTCGAGATAACGTATTGATATTTATTAAAGATGGTAGAAAGATTGGCCTTGTCCCTATGGGAACGTAGAACCAACCTTAGACTTCTAAAGTTGAGGAACAGTTTCTCATACCCAAACATGATTTCATTAAACAATATTTGGAAACAGGAGATGTTGATGCATTAGTTGAAAAAAAATAAATATATGGAGCCTATGAACATCCCAGAGAATTTGAAAACAGTGTTGAAGGAGTTCAAGGCGATTGTGCTTAATAAACTTCCTAATAAATTGCCTCCCATAGAGATATACAAAACCACATTGATCTTGTCTCAAGGGTAAGTTTGCTTAATTATCCACATTATTAGGAAGAACATGAGATTTTGCAGGCACAATTAAAGGAATTGATTCATACTAGTCAAGACAAGGAGAGCATGAGTACATGTATTATGTCAGCTCAAGAACCTAATGCCAAATACGAGAAAATGGCTAATAAACATCGGCGTCAGAAGTTATCTGAGAATCATGAGATAAGTCCCTTGAATAACTCGAGGATGAGTTTTTTTTTTTCAAGTGAAGGAGTTTGATGTAGGACATGGCACAGATACATTCCTAGCATGGTTGGACCAAAAGAAGGTGGACCGTAAATTGATCATAACTTTTGATCCGAGTATCGTTATGGCGTACCTGACCGAGTATCAAGAACCAAAGAAGGACGAGAACTCGAGAATGAGTTCTATTGAAGATGAGGGGACTGAAGTCATCAAGACCGTTAGAACCTTAAAACATGCATATCTTGCAAACCGGAATGGGTTACTCGATGTACCATATATGATTTTGGGGTAGGACAAGCTACTTTAGCCAACCAACCCAGATATGCTCGATTGCCCATGCCGAATTTGCGAGATTCCATCAGATCAATGGTCGAAAATCAATTTTATTTCCATTTTTACTATTTATAGTAAGTTTTGGTTTGATTGTAACTCTTCATCAGTTGAGCTTTAGGAGTTGTGTCCAACATGAAAGGTGCTAATAAAAATTAGGAGAATAACTTGGTTAAGCCATAAATGACACTTACTATAAGAAGCAAATTTACTATTTATAGTAAGTTACGAATTTTAGGAAGTTTGAGTTAGCGCTTGATGTTGAAACTTCTTTTAAGATTTGCTATCACTGTTTAAAGGGTTGTAAATTCGTTTTTATAATTAATCAATCAAATTACGATTCTTATAGAATTTATTTCTGTTTGCTTTTTATTTTTTATTTTATTCTTTTTATTCGAGAATTCTCCGTGAGTAGTCCAAAAAAACTCCATATATTTGGAGTATTTATCCCCTTGAAGAGTTGAACGACCTGATCATTTTGGTACGGCATACCAGATGGGGGACGCCGATTTCCTGCAAAAGCCTTTCCCAGGAAGTTCATGCGCTCGGATGCTAGGTGGGTCGCACCATGATGTTTGTAATAAATCCACACCGTCCATCCATTTTGGGAGCTCATTTTAGGACATGTAGCCTAAAATGAAGTGTATCCAAAACTCAAGTGGGTCTTCTGAGAGGAAAGAGTGTAGATTTAGTGACCACCGTTTGAAACATTCATATGGCCACAAATTTTCATATCAGGCTAAGTTTTTTGGTTTTTTCATTTCATCTGAGTGGGAATGACCTTATAAACGGTTTGGATGGCATAAAAATATCAAGGTAGATCCGAGGAAGGTTTAAAATGTAGGAAACTCTTTCCCCGATTTTCCATCTGGTCCGGCCCACTTGAGTTTTGGATCCACCTCTTCTTTTTTCTTTTTCAGCATGTCCTAAAATGAGCTCCCACAATGGATGAACAGTGTGGAAATATTACTGTGGGCCCCACCTAGAATCCCAGCGCAGGAATCTTTAGCAGGAAATCCACTTCCCCAGATGAGTGGGGTAGGCCGGATGGGGCCCAAGATCTACAAGGTGCGTCATGAATCATGGTTTTCTGACTCAGCGACTCGTACCAACTCATCTAGCACTGAGTTGACTTGTCCGACTCAGGTGAGTTGGACCGGGTAAGACTTGATACAGTCCAAGCAAACGCACTTGTATTATAGAGCCAGCCGACCAGTTCAAAATCTGGGACGGACACAATCGCAGGACTAGCCCACTGGTCACCCTAATGCGCGCAGAAGGGCTTGGATTTCGCCAACACGTGATAGACAATGAAGTGGTATGTACTCGCGAGGTGCGAATCTGGTTCCTCCTAACAGAAGCCACAGCTTGACCATGGATTGCAACTAGTCTGAGTTAACTCAGGGCCCTGTCAGGTTTGATACCATGAGTCACTGAGACAAGTCACCCTCAAATCTTGGCTAGTCAGGTTGAGTCACACCTGATTTGGGTGATTTGCAACTCAACTCAAGACCAAAGGCTTGCATAAATTAGTCAAATTCCTGAATATATGAATAAAACATCATCTAAAATTTTTCTTCTTTATTTATTTTTCGGGTTTCAGTTTGGGCTGGGCATGTCATCTACCCCAACCTACCCATAACCTATATGGTTGGGTCTACTCATGCAGGGTTCAACCCAAGCTTTACCCATTAACTTAAATGGGTGCATTCAACTCTAAAAATCATCTCATTATGGGCCAATAGCTTATTTTATGGTATCAAAAGGCAATTTGGACGGTTTAAATTATAGAAACAGCACCACATGTGGGCCCACCGCCCGACTGATCCTGTGCAGCAACATAGGCAATCGCCGATCCATATTTTCAAGTAAATCATTTTCGTTGATTTACTTGATATGCTGGCAGAATACGACTCATGCAAGTAGCCACTCTACACCTGACGTAAATGTACCTGAATCCAAATTAATTCAAATGGCTGGCCATTTTATGGATGAGGCGTGGACCGAAAGTTACACTGCAGTAGAGGATCACAACCAATCGATTGGTGGCTATTAAATGGATGAATAGTAGTAAAAAATGCCCACCATTCAAATGTAAGAAACATACATGATTTAATTGGAAGTCGGCATCATCCAACCAATCTGATTTGTCCAACCAAAATAAAGTAGGGTCCAGCGAGGTACATATATGCCCCATGTACAGTGATGTCGTGTAAGTTTACTGTATTTTAGACTACGTTAAAACTTGGACCTCTCTCTCTCTACTTTTGTTTTTTCTGGATTTTGAAATTGTGGTAAAGACCGCTTTAGTAGAAGTGGAATAGGTCAAAGTGTCCTAGATGGGGGTGAATAGGACTTATAAAATTTTTATGATGATTTAAAATATTCTTATCATAATCTTGATTTAGCAGACTCCTATCAAGATGACCCCCAATTTAACTCCAATGGCTTCCAAGTCAAATAGAGGATCCAATCATAAGACTATTCAGTATTTAGACAGTATGCAAGCTTAGTATACGATGAATGAAAGATATGACTATGTGTGTGTGTGGGAAGTGATTCTTATCAGTTCTAAATAATCGTGTGAGCATGCTTTATAAGAACAATTAAAGTAAGCACAAATAGTAAGGCGAAAATATCAATCTCAAACATAGTCATTTATAGTGGTTCGGCTACGTGCCTACTCCACTTCTGGCAGACACACTCAACCCTAGAGTGTACCGGATCTCACTAAAGGAGGTTTTAAATCAGATTCACTTCTAACCTTCACAACCTATACAAGGTCGACTCTAGGACCTACATAAGGAACCTAGATATGTCTCCACGAGACACAAGTTTATGCCCCATATAGGAGCAAGGGTCAACACACATCACCCGAGTTTTATGCTCTACACACGAGCAAAGGATCCACATAAGGAACCTAGGTTTTTAGGTCACATGGGCAAAGGATCCACTCAAGGAACCTAGAGTTTATGCCCTACACAAGAGAAAAGGTCAACACACAGCACTTAGGTTTTAGGCCACACAGGTCAAGGACCTACACTAAGGACCTAAGTTTATGCTCTACAAGAGAAAGGGGTCAACACACAACACCTACACGTATTCTCTCGTTGGAGGCCTCATATGAGGACTTGAAAGGGGTGAGAATCACCTGTGAACCAATCCTACATAGGGAATGATTAGCAAGGTCTCTGAACTCTAATGACTTACAGATAAATAGATGAGCCCCATTAAGCACGTTGATGAAGATCTCTTCCTTTGATGACGAAGAATCTTCAGCTCTCTTGAACCGTAACACTGATGATGTTCCAATGTGTGGCGACGGGTTGGGTCAAGATTATGTTGGAATCTTACTCTATTAAATGTTTTCCTATTTTGGAGATGGAGTGATTCCAAGAATTAAAGCATTCAAGGTATCCCAACTCAATGATTTGCCATTGAGGTGGTAGCTGGATGATCCTTGAATGCGGAAGTTCATTCCCCAATCCACTCTATTGAATATTAATGATGAGGGTGGATTGGACGATGAACTCCCATGAGAAAAAGAGCTTAGGGTAAATAGTATGTAAGACTCTCTCAAGGCTCTCTTTATTTTTCTCAATACCGCAACCAATAATAAGCTCTCCTTAAATAGGCAAAGAGATCCAATGGTAATAAAATAGTCAGTTTTTTTTTGAAAGAGTTCGATATCATCGATCCATCTTTGATATCATCGAATGTATACTTTCAAAGACATCGAGGGATAGATTGATGATATGAACTCTACTGACAATTACTGCTGAATCTCTTATACACAGATCGATCAAATTGAACATGCTTCGATGTCATTGGATTTCAAACTCTGATTTCATCAAACCATGGTTCGATTCCTTGACAATGAAAAACAAGAGAGCAAGCTAAACATGAGACAGCTGGCTTCGATATTATCGATCCTCCCACGGCGTCATCAGATTTCAAATGTCGATGATATCGATACTTAGTTTGATTCATCGATCTTTTATAGAAGATTTTCCTATAAGCTCGCTGGACATTCCATTGTCCGAATTCGATGATATCGACCTAGTTTAGATATGATCGACATTTGAATATCGATATTATCAATGGAGTCTCGATTCCTCGAACATTTAAAGAGGATTTTCCTAAAAGCTTGCTGGACTAGTTTGGTCCGGATTCGATAACATTGAAGATCCATCGATATAATCTGAGTTTGAGTTCCGAGGATATCGAGGCTCTCTTCGATTCATCGACAATATATGATTTTCCTTAACAGCTTACTGGACACAAACTAACCAGAATTTGATTATATCGAGCCGTCTCAATGATCTCGAAATTCGAATGTCGATGATATCGATTATGTCATCGATTCATCGATAATTTTGTCCAGAGATCAAGTTGGTTGCTGGACACAAGAGGTCCTCAATTCGATGATATCGATTGGATTCTAAGGACATCGATAACTGGTGTCCGATCTCATCGAGGTGATCTCGATATATCGAAAAAAGCTTAAAACTTAGAAATTTTCCTAATTTGCATTATAGTTTTCATACTTTAAACCCTATGATATTCTATTCACTTTTAAGGGTTTTATATACCTGGGTGTTTTGGGACATGGGATGTAAGGCTAAGTTTACCTTTGACGAGTTCGGAGCACACATCCAGTTGAGGCAGACACTTGTATGATCTTCCTATGGGTCTTACTTGACTTACTGACTCAACACCACGCTAATTGACAAACCAGGGCACTTTCAATCTCCCCCTTTGTCAATTATGTGACAAAACACCTAAAACCACCTAGAACAACACCCTAAATTGTGTGTACATGATCCCTTACACAATTTTACAAAGATACTACATAGTTCACACATAAGGTTATAACATTCAATAGTAGCTGCTCCCCCTATCTTCTTGCAGCTGCTCTCCCTAACACCTGTACCACCATACATATATAGATACACACAATTTTCTTCATGGTGGGATGTGTTCTCCCCTTTTTGTCAGTCATTGACAAATGTTAGAATGTACCAATAAGAGAGCAAATGACTGAAGTTGACAATCAATAAACTAGGAGAAACAGGTCAAAGGAGAGCTAAGATTTCTCAAAAACAGATGGCAGTATATCTTGAAACATTAGAAATCACAAACCAGCTCACAATCTTAATGGATATACAATAATTATTAGAGAAGCAATCATAATTTATACCATGCATTCCATAGATAAGTAGAATGAGATTCAGATAGAGTAGTAGTGAATAATGTGAGCAGATAGACTTGACAGAGAATAGGCATCAAATATATATATATATATATATATATAAACATTTAGCCATCAAAATATCCAAAAGAAACTGCCCAAGCTTGGCAGTATTTAAACATCCAAAACAAAGTAAACTATCCAAATATCTAGCCCAACCAGGGGCGCATCAAAATAAAGTATTTTCCTCCTCTAGAAGATATCCACAACACAACAACTAATGACCTAAAAAAAACTTGTTAGACTTTCCAATGTTAGCTAGCCACCACATACAGTCACAATTCTAGCACTTCGTCTTTTATTTACCCTTCAACTTAGACCTAAATCGAGGCTTCCCCTTCTCTTGCTCAATTTACTTGTCCCTGACAAATAATGTGCAAGTAAAAGATCATTCACCATCACTTTTCTTTCTCAACTGTTTTGAATGAAGAGCTGAGATAATGGTCTCAACGTCTAAGTTTTCCCTATCATTACACACAATATCTACCAAATACTCGTAAGATTTCGAGAGATATGTCAATAGGATTAGACTTTATCTTCATCACCCATCTTTACCTCCACACTCGCAACTTGCAAAGTAATTGATTGAATATTCTACTGTGTTCATTAAGATCTAACCCTTCCACCATCTTCATATTATAGAATTAGTTCTTCAGATACAGACGATTACTTAAAGATTTCGTCATGTGCAAACTTTCTAACTTCGTCTAAAGTCCCGTAGTGGTCGTCTGATCAAAGGCATTATAGAGGACATGATCGGATAGCTGAGATTTTTCAAAAATAGACATTATTTGAATCAAGGGAATCATCCTCTAATCTAGTTCTTCCCACTCTTCATTGATCATAATTGCATGACGCTTCGTTATACCAAGGAGTGCCTGTTGCAATTCTTCTTGAACTAGAACACCTCTCATCTTTACCTTCCATAGGTCAAAGTTATTTTTTCCGGTGAACTACTCTGTCTCGTACTTCACGTTCAATCTCTTTATCGTCATGTGCCATATTCAAACTTGAATCCCAACATATAACTGTGATATAACTTATTACGAACCATGGAAGCAAATCCCAAATAGAATCACAAAAGCAAAGGACAAATGTAAACAAATTAATACAGAGTACATACGATTTTACATGAAAAAACCCATGTGGGAAAATTTCATGGCACAAAGCGACAAACAATCCATTATGAAAATGAAAGTAGAAGAGATAGAATTGACTTACAGATGCGAGAACCCATATCAAAATCCTAGTTTCTCTATAGAATAAGCCTCTCGATCTTCTTAATTACCCTAATCCTATATTACACTCATATATATATATATATATATATATATATATAGTTTTACACTTAAAATAGGAAACAAATCATGTAATTACACGGAACTATTCACGTTGTCGATCTAAGCTTGGATCGATTGATATCGATAGAGCAACCCTTGATTGATCGATCTTCTGCGTTCGATCAATCGAACATGCTTAAAAGTGTCCAGCGAGCAAACTAGAAAATTGAGAAAATTTTGATCAATCGACCTGGGTAGTCGATCGATCAATAACCCATGTTTCAACATACATTAAAGGCACTCGATTTCAATAGTAGTGACCAAGTTCCAATTAAAAAATTTATCAATTGCATTCAATTGGCTTTTTAGGGTACACATAAAACCAATTAGTTGGGCTAAGCATGTCAAAATAAATGAATGATTAGAAAAAAAAAAAAACCGTTAATTTCTTTTGTAAGTTATTGCCAACCTAATGAGTGAAATTGTTTGAATTTTTATTCTAAAGATTTAAGCATTATTTTCAACCTTATGCTCAAATCTCTGCACATGTGGAATTTACATACAAATGTGGAATTAGCAAACTTGAAGTAGTTTGATTGGCCTTAATTCTTTTTAATAATCATCTACATTTGCTTGTATGGCAAGGCATCAACAAAGAGGATAGTGTTCCTTAGAAACCCATTGATGATGGTGCTAAACGTTTGCATTAGTGACTATGGGTGTTTGATTTACATTGTGATGCCATAACTAAATAAGTGGGAAGTCTGAACTATTTGAGATATTATGGGGTTAAAGGGAGGGGTTTCTACTATTGTCTTAAGGACTATGAGTTTAGACACAATGGCCACTAGTTGAGGGAGAGTTATGTTGCATGGATTTCAATACCATAAATTCCATGGCCATAGTGTTGGAGTTGTGCCCTAGAAAACCAATGTGAGCCTGATCCTCTAGCACGTGAATGTGATAATGTTCTCAGCTGTATATTATGATGATCAAGGATCCCAATGGGACACAATGCACTACCTTAGTTAAGATATGGTGTTACCTTAAACATATATGAATATTGGTTAAGTGGCGGAGTAATTCCTCCATTGTCCTTGGGAACATGAGAATGGACACACTGCTCATTAACTAAGGAGATTTGTGGTTCATGTATCTTACTACCATGTTATTCCATGATAATCATAAGTTTTACTTATAGTCATAACATGATGATAGGTATGGTCATGAGATTTGTGGTCCATGTATCTTAATACCCTATTATGTCATGATAATCATAGGTTTTAGGACATACCTGTAGCCATAACATGATAATAGGTACAATCATCTTGTGTGAGGGGACTAACTTGGGTCAGGATCAAAAGTCTCCATTGGTGTCAGTATGCATTTTCCCTCCATTGAGTGTGAGTGAGACATGAATACATGATCCTGTTAGACTTATGGGGCAATTACATTGGTAGATTAAGATCAAGTCACTAATTTGGGGGCCCATTTTCCTAAACTACGTTAGACTTGAGTATGCATTGGAACTTAATTAATCCTTAGACATGAGGATCTATGAGGGTTAATGCTTTAATTATATGTGCTTTGGCTCTGTTTATGAGGCTACTAGTAGCTAAGAAAAGTGGGTGTGGCTAGGTACATTTATCAAGGTCTATTGGTCCTTGCGTGGACCAACAAGGGATCTATCAGTTTCTTAGAACTTGTTTATGGCATATATCATAAGATCAAAGGTTCATTGTTGGGAAAAAAATAAAACGACCTATAAAATGAGCCAACTCTATAACCGGCACGGATCCAATGGGCCAAACTGCTCAAGAGATATCTAATGGCAAAGGAAGGCTGAACACGAAGTAGGTCGGTATAGTCATAGGTCCACATGATAACTGACCGATCTATTAAGTAGGATGACGTAACTATAGGTCAGTTATAGGTCGACTATAGGTCGGCACGACCATAAATCGGTCATAGGTCGACCATAGGTTAGCACAGTCTTCGACGAAGTTGGTAGTCAATATCAACCTCAGGTGAATGTTAATCTGTTAAGACCTCAGGCGAATGCTAATCTGTCTCACAACTTGGTATTACCTACCTCTAAAGTGTCATCTACCTCTGCTGCCTGACCTTTCTTAAAAGACCGGAAGGGCCTATCAATCTCCGATCAATTTTCGACCTTGTCTTGAGGATCTTGGACACCTATAATCTCAGGGAGACCTCCAGCATGATTGGAGATCCATATGGGAAGATCTCCGACATATGAGGACTCGTAAACGGAGAACACTTCCTACAGTGTGATCTTCCCTCTCCTATAAATAGGAGAGCCCCTAGCCAGTGAAAGGTATGCATACTTATCCACTCAATGCACAATCTTCAATATGATTGGTGACTCTTTTACTTAAAGATCATCTCCTACAAAGACTCAGGTTCCTGACTTAAACATCGGAGGGTCCCCCATTTTAGCCAGGGTCTCTTTTGTCCTTCTATCTCTTGTGTGCAAGTGTTCAAGGGTTTAACGGAAAATTGCATCAACAGTTTGGCACCATCTGTGGGAAGCGAAAACATAGCCATTTTCCTGCTTTACTGGAGAGACTATAATGGCTAGAGGGAAGAAGAAAACCCATCTCCCCAGTTGCAGCTGACCTTACGCCTCCCCTAGAGCAGCCTAATAGTCATCTGGGTTCTTCTTGCCAACATCAGGATGATTCCGATTTCGGGAGGCATGGTCAACAGTCTCGCATTAAAGGAGATCCCTTGAGCAATAGGTCGAAATGCTGAACAAAAACATGAACTCCATGAGACAATTGTTGGAATAGCTACAGCCTCAACACGTACAAAAGACTTCCAATGAAGAACAACAAGTGGGCCGCACCCCCTCTCAACCTTTCAATATGCCTGCTGCTTCTCAAAGAAGTTGATAACGTGGTTCGACCAATCCATCCCCATCTCATGTCTTCAGGACTGTAGCCTTGCCCACTTTCGATCTACGCCACGAATTAGACCGAAAGAAGCGTGACAAAGCCCCAGTCGAAGCTATTACTAAAAGTGGCAAGCCATGTGAGGTCGAGCTCAAGGACTTGTGTGGTTAAATAGGAGACATGCGAGAAGCCAACCGCACGAATGTGTCGAACCTGATGAAAGCAATAATGGAGGAAACCGAGCCTCCATTTACCGCTAACATCATGAAGGCACAACTGCCGGACAGATTCTGTTTACCTCAGATCACTCCGTTCTCAGAAAATACCGATCCATCAGAGCACATGGAATCCTTTAGGGTCTATATGGAGCTCCACAATGTGTCTGACGTGATAATGTGCCAAGCTTTCTCCCTGACCTTAATTGGAGCTGCCTGACTGTGGTTCAAGTAGTTGAAGCCGAATTCCATTAGTTCGTTCTCCCAACTCGGCCAAGTCTTCATCACAAACTTTATAGGGGGAAAGAAGAAACTCAAACTGGCCTCCCACCTCCTTCATGTTGTTCAGAAGGACTGAGAACTATTGAAAGATTACATTAAATGCTTCAATTTAGAAGCATTGCAGGTTCGAAAGCATTCTGAAGAGCTCGCCTTAACCACAATCATGGGAGGGCTGAGAGATCGTCAGTTTCTCTTTTCACTGGATAAAAATCCGCCAACAATAATGGCCGATCTACTAAACAGGTCACAAAAATATGCCAACGTCGAAGAGGCTCATGCCCTTTGAGACACTGTCCAGAACAAAGGTATCCCAAATAAAGAACGACAATCAAGGGTAGAACTAAGTTCGGCCGCTACAAACAGAAAGAGGAAGGACAACCCATCGCACGATAATCATCACCCGAATAAGTGACCTAACAGCAAGTTCAAAACGTACACTCCTCTCAACAAAACGCCCGAACAAGTCTTAATGGAGATGCAAGACAAACGTATTCTCAAGTGGCCGAGCAAGTTGAAGTCCAATCCAAATAAGAGGAGCAAAAGCAAATACTGCCTTTTTCATTGGGATCATGGACATTCGACGAGCGACTGCTTTGACCTCAAACAAGAATTGAGGTGCTGATTCGTAACAGTCACCTCGGCGAGTACGTCAGTCACCAAGGAGACAGGGCTGCGTCGAAAGATGAATGATCAGTTAACAATGAGCTGACTAGAGAGATCCACACGATCTTCGGAGGTCATGGTGGTGGAGGAGATTCAAACCATGCTCGAAAAGCTCACGGAAGGAGTATTAGTCATTCTGAAGATGAAGTCCTAACCATCAGCAGACCTCTGAAAGAGCAAAAGGGGGAAACTTATAGCCTGACCTTTACCAAAAAGGACGCCCGAGGAAGCTGCCATCCTCACGATGATGCACTTGTGGTCATCCTGATAAAAGCCAATCGTAAGGTGTTTGGAATTCTCGTGGACACTAGATCATCGGCTGATATCCTCTTGGTGCAAGCATTTGATGATGTTTTATTTAAACGAACACGATTTAAATGATTTTTAAACTCGCAAGTATACGAATCAGATGCAGATACGGTACGTATTACGAGATCGTTCCCACGAGGACTGGTCGTCACAATTCAAATCTATGATTCTCCTTAACTAATCCAACAAATAATGGAATGAATTACTAAGCACAATTTTATGAAAAAAAATAATTAATTAAGAACAGGGAAGAAAATTCAATCAGAGAGAGCACTAGGACTTTCGAATCCACCCCTAATTATCCTAACCCTTGTTTTGTCTGTTGATTCACCTTGATCTAGATTGATACCACTTATACAGAGAAAGCACAATCTGTGTCCTTAATCGGGCATACAAACTGTCTAATTCCTTTAAGCAATGCCATGAATGACATATCCCATATCCTTGGTCGGGTATATGGAATGTACATTCATTAAAGCACCCTGTTTCTTCCTCTATAGGAAACTTGTTCTTGATCAGACACAAGCACCTATAATAAGCATCCAAACAACATCCATATATATACTTTAATCAAGTTCATAGATGGAGAAGTATAGAATTTAAACCCATAAAGCCCACTTAAAGAAAGAAACAAATTAATTGAAATTCAAAGTAAATCAACCAATACAAGAGCTAATCAAATTAGGGGCTTCATCTCAGCCCTAGCTGAGAGATTAGTGACCCATAAAATCCATAAAAAATATTAAATAAAATTCATGAAAGAAACGTCAAACCAAACAATCTCTTTCTCTCTTCTTTCTTCTCTTTCTTCTCTTTCTTCTCTCCCTTGCTCCAGATCTGGAATCCCCTCATTCTCAATCTCTTTCCCACGTCCAAAACTCCCCTTTTATAGCTGCTGGATGGCTGGGGTCGGTGGAAGAGTCGTAGAAGGACTCGGAGTACAAATTTTCGCAGCCGTGATCGATGGGCCCCACAGAGGTATTTTCTGGAAAATTCACCCCTTCCATTGGATTCAGAACGAAATTTCAGTCAAGAATGGGTGGTTTTGAAGGTCCATTAGCGCGGCCCACAGAAGAAATCTCAAAAAAACTTAGTTTTGAACGTTCCGGGGCAGTCTACTTTTGGCCTCTGTACCGCACACGTGTGTACGCATGGGCGAGGAATATCAACATGGTTTTGAAGCTCTCGAAGCCCTCTACACGATGGACAGATCAGATCTTCCGGAAGATTGACGAGTGGGGCCCACTAATTTCTGCAAAAACTGGCAGCGTCCGTGCGTTTCGCGGACGCCAAACCAACTTCCGTGGCAATGGTGGGACCCATTTTGATAATTATTTCAATAATCCACTCCGTCCATTACATGAAGGATGAAAAAATGGCTAGGAATGCCCAATTTCGAGTTAGAGTTGCGGTGGCCCACAGAGTTTTGAACTCACCGTCCGTTTTGCATTTTTCAGCGATCAACGTCCGTACACATGCATGGAACCAAACGGACATCTAGGCGATGGTTATAACTGCCCCAGGAAGCGGATGGACGGTTTGGATTGTCCATTTGAACACTAGGTGGGCCCCACAACCGACGACTGCGGTCGGCTTGCGGAGACGCTGGACGGCTCTGCCGTTTTCGACGAAGAACCGCGAGTCAGCGCTGGCGCTGACCGAGATACGGGTACGGTGTACAGCTGGTGCAAGTGTGCACGATGCACACTCTGCATACACAGGGCCCACTGCAATGTTTTTGAGAAATCTGCACCATCCATCCTTTTTCTCATATTATTTTCACCGTCAGGACCAAAATTGATGTATATCCAGATATCCAGCGGGCCCCACTTAATGAATTAAGGGGCTGATCTGGCCGTTAGACCACTTCCCGAGATCGTCAATGGCTGAAATTTAATATGTACGGTTAATTTATGGTCCCCATCACGTGTATGAAGTTTCGAGTTGATCGGATGGCGAGAAACATGTGATCTTGCATTCTGGACCCTTTTCGAGCCCCTTTGCCTTGCTTTCCTCAATCCCAGGCGTGTAAAATCTTCACTATTGGTTTTCTGGAGTCCATCCCGTGCTCTGGTAATTTTGGAGCGCCAAATCCATGTTCTTAACATCATCTTTCAGTACACACTCCTGATTTCATCCTGTAATAAAAACACGATTAAAATATGGCATTAAACCTTATCATGTACGTAAAATCAGGCAATTACTGGGGTCTGAGATGCAACATTCGACACTCATCACAACCCCCAACCAGCATTTTGCTAGTCCCGAGCAAAACATGCGAAAAATAATTTTAGAAATAAAAGACGATTCCTGTAAACTCAAGTGACTTGTGAACAGATAGCTGAGATGTGAAAATTCTAAGATTCATGAATGGTAAGTAGAATTTTCTCCTGAAATCAAGCTCACAGTAAACTTCATAATCAAGTTCAACATATTAATCCATTAATTAGAACATTCCTAAACATTGAGTTCCACAGGTGTATAGTATAATCTCAGCTTACAATCATTAAGAGTTCCAATAATCAATTTCATGCTAAAATTGGTAATTAACAACAGAATTCCTGACAACCAACACTAGCATTTTAGATTAACCTTTCAGCCTTCATTTTTATTTTTTTTTCTTTATGAACAGTACGCCAAGGAAGGGAATCAAATCCTCACCTACAGGGAGCAAACCTATGGTGAAAACTCGTCGCCTCATTTTTTTATAAGTCAACTATGGAGAATCAAATCTACACCTATAGGGAGCAAACCTATGGTGAAGATTATGTGACTTAGCCTTTTAATTCTTCTTTTTACCAAGTTAATCATTCAGTTATCGAACCAAAACTTAATGTGCAAGTGAGATGTGATATGTGAAATCATGACTCAATCAATGTTTACAACGTCTAATCATAGATTAACAATTCAAAATTGACTGTGAAATCAAGCAGATGGCCGAATCCAAGAGTCATTAGTTACCAACATCATGTATCTTATAATGTTAAAATCACAACTATCCTTCAAAATCACTTTGAATTCAATAGAAATTCAGAAAAATTTTAAAATTTTCACAAATTTTGCTCAAGACCAAGAAAATACTGATTAGGTACCCTAATCTTCCACCCCCAACCTAAAATCTACATTGTCCTCAATGTAAAAGAAATAAACAAGCAATGCACATGGGACAACGAGAATAAAAGAGGAGTGATGAAAAGATAATACCTGGATGGAGAATCAAGAAGCTTTCTCAAAATTTGTGAAAAATTTCAACGTAAAAGCGAGTTAGCACAAGAGAGAAATCAACATAAGCAAAAATAACAAAAAGAAAAATAAAAGAAGATCCTACCTATACCACTTTCGCAGGTGCTCTCGATTGCATTTAGAGCATGCAACAAGCCTTTAAACCCCTAGGTTACCCCTAGTGGATGAGTTGTAGTCTCGTGAGGGTTTGCAGTAATGTTACCCACAAACATTGAAGTAACTAACTAAGAAAAATGAAAATGAATGAAATAAAAAGCAATACAATAAAGCAAAAGGCTGGGTTGCCTCCCATGAGCGCTAAGTTTAACGTCTTCAGCCAGACAAGAACGGACCATGAATGAAATAATCTTTATAACCAGGGTCCGCCAAAGAAATTACCTCAACACTTTCATTAACCGATCCCAGACAAGTGATGTGAGTTCCCATGAACTGTGCTATCTGAAATAAGGCAACTGACACTGTCGTCAAATAATTTAAGGACTTCTGCTCGAACGACTTCTTCTATGTTAGGATCACGCTTCCTTTGCATGTTATGCGATATTACCACAGCATGATCCATCCATACAGTGGGGCATACTCCCTGGATTTATTCTATCTTCCGTTCAATTGCTGCCTTATATGCTCTAAGAACATTAAGCAGCCCGCTCGCCTTTGTCTTCTCAGAGTTACAAACTGTGCTGTCAGGAAGAGTCTCAGAGGGATGAAGAGGTTCCACTTTCGCTCTCCATTTTTCAGTCTCCAATATAGGAGTAGAGTCGAGCATGCATTGACTTCATGGATGGGACTATCAATGTCAAAATCCATGCCCGATTGTGCTAAGCAGGTCTCAAGAGGATCTTCAAAAGATGTACGGAAGGAGTCCTGCACAAGGCTCTCGATCATGTCCACTTCAAATATGTCATCCAAATCTGAGGATTGTTGTCCTACATTAAAAACATTGAGTTTAATATTCATGTTACCAAAGGACAATTTCATAACTCCATTCCTGCAATTGATAATAGCATTAGATGTGGCCAAAAATGGACGACCCAAAATGACTGGGATCTGACTATGAAGATTCTGGACAGGCTGAGTATCTATAACTATGAAATCCACTGGAAAATAAAATTTATCAACCTGGATTAACACATCTTCAATAATACCCCGGGGCACCTTGACAGATCTATCGGCTAGTTGTAATGTTACCTTAGTCGGTTTCAACTCACCAAGTCCTAGCTGCTCATAAACCGAATATGGTAACAAATTGACACTCGCCCCTAAATCAAGTAATGCCTTCCCGATCTTATGATCTCCTATGCCGCAAGAAATGGTGGGAGCTCCTGGATCCCTAAATTTAGGAGGGGTGTTATGTTGAATCATGGAGCTGAGCTGCTCTGCAAGGAAGACTTTCTTATGAACATTCTGCTTACGCTTTTGAGTGCATAAATCTTTAAGAAACTTAGCGTAAGCGAGGACTTGCTTGATAGCGTTAAGCAACGGGATGTTGACTTGCACTTTTTGAAACACATCCAAGATTTCATCAAAGTTATTTCTTTTCTTTATTGGTGCCAGACGTTGAGGAAAGGGTGCTTTGGGCACATAAGGTGGCACATTAGTGGCTCTTGGAGAGTCAGAGAGCTTTTGGACTTTGGATGCATTGGTATGGCTCTCTGCTTCATCTTGATCTTCTGTTTTAAAATTTGATTCATCCCCAGGCATCTCTATTCTGTTATTAATCTGCTTGCCTGACCTAAGGGTAGTGATCGATTTGGCCTGTTCATGATATTGCCCTTGGTTGGAATTAGAGCCAATCTCATACTGTCCCTTTGGATTAGCCTCAGGTTGGCTAGGGAACTTGCCCTTCTCTCTCTCACTCAATGTGGCAGCTAGTTGATCCATTTGTACTTCCAGCTTGGCAATGGATTGTGCATTTGCATGTAAGCTTTCCTGGTAGGACAGTAAGGGTAGATGGGAGTCGTTTTGTAATTGGAGACAACTCACCATGAAAACATTGAGTGTATCCTCAAGAGATGGTTTCCTTGATTGTGTAGGCAGTTGTTGATATTGTGGAAACTGTTGAGGTTGTTGACTGCCAACTTGGAGGTGCGGTTGCATGGGAGGATTTCCAGATGGTCCTCCTTGTTGTGGTCCTTTTACCTAAGAGAAATTTGGATGTTTAGCCCACCCTGGGTTGTATGTGTTCGAGTAAGGATCATTCCCAGATTTTTGAAAAGTGTTCATAGCATGAACTTGTTCAGAGAGAAGTTCTGGGAATGCTGCACCAGATGGACAAGACTGCATAGGATGGGCAGGACTAGAACATGTGGCATATGCCTCGACTTGAGCTGTTTGTGGTGGTCCATTATTTAATACCAGAGCATCAACTTTCTTTGTCAGGTTATCAAGCTTGGCGCTCAGCTCTGGTATGACTCCTATCTCATATATACCACCTCTCTTTTGTGGTTGGGGACTTCTGTCACCTCTATTTGAATAATCCCATTGCTGGGAATTTTCGCACAAGGTTTCAAAGAAGTTCCACGCTTCGACATCACTTTTGGTCATGAATGACCCTCCACTAGTGGCATCAACCATGCGACGGTTCTGTGGTGTCAGACCGTCATAGAAGTATTGAACTTGTTGCCACTTCTCAAAACCATGGTGAGGACATTTAAGAAGCAAGTCCTTCCATCTTTCCCAACATTCATGAAAGTGCTCGCCCTCTTTTTGTGTGAAGTTAGTAATTTCTCTACGGAGGGCATTGGTTTTGTGAACGGGGAAGAACTTGTTTAAGAACTTCTTAGACAATTGGTCCCATGTAGTGATAGATCCAACTTCTAGAGAATTCAACCATGCTTTCGCCTTATCCTTCAAAGAAAAAGGAAACAGGCGTAGGCGGATCGAATCGTCTGAGAAGTTTTGGAACTTAAAGGTGGAGCAAATGTTTAAGAATTCTTTCACATGATGATATGGGTCCTCCTTGTCCAATCCATAAAAGGATGGCAACAATTGTATGACTCCTGTTTAAGTTCAAAGTGTGCTACCGTAGTGGTTGGCAACCCTATGCATGAAGGCGCAATAAATTGGACAGGAGCTGAATAATCTTTGAGAGCTTTAACTTCAGTCTCATTCGCCATTTCAACAGGATTATTTCTCAATCTTTCACGAATTGTTCTTTCAATCTCAGGATCAAACGGTGCTAGTTCTATATTCAGAGATCTACGTCCTAGCATAAACTATGTTATTGCAATGTAAGAAAGAAAACTAAACTAAGAAGCAACCTAAGAGAAATAAAACTAGACCTAGAAACTATGAGATTCTAAAACAAGTTAAAACTATGTAAATAAGAATGGGAAGAAAGAACCCGGAAAAGGAGATGATTGATGTCTGAAGAATAGGGAGCTCCTCCTTTTGAAGACAATGTTATTTAGCAGCTTCCTTCCTCAATTCCTGTAAACAAAAAGAAAATAAAAATAAATTAAATTCCTAAAATAATGTTAGAAAAAAAATCCTAAGCAACGGTTAATTTCTAAAAAAGGAAGTTTGTAATCTTAGAAATAAAAAACTAAGTTAGTTTCTAAGAAGGGAAAATTTTCTAAAACTAGAAAATAGAAAGTTACTTGAAAGAAGAATCAGAATCTAGAATTAGAAAATAGGAAATTTCTAAAAATAAAATAAAATAGCCTAGAAATAGAAACTTTCTAAAAAAAATAAAACCTTAATTCTAAAAATAGAAATTAGAAAAAAATAGAAAATTTGGAAAGAGATTACCAAATTAGTAGTTTATGTCAGGTCCCTACAAAACAGGAAATAGGTTAGTTTCTAAAAAAATTTAACCTAAAGGTAGTAAAAAAACTAAGACTATGAATTATGATAAGAGAGAATCTTAAATCCAATTGGACCGAAACAGTCCCCGGCAACGGCGCCAAAAACTTGATGTTTTATTTAAACCAACACGATTTAAATGATTTTTAAACTCGCAAGTATACGAATCAGATGCAGATACGGTACGTATTACGAGATCGTTCCCACGAGGACTGGTCGTCACAATTCAAATCTATGATTCTCCTTAACTAATCCAACAAATAATGGAATGAATTACTAAGCACAATTTTATGAAAAATAATTAATTAAGAACAGGGAAGAAAATTCAATCAGAGAGAGAGCACTAGGACTTTCGAATCCACCCCTAATTATCCTAACCCTTGTTTTGTCTGTTGATTCACCTTGATCTAGATTGATACCACTTATACAGAGAAAGCACAATCTGTGTCCTTAATCGGGCATACAAACTGTCTAATTCCTTTAAGCAATGCCATGAATGACATATCCCATATCCTTGGTCGGGTACATGGAATGTACATTCATTAAAGCACCCTGTTTCTTCCTCTATAGGAAACTTATTCTTGATCAGACACAAGCACCTATAATAAGCATCCAAACAACATCCATATATATACTTTAATCAAGTTCATAGATGGAGAAGTATAGAATTTAAACCCATAAAGCCCACTTAAAGAAAGAAACAAATTAATTGAAATTCAAAGTAAATCAACCAATACAAGAGCTAATCAAATTAGGGGCTTCATCTCAGCCCTAGCTGAGAGATTAGTGACCCATAAAATCCATAAAAAATATTAAATAAAATTCATAAAAGAAACGTCAAACCAAACAATCTCTTTCTCTCTTCTTTCTTCTCTTTCTTCTCTTTCTTCTCTCCCTTGCTCCAGATCTGGAATCCCCTCATTCTCAATCTCTTTCCCACGTCCAAAACTCCCCTTTTATAGCTGCTGGATGGCTGGGGTCTGTGGCAGAGTCGTAGAAGGACTCGGAGTACAAATTTTCGCAGCCGTGATCGGTGGGCCCCACAGAGGTATTTTCTGGAAAATCCACCCCTTCCATTGGATTCAGAACGAAATTTCAGTCAAGAATGGGTGGTTTTGAAGGTCCATTAGCGCGGCCCACAGAAGAAATCTCAAAAAACTCAATTTTGAACGTCCCGGGGCAGTCTACTTTTGGCCTTTGTATCGCACACGTGTGTACGCATGGGCGAGGAATATCAACATGGTTTTGAAGCTCTCGAAGCCCTCTACACGATGGACGGATCAGATCTTCCGGAAGGTTGACGAGTGGGGCCCACTAATTTCCGCAAAAACTGGCAGCGTCCGTGCGTTTCGCGGACGCCAAACCAACTTCCGTGGCAATGGTGGGACCCATTTTGATAATTATTTCAATAATCCACTCCGTCCATTGCATGGAGGATGAAAAAACGGCTAGGAATGCCCAATTTCGAGTTAGAGTTGCGGTGGCCCACAGAGTTTTAAACTCACCGTCCGTTTTGCGTTTTTCAGCGATCAACGTCCGTACACATGCATGGAACCAAACGGACATCTAGGCGATGGTTATAACTGCCCCAGGAAGCGGATGGACGGTTTGGATTGTCCATTTGAACACTAGGTGGGCCCCACAACCGACGACCGCGGTCGGCTTGCGGAGACGCTGGACGGCTCTACCGTTTTCGACGAAGAACCGCGAGTCAGCGCTAGCGCGTGCTCAGGTAGTGCACATGTGCACTGTGTACACGCTATAGATATAGGTCCACTGTGATGATTTCGAGAAATCCGCACCGTCCATCCTTTTTCTCATATTATTTCCACCGTCAGGACCAAAATTGATGTATATCCAGATATCCAGCGGGCCCCACTTAATGAATTAAGGGGCTGATCTGGCCGTTAGACCACTTCCCGAGATCGTCAATGGCTGAAATTTAATATGTACGGTTAATTTATGGTCCCCATCACGTGTATGAAGTTTCGAGTTGATCGGATGGCGAGAAACATGTGATCTTGCATTCTGGACCCTTTTCGAGCCCCTTTGCCTTGCTTTCCTTAATCCCAGGCGTGTAAAATCTTCACTATTGGTTTTCTGGAGTCCATCCCGTGCTCTGGTAATTTTGGAGCGCCAAATCCATGTTCTTAACATCATCTTTCAGTACACACTCCTAATTTCATCCTGTAATAAAAACACGATTAAAATATGGCATTAAACCTTATCATGTACGTAAAATCAGGCAATTACTGGGGTCTGAGATGCAACATTCGACACTCATCATTTGACAAAATGGGAGTTGGTCAATCCGTACTCCAACCTATCAAAACTCCATTACTCAGTTTCTTAGGTGGTTGAGTCATACCTGAGGGGTCAATACAACTCCCATTTATGGTTGGAGAAGGACAAAACCACGTAACTACAATGATCCACTTCCTAATAGTAGACTGTCCGTCTTTCTATAATGTGATCCTTGGCCGACCATCTCTTAACGCCTTGTGAGATGTGGTTTTGACCTATCACTTGGCCATGAAATTCCTAACCGAGCAGGGTATCGGATTAGTGAAGGGAGATCAACATGAAGCTCGGTAGTGCTACACGATGGCACTAAGGGCTTCGCACTAGACGATGATCATCGCTTATCTGGACCCTCGTGAAGATTCTAGAGAAAGAGGATGTCCTATGGAAGATCTCATTCCCATTCCACTTGACGACTCTGACCCATCTAGAATTGTCCAAATTGGGTCCTCCCTAACACCTCCATTTCGGGACAGGATGATAGGCCTCCTTCGACATTATGCAGACGTCTTCGCATGGTCTCATGAGAGGAGTACGCTCCAACACCTAAAAAAATAGTGGTTGAGGCTCCTTGAACCAATTCGGCCAATGAATGTGAACCCCACGACCTCTCAAGATAGTAGGAACCCCTCCTTCCCAAGCCACATCTGAAAGATGCCGACCCTCCCAAGGGACGAGTAAGGATCGACTGACTAGAGAGAAGGTCCCACGTCACTCCTACCTCGACGAGGCATGTTACATGGACAAACCTTCATAGGTAAGTATTCACCCTTACCTTCATAAATAGCTCAAACATTCCAAAAGAGTGATACACATCATGAATAGGCTCCTGAAGGCCCATCTCAAGGCCCACATTTCAAGGTCCATCTCAAAGCCCATTCCAAGGCCCACATTCTAAAGCCCATCTCAATGCCCATTGCCAGGCCCACATTTCAAAGCCCACATTTCAAGGCCTAGATCTCAAGCCCATCTCAAGGTGCACATTTCAAGGCCCATCTCAAGGCCCACATCTTAAGGCCCATTCGAAGGTCCACTCCAAAGCACACCTCAAGGCCCATTCCAAGGCCCGCATTCTAAAGCCCATCTCAGGCCCATTTCAAAGTCCACTCTAAGGCGCACATTACAAGGCCCATTTAACCCATTTCAAAAGCCCACTTAGAAAGTCTTTCAAATCAAAATACCTGGAACCAAAACCATGTCAAAAGTGGGCCCCACTCCAAAATAATAGCCCACCATCAAGATCCACAAAATTAGAAAATCCAAGTGGGCCACAAATCATCAATCCACCCCATCAAAGGATCACCATTTCATAATGTGTAAGGATTGAACCCTCTTCAAAAAACAAAAACAAAAACAAAAAAAAAATATCTATGCATAAAATAAGAGTGGGTACTCTTCTTATCACACCCCACTCAATCAAAAATAAAAATACATCATGCCATGGCAAAAAGAAGAATGTCCTAGCAAGATCCAAGTGCTGGAATTCCAAGCAAATATTCCAAATCCCAGACTTCGGGTCTCTCCTGTCCAAAAAAGAGGCATATGGTCATAGATAAGGTGAATCTCAAAGCTTCATAGACATGGGAACTGAAATCCATCAAAAACCAAAAGATCATTGTACAAAGGAGAGGTAATCACCTGTGGAGAAAGATTAGGAGTAAAAGAAAAAGAAGGGAAGGAAAACAAGGAAGAAACACTTGGAAGAAGGCTTACAAGAGATAACAATGGCGTCTCTGGACGCAAAATCAGGGAGAAGAAATAGGGGAGGCAGAAGCCAATCCCTGACCAGCGCCCCATCTCAAACCAATGGGCAAACGGGTGCCGGGTGGTAATCTGACTACCACCCATGGTAGTCAGACTATCACCCACTGGTAGAACGTACAACTATGCACACTGCCCCCTGCTGATGCGATATGAGGACATTAAAAAGGACCTTGGTCCAATGGACAAAGAGGAGGAATAAAAGAGAAGAAGGAGATTTCTCATGAAATGAGAAGAAAAGGAATATCTTGCGAGAAATTACAAAATCTCGCGAGAAATTGGGAATGGAGAAAATTTTTAGGAAAATACAAAAAATGACAAAATAAAAGCCAAGCTTGTTAATCAACCCCACTAATTCACTGGTGGAGGTGATACAACTATCTGGACTTATTCAAAATATGCAATAAAAACTGAACGATGACGTCACCCCACGAGATCGAACGGATCTTTTCAAAAATCCCAAATAAAAAATATTTATAATAAAATCCCTAAGGAGTAAAGCTCCAAAAAGGATAGTTTTCAATAAAGAATTTTTTTTTAAAAAAAATATAGCATTTGGCATGCAATATAATGAGAAATTTCCTATATCTCCCAGTAGCATCCGATGCAAATAACAAAATAAGATTCGACTACTTCTGGTTTTCCCAGGAGTTGTCAAATCCGTATGTGGCATAAGTACGATTGGCCTGATTTTCAAATATCAGGACAGCCGTATAAATAGAATAAAAGTGACGATTCGATCTATCTTTAGTAAGAATAACCAATTCAAAATGAAAAAATCAGTTGTAACCAAAATATCAAAATCAGCAGACTGCATAGAAAAAGGTTACCCACACATACCTAGTCCGGGACACTCGGAAAGTCTGATCGAGTCCAAGTCGGCGTAGTGAGTTCCCCGTAAGGCCGCAGAACGCTTAGGGCAGCTAACCACTTTAACAATCAAACGGAATAAGTACTCCTAAGGTGATTACATAGCAAAGGAAATAACAAGATCCAAACAGTACAAAAATCCCCGTAAAGCCACAAAATGCGTAGGGCCCTGCTTTTCAGACTTATCCTCCGATATTATCAATCCGACGTAAAAAAGTTGTGATTCGTGGACCGTAATGCCGCAGAAAGTGCAGGGACAATCACAATGTTTTCCTCAAACCCTCATGATATGTGAGAGTCATCTCTTTTCCAAACAGTAAACTGACTATGATACTATGGTAGGCAATGAATTTGAACCACAATCTTTTCTGACCAGAAGGGTGGGGTGTCCACTTGCTTTAGCATTCGGTTGCTCGTAACCTCTGCCAAAGAGGGGCATCTTTAGATACCTCACCTAGGCTAGCAACTTGATAAGGCATGGATGACCCTCAGGAACTAAATCGAAACCTCAACCGCAGCCATTTCCCGAACTTGATCCAAACCCTAACCAAACCTGAGCCATTACATTACCATAAACCCCAATTCGAGCCAACATCTGAACCAAAGCGTGCCCAAAAGTCAACCCATTTCTCAAAATATTTCCATCCATTTTGAGTCAAACATCTAAAAATAGGCTTCAGGCCGATCTCATGGCCTGAAATAGGCCCACCAGAGCAAACCACAGAAACAACCATGCTCAAGTGGTAGTCTCACTACCGCAGGCGGTAGTTTTACTATTGCCGACGGTAATCGGATTACCGCCTCTTCATTTGTGTATCCTCTGAGCACACAGCTGTCTCTCCTCTAAAATTCAACTCTCCTACAGATTTACCCCAAAGCTTGACCCTATTTACCATCTTACAAGCCTAAAGACCAAAAAGAAAGTGTCAAATGGCATTTCTCTCCCCTCAACTAATCACAAACTGCCATGTCCACATTTACCCCCCATAAACTCTAAAATTACCAATGTGTCATCCCAAAAGGCTATAAATAGCCTTCACCTCTCTTCATTTCAAAAGACCAAGACACACCCAAGAAAATCCAAGAAACACATCAACACCAACAAGGGAGTAAGGTGAGAGAGAGCAAGAGAGTGAGAGAGAGGGAACACTTGAGTTCTCAAGCCCCATCTTTAGCCTTCCCCTAGCCTCCTCTAAGCCATCCTCAGCTCTTACAATCCTGCCTGGGCCAATCACCTCTGATCATAGCACATCCGACATGCTAGCTACTTCAAGTGCAAGCCAAAGATCGTTCCATCATCACTAGCATTCATCGCATTATTATTTCCCTTCTTAACCCCCTACTTCTCTAAGTTTCCATTGAATGTATGATCTATGACTTACCAAACACTGGATCCTATCACATCAGAAACTCATAGTAGCTTAGTCCCCTTTTATGATATTTTTAACATCTTCACATTTATTTCAAAAACTCTTCTAGACATTCTTTGGATGTATGCTCTATGGCTTGCTAGAATCCCGGATCTTACCACATCAGAAATTCAAGTCTGCCTAGTTCCATTTCGATCTTGTCATCTAATCCCTTAAGGCTATTTTCCCACATGAAGTAGAGACTATATATTCATACGGGTAGGGTGGGTGCTTAAAACCCTCCCTCTTCGTAACCGAGGTCCCTTACTCAGAATCCCGAATCGCAGATCAGGAGTCAACTTAAAGTAAGAGAGTCCTCCGATTCTCCGGATTTATACATTCTGCATGTAAGGCCCGTATCCTAGCCCGTACTGTTCCGTTGGCTTTTGCCGTCCTCCCAGTCGAATTTCGGCGACTCGCGATCTATAATCGGTAGTTGCGTGGGACCTTAAGTCGTATCCCATTTTCCAGAGTTGTCTCGACCTGAGACTTATACCCTTGCGATCGCACCGTCGCCGCGGTTTCGACGCCGTGTCTCGTTCGCCGAGGCGATACCCTTGTTAGGATATGTGGGCTTGCATACAGTTTGAGAAAAATACCGCATGTTGCAATTCTGAGAGAATCTCTACAAAACATCACATCAACTAATCAAATCAAGTCAAGTACAAGCAATCATCCCCAAGTGCAACCACCTCTCTCATAAAGTTAAATCTCTCCTTACATAAGTACACCTATCACCTTCACCCATCACTCCCCATCACACCCATCTCCCTCTCTCTCTTACATCCCATTCTCTCTCTCTCTCCCTCATTTCTACATTTTTCAAGCAAACCATGAGACTCCAACATCCAAGCCTCCACATGAGAAGCCATGTGTGGCCCACTTCCCACCTCCTATCTCCACCATCCTAAGAACATCTCGACCCCTTGGAGCCCTAAATCATGTTGGTGGTGGAAGGAAGAGTCCATGATCAAAGGTGCGTGCTTGTTTCTCTCTCTCTCTCTCTCTCTCTCCCTCCGTTTATTTTGTGGCCCACTTAATGAGCTATGTGATGTCCAACCGTCCATCAAATGGACCCCATGGTCGTCCAAGCCATGTGGGCCCTACCTTCTGGTTGATGGGAAAACACAAATATCATATTGATCTTACCCAAGTGGGCCACGTCTGTGTGGAACCCACCAGCCGTGGTCCCCACACGTGGGACCCACCTTAATGAAATGTATGTCCACGCTGTCCGTCCAGCATCCTTGGACGCTGGACGTGAATTGGGGCATGAACCGTCAGTGGGTGTATATAATAATAATAATATATTATTATTATTATTATTATTATTATTTTAAAGGCCTTTTGGGTGGGCCACTCATACAGGCCCTACCTTGATGTATGAAGTTAATCCACGTCGTCCATCCTATTTATTAGATCATTTTAGGCGTTGAGCTAAAAAATGTGGTTAATCTGACTCTCAGGTGGGCCATAGCATAATAAACAGTGTCTCCCATTGAAATCCACCCTGATGTTTTGATGCACCAAAATATAATGAATATTAGGCTCGTCTGGTCTGTCTTAAGTAGTAAAGACCAATGGGTGGGGTGGATTTTGTTGATGCAGGCCCTACCACAGAAAAACCTCAGAAATACCCATTTTCAAAAAAAAAAAACTAATATAAGCAGCTGCCAGAGGGCGCAGGCAGCGCATGCTGTGTTTGGGCGGGCCGACAGGGACCACGGTCCCATGCATGGGCCCCACCATGATGTGTGTCGAATATCCACATCGTGTATTTGCTGGTCCCTTAGGGCATTGGGCCCCACACCAAAAATCAGCCTCATCCGCATCTCAGGTGGCCCACATCATAGGGAATGGTGTGGATGAATGTCTGCCATTGGAACCCTTTTGGGCCACTGGAGTTTTGAATCATTATGAAATCTATTTTTCCCATGCATCCAGGTCTGCGTGACCGTATCAACAGGTTAGATGGCAGATAAACATTATGGTGGGCCCACATGGGACCCACCCATGGCTGTGGTGTAAGTGTACACCCACGCCATCCGTCCATCTCAAGCTGGGACGGGTAGGAGCCTTGAGTAGCCACTGTGGTGTATGTGTTACATCCACGTTGTCCATCTGGACATATGTGGCCCACCTTTGATAGATGGGTTAACCCCTGTCATCCATCCATTTTACGGTGAGCCCTTCCTAATATATGTATGGCATCCAAACCGTCATCCATTTTCATGGACCCCACCCTAATGGACGTGTTCTATCCTTGCCGTCTATTCATCTGACGTACTTACCGCTCCACCATGATGCACGTGTTGCATCCAAACCGTCCAACCACTTTAAAAGATAATTTTTAAAGCTTGAGATAAAAATAAGATAGATCTATTTATCAAGTGGACCACACTGCATAGTGAGGATTAAACGTATACCATTGAAATCCTTTAGGAATGTAGAAGTTTTGGATTAGTAAGAAATTGTTTTTCCTCTAAATTCAGGTTTGTGTGACCTTATGATCAGACTAGATGGGAAATAAATGTTATGGTGGGCCTTGGGAATTTCAATGGTGGAAATTATTATCACTACTTATATTTGGGTGTGGCCCATTTGATATATATGGGGCTCATTGGTGTAGCCCACTTTGATGTATCTTGTGGCCCATTTGTCGGGCCCACTTTAATGTATTTTGTGGCCCATTTGTTGGGCCCACTTTGACGTACTTTGTGGCCCATTCGTCAAGCTCACTTTAATGTATTTTGTGGTCCATTCGAGGTGTTCACCTTGATATACATGTGGCCCATCTGCGAGGCCTATCTTGATATATTTATGGGGCTCATTAGTACAGCCCAATGATGCGGCCCACTTGTTGTACATGAGGCCCTTTGGTGCGAACCGTGTGATGCGGCCCATTTGATGTATATGAGGCCCATTATGATATATTCAAGGCCCATTATGATATATTCGAGGTCCATGGGCGAGGCCCATAGTGATATATTCGAGGCCCATTGTGATATATTCGAGGCCCATGGGCATGGCCCATTGTGATTCGTTTAAGGCCCTTGTGCAACGCCCGACATAATATATGAGAGGCCCATAAAAGGGGCCCAACGTGATGTATGTATGACCGATACATTGTGTATGAATCCCTTATGTGGGCTACTCCTTGGGAGCGATGTTGGTTAGATGTCCACATTGACGGACGATGATGGTTGAATGTTCACATTGTGACATTCCCTTAGGCCCGGTTAGGCCCATCTCATCATTCTTTAGTGGGTTAACCCAAACGAATGGGCATCACTGATATTGCTGGGTTCATCATCGGTCGTCCATCTATGGACCCCGCCTTGCGCCGAGGTTGATCATCAAGGTCGATTATCGTGACCAATTTGTCGACAATGATTATTGATCGATTCTAATTGTTGTGGCCGATTGCCGACTCTGATCATCGAGATCGATTTTGATTTGTCGAGGCCAATTATCGAGACCTATATGGTGTAGATGTGACTCGTAGTTGAGGCCCATTAGTGCGGCTCATTGATGCGGCCCACTTGTTGGATATGAGGCCCATTGGTGCGGCCCAATGATGTAACTCACCGTGATCTGTATATTAGGCCAATGGTGCAGCCCAATCTATCGACCCACCGTGATGTGTAGGCCCACGTGCTGCATGTGTAAGGCCCACCTATGATGACTATTTGAGGCCACTTATTGGATATTCGGGCCCACCTTATGTTTGACTCTATGTGGACCATTGCTTGGGAGCAGTGTTGGTTGAATGTCCGCATTTTTGGGTAATGATGGTTAAACGCCCATATGTTGACCTTCCCTTAGGACTAGTTAGGCCCATTCTCATCGATAACGATTGTATAGGCCGATTTGTTGAGGCCGATTCTGATTGCCGAGGCTGAGTATCGAGGCCGGTTCCAAGTGTCAAATCCGATTGTTAAGGCTGATTTCGATTGTCAAGGTCGATTTCGATTGCCAAGGCCTATTGTCGAGACCTATATGATGTATATGCGACTCGTAGTAGAAGCCCATTGAGATGTGTATTCGGCCTGTGTAATGTATATGCAGCCCATGTTTAAGACCTAATGTAATGAGTAGGAGGTCTATGTGATGGGGCCCATTGTGATGTATTTGCGGTCCATGGGCAAGGCCCATTGTGATGTATTCGTGGCCTATGGGTGAGGCCCATTGTGATATGTAATAGGCCCATGAGGCATGGCCCATTTAATGTATTCAAGACCCATGCACAGGGCCCACCTGTTGTGCACATGTGACCTTGAGCAAGGCCCATTGTGTTATATATTAGGCCTTTGTGTGGGGCCGTGGGCCCATTTTATGTTTGGCTCTATGTGGGTCATTCCCTGGGGGCAATGTTGGTTAAATGTCCACATTGTCGAGGCCGATCGTGGATACCGATCATGAGTATGTGATAACATAACATCATGATACATGCCCATACGGATTATTTGCATGTTTTTTATGAGGTGTGATTGACCATTGCATATGTCATTAGGCAGGATGGTATGAGACTCCCTGATAGGCGGAGATTATCTCACATGAGCGCACGACATGCGTAGGATTGATGCATGACTGGATCGTATGACTCATGCATATTGCATTGTGTTATGATTACTGTACGCCCTAGCGACATCAGGGTCGTAGCCTCCACAGGCATGTCGTGGATGGCCAAACGGGACACCGAAAATTTGTTCTAGCATCGAGTTACCATAGATGGCCCTGGGTGAAAATCCCTAAACCCTCTTGGTACCAGAGGATGCCCCAACATCGAGACCAAGTGGATATATATATGAGCACATGAGGGCCGTATACCAGAAGGCCGCATCTCCCACTGTGTCGTGGTTGGTTGGGAGGGGGTGTGACCTTACCCGCCTGAGTGAGGGGGCAATGTTTAGGTTGAGTTTGACCAGCTTGAGGAATGGGTCCCCTACCGACGAGCCGGGCTCGATATTGACAGGCGGATAGTGAGGTCTCTTCCACTTACCCAGTTGTGCACTTGGATAGGGATGACAAGCTGGCATAGAGTGTAATAGACCTTGGTGATGATTCCAGAGAGGAACCATACTGATATGTGGACTTATTGAACAGGAATTGCATACCCATTCATTCATTCATTCACTATCCACTCGGGCTGGTGGTGCGCAACTATTTGTTACGTGTACCTTCGTAATGGCCAGGATTTTGATTTGGGCACGTGACTAACCTGAGATCAGGAGTTTACAACTTTGAGTCTGATTATCGAAATTTAGGTATGTGACTGGTTTGGATAGAAGTCCTTGTGGTGGACCCCGTAGCCTACGATACTACGTACTATTACCCCGACTTCACACTCTAGCATGGTCATTCCATTCGCACCGCATACTTTATTACATCCCCGGCGCATGATATTTTGTGTTACTATGTTTCTACATTTATATGGCTAAATATGACTTACGGTATATGTGAACTCATCAGGAATTGTATATTATATTGCATCATCGGCATCTGATATTTGGCTCTTTATGACTCCTCATTTGCATAACTGATTTATATTACTTACTCTGATACTAGATGATTCAAAGACTTGTTAGTATTTCTGCTTACTTTGATATTATATGGCTTGTGAACTTAGCGGTATCTCTATTTACTCTGATATTACATCATGAGCACACATATTCTACTCACACACTTTCACCACCTACTAAGCTTTCTATAAGCTTATGCACGATAGATGCGTGCAGGCGGCGTTAGGTTTTAGTAGTGTGGAGCCTGGAGCATGCAACGGACCTATGAAGCCTTGAATTTCGATATATGTATTTCTCTTTCAGCATTGTATTCAAATGATTATATTAGTGGATATGTGATGATGATGTTGCCTTTGTGATTTGGGTAAACTTATGGTTATGCTTCTTACGAGAAAAATATACATTGGAAAATCCTCGTAGGATCCTAGGATTGGAACCTGATGTATAGATGCTGGGAGCAGAGAATGGGGTACTACGGAGGCTGCTGGCACCAGATTCGGCGATCGGGATTCTGGTGAGTTCGATCTCTGAGTTTGGGGCGTGACACTGCAGGTTCTAGCCGATTGCGAGATTTTGAATTGAGTAGCTAGTGACAACTCCAAGTCTATTGCATCATCAATCCAAATCAGTCCATATACTCCCAAAACAAACATAAACCAGTGTGGGTGTCGATTTCCCAGCGTTCACAGGGTCTTAAAAGCTGTACTGTATACTCATAAAGCATCGGTCAAACAAATTGACCAATTTTTACGGTCAGGGTTAACCGTTTTCTCCAGAATATGTTTAATATTCCTGTTGAAAATCTCAGCTTGCCCACTTGTTTGCTGGTGGTATGAAGTGCTCACCTTATGAGAGATGCCATATTTCTTCATTAAGTTTTCAAATGGCCAATTGTAGAAGTGTGAACCTCCATCACTAGTGATGGCATGAGGCATTCCAAACTAGGAAAGGATATTTTCTTTTAAAAATCGAATGACCGTATGATGGTCATTATTCCAGCACGGGATCGCTTCGACCAACTTAGTGACATAGTCTACTACTTGCAAAATGTATAAATTTCTAAAGGATTGGGGGAATAGCCCCATGAAATTGATGCCCCAATAATCAAATGCTTCAATTATAAGAATGAGATTTAGAGGCATCATATTTCGACAGGACAATGCACCTAATTTCTGACAACACTTACAAGCTTTGCAAAACTCATGAGTGTCCTTGAACATAGTGGGCCAGTAAAAGCTGCACTACAGAATTTTGGCCGTAGTCTTTTCTTGATCTTCAAGGGCTATCTCTATCTGATTGTAGCCCGAATATCCATCAAGGAAGCAATAATAAGAGTGATCAGCTAGCCTTTCCAAGATTTAATCAATGAAAGGCAAAGGAAAGTGGTCCTTCCTCGTGATGGTATTTGACTTTCTATAGTCAATGCACATTCTCCAACCAATAAATACTCTAGTTAGCACTAGTTCATTGTCAACATTGGCTACGATGGTGATTTTGGACTTCTTAGGAACCATCTAAGTTGGACTCACCCATTGGCTATCGGATATGAGGTATATGATACCCATATCCAACAATCTAAGCTCAAGTTCGGTTGGCCTAAGTATCCTGGATTCTGAAATCGTTCCATTGTTGGAAACTTGACCAAACTTCCTTGGGCTGGACGAAGTCAGGTTCAGTTGGCTGAGACCCATCTTGGGCTGGCCAAACCTATCGTAAATTTTGATCTTATGAGATTTGATTTTTATTCGAATGTTGCATGGTTGGTCCAAGTAGTTAGGCTGGCTGAACCAGACCTTGGGCTAGCCTAGCTAGTGTGTATTTAACATAAAATGTGGTTTAAGATATGCATGAGTAAAATACACCTAACTATGCTCCAACTAGGTTTATACCACGTGTAGGTTGACTTATACGAAGTGTTCTGAACTTGGAACCATTGCTTTGACCTTGCATTGAGATGTTGAATCTTCTTTCTATGTACTTGATCGAGTTGATAGCTTGTCTTCAGTCGAGCTTGCGATCATAACTAGACTATGAAATTTGACAAACTAATATGTGTTTTAATTATAAGCTCTTACAATCTCCCCCTTTGTCAATTTCATGACAAAACTCAAATACAACTCAACACAACATATTACAATATCTCAAACAACACAAATCTTTTGGGTTAACATTAGAATCTTGTTACTCCCCCTGAGATCATGCATCTGTATCACTCCCCCTGAGCACTTAGTCATATCTGCAAAAATATAGTTCATAGAGTGCATGCAAATATGTGTGTGCTCATATTTGTGAGAGAAATGATGATCTCATATCCATATCATAAAAATATAACACCCCCCTTTTGTCAGAAGTTAACAAAGGAAGAAGCAATCAATGAAGCACAATGGATATAAGGAGCAAAAAAAAAAAAAAAAACACAAGGATTCAGTGGCATAAAATAAGCACAACAAAGTGTCATATCCAGATGTATGTCAGCAAGAGTAAAAATATAGCAAGTTATTATCGACCAAGAGTTTAAGAAAATCAGTCAGAACTGGAGGAGGATGGTGTTGGCATGTCAGGATCATTAATCCTCAGACTCCTATTGAAGCGATGAAAGTACTTTTTCATGTACTTCATCTGTTGTTTCTGAGAGACATGCAGGTCATCCACCTTCTTCTCTAAATAATCCAACCTCTCTGAGAACTTTGAGGGCTGGAAATCAGAGTCATCGGTATCATCACTTTCTTCTAGATATGTAAATATATCATCCATGCTCACATATTCTTCAGGAACACCTTCCTAATATCTTCACTGCTCAGGTCTTGGCTCAAGTTGCATCATGTTGATATTAGCATTACCAAATGGGAGTTAAAACTCTGGTGCTTCAGTTGTAAGGAGTTGAACATTATAGCGCAATGTAACGCAAGTCATGAGATATGCAAAAAGAATAGATCCATGACCAGGATGAAGACGGTAATCAATAATCTGATAAGTAATCAAAGATAGAAGACAAATACAGATACCAGAAACGACCAAATGAAGGATACGCATCATATATGGAGTAAGATCTGTCTTATTCCCATGATGAGGATAAACATGCGAAGTAAAAATACGATGCATGACACGGTAATTTGGAAGAAGATTGTAGGTGGGTAGCGAGTTATGGTTATGCCGGTTGCATTAAAACTGCATAACTCCCTAGTGAGAGATTCTCTTTCCGTTTGGTTCATATCTTCAAAGATTGGTATAATAGAGATTCCCTCTTCCGCCATATCAATCCCTAAGATTGATGATATGATGGAGGGGTTAATAGTAACTGTGTCTTCCATGAGTTGAATGGAAAATGTTAATTCATTTAAAGACGCAATATTTATAGATGCATACAACCCTCTTACGATAGACCGATAGGTCGCACCACCCCATGCAAAAATCCTATCCCAGCCTACCGTGGACAGAATTTATACAAGACCGAATCAGGCAATATGATTTGCATTAATGGTACGCTCAATAACAATGTTATGGGTACGAAAATCTCGTACATTTACTAGATCATTTTCAAGTAAATGGATAGAGCGCACAACCCGATTAGCGGATCGAGAGGAAGAACCAGTTTGTAGGCCTCGTACAGTAAGTTTAGAATGAGATGCCATGATAGAAAATGACTAGATATGCAAAAGAAATACCAATAAATGGAATGAAAAGATCTAGATCAGATTTCTATAAAAAAACCCAACAAAATAGAATTCTAAATTCAAGAAAGATGATGAAATCTACAATAATGCATAACAAGGAACTTAAATCTAGAAGAAAACTCAAAGATATTCACTTACAAGAATACTAGAGTGATGGGTTGGCTGAAGGAATCCATGGGTTGACTGAAGAAGATGAGGGTTTTGAACAAAAATACCCAATATAACCCATTTGCGCATGGTTCGGCTAGCCTAAGCACGTCCTCGGCTGGCCGAATCAGGCAGTCAGCTCAGGGCTAGCTGGAAATATTTTATAAAATTAAAAAATGACATGAATGCACATTATTCTAAAGCAATAACATAACATAACAAATTGCAATATAAAATAATTAAGAAACACTGCATAAACCAATATCATTTTTTAAATTAAAAAATCTGACTCTATCAAGAGGTTTTGTCAAAATATTTGCAAGTTATTTTTTAGTATCAATATATTCAAGTATAACAGACTTGCTTTCAACTACTTCTTTATTATAGTGATATCTAATATCAATGTGCTCAGTACAAGAATATTGAATAGGATTTTTGGATATATTTATTGCACTGGTATTATCATAGTATAAATGCATTGTTTCTTGATTAATACCATAGTCCACTAACATCCTTTTCATCAACATAAATTGTGTTTATGCATTTCCTGCCACCATATATTCAGCTTCAACAGTGGACAAAGATACTGAGTTTTGCTTCTTACTCATTAAAGAAACAAGACAGTTTCTGATGTAAAAACATCCATTTTCTATCATCCACATTACCTACCCAATTAGCGTCAGTATATCCAGCAATTTGTAAAGACGTATTATGAGGATACCATAAACCCAAATTAACAGTACTGGCAACATATCTAATTATTCTTTTTATTACAGCCAGATGAGATTCTTTAGGGTTAGATTGATATCTGGCACATACGCCTACACTGAAAGAGATATCAGGCCCGCTTGTTGTTAAATATACGAGACTACCAATCATACTACGGTAAAGATGAGGATCAATGCTTTTACCTATGTTATCTTTAGATAATTTGAGTGTTATAGCCACGGGAGTAGCAAAGTTTTTACCATTCTCAAACCCAAATTTCTTGACTAAGTTTATCGCATACTTGGTTTGAGATATGAAAATTCCATCTTCAAGTTGTTTCACTTGAAGTCCAAGAAAATAGTTTAGTTCTCCTACCATGTTCATCTCAAATTTTGATTTCATAGACTAGGCAAACTTAGAAGAAAGGTTAGCATTTGTTGATCCATAAATAATATCATCTACATATATTTGAACAATTAACAGTTCTTCATTAATTGTTTTGATGAATAGAGTTTTATCAACACTACCCATTTTAAAATTTTGACTGAGAAGAAATTTCTTTAATTTTTCATATCATTCTCTACGAGCTTATTTTAATCCATACAAGGCCTTTTTAAGACAGTATACATTTTTTAGGAACTTTAGGATCTTCAAAACTTGTAGGTTGTTCTACATAAACTTCTTCATTTAGATCACCGTTTAAGAAAGTACTTTTAACATCCATTTGATGAATTTTAAAGTTTTTATGACATTCAATGGAGATAAATATTTTGATGGATCCAAGATGAGCGACTGGAGGAAAAGTTTCATCATAGTCGACTCCTTCAATTTGGGTGTACCCTTGTACAACTAATCTTGCTTTGTTTCCAAAGATATTCCCAAATTCATCAGATTTATTTTTAAATATCCATTTAGTTCCAATCACATGTTTGTCAGATGGTCTAGGTACTAGATATCAAATATCATTCCGGACAAATTGATTTAATTCATCTTGCATAGCTAAAATCTAATTTTCATTAGTTAAGGCTTCATTTACATTTGACGATTCTATCTGGGAAGTGAAGCATACATGATTACAAATGTTTTCAACTTGTCTTCTAGTTTGAACACTAGTGTGAGGATTACCAAGAATTTGATTAGTCGGATGGTCTTTGACTAGTTTATTCTCAGTTGTACCTGATTTTGATGAAGGTTCTGATTGATTATATATAATAACCTCATCATCGTGTTTATTAACTAGAGTGATGGTTTGATTATCAATTACAACATTTATGGATTCTTGTATCACTTTGATCCTTTTATTTAGGACCTTTTTATTTAGGACATGATATGCTCTACTGTTCGGAGCATACCTTAGAAAAATACCTTTGTCACTCTTTGCTTCAAATTTTCTCAAATGTTCCCTATCTCATAAAATGAAACATTTGCTTCCAAAAGTACGAAAATATTTTATTGATGGTTTTTTGTTAGACCAGAGTTCATAAGCCATTTTATTTAAACATGCTCTTAGATATACTCAATTAATAATATAACAAGTAGTGTTGACAGCTTTAGCCCATAAATGTTTTGCTAATTTTTTACTATTAAGCATAATAGTCCCCATTTCTTGTAGAACTTTATTTTTTCTTTTCCGCTATACCATTTTGTTGAGGAGTTTTAGGAGCAGAAAATTCATGTAATATTCCATGGTCATCACAAAACTTTTCAAAATTGCTATTTTGAAATTATGTTCCATGATACTTCTTATCTTCTTCACAGGCAGTTCTTTTTCTATTTGGATGTGTTTAAATAACTTTTTAACTTTGTTAAAAGCATCTGACTTTTCTCTTAAGAAAGCTAACCATGAATATCTAGTGTAGTCATTAACTACAATTAGAAAGTATTTTTTTACCTCCTTTACTCTCTGTTTGAGTTGGTCCAATAAGGTCCATATGGAGTAATTCGAGGGGTCTAGATGTGGCTAAGGAGTTCACCTTTTTGTGACTACTCTTGATTTATTTGCTTATTTGACAGGCACCACATACTTTCTTTTTTAACTTTTTCAACTTGGGTAAGCCTCAAAGATGATCTCTCGTGCTAAGTTTGTATAGATCTCTAAAGTTCACATGTCCAAGACGTTGATGCCACAATTCAGCTTTGTCTATTTGGACCATATAGCAAGAGTGACTTGTGGAACATGATTCATCAATTATATAGCAATTTTCAGAGGTTCTTTGACCATTTAATATTATATGACCTTGATTATTAAGTATTTCACATCCATGATCAGAAAATTTAACATTATGATTATTATCACAGATTTGAGATATGCGTAGTAGATTGTATTTCAAACCTTCAACATATAAAACATCTTTAAAAATACTAAGGTTGGGAAGTTTTACATTACCTCTTCCGTTGCCATCTCCAAATGTTACTAATCCTTCACAATGTGATTAATGTCTGAAAGTATCGCTTTGTCACCTGTCATATGTCTAGAATATCCACTGTCCAAGTACTATCTTGAATGGCTAGTAGCTTTGAAAGTTGTGTGGATGACAAGACACTAATTTTTTTAGAACACATTTCAATATGGTTTTGGGTTTTGGAGGATCTCTAATAACATGGTTAGTTTGAGAGTAATATTTTTCTTATTCTCATTTACTCTCATAGTTCTAGAGTTAGATTTCAAAAGCTCCTTAAGTAAGTCCACTATCTTATCTGCAAGATATGAATTATAATTTTTTTCTTTGATAATTGGACTTAGTTTTTGGATAAAAATATTTTTGATAAGTTTTTGTAATCTTCTTAGTGGTTTCTTCTTTAGATTTTGAAGATTCACCTTTAACAAATATAGGAGCAGTATTTTTAGATTTTTCTAAGCGATTCTTGATAGAACCCAAGCCAAATTTTTTGTTACTTTGTCAAGACGTAGATAATAGCTTTTCAAGTCTCGGGTCACCATGCGTATATATCCAGGTTTCTTTAGAATTTTTTAAAGAAATAATTTCTAATTGTAAACTCTTATTTTCAGTTTTAAGATCTTCAATCTCAGAATTTTTTATATTGAGTTCAAATTTGGTTTTCTCAAAACAATCAGAAAAATGTGATTTCTCTAAAACAGATTTTTCAAGTTCTAATTTTAAATCTAGACATTTATTCTTTTAAAATTTTAATTTTATTGCAATCTTACAACTTTCTTTATATAAGTCATCATAGGCTACTTGAAGGTCTTCTTCATTTTGAACATCACTTCCTGACATTTCATAATCAGATGTTTCATCTTCATTTGAGGAAGTAAGTCTAGCTATGGTCATAAACAACTTTTGATCATTTTCAGTTTCATGCTCTGATTCGTTAGTTTCTGAATCGGATTCAGATTCAGACGATTCATCCCATGTGGCGATCATGCCTCTTCTTTTAGATTTATCCTTCTTAGGACATTTCGCAGCTAGATGCCCATATTCAGAATAGTTGAAACATTGAGAGTCTTTAGACTTAGATTTCCAATTTCCTTTTCTTTTGTCAATCGATTTTTGAAAATCAAATCTATTTTTATTTTTTAAAATCCTATAAAACTTTTTAGCAAGCATAGCCATTTCATCCTCATTTTCTTCATTATCTAAATCTTTTGATTTGGATTTTGAGGATTTTAGGGCTGTGGATTTACTTTTGGGAATTTTGAAATTCAACTCATAGGTTTGTAGAGATCCCATTAATTCCTTTACCTTCATTGTATCAGTGTCCCTCAATTCTTATATAGCAGTGACTTTAGAATTGAACCAGTCAGGAAGCGATCGTAGGATTTTTGCACACACTTTGCTTTCAGGGACTTTTTCTCCAAGACCCCACATAGAATTAACAATGTTGTTTAGTTTAGTGAAGAAATCCATAAATGATTCATTTTCTTCCATATGGATTTCTTCAAACCTTATTGTAGGGATTTGAATCTTAGATTTCTTGACAATGTTAGTTCTTTCGTGTGTCATTTCAAGTATATCCCAAGCTTGTTTTGCTATATCACACGAGATAATTCTTTTGAACTCGTCTGGTGATAGAGCATAAGTGATCGCATTAAGTGCTTTTGCATTGGCACTGCTTTCACTTTTCGGACCTGGAGTCCATAGATTATAAACTTGAACTTTCATGTACTTGGTTCCATCTTCACTCACTACTTCCAACATTAGAGGGACCCATTGGGTCATGGTAGCTTGCCACACACTTTCATCAATAGATTTGAGGAAGATCCTCATTCTAGCTTTCCAGTAAGAATAGTTCGAGCCATCAAAGGGCAGTGTCCTAGAAATGGATAGACTATCGAAATTTGACATTCCAATAGCTTTGGATCTAGCTCTAAGAAATTAATCCAAATAAGAGTAACCTCGCTCTGATACCACTTAAAAAGATGAGTTATAGATGTCCTAGAGGGGGGGGGGGGGGGGGGGGTGAATAGGACTGTCAAATAATTCGATATAATGCGGAATAACGATTCAATTAAATATAATATTGCAAAGTATTGAATCTTTGATACCAAATAGTTTGTAGGACAACCTTACACCTAAAAGATTTAGGTAAGACAACCTTATTTCATGAAATCTTTGAAATCAAAGTATCAAACTAAAACAAGAAATAAGAAGAGTACAATATCACAAGTAATAATATCCAATCACCACAATGCACAAAAGAGTTATAGTGGTTTGGTGCCTCAATGCAACCTACTCCACTCTCAAAATTACTACCCTTGCAATTTTGGCTTTCCACTATTTTAAGGTTTTCGAGGTTCACCTTAACAACCTTATATAGTTATTACGATGTTCATGGGCTATCATAATCAAACCCACTTTGTATTTTACGGGGTTACCACAAACAAACCCGCTTTGTGATTTTATGGGATCACCATAAACAAACCTGCTAAGATTTCCGAACTACCTCAGAAAAACCCAAAACTAAAGTAATTAAAACAAATAGTACTGATGTTCGATTTGGCGAGTTGAAGTCGTAGATGTAGCTTGAGTGTAGCAATCTCCTTCTTGGGATATTGATGAAGCCGATGTATGAGTTCAACCCAAAAAGATACAAAAGGGATCTAATAAATTTTCAATGAAATGAATGAAACCCTATTGCGGTAGATTTGATTCTCCTTCTTCTCAAAGTAGAGTATAGATTACTTTTATCAAAATAATTAAAAATAACTTTGAAAAGGAGAATGGAATAAGCTAATAATAAAATATGCATTATAACACAAATAGCTTAAAGAGGCTTAAGAGATCTTTCTTTACAACACAGTAAAAGTATATGAATTTTCATGATTTCGAATGTAAGAGAAAGCCTCTATATATAGCCAGGGATTTGTGTAGTTCGGCTGGTCTAAGATTCAGTTCGGCTGGCCTAACTCTAAAAATCACATTCTAATCAGAATTTGAAAATCGCGGGATAAAATCTTTCAAACTTCGACTGGCCTATGCCTGGGTCCAGCTGGCCTAAGCTCAAGTTTGGCTAGCCTAAGTAGCCTGGATTCTAAAATCGTTCCATTAATGGAAACTTGACCGAACTTCCTTTGGCTGCCCAAAGTCAGATTCGGCTGGCTGAGACCCATCTTGGGCTGGTCGAACCTACCACAAATTTTGATCTTATGAGATATGATTTTTATCTGAATGTTGCATGGCTGGTCCAAGTAGTTAGGCTGGCCTAACTAGTGTGTATTTAACTAAAAATGTGGTTCAAGATATGCATGAATAAAATACACCTAACCTATGGTCCAACTAGGTTTAACCACCCATAAGTTGACTCATACGAAGTGTTCTGAACTTCGAACCATTGCTTTGACCTTGCATTAAGATGTTGAATCTTTTTTCCAAGTACTTGATTGAGTTGATAGCTTGTCTTCAGTCGAGCTTGCAATTATAACCGGACTACGGAATTTGACAAACTAATATGTGCTTTAATTATAAGCACTTACAAGCACTACATTAGTTTGGGGTAATTCTTCAAACTATGGCCTCCACCGGTTAACTTCAAGTATCGACGTAGCATCAAGCATGACATCCATCTCCCTAATCATGTTATCATCCAAATCATGAGAGTGGGCCAAGCATGTATCTAGAGTATCAGAGTGTAGAGTCAAAAGTGCTCTATCTTCCATGAAAGAATCGATCATGTTAATGTCGTGGGTATCGTTATCATCCTCTGACTGTTTGCTCATATTGGAAAAGATGTTGAGCTCTAATGTTATATTTCCAAAAAGATAGATTCATAATCCCATTCTTACAATTAATGATAACATTTGATGTAGCAAGGAATGGGTGACCAGAATAACGGGTATCTGAGTGCTCACATCCATGATGGGTTAAGTATCCAGAATAATAAAATCTACTCGGTAGTAGAATTTATCAACTTGGACCAACACATCCTCGACCAACTCTCTCAGTACACGAACTGATCGATCAGCAAGTTATAATGTGGTTCGGGTGGGTTTTAATTCACCAAGACCTAGTTAATTATAGACTAAGGAATCGGATTATACTCACCCCCAAGTCAAGAAGTGCATGTTCAATCCAGTAATTCCCAATTACACAAGTGATGGTTGGGCTACCGGGTTCTTTATATTTTTATGGCACATCTTGCTTGAGGATGATACTCACTTTTTCTATCAAAAACATTTTCTTTTGTATGTTTTGCCATCTTTTACTAGTGCATAGATCTTTCAGAAATTTAGCATATGAAGAGATTTGTTTAATGGCATCCAATAGAGGGATGTTGACCTTCACTTATTTAATCACCTCTAGAATATCCTAAGAATTAGATAGAGGTTTTGGTGAAATCAAGCGTTGAGGGAATGACACAATTGGCTTACTTTGAGGTTTCAGTTATGACCCATGTGGAGTAATGCTAGGTCTATCATTCTTATCTTCTTCGAGGTCCTTAGGCATTTCAGCTCTTACCGAAATAGATTTGTCAATTATCTTTCCACTCCTAAGAGTGGTGATTGACTTGGCTTGCTCCATTTGATTTGAAGAGCTTGGGTCACTAATTTCACATTATAGCTTTGGATTGGGGAGAGGTTAGGTTGGAAGCTTCTCTTTCTCCCCACTCGGTAAGTGTGACTCAATCCTTTGAATGGATGATGCAAACATTCCCATTATTATTTTGATATCCTAGAATGCTTGTACTATATTCTGGTTGAATAGTTGTTGGTTTTACATGAATTTTTTAACCGTATCCTCTTAAGGCCTCTTCTGATTTAAAAATTGAGTAAGGGCCTCTTGTGGGTTAGCCGTTTATCTATTCCTCCAACTGAAATTTGGATGGTTTCTCCAGCTAGAATTGTATGTATTTGAGGTCTCTAAAAGGTCTTTGGTAATTGTTCATGACATTCGATTGCTTATTCAATATCTCTTGAAAAGTAGGAATTGTTGGCCAATTATTAGTTGTATGTATATTACAAGCACAAATACCACAAATAACTTCCACAGCCTTACCAGATTTGATAGGTTCTGCCTTCTTAAGTTTCCATGGCTTTGACTTTTCTTGTGAGATTGGCCACTCTTGCACTCATATCATCTTCCTCTTTTAGAACACAAATTCCTCCCCTTTCCTTTGATTGAGTAGGCTTAAAAGTGGTGAGTCTTGGAGAGGTGTCCCATGATTACACGTTTTCTGCCAATTAATCAAGGTAATCCCACACATCATCGGCCTCTTCGTTTATGAATTCACCATTACACATCATCTCTACGAACTGGCGCATTGGAGAAGTCAATCCATTATAGAAAAAGCTTATTATTCGCCATACTTTATAGCCATGATGTGGATAAGAATTCTTGAGATCTTTGAACCTTTCCTAGCATTGGAAGAAGGTCTCTTCCTCTTTTTGGGCAAAATTCATGATTGCCTTCCTTAAAGTGTTAGTTTTATGAAACGGGAAAAACTTTTTGAGAAATTCCCGGGTCATCTCGGCCTATGTGCTAATGGATCTTGGCTTTAAGGAGTTCATCCACATCTTAGCCTTCTCTTTCAATGAAAAAAGAAACAATTTAAGCCACATTATGTTCTCAGACATGTTTGGAAAGTGTAATGTAGTGAATATCTCATCAAACTCCTTGATGTGCAAATATGGACTTTCATAATCTAGTTCATGAAACTTAGGAAGGAGTTGTATCACTCCAGGTTTGATATCCACATTTCCTAGATTAAGTGGAAAGACCATGCAGGAAGGTGTACTCACCCCCGCCGGTTGTAAATAATCGCGTAGAGTATGAGGTGGGGGTGTATTATGCACATCATTTTCATCTTGAACTATTGAGGTTGATTTGCATCAATCACTTTAATTAACTAAGAGGATCTCAAGTGGTGTCTAATCCTTTGATGGATAGGCAACCCTATGACTAATCCTCCTTCACTCAAGAGATGTTGAGTGTTCTCACGAACCCACTTAGGCATGAAACATAAACAACCCTCAAGTAACTAAACAATTAAACCTAAAAAGGAAAACTAGAAAAATTAAAACAAATAAGAGATTTAAAAAAAATAAGAGAGAAGGTTGGAACAAAATTACCGAATAAGAGTTGCTATGTTAGGAATACTACAAAATAGAAAACAATGTTAATTTCTAAAAATAATTTTAGAAAAAATCCTAACCTAAAAACATAGTAAAAAAATAAATCTTAATCTCAACCTAATTTTAATACCAATTAATTCCAGAAAAATGTAGCCGTAGTCCCCGACAACATCGATAAAAACTTGTTCACAACTCCAAGTGTAGGGTTGCAATGTAGTAATAACTCGTGAGAATGAGGTCAAATCCATAAGGACTAAACTTATACATATTCTGAAAAGAACTAGAACTAGAACTAGAAGAAGATCTAAATCTGAATTCTAAAACAAAAGAGAGTAATTGTTAATAATGTTTAAACTATCAATTAAAGGTGAGAAATAGGGTGCCAAGGATCCACTTTAACTATTAAGATGCTACATTGCTTGATTCAATAAACACAATTGGAATTGGAGTCCTATCCTATCAAATTGGAGGATAAAACAATTTAAATCAAATCTGAATTTTTCATTATCCTAATTCTCAATGGAGGAGAATTGTAAAGATTGGAAGGGATTCCATCACCCTACCATGCCTAAGAGACAATGGTGAATAATGGGATTTACCAATCTCACTATCTCACAATAGGAAAAGAAGATATCCAAAGCTATCATAGCATCTATTATAATTGAGTCATAATAAATCATAGAAAACTGAAAATATTCATTTAATATCAAACTAGAACTCAATGAAGTTTAATAAGAACAAGAATTAAAGCAAAATAAACATCCCAACATGCTACAAGCTTCACCTCTTAGCCTTAGCTAAGAGGTTTATCCAACCATAGACATGATTGAATCCAAATCTCTTAAACAAATCATGAAAAATAAACAAGGGAAGAAGAAAAAATCTTTGGTGGCTGTTCCACACCTTTGTTATGCTTCTTGAGACCTTTTCAAACCTTAAAAGATGCTTTAAAGCATCCTAGGGAGTCCTATTTATAGTTGTGGAACTCCAACTTTTGCAACTAGTTGGAAAAATCTAAAAATCAGCTCAAATTTACGCACTCTCCACAGCTTGCTAAATTAAACTTCACTTTGCATATTTTTTCAAAATATATTTCACTCTGCATAGCTAAAATAGACTCTGTGTTTCAAAATATGCTTTTTCAGGACAATTTCAGGAATTTGTTTATTTTCAGGATAATTTCAAGATTCCTTTTCTTCACTTCAAATCTTTAATTCTCTTCATTCCTTAATTAGTTTTCTTAGATCTTTAGCATGTGAATTCTTCATTAATGACTTCAAAATCTCAAAATCTTCATTTAGTAATCTTTTAAACATAAATCTTTCTTTTGGCATCAATTTCACCTTAAGCTCTCGAAATCACCTCACACATGAAAACATGCATAATTAAATCGATTAAGCACTATCATGTTTATAAAACCAAGGTATAAATAGGGAGAAATATGCAATATTTCACACCCAATACCATGAACTCAAGGAGTCAAACATGGTGGCTGTTTTTATAGATATTGAAAGTCACTAACAATGGAAAAAGAAAGGGAGGGGACGAATGAAGAAATGAAGCTCACTGGGGAGAAGATATCGACGGAAATCTCCTTTGCTAGCTAAGGAAGACAATTGGAAGGGAAAAAAACAAATGGACCTTCCAAAATGCATATTGGAGAGCCACGTGGCAGCACTTAAGTGCGCCCATCAATGTAGGTTCCGTACGACGTCCCCTCGACTACCCCGTCTCGACACGTGACATGACCCTACGCGCCAATCGACCCTAATATCAAGAAATGTCCATGCTTCATTCCCTCGTTGGTCTAACACTAAAATGATGGCCTGAAAATTCACGTGACCTCGAGACATGATATGCCACCTCTACTACGCCGTACATGATTATTGGCACGTTTCGACTTCTGTGTTGGCTGCCATATTCATTTATGACAACATAACCTGACCTAAGCTACATCTAACTTACTTTCTGAGCCTATGATATCGACTCGAAAGTAAAGGGGGCTTACTATTGGGGAAAAATAGAATGACCTATAAAATGAGCCAACTCTATAACCAGTACGGACCCAATGGGCCAAACTGCTCAAGAATATGTACTGGCAAAGGAAGGCCAACCACGAAGTAGGTAGGTATAGTCATAGGTCCACATGACAACTGGCCGATTTATTGAGTAGGCCAGCACCATTATAGGTCAATTATAGGTCTACCATAGGTCGGCACGACCATACATCGGCCATAGGTCGGTACAGTCTCTGATGAAGTCGGTAGTCAGCATCAACCTCAGGTGAATCTGATCTGTCGAGACCTTAGGAGAATATTTATAAGACCTTAACCCAAGTTTGCACACCATTCCTTTAGGTCTCGCGGTCCTACCGGTCGAATTTCAGTGATGTGTGACTTATGGATAGTGTTTGCGGTCATCCTCAAGTTCGGACACATCGACCCGATTCGGATCGACCTAAACCTATGCCTTTACGACCATATCATCGCCGCGGTTCCAATGCCGCCTCTCGTGCATCCATCCAAGTTATAGATCATAATTTGTAGATGCACATCATTTTGAGCCTTTAATCATGTTTGTGGGACCCACCTAGTAGGGTGTATACGTTTTCCCATGAGGCTCACCCTAATGCACTTTCTCCCATAAAGGCTACCCTAGCTAGCTACCTAGCCTACCTAGAGCCTTGCAACTCATGATGAGTTTTCTTCCCTAAAACCCATCATTGCTTCTCTAAATAAGAAAATCCATCATTGCTTTTTTCTTCGCAAAACCTTACACGCAATTATAACTCCCCTACAACAACTTCTCTTTCTCCCTTCTCTTTCATTTTCTCTTCTTTCTTTCCTTGCTAGCCGTGGACATCCAGCCCATCTTCCCTCCATTCCAGCCCCTTTTCTTCCTACTTTTCCCTCCATCTCACCATTACAATCTAATTTGGGCCATAGATTCATGACCCTTGAAGCTTGAGGTACATGGTGATGGTAGAAGCTTGAAGATTCAAGAGGTGGGTGCTCTTCTAGAATAGAAATTTTGATGTCCTTGCTTAGATCTTCTTCTTTCTTTCATGAGGGAGGTGTAGGACCCACCAATCAATGGTGAAGATCCTACATAATCCCATGGGTGTGGCTAAAGGCCCAACATGTGCATGCACGATCCATGCATGGGGCCATTCTCTATGGGCCCCATCATGTTAGTTTTCTTAATATCATGGCATGATTGGGTCATCTTGACCCTAGATCCCTGGTGGGGGTGGTATCCCCACCTTAGATTTTGATTCTAAACCCACGCATGTTTAAGATCCAAGGTGTACTTGTTAATATATGCATGATGTATGGTTATGATTGATTTTGAAAGGCTCATAGTGGCAGAGCCCTTTTTATGGCCGGATCATCTCTCTCTCTCTCTCTCTCTCTCTCTCTCTCTCTCTCTCTCTCTCTCTCTCCCCTATTTATGTCCTGATGAGTGTGGCCCATTTAGTGGGCCTGGGACGTCCAGAAATTTCAGCAAGATGGGACACCGAGGCTGTCCATTTTTTGGACATGGGTGTCCTACTTGCTGCCTATTTATTGCATGCAAGGTATTGTGGCTAGGGATTTTGGTCTGGACATTTGCGAGGCCCACTAAGATGGCCAAACCAAGTTCTATCTAATGTATTTTTCCTTATCCTTCATCTTATGGGCTGGTATTTCCAACTACATATTGCTGTCTAGAAAATTCTGGATTGTTTCATGGACTGATGTAGTTGATCGTTGGCATGGAGTTTACCCATGTTTGTAGCCTCCCTTCTCCATGATGTAGGGTGTCCCTTAGAGTAGTGGGCCCCACCTTGAGGTATGTTGAACCCCATCTCCATCCACCCTCGACAATGCACCCAAAGGAGTAGGCCCATAGGGGTGGACAGTCCAATTTTTTGGACCGTCCAGCCATGCTATATGAAGGGAAAACACTTTTATCAGCTTGATTTTTTTTGAGTGATAGGCCACTTTTGTGGACGCCACCTTACTATACTTTCAAGGGTAATTATTGGCGACCCATTTTTCCCCTTTTAGGCAGGCCTGGGTCCACTCTCATGGATGTACATTGGTGTGGACGACAACATTTTTATGCAGCAGATTTTTATTCCAACCTTGTTGTCCATGTTTTGATTGCATGATTGCTTGAGTTTATGGCCTCCCATTTCACCCATCTTGTGGCCCATCATATAGGGACCCACCTTAGGTGTGTGTGGGCCACTTTTTCCACCCAATTTTGGGGTGTTTTGCAGATGGATTAGCAGCCCACAGCTGGACGTTCCAGCTGGGCTGACGTCCAACGATAGGCTGGCCGTCCATCCCATTTAGCCAACCTTGATGTAGTATTTTATCCAGGCGTTCCTCCATGTGTGTGGCCCACCCCCTGGTGGGACATCCACAAGTGGGGCCCACCGTGGCGTTTATTTGGGGTAGCCGTCTAGGCCCCCCATGGGACCGCCCAACCTTGGGACACCCAACCTTATTGGGCTGTTGTTGGATTTGCAGTCCAACATCTGGCCCAATTGATATATGTGTTGTATTCTCTCCCTTCATCTGGTGGGGCCCACTGTGACATGTGTGGGTCACCAGGGAGCAAGTATTTTATGTAAATTAATTAATTGCTGGACTCTAGCAGGCCTAAGAAGTGGGTGGGCTGGAATTCCAGCAAGGGGCCCATAGTTGTTTGTTTTAGGGCTGTATGGCCCACAAGATTTGAGGGCATTTTGTACACACAATTTTCCTTATTCTTGAGGAATTTTTAGGCTTAATTAGTGCCTTTTAAGGCCCACCTTTGGGTGGATTATGAGGGCCATAGTATGCCAGATTTTTTTTGGGCCATCCAGCAGGCCCATAGCATTGGACGTCAACCCTTGGCCCAGTATTTTTGGTGGGATGATTGTTCCTTGTGTGGACTTTGTGGGCTGATGTTGTGTGTGTAGTTAAGCCCTTGATACCCCTCTATTGTAACCAGTTTTGGGCTGATGTTGGATATACCTTGGCCATTGTTTTGGGTATATGAGCTGCCCATTTGTTATTATGATGCATGGGCTGAAGGCCATTGTTTTTGGGCCATGTCTTCCCCCTTTGGGCCCATGAGTATTGCATGTAGCCTTTGGGCCATTTCCTAGAGGCCCATCATGTGGTATTAGAGATATATATAAGGCCGCCCACTTCTTTTTTTATGGTTGCATCTGGGCCATGGGCCTAGCCTTGCCTAGTTTCCTTATTGGGCCACCTTCTTGGGAACAATGGTGGTTAAATGTCCACATTGTATACCCCAAGTCCCCCTTGTTAGGCCTATTCTCATCTATTGGTGGTTAAATGTCCCCCTTAGATCTTGATTTAGGCCCATTCTTCTCCTCATGCTATATCACCTTTATTATTTGATCCTTATGTGCAGCATGTGTTTAGACCCGACTTCGTCATAGTGAGTACATTGTTGTTGCATGTCATACTTGGATATTCTCATTCCCATGTGCATCATATGCATGCTTGGCTTGGGAGTGATTGAGCATGGTCGGTGTCATTGGGGAAACTATTATGGGACTCCTTGTTAATGGAGTGATCCTCATGAGCACACTGTAGGCGCAAAGCTGATGCATGGTTGATTGTTGTGATTCATGCATTCCGCATTGCATGGCATGGTTATTATTGTCCTAGTATCATCAGGGCCACTGCCTCCATAAAGATATTGTGGATAGCTGTGTGTGGACACCGAAAATAATACTTGAGTATTGGGGCGCATAGGATGTCCCTGGGTGAAAGCCCCTAAACTTTCATGGTACCGAGGAGACACCTCAACGCCGAGACCGAGTGGAAAACATGAGCGCATGAGGGCCTTATACCGTTAGGCCGTGACTCCCACTGTTGCGAGGTCGATTGAGATGGGGTTTGGACTTACCTGCCTGAGTGAGGGGGAATAGCTAGGCTGAGTTTAACAAGCTCATGAAATGGGTCCGCTACCATCGACCCTCACTGGTGATTGGCTGTCCACAGACGGGTAGTGAGGTCTCCTACACTCGTTTGATTATGTAGGTCTTGTAAAGCGGCAGTCATCCAGCAGTGTACTTGACCCCAGTGAATTCTGTATGATGGAACTGTACTTAATATGTGGATTGGATATGAAGACTGGCATTACTTCACATTTGCATTTGCATCGGCTGTATAAGCCTTATATTGCACCACCTTGGTATGGCGCCCAGTACTCATGTATTGTATTGCATAGCCTTGGTTTGACTTACTGCATTCATAACTTAGCCTCGGTACGTCTAGAGGCGTTGATATTGTTCATTGGCTCCTTCTACATTCTCCTTATTGTTCTAAACACCATTGCCACACACTTACACCGCCCTCTAAGATTTCTATAAGTTTATGCACGATTGATGCATGCAGGAGATCCAAGGTCAATGCAGTAGTGGAGGAGTTATGGATTGGATTGGATTGGCGCGAGCTGAGGACCTGTTGCAGACTGTCCTTCCCTTCTTTCTATATTATGTATTTCCTTTTGAGCTTTGTACCTGTAAAGTTTAAATTCTTAGTGGATTTTGTAGTGTGTTCCTTATTTATTTTCTGAGATTTACTTGCTATGATCTTGGGTATACTTAATTGAATTGGATTATGATATAAAAATCCTCTTTGTAGGACCCAAGATCGGAACTTGTCTTAGGGGCCAAGATTGGGGTACTACGAAGGCTATTGCGGTCGGAACCGGCTAACGGGTGCCTTGTGAGTGAGGTCACTGAGTCTGAGGCGTGACAAGAGTTGGTATCAAAACATAACAAGTAATCTCAGAATGACTTGGAATAACATTGTATATCTGCTACGAGCTTAGGACAAGTAGTGTCCCAAGGGTGTTCCTTTTGTTCCGTTGACCTTATAAGATTCTGATCCCTATGTGTCTATCATCCTTGTTGTTGTGTAGATGATGCCGTCTAGACGTGGCGCCTGTGGCCGTGGTGCCCGTGGTCAAGGCACTCATGATACCCGGTCGACCCGAGTACATCCTGCCACACCCATCATGGACCCTAGTCCCAATCTTATACCTGAGGTTGTGATTTCGCCCCCAGTGGCGCCTACTCCCCCGCCCAAGCCTACTGTTCCGGTTTCTAAGGCTCCACCTCCTTCTGCCGCACCTATGCCTCCACCTAAGGCTAGTGCTACCCCCGCTTATCCTATGTTTTCGGTTAGGATTGACCATTTTCAGTAGTTAATGCAGGCCGTCATTGCTGTCCTTTAAACTCGTCAGCCGTCGTCGAGGTTCCAGTGCAGTCTAACTTGCCGCGTGTGAGCGTGATATTTCGTGAGTTCCGAAAGCATGATCCCTCGAGATTCTGGGGTGAGCCTGACCCTTCTACCGCCGAGTTGTGGCGTACCGAGATCGAGAGGATATTTGACACTATGTAGTATATGTCCAATCAGAGAGTCTCATTAGCTACTTTCCTTCAGTAGGGCGAGGCCCGTCATTGGTGGTCATCAGTATCGAGGATGGCCAGGCCTTAGTTTGTTTGGACTTGGGAGGAATTCGTGGTCTGCTTTGACCAGAATTTCTTTCCCAAGTATGTTCAAGAGCAGAGGGCGATTGAGTTTGAGACCCTAGTTCCGGGTGATATGACGGTGTCCAAGTATGAGGCCCATTTTCTAGCACTTTCCTGATTTGCTCCTTACCTCGTCGATGATGAGAAGCGGAGGGCTCGCCGTTTTATGAGCAGCTTGTGTCCCGCTCTTCGTATCCATGTGGTGGGACATTGCTTGATGACATTTGATCAGGTCGTTCATAGAGAATTGGTTTATGAGGAGGACTGGGCCCTGTCCCAGAGGACCTGAGATCAGAGTTCTGGCAGAGACCGGAAGAGGAGTGCACCTTCAGGCATCTTCAGATAGCACCATTAGTAGAGGCGGAGAGGCAGATCTGAGTTCAAGCAGCCCACAACGTAGTTAGCAGCCTCATCATCAGTGCAGCCAACCGTTCCTTCCTCCGAGCCATTTTTCGGTGTTTGTTATGGATGTGAGCAGACAACGAATCATAGGTGTGAGTGTCCACATCCCTTACAGCAACAAAGGCCACTGCAATTGCCTCCTCCCCATCCTCCTCAGTAGCAGCAACATCAGGCTCCTGCCCTTAGGCCTCCTCCTCAGCAGCAGAGATAGCCAGGCAGGCCTCCACAACGGCCACAACAGCAGCAGAGATAGCAGCAACCGAGGGGACTCGTACCTCCCCCACAGTCCATGGGTCAAGTTTATATTACCACATAGTAAGTGTCGAGTTAGGATCTATAGACTTCAGGCTTGTTACCTTTGCCAGCTCAGGTCAGATTCTATTCTGCGTAGTAGGCGTAGAGCCAGGACCCGCAGTCTTTTACCAGTGGAGTTGTCAAGGGTATTTTCCTTGTTTCTGTTTGTATTGATCATGTTCTGTGTGATTCTGGCGCTTCCCATTCCTTCGTGGTCGAGGAGTTCTGCCAATCAACCGGTATTCCATCGGAGTCTACGTCTGAGGCTTGGGCCGTTTTGACTCCCTTGGGGAAGTCCATTGTTTTGGAGTCGTCGTTGCCCTTCTTGCCTAGTTTTGGTTTGCGATATGTTCTTGCCAACCAATTTATTAGTGTTGATGATGGCAAATTTCGATGTTATCCTGGGTATAGATTGGCTTGCTGAGTACCATGCTATATTGGACTGTGTCGCAAGGATAGTCATGTTTCATATTTCTGACTTACCAGTGTTCCAGTTCGTTGCCGAGCCTAGGGGAAAGTCATTGTCCAGTTTGTTGGCTTGTATTGTCTAGGAGTCCATGGTAGGGTGTATTGAGCAGCTTTTAGTAGTCTGTAATTACCTGGATGTGTTCCAGGAGATCCAGGGGTTGTGCTGCATCAGCAGATTGAGTTCCAGATTGATTTGGTGCCCAGTATCGTGCCTATCTCAAAGGCCCCCTACCGGATGACACTGATGGAGTTGAGGAAATTGCAAGAGCAGTTGGATGAGCTCCGGGAGTTGGGTTTTATTCGTCCCAATAGTTCACCGTGGGGAGCCCTGGTATTGTTCGTGAAGAAGAAGGATGGCTCGTTGAGGCTTTCTGTGGATTACCGCGTGCTCAATAGGGTCATTATCAAGAACCGATACCCACTTCCCTGTATTGATGATTTATTCAACTAGCTACAGGGTGCATAGTTCTTTTCCAAGATAGACTTACACTCCGGTTACCATCAGATTCGGGTCCAAGAGGAGGACATTCTGAAGACAGCATTTTGGACGCGCTACGGTCACTTTGAGTTTTTGGTCATGTCGATTGGACTGACCAATGTGCCCACCGTGTTCATACAGCTGATGAATGAGGTCTTCGGCCCTTCCTCAATTAGTTTGTGGTTGTGTTTATTGATGATATTCTAGTGTATTCGAGAACCCGGGAGGACCATGTGATGCATTTGCAGATTGTGCCTAAGACCCTCTGTGCCCACCAGCTGTATGCGAAGCTAAAGAAATATGAATTCTGGAAGGAGGAGATGAAGTTCCTCAGTCGCATCGTGATGAGGGAGGTTGTCACTGTGGACCCCTCGAAGGTTGATGCAGTGCGTCAGTGGGGCCAGCCCACGAACACGTCCGAGATCCATAGCTTCCTTAGTCTGGAGGGATAATATCGACGATTCATCGAGAGTTTCTCCCATATTGTAGCACTGCTGACTCGGTTGACGTGAAAGGGTGTTGAGTTTGTCTAGAGTGACGCATACGAGGAGGCATTTATGGAGTTGAAGGAATGCCCCATGTCCGCTCCTGTTCTCACTCTTCCTGATCGGAGTGACGCATATGGTTTTATTGTGTTTACTGATGCCTCCAGAGTTGGCATGGGTGCTGTCCTGATGCAGCATGGGAAGCCTGTGGCGTATGCCTCGCGCCAGCTCAAGGTCCACGAGTTAAATTACCCCACCCATGATCTGGAGCTAGCAGCAGTTGTCTTCGCACTAAAGGTATGGAGGCATTATCTTTATGGGGTTAGGTTTGAGCTCTTTTCGGACCATAAGAGCTCGAAGTATTTGTTTTCATAGTCCGAGTTGAACATGCGACAGAGGCGATGGTTGGAATTGTTGAAGGATTATGACTTCAACCTTCAGTACCACACGGGTAAGGCGAACGTGGTGGTAGACGCGCTCAACCGTCAGCCACGAGGCCTGGTGGCACAGATGATGGGTTGATAGTGGCAAATGCTTAAGGATATTTTAGAGTTTGACTTTGAGTTTGGTCTCCAGTCTTTCACAGTTTAGCTTTCAAGCTTATCGATTCAACCCTCTTTGGTTGTTAGGGTGATCGAGGCTCAACAGACAAATGAGTCACTTCAGGAGTATCGAGCAGAGGCAGCATCTGTGAAGCAGACAGACTGGTAGATTAGTTTCGACGATGGATTACACTTCAGAGGCCGATTATGTGTCCCGGACGTGCCAGAGTTACGTCATGATCTAATAACTGAGGCACACCGATCGAGACTTACCATCCACCCAGGCTCCACGAAGATGTACAGAGATATGAGGAATCAGTATTTTTGGTCGGGAATGAAATGCCAAATTGCTAGCTTCGTGGCCGAGTGTGACACTTTCCAGCATGTCAAGGCCGATCACCAGAGACCCCCTAGTCCCTTGCAGTCGTTAAGAGTTTCAGTTTAGAAGTGGGAGCATGTGTCAATGGATTTCATCGCAGGTTTACCAAGGACTCAGCACGGTCACGATACCATCTGGGTTGCCGTTGATCATCTGATGAAGTCGGCTCATTTCATTCTGTTACGTGCTTCCTGGACTATGGACCATCTTGTGAAGGTATTCATCGAGGAAATACTGAGATTGCATGGCATTCCTGTTTCGATCGTATTTGATCGAGACCCCAGATTTACCTCTCAGTTTTGGAGGAGTTTTCAGCAGGCGATGGGAACCACTTTGCATCTCAACACCACTTATCATCCGCAGATGAATGGGCAGACGAAAGCGTCAACCAGATATGCTCAGAGCCTGTGTGATTGACTTCACAGGTAGTTGGGACGAGCATTTGTGCCTTGCCGAGTTTACGTACAACAACTGTTATCAAGCGCCTATCGGCATGGCTCCTTTTGAGGCACTCTATAGTAGACCGTGCAGATCTCCTAGTTGTTAGACCAAGGTTAGAGAGTGTCGTCTCCTAGGTCCCAAGCTTGTGTAGCAAACGTCAGAGGTTGTGGATATTATTAGCAAAGGATGTGCATAGCTCTGAGCCAGCAGAAGAGTTTTGCCGATCGTCGGCATCGACCCCTCGAGTTTACAATTGGGGACATGGTATATCTTAAGGTCTCACCTATGAAGGGCGTGGTTCGATTTGAAGTGAAGGGTAAGCTTATCCCGAGATTTATTAGACCTTTTGAGATTACTGAGCACGTGGGCGCTGTGGCCTACAGGCTTGCCTTACCTTCAGAATTGTCCGGGATCCACGATGCGTTCCACGTATCTATGTTGAGGAAGTATGGGTCGAACATCATTTCAGTGATTGATTGGTAGACCCTTGAGGTCCGTGAGGATGCTTCCTACATCAAGCAGCCGATTCGTATTCTGGATCGGAAGGAGTAGGTTCTCAGGACCAAGGTCAATCCCCTGGTAAAGGTGCAGTGGGGTCATCATTCGGAGGCTGAGGCAACTTAGGAACGTGAGGCCGAGATTAGAGAGAGTTATCCCCATTTATTTGATGCTTAATTGTTGTATGATTTTATGTATTACCTTCTCTTATGATTGTTTATTGTTATATTGATGATGTTTCTGCATTCCTTTTGTCTTGGATTTGGTAAATTTCAGGACAAAATTTCTTTGTTGGTGAGGAGACCTGTAAGACCTTAACCCAAGTTTGCACGCCATTCCTTTAGGTCTCGCGATCGTACTGGTCAAATTTCGATGACGCGTGACCAATGGATAGTGTTTGCGATCATCCTCAAGTTCGGTCACATCGACCCCACTCGGATCGACCTGAAACCTATGCCTTTACGACAGTATCGTCGCCGAGGTTCCAATGCCACGTCTCGTACATCCATCCGAGTTGTAGATCATAAGTTGTAGATGCGCATCATTTTGATCCTTTGATCATGTTTGTGGGACCCACCTGTAGGGTGTACACATTTTCCCGTGGGGCCCACCCTAATGCACTTTCTCCCATAAAGGCTACCCTAGCTAGCTACCTAGCCTACCTAGAGCATAGCAACTCATGATGAGTTTTCTTCCTCAAAACCCATCATTGCTTCTCTAAACAAGAAAATCCGTCATTGCTTTTTTCTTCCCAAAACCTTGCATGCAATCATTACTCCCTTACAACAACAACTCTCTCCCTTCTCTTTCATTTTCTCTTCTTTCTTTCCTTGCTAGCCTTGGATGTCCAGCCCATCTTCCCTCCATTCCAACCCCTTTTCTTCCTTATTTCCCCTCCATCTCACCATTACAATCCCATGTGGGCCATAGATTCATGACCCTTGAAGCTTGAGGTACATGGTGATGGTAGAAGCTTGAAGATCCAAGAGGTGGTTGCTCTCCTAGAATAGAAATTATGATTTCCTTGCTTAGATCTTCTTCTTTCTTTTATGAGGGAGGTGTAGGACCCACCAATCAATGGTGGAGATCCTATATAATCCCATGGGTGTGGCCAACGGCCCACCATGTGCATGCACGATCCATGCATGGGGCCATTCTCTATGGCCCCATCATGGTAGTTTTCTTAATATCATGGCATGATTGGGTCATCTAGACCCTAGATCCCTGGTGGGGGTGGCATCCCCACCTTAGATTTTGATTCTAGACCCATGCATGTTTAAGATCTAAGATGTACTTGTTAATATATGCATGATGTATGGTTGTGATTGATTTTGAAGGACTCATAGTGGCAGAGCCCTTCTTATGGCCGGATCATCTATCTATCTATCTATCTATCTCTCTCTCTCTCTCTCTCTCTCTCTCTCTCTCTCTCTCTCCTATGTATGTTCTGATGAGTGTGGGCCATTTGGTGGGCCTAGGACGTCCAGAAATTTCAGCAAGGTGGGACGCCTAGGTTGTTCATTTCCTGGACATGGGTGTCCTACTTGCTGCCTATTTGTTGCATGCAAGGTATTATGGCTTGGGATTTTAGTCTGAACATTTGTGGGGCCCACTAAAGATGGCCACACCATGTCCTATCTGATGTATTTCTCCTTATCCTTCTTCTTATGGGCTGGTATGTCTAACTACATATTGCTGTCCAGAAAATTCTAGACTGTTTCATGGACTGATGTAGTTGATCTTTGGCATTGAGTTACTCATGTTTGTAGCCTCCCTTCTCCCTGATGTGGGGTGTCCCTTGGAGGAGTGGACCCCACCTTGAGGTATGTTGAACCCCATCTCCATCCACCCTCGACAATGCACCCAAAGGAGTAGGACCATAGGGGTGGACGGTCCAATTTTCTGTACCGTCCAGCCATGCTATATGAAGGGAAAACACTTTTATCAACTTGATTTTTTTGAGTGATGGGCCACTTTTGTGGACCCCACCTAGTGATACTTTTAAGGGTAATTATTGGCCACCCATTTTTCCCCTTTTAGGCAGGCCTGGGCCCACTCTGATGGATGTACATTGGTGTGGACAACAACATTTTTATGCAGCAGATTTTTATTCCAACCTTGTTGTCCATGTTTTGATTGCATGATTGCTTGAGTTTATGGCCTCCCATTTAGCCCATCTTATGGCCCATCATGTAAGGACCCACCTCAGGTGTGTGTTGGCCACCTTTTCCACCCAAATTTGGGGTGTTTTACAGCTGGACTAGCTGCCCACACCTGGATGTTCCAACTGGGCTGATGTCCAGCCGTAGACTGGTCGTCCACCTCGTTTGGCCTACCTTGATGTAGTATTTTATCCAGCTGTTCCTCCATGTGTGTTGCCCAATTGGACATGGCCAACCCCCTAGTGGGATGTCCACAAGTGGGGCCCATGATGGCATTTATTAGGGGCAGCCGTCCAAGCCCCCTATGGGACCACCCAACCTTGGGATGCCCAGCCTTATCGGGTTGCTGCTGGATTTGCAGTCCCGTAGTTGGCCCACTTGATATATGTGTTATATTCTCTCCCTTCATTTGGTGGGGCCCACTGTGACATGTGTGGGTCACCAGGGAGCAATTATTTTATGTAAATTAATTAATTGTTAGACTCCCACAGACCCAGAAGGGGGTGGGCAGGAATTCCAGCAAGGGGCCCAAAGTTGATGCCCATAGTTGTTTGTTTTGTGGCTGTATGGCCCACCAGATTTGAGGGTGTTTTATACACACATCTTGCCTTATTCCCGAGGTATTTTTAGGCTTAATTAGTGCCTTTTGAGGCCCACCTTTGGGTGGATTATGAGGGTCATGGTAGGCCAGATTTTTTTTGGTCCATCCAGTAGGCCCATAGCATTGGACATCCACCCTTGGCCCAGTATTTTTGGTGGGCTGATTGTTCCTTGTGTGGGCTTTGTGGTCTGATGTTGTGTGTGTAGTTGAGCCCTTGATACCCCTCTATTGTAACCAGTTTTGGGCTGATGCCGTGAGGCCCACTTTGACTCTTGTTGGATATGCCTTGGCCATTATTTTGGGTATATGGGCTGCCCATTTGGTATTATGATGCATGGGCTAAGGGCCATTGTTTTTGGGCCATGTCTTCCCCCTTTGGGTCCATGAGTATTGTATGTAGCCTTTGGGCCATGTCCTAGAGGCCCATCACGTGATATTAGAGATATATATAAGGCTGCTCACTTCTTTTTTTATGGTTGCATCTAGGCCATGGGCCTAGCCTTGCCTAGTTTCCTTGTTGGGCCTAAAATTGTGGTGAGGACCGCTTTAGTTGAAGTAGGAATATGCCAATATGTCCTAGAGGGGGGTGAATAGGACTTTTTAAAGTTTTTATGATTTATTAAAAATCCTATTACACTAATCCTAACAGACGATACTTATCAGGATTACTCAAAAGTAATTCTACTAGCTTCCAAGCCCGGTAGAGGATCCAATCAGAAACTATTTAAGAAATGAACAATATGCAAACTAATTTATGATGGATATGACTATGTATGGGTGTGAGGTGTGATCTTAGATATGAAAGTATTAAAGTAAATCACAAAATCAAAAGAATAATAATCCCAAACATAGTCATTTTTATAGTGGTTCGACTACTTGCCTGCTCCACTCCCGGTAACCGCACTTAACCCTCGAGTTTACCAGATTTCACTAAGGAGGTTTCACAACGATTCACCTCAAACCTAAGGTTTTAAATCAGGTTCACCTTCAACCTTTACAACCTACACTGAGGTTGACTATTTATGCTCCCTGAGCAAGGGTCAACACATAGCACCCGAGTTTTAGGCACACTAGCCAAGGATCCACATAAGGAACCTCTGCTTATGCTGTCACGAGAAAGGGTCAACACATAGCACCCACTTTTAGGCATACTGGCCAAGGATCTTCCACAAGACCCTAACTGTTTATGCTCTCCATAGAGCAAAGGTCAACACAACGCACCCACCAGTACACTCCCGCCAGAGGCCTCCTACGAGGGCTTATAAGGGTGAGAAACACCTTAAACCCAATCCTAAAAAGGAATGATCACAAGTGTCCTCTTGACTCTAATAACTTACAAATAAGTGGATGAGTCCCATTTAGCACGTTGACAAAGTTCTCCTCATTGTTCATGAAGAATCTTCAAGTTTCTTGATCCGCAACTCAGATGATGTACCAATATGAGGCTTTGGGTTAGGTCAAGGTTAAGACGGAATCCTACTCTATAAAATATTTTCCTATAAGGAAGATAGAGTGATTCTGATTATACATTTAAGGCATCCCAGCTTAATGATTTATCATTAAGGTAGTAGCTGGAGGATCCTTGAATGCGAAAGTTTATTCCCCGATCCACTCTATTGAATATCAATGATGAGGGTGGATTGGAGGATGAACTTTCCTGAGAGAAAGGGCTTTGGGTATATGATCTAAGGTAAAATACTCAAAAGCACTCTCTTCTTTCTCTACCAGCAACAATAGACAAGCTCTCTTTATATAGGCAAAAGGTTCCAACGGATATAAAATGGTCACATTTATGATAGAGTTAGATATCATCGAGCGTATACTCTCGATAGCATTGACGGTCCGCTCGATGACACAAACTCAAATGTCATATGCTTTTAAAACCAATTGCCAGCTGGTCGAGGGAATCGAAACACGTATCGATGTCATCAGATTTCGAACTCCGATTCCATCGATGCAAGGTTCGATTCCTCGACATTTGAAAATGGGAGATACTTGCTTTGAAATATTTCAGGTTTACAAGAATGATCGAGAGACCTTCGAGATCATTGGAATTTGAATGTCGATGATATCGATCGATGTGTCGAGGCATTGATAAATCTAAGGGATTTTTGTTTAAGCTTACTGGACAGTTTCTATCCCTATTCGATGCTATCGAAACCGTACTGATATCATTGATATTTGAATATCGATTCTATCGAGTGACCCTTGATCATAAATAAACAACCCTGAAATAATTGCTGGAAGACTAGGTGCCCATGACTGATAATATCGAGAGCCCTCCGATGTCATCGAGATTTGAACTTCGATGGCATTGATAATAGCTTCACATGTGATTTTCTTAAGTTAAAACAGGGGCGCCGGATATCTGTCTGTCGATATTATCGAGTCAACTTCGATGGACTTGAGATTCAAATATCGATGATATCGATAGGTATATCAATATATCGATAAATCTGTCCAGAGGTATATGTGTTTTCTGGACGTATTTTGTCCTCATTTTGATGATAACGTTTAAGCATCGAGGACATCGATAGCACAGGTCGATTCTATCAAGAAGTGTATCGATAAAATTGACAAAACAAGAAAACTTAGAGAATTTTCTGATTTGAAAAAGTTTTCTTAACTTAAAAACCCTATGATATTCTAGTTTGTTTTAAGGGTTTTATATACTGTTTTAGGACATGGGATGTAAGGCTTAAATTTACTTGTGGCGACCTTGCACACATTTGATTGAGACAGTCACTTTGATTTAATCTTCCTATGATGCTATGCAGTCTAGCTGACTTAACACTCACGCTAATTGACAAACCAGGGCACTTTCAGGGCCACCTTCTTAGGGACAATGGTGGTTAAATGTCTACATCGTGTGCCCCTAGGCCCTCTTGTTAGGCCTATTCTCATCTATTGGTGCTTAAATGTCCACCTTAGATCTTGATTTAGGCCCATTATTCTCCTCATGCTATATCACCTTTATTATTTGATCCTCATGTGCACCATGTGTTTAGACCCGACTTCATCATAATGAGTACATTGTCGTTGCATGTTGTACTTGGACATTCTCATTCCCATGTGCATCACATGCATGCTTGGCTTGGGAGTGATTGAGCATGGTCGGTGCCATTGGGCAGACTGTTATGGGACTCCCTGATTGATGGAGTGACCCTCATGAGCACGCTGTAGGTGCAGAGCTGATGCATGGTTGATTTTTGTGATTCATTTATTCCACATTGCATGCAATAGTTATTATTATCTTAGAATCATCAGGGTCGTTGCCTCCACAGAGATATTGTGGATGGCCATATGTGAACACCGAAAATGATACTTGAGCATTGGAGCACATAGGATGTCCCTAGGTGAAAGCCCCTAGACTTCCACGGTACCGAGGAGACGCCTCAACGCCGAGACCGAGTAGAAAATATGAGCGCACGAGGGCCTTGTACCGTTAGGCCGCAAATCTCACTGTTGCGAGGTCGGTTGTGATGGGGCTTGGCCTTACCCGCCTGAGTGAGGAGGCATAGCTAGGCTGAGTTTGACTAGCTCATGAAATTGGTCCACTATCGTCGAGCCTCACTGGTGATTGGCTGTCCATAGGCGGGTAGTGAGGTCTCCTATGCTCTTTTGACTGTATCGGTCTTGTAGAGCAGTAGTCATCTAGCAGTGTACTTAACCCCGGTGAATTCCGTATGATGGAACTATACTTAATATGTGGATTGGATATGAGGACTGACATTACTTTGCATTTACATTTACATCGGTTGTATAATCCTTATATTGCACCGCCTTGGCATGGTGCCTAGTACTCATGTATTGTATTGCATAGCCTTGGTTTGGCTTACTGCATTCATAACTTAGCCTCAGTACGTCTGAAGGTGTTGGTATTATTCATTGGCTCCTTTTGCATTCTCCTTATTGTTCTGAACACCATTGCGACACACTGACACCACCCTCTAAGCTTTCTATAAGCTTATGCACGATTGATGTGTGCAGGAGATCCTAAGTCAGTGCAGTAGCGGAGGAGCTGTGGATTCGATTGGATTGGCACGAGCTGAGGATCTGTTGCATAGTTTTCCTTCTCTTCTTTCAATATTATGTATTTCCTTTTGAGCCTTGTACCTGTAAAGTTTAAATTCTTAGTGGATTTTACAGTGTGTTCCTTGTTTATTTTCTGAGATTTACTTGTTATGATATTTGGTATGCTCAATTGAATCGGATTATGATATAGAAATCCTCCTTGTAGGATCTCAGGATTGGAACCTGTCTCAGGGGTCGAGATTGGGGTACTACGGAGGTTGTTGCGGCAAGAACCGGCTATCGGGTTCCTTGTGAGTCCGGTCACCGAGTCTGGGGCATGACAATGTTGATCTGTCGAACAACTCAGTATTACCTACCTCTAAGGCGTCATCCGCCTCTGCTGCCCGACATTGCTTAAAGGACCAAAAGGGCCTATCGATCTCCGATCAATGTCTGACCTTGTCCTTAACAAACGACCCAAAGATCTCTTGAACGGCCCGAAGATCTCTCCTAAGATCTTTGAGAGATAAGATCGGATCCCAAGGATCTTGGACACACCCGCAAACTCAGGGAGATCTTCGGCATGACTGGAGATCCATACAGGAAGATCTCCGACATATCAAGACTCCTAAACGAAGAACACTTCCTTCGGTGTGATCTTCCCTCTCGTATAAATAAGAGAGCCCCTTGCCAGTGAAAGATATGCATGCTTACCTACTCAATGCACAATCTTGAATACGACTGGTGACTCTTTTCCTTAAAGATCATCTCCTACAAAGACACAAGTTCCTGACTTAGGCATTGGAGGGTCCCCTGTATTAGGTAGGGTCTCCTTTGTCCTTCTATCTCTTGTGTGCAGGTGTTCAAGGGTCTAAGGAGGGTCTACCGAAAAACTGCATCTACATTCATCAAGTGAGTTTTCTTTGTTGGGCTATACTTAAAGTATTCTAAAAGGCTTTACAAAGGTTTTTAACTACTAAAATTTTATTTGACTATTAGAGTTATTTTATTGCATTTAATGTTAATTTGATGGTCTAGATCTAATAGTTCACCACCGGATCTGCATGCAATGTGCCTTTGGTGGATAGCAATTATAGTGGAATGATTAAATTAGATGTACATGTATTGATATGATAGGAACATATGATAACAATGATGTGTGGCATATGAAAAACTTAGGGCAATGGAGTACCATAAGTGATACACTCTGTAACCCTAATCCCTTCTTATAAATAAATTCTATCCCATAGAGGAGAGCCCTAATTAGAGAGAGAGAGAGAGAGAGATCTTAGACACTTCTTCCACATTCATTCCCTCTGAATTTAAACAATGCTATGGTGAAGTAGAGACTACATAACTCGATGCTCTCCACCGGATTTAGCTACCAGAGAAACAGGTGATAAATCATTTTAATTCTGTACAAGAGATGATGAAATGATTCGATTTGTCATTCTCGCCCTTAAGAATCACTCTAACGTCTCTTTCATTTCAAAACCTATCATCCATGTTGTTAAACCATTATCAAAGATGAAGAACGAGAAGATAACCTCCAAGAAGATGATGAATATGTAATCAACATCCAATAATTTCTTGAGATGGATAGAGATGAGAAGATTAAAATGATTCTAAATGCAACATCCATCAGAAGAACAACCTTCTCCCCTGAGAGGCATCTTCTGAATTATAAGAGCTACTAGAACTAAGCTCCAAGAATGCATAGTTGCGTCCTCATCTTCTTTTATCAGAATTAATGGAACCTCCAACCTGCCCAACCTAATGAAAAATTCCCATGCTCATGTTACTTCGTTGTAGGCATGATCAAATCGACAACAAGCAGGTGTTCGAATCCTCCCAGCCCCTACGATCACCAAGAATGCTTCAAAGTCACACCTGGGCCCAATGATTATTAATTCTCCATTGCCAATGGAAGCTCTACCTTCCATTTTCGACAATGCAACTTTTCCTTCGTTGGCAATCTTGAGCTCACTAGAAATCAGGTTTGACAAGAGGACACCCACTTCGGTGTCAGCTAGAGCTTTATTAAAAATTCATGTCATCTGACATTCCACCTTTACATCTTCTTTGTCAAGTACCCCGCTTCCTACACAGTCAAATTTTCTATGGTTGGAGGGAATGGGTCTTATCCCCTTTTTCTTTAAACAGTAGCCTTGTGGGCCAAAATTAGTAGTTAGGCTTACAATGACCTCTAGGTTTGAAGCAGTTAATGTTGTTGAGCCATTTAACCTTAGGCCACCTGTTGTTACTAGACCTCCTAATGTTGTTGGGCCATCTACTGCTGTTAGACCATATACTATTACCAAGCCATCTTTCGTTGCTTGATCATTTGCCATTGTTGGGCTATCTTCTGTTGTTGGGCAATTTATGGTTATTGGCTCACCTAGGAATGGGCTCCTTGAGGGCTTTGGCTTAATGCAACATCCAGTTTCTCTTTCTAGGCTCGCTGAGCACCCTAGGCCTAAGCATATGATTTCTTAGCAAGCTCCACCCTTCGTAGGTCCATCTCTTGGAGTGGTGCCCACTTCTTCGCCCAATGGTGCAAGCCTATCCTACTCTCCTAACTTGAATTTTGTTGTGGGTCCAATGGTCATGTAGGTTCATGCTAGAGCCTAACAGATTGCAACTTATTTCCTGAACTAGGCCATGGGTCAGCCCATTCATGCCCAACCAATTAGATCCTTAAGGGGATGGGCAAACTTATTTTGATCAGACCTGGACCCCTCTTTAGCACTTAATTTCATTGCTTTAGACCCCAAATACCTATTCATGATACTGGTTAGGGATGAAGAAATTAAGTAGGGAGAAACAATAAAATAACTTTCTTGTGGGCTATTTTATGGGGAAAAGGCCCTAGCTTCCCGTAGTAAAAGTAGCCCTAGATAGAGGTTGAAAAATTAGAGGGCTAGATATCATAACCCCTTAAAATGGCTTCTACCTTTCTTAATTTTATAGCTTTGACAAGAGCCAATCAATACTTAAAAAAGTCCCCTGGTTTGTTAACGGGCACCTGCTAATGCTTAAGATGTGGTCTTTCACGATTTTTCTCCAAAAAGAAGATCTAGATGCCATCCCCTCATGGATTAAACTCCTCAACTACAATTTTATTTTTGAAACTCCTCAAATTCTTAGAAAAATAGCTAGCTTTATTGGCAACCCTTTATTCATGGATAAACCAACGACAACTAAGACATGGTCTTTTACTCATGTCTGTGTTAAGGTTGAACTTCACTCTATCCTTGCAGATTCATTTAGAATCAAATGCAAAGAAAAGATCATTATTCAACAGGTAGAAGATATTTGGAAGCTATCACTTGTAAGGAATGTATTACCTTTAATCATTCTAAAAAAGGTTTACCCAAAAAGGCCTCTCTGAAAGGAAATGAGGCTTCTTCCAACTCGAAATCCCCTTATACTCTTGGTGTTTCGTTTAAGAAAGTATGGATTCAAAATCATACAAAGGAACTCACAATTCAAAGTGAAGAAAATTCATATGACTACATTGAGGTTCATTGTGATTTGGGTGAAGGGACCTCCTCACCCCATCTTAGGACTGATTCCAGAAGTAGAAAGGAACAAAGCTCCCGGCGTAATAGATCATGAGCAAAATATTTGAGTCCATTATCCTCCGCAAATATAAGTAATCATAATAACTTTAGTGTCTTATCTAATTTTGATGGGAATACATACTTGGATGTTAGAGGCCTTAATAGGACTTCAATGTAAAAATAAATAAGGGACTCTATTCATAATCTTGGTCTCTCCATCGTGTGCATCATTGAAACCTATATTAAGAAATTCAACCTTTATGCCTCTTACAATTATTTTCTCCCTAAATCTTGAACCAATGATTCTAATGTGGATCTTTGCTTTAATTGTAGAATCTTTCTTAGTTGAAATAGATCTATCCAAGTTTAGATATTCTAAGAAATTGAACAGCTTGTTCACTGTCATGTTAAATCTAATATTGTTTTCAAGTCAAATAAACTTTATAAGAATCCATGACTCTAATTCTACCAGTCAGAGGGAACTCCTTCGGAAGAACATCTCTCAAATTGGTGAGGTAATGGTCTTGACAAGAGATTTCAATTGCATATGGTTCATTCAAGAATAACATAGAGGTGTTGACCTAAATTTAAGATACATTGAAGATTTCAACATCGTCTTGCATGTATAGGCCATGTAGACCATGTTATATCATGTACATCTTTTCCTAGTCTTACTTTAACACAGTCCCCCAAAGGACTAAAAGTAGATTGGACAGGTTTCTTGTAAATCCAAGCTTCATTAGTCTTTTAGGATCTTGTAAGGCTTCATACTTACCCTTAAGTCTTTCTGATCACACATTTATGCTTTTCGATCTCGTTTCCTCTCCTTATAGCATCAAATCAACTTTTCATTTTTATAATCATTGGTGTAAGATGGAAGGTTTTTTCTAAGTAGTAGCTTGAGCTTGGGAGGTGCATGTTTGTTGTATTCCCATGTTTGTTGTTGTAACAAAGCTCAAAAGAGTCAAAATTGCACTAAAAAGTTGTATTTCAAATAAACCTAAGTGACCATCTTTAAAAAGTGAAAACCTCGAGTCTATCCAATTGATTATCTAGTCAAACCCATCTTTAACCAATATTGAAAAAGAGAAAATAGCTAAAGAGAAGTTGGATGTGCTTCGATCTATAAAGCTATCTATGCTGAGACAAAAACCTAAAGACACTAAGATTAACATCAATTATGTCAATTCCAAATTCTTCTATGCATCTATCAAGAGTAACAAACCTCATCTAAGATCTAAAAAATTAGGATAGGATGACACCTTTACTGAAAATCAAGATGAGATAAAATGTATAATTGTTGACCATTTCAAGAACATTCTTAATTATTCTCAAGGAGATCTCCCTCAGGTCAACTTGAGGCTCATTGATAACATTACAAAGCGTTCCCATGAACAACATGATGAGCTTAGTAAACCAATAACCATCTTAAAAATTAAGGTGGTGGTTAAATCAATTAATCCTAATAAAGCTCCCAAACCAATGGTTTCAATGCCAATTTTTACATGGCTTGTTAGCCCATTATTGACAAGGATATATTTGCAATGTCATAATTATCTTTTTTTCAATTGTAAAAATTCTTGAGGAGCCAAACAACACGCTTATCACTTTGATTTTAAAGGTAGATAATTGTGAGTCCCTAAAAGATCTAAGGTCAATTTCCTTAACCAATGAGATATATAAAATTATATTTAGAAATATGGCTAATACAATGAAGGTGGTTATGCCTACCATTATCAACCACTGCTAATTTGCCTTCGTTCTTAGTTGTAACATTTCTAATAACATTTTACTCAGTCAGGATCTTATTCAAGGTATTCATCTTAACAGAGAACCACCTAAAATGTGTATCGATGTTAATCTTAAAAAGAGCTTTTGACTCCATCCACTGGTAATTCTTCATTGAGGCCCTCCATATCCTTAATTTTTCAAATTTTAGGATTAAATTGATTCATGCTTGCATCTCTTCCCCATTTTTTTCAATAATTATTAATGGTGAGGTTTATAAATTGTATAAAAGCAATAGAGGCCTTCATTGAGGGGATCCTTTATCTCCCTATTTTCCATTTTTATGGAGATGTTCACTGCCCTCCTGATGAAATGTTGCGATAATTACATAATTGAGACTCCCTTTACGGTGGGATCTATTATCATCTCCCATATCTTTTTTGTTGACGACCTCATGATCTTTGCTGACGCATGCTCTTTAACGACTTATAATTTAAGAAATGTCTTTATTAAAAAAAAATATTATTTGGGTCTTGAAGTCAATCTTAATAACTATTTTATTAATCTATGGTTCTTGTCAATGCAAAGATGCAATTAAAGGTATTTTTAATATACAAGAGAGTAACTTTCCCATAAGGTATCTTGAGGTACCTCTTTTTTTCAACTAGGCTTTATATTAGGGATTTCCAACCTTTGCTCGACAACCTTAATAAAAAAATAAAAATAAAAAACTTGGTGATTGGAAAGCATCCCTCATTTCCTTTGTTGGCATATTTGACTTGATCAAATCTACTTTCTCATACCTCTATATCTTTTAGTCCCATTATAACACCTCGACCCTCTGATACTCAAGAATCAAATGTCCTCAGGTGTTACCTAGAAGTCTTTTTGAATAAGTATACAGTCACACATACATGCTTATGCACGTGCCTAAAAAACCTTAAAGAAATTAGGCATAACCATAAACCTGGGATCCGGAAATTAATTGAGATTCGTGTGTCACAAGTCGGAGGACCCGGATCATCGGATCTCAATCCATTAGACCCAGATGCCCAATTAGGTGGAACCTACTATAGAACACATCAAAATGAATATAGTTACTGAAAAAGGAAGGTCTTTATTCCTAGCTTTTTGTCGGTCGTCCACATTAACAACTGCAGAATGACGTTCCGTGGCTGATGGTTTAACCTCAATCTATAAGTTGGCCTATCAAGTCCATTCAATCAAATCCTAATGTAGGGTGAATAGAACTTATACTAGTAACACATTAAACCCAATATTTAGACCATGAATTAGCCTAAGAGATGTCATCGATCGGTCTCCAGCATACGATCAGTCAGAACCCTTGCTCGAACTTGCCAATGACTAGAGCTTCCTAGCTTAGAATTAATAATAAACCACACCACTTAACCCTTGGACTCTTAGAACCCCAGAACAATAAATCAAGCCAAAGCAGGACAGGCTTTACATTTGTTGGTCCGACTGGTAGATCGTCGGTCCTGTGGGTTGGCAGTTCAAGAGACAACTCGTATTAAGTTTTGAAATTGAGAAAAATGTTTAGGGTTATAAATACTCCTCAACCCTTTTTTCTTTCATTCCTTCTAAGTCCTAGGGTTTTTAAAGAAAATGAGAAAGAGAGAGAGAGAGAGAGAGAGAGAGAGAGAGGAGGAGGAGGAGGAGGAGAAGAAGAAGAGGAAGAAGAGAGGATGGGAGAGCTGGAGTAGATTCTCACCACCCTAGACCACGTAAACTATCTCAAATTGTCTTCAGTCAGTTTGTGTCCCTTCTATAGAGGTTTTGGAGTTTAGATCATCATGTAGCGTTCCTCGGCTTCGAGTGAAATTCGTGCATGAGGTATAGCATCGCTAGAACCTTGGATTCATGTCGAATCCCATCATCTTAGCCAATCTTTGAATCTCCAAGGTAAGTAAACCCTTTTTGAATCATTGATTTAAACCCTAATTTGGGGGAAATCAATGTAGAGGCTCCAAATCGAAGTTTTCTTAGGTATTCTCCAATTTTTAACCCAAGAAATCATCATCATTGCGTTGATGCACCTAAAGAGGAGTGTTAAAATTGAGAAATCCCTGTAATTTTACTTGTTTGTCAAACACGTGTGTCATTGTGTAAGTGAGTCAGATGAGCCCTTAGAAGCTAAATACCGAAGACACATAAAGACTTGAAGCATTAAGGAATAAAGAAACATGTAAAATGAAGTGCCTTGGTAACCCTAACCTTAAATTCCTTTTGGTCCAAAATAACCTTAGCCTCTTTATGATCCATTCTCCAATAATTAAACCTTTGCATGATCACCCCATAACCTTAACGGTCATATTTGATCATAATCTAGCTAATCTTTAGAGGTTCAATGCTACTAATAAATAAATAGCCCAATTCAACAGTTTCGAGTGGATTTCGATCGAATTGACAGTTTGTCAATAGGACTCGATCAAATCAAAGATTCCCTCCATTCAATTGAAGATGGAAAAAAACATCCAACAATAAAATTGCCTATAGCTAGAGTTTCTCAATTAAATCAAAGGTTAGTTCGACCTATCGAAGGGGATTTCGATCGAATTGAACTAGTCACTATTTGCCCATTTTTAAGTCGTTGTAAATTTTTTCTCTATAAAAGGGTATCCGATCTTTGGGCTAGATGATAATTTTAGAAGCCCTGGTGTATTCCAAGCTTTCCAAACACTCCTAGGCTATCACCTAAAGAGATTCATGCCTTCTTCAATGTGATTCATCACTCTAAATAGCATTCCAACTACAATTAAGGAAGAACATGGTATCTTTCATTCTCTAGAGAATAGACATTAATCCCATAGCTAAATCCTAATGTCTATCATTCTCTAGAATGCTATCAAGGTGAATCCCCTTATTAGAATAAGTTATCTGTTAGTTATAATAGATTCAAATCCTCCCATTACCTTGGTAGACTTATAGGTACATCATATACAAGGTAGCAGATCGAAGGAGCTAAAGCATCTGCATGAAAGATTGGGGGAGCACAAGAAAAGTATATTAAAAAAGAGACGATGCATCTCAAGAAGGTGCATCAACCGGACTTAATCTAATAAGTAAGTTGTTATTTCAGAGTCCACATAATCTTTCCTTGTGTAGGATTAAAGATAGATTTTGTAACCCAAACTTGTATAGGTCTTTGTGTAGGACCGTATCGTCACCAGATATAGGTGCGTACATAGGCCACCGACATAGGTATAAACATGTAAGTCCTTGTATAGGAACGCTTCTAGTAAGAGTATACATAGGTCCCTGGATTAGGACCAAGGTTATTAGTTAACCAATAGAAAACCAATTAAGTCTTTGAGGGAGCCACCAACACAGGTGGAAACATATTCCACTAACACGGGTGAGTATTGTAAGTCTTTATGTAGGATCGTCACCGACATGGGTGTGTATTGAAATTGCGTGGATTGTCTGCCACAACATGTGGAAGCTTAATGGAGGTTAAAATTATAGCTAAGTCCTAAAAGGGGGTGAATAAAACTACTTAAATTTTTTTTACCTAATTAAATTTTTTTACCAAATATGAACAATTAAAGCATAATGGTCCAATTCTCATATATTACAATTACTATGACTAATTGAGCAACTAGTCTATGTTTTAGAGATAGTGATCTTGTGTGTGCTTACAAGTTAAGTGCTTATCATATAATTCAATTCAAGTATTCATATAATTCAACTAATTAAACACAGGCATAAATAGAATTACAAATATTAACAATCGCAAACACAAGGATGTATAGTGGTTTGGATAATTACTACTTCACTCCCGACAGACTCACTCTCCTCGAGTGTACCAAATTTTAGTATTTTAAGAGGTTTCAATAGGTTCATCCCTATCATTTACAAGCATGCACTCCTGGCAAAGGCATACATAAGGTCTTACAAATGTACACTGTAAGGCTCGTATCATAGTCCGTACCATTCCTTAGGATTTCACGGTCCTCTCGATCAAATTTCGGCAACCCGCGACACGTAAATAGCATTTGCGCGTGACCCTAAGTCGCACCTTGTCAACTCGAATTTGCTTGACTCGAAACTTGTACCTTAGCGACCGCGTCTCGTCTCGGGCCGGGAGTTGTGGGCCCACATTTATTTTGAGAAAAACGCCATGCGTTGTGAATCCCAAGAGAATCTCTACAACCCATCACATCAATCAAGTACACATCCTATCACAAGTATAAACAACCCATACCCTACCCATCTCTCTCCCATTCCTAAAGTCAACTCTCTCTCTCTCTTTCTCCATCCATCCCTTCCTTACACCCATCACCCATCACTCCATCACCTTTTCATCCCATCACTGCTCTCTCTCTCTCTCTCTCTCATTTTCTCTCTTCACTCCCAAGCAACTAAGAGATTAATCGTCCAAGCCTCCCAAGGAAAAGCTAGGTGTGGCCACTTCTCTACCCAAAAACTCTCATCTCCATCATCCAAACTTCATCATCTACCATCAAAGGTTGAGCATAGGAGCTAAGGAAGCCATGGGACCAAGAAGAAGGCCAATTGATGGGTGATCGTAGCGTAGGATCTTGATTTTTTTATGTAAGGCCCACTTGTAATGGGACCCATCTTGATGTTTGTGTTATAACAAAGAGGGGCCCATAGTGGCAGGGTCCCTCCAATATGCCGATCTCTCTCCATCTCTCTTTCTCTATCTCTTTTATGATGGATTGTGGCCCACTTGATCTAGAACGTCCATCTGTTGGGGCCCTTCCTGCTGCCTTAGATGAAGTAAAAATAAAAATATTAATTTGATCCAAGCGGTGGGCCCCGCTAACATGGACCCACCATGATTTACTTATTGTATCCCAACCGTCCATCCTGAACGGTGGGCCAACGGGCTGCACTTGCAGCAGCACTGCTGGCTAACGTCAGCAAGTTCTGTGGGTCCCAGCACGAGGTATGTTTTATACCTAAACTATTTATTCGTGTGGGACCCACACGTGATGCATATCCACATCGTCTAGTGGTCTAGACGTGGGGACCACCATGATTTATGTGTTTCTCATCTAGGCCGTCCAGGGCCTGGATGTTGGAGATCTTTAAAAAATATATAAAATAATAATATTATTATTATAATAATATATAATATATAATATATGTGGTGGGACCCACCTGATGTGAGAAATGGATTAACTGGTCTACCACGTACTAGCTGTATAACTGTTGTACTGTCAGTAGGTCAGTGGGACCCACCTGACCATGATGTATGTGTTGTATCAACACCATCCACCTGGCTGGACGGTGGGACCCAGTCAGCAGGTCAGTGGGACCCACCTGACCATGATGTATGTGTTGTATCTACACCATCCACCTAGCTGGACGATGGGACCCACACGTGTGGAGTCCAGCATCGCCAGTAGGGACGGTAGACCCCACATGATATGTGTGCTTCATCCAAACCGCCCATCCAATTGGCAAGCTTGTCTTAAGGCTTGAGACAAAAAATGTGGCAAATCAGTATACCAGGTGGACCACACTGCAGAAAATGTGGAGGATTGAATGGCTACCATTGAAAGCCTTTTGGGACCACAACAGTTTTAGATTATTATGATATTTGTTTTTCCCTCTTAATTCAGGTCTTTGTGACCTTGTGAACAAATTATATGAAAAAGAAACGTCATGGTGGCCCCGGGAAATTTTAATGGCGCAAATCATTATCTCCACTGTTACTTATGGTATGGTCCAGATGATCTTCCAATCATCATCTCCACCGATATTTGGAGTGTGGTCTAGATGATCTGTCGATATGATTCATTTTTTTAGGAAATGCTCCAACATGATCTTTAAAATAAATGAATGGTGTAGATGGTGCGGCCCATTGGTGCGGCTCATTGATGTGGCCCACTTGACGTATTTAAGGCCTATTGATGCAGCCCACTTGATGTATATGAGGCCCGTTGGTGCAGCCCATTGATACAGCCCACTTTATGTATATGAGGCCCATTGGTGCGGCCCACTTGATGTATATAAGGCCCATTGTGATGTATTCAAGGCCCATGAGACGTGGCCCAATATGTTGTATGTGAGGCCCTTGTATAAGGCCCATGGTGATGCATGTGTGACCTTTGAGGGAGGCCCATTGTGATGTATATTAAGCCCTTGCATAAGGCCCATTATGTTGTATATGAGGCCCTGGCGTGAGGCCCATTATATTGTGTATGAGGCCTTTGTGTACGGCCCAATAAGATGTGTATTGGGCCCTTATGAGAGGCCATGGGCCCACTATATATTAGGCTCTATGCGCGCCACTCCTTGGGAGCAAAGTTGGTTAAATGTCCACATTGATGGGCAATGATGGTCAAATGTACACATTGTGACCTTCTCTTAGGCCTTGTTAGGCCCATTCTCATCATCCTCTAAGTGAGTTAACCCAAATCATTGGGCCCCATTGATATTACATGGTCCATCATCATCGTAGATAGATGACTCCCTAGTACTGGATTTGGCATATCCATGGCCGAGGGCCGATCTTTATATTATGGTTTAGATCGACTATCATCTATGGACCCTGCCTTACACATATGCTAATTATCAAGGCTGATTATCAATGCCGATTATCGATACCGATTATGAGTACATGTTAGTATAGCATCATGATACATACCCATGTGCATCATCTGCATGCTTGGGATGAGATGTGGTTGACCATTACATATGCCTCCTGGCAAGTTGTTTATGGGATTCCCTGATAGGCGGTGTTGTCGCTCATAAGCACACGACATGCACAGGATTAATGCATGACTGGATTGTATAACTCATGCATCTTGCATTGTGTGATGTGGTTACTGTAGCCCTAGCGACATCAGGGCTGTAACCTCCACAGGCATATCATGGATGACAGGATTGGACACTAAAAATACTATTATTAGCATCGGGGCGCCATAGATGTCCCTGGGTGAAAATTTCTAAACCCGATGGTACCAAAGGATGACTCCAACATCGACACCGAGTGGATATACGAGCACATGAGGACAGAATACTAGGAGGCCGTGTCTCCCACTGTGTCATGGTGGGTTGGAAGGGGGTATGGCCTTACCTACCCAAGGTAGGGGCAATTGCTAGGCTGAGTATGACCAGCTCATAAATGGGTCTGTTATCGACGTGCTGAATAGGTATTGGCAGGCTATTGGCTAGGCGAATAGTGAGGTTTCTTACGCTTACATGGACTACGCGCCTAAGAAATGGGCAGTGGCATTTGGAGTGTACTAAATCCCAGTGATTATCTAGAGTAAGAATTGTACTGATATTTGATGCTTTAGTGATGAGTTGTATTGATATGTGGATTCAGATGAGGACTAGTATGCTTGAGTTACATCTCGCGTCGCATGGCCTTGGTATGGTCGACATCATTCACGCCTTGCATCGCATGGCCTTGATATGGCCGATAGCATTCATGCCTTATATCGTATAGCCTTGGAACGACTGATAGTATTCATGGATTCACCAGCATATTTTGCATTACTCTGATATTGCATTCTGAGCACGCTTATATTGCGCGCACACTCTCACCACCCCATAAGCTTTCTATAAGCTTATGCACAATTGATGCATGAAGGTGATGCCAGGACGCAGCTGTAGCTTTGTAGGAGTAGGAGCATGCATTTGAGCTTTAGGAGTTTCCATTACTATTATCATTGTATTTCCCTTTATGTGCATTGCACTCAAAGTTTTTGATCATAGTGGATTTTGTGATAGTGTCTTGGTTATTGTTCGTGGGTTATGCTTATGGTTATGCTTGTTATGGAATAAATTCACGTTAAACATCCTCCTTGTAGGATCCCAGGATCGTAACTTGGTATATGGGTGCTGGGAGCCGAGAATGGGGTACTACAGAGGCTGTCGGCGCCGGATTCGGTGACCGGGAATTTTGTGAGCCCGGTTTCTGAGTTTGGAGCATGACATACACTCTCGTCGAAGGCTTACACAAGTACTTAACACACATACACTTCCATTGGAGGTCTACACAAGTACTTAAATACGTACTCACCTATGTTGGTGGTGATAGTCTTACATAAGAACCTATGTGAGTTTAGGTCACAAACTCTGTACTTAATCCTACATAAAGAAAGAGTGTGGACTCTTAAAATTGACAACTTATTTATCGAATTGAACCCCATTAATGCACTTTCTTGAGATGCTTCTTTAATGCTCTTTCATACTTGAATCAGCTTCTCATTTACTCCCTTGATCGTTGATGCAAAAGCTTTAGCTCCTACGATCAATCACCTTGCATTTAATGCTCCAATGAGGATACTAAGGTAATGGGAGAGAAATTGAATCTTCTACAATTATATGATAGTTGGTGCCAATTACAGATTCACCTAGATGGGTATTATAGAGGTTAAAAGACAATGGCTTTACCTATTGAATTAGTGTCTATCCTCCAGAGAATACAAGATGTCATGTTCTTCATCAAATGGAACTTGGAATGCTTATTAGAGTGATTAATCACAATGGAGAAGGCATGAATATCTTTGGGTGAAATCCTAGGAGTATTGGGAAGTATTATGACATACTAGGACTTCTATTTCACTCAAAATCATTATTTGCTTAAAGATATGATTGCAAATTATATAGAGAAAAAACTCCAATGAATCTATAACAGCTAACTTCGATTGATCGAGCGACTCCTTCGATCGATCGAACTTAGTTAGATAAAAAGGAAGAAAACTTGTTGGACACTTTTATGCACTTTTGATTGATCGAGCTTGATATGTCGGTCGATCGAAGTTTCTACGAAATATGGCAGAAAGCTCGCTAAACGTTTTGGTGCACCTTCAATTGATTGAGTGAATGTCCTTCGATCAATTGAGACCGATCATGAATTCGCTCAATTAATCGAGGATCGATCAAACTTGTGCATATGATTTTCTTTCTTTTGCACACGATCTAGTTAACACGAACATAATGACTAAGGGTTTTTCTATATGAATTAAGTCATCTAAGGCGGGTTATTTTAGAACTAAAATGGTTCAAAGATAGGAATACTAAGGCACCTCGTGTTTTACCTATTATCTTCAACCTTGATGTTTCAAGTCTTTAAGTATAGGTCTTCAATGTCTTCCTATAGAGGCTCAACCGACTCAAGACACCCTAGCTCACGTTATTGACAAAACCGGAGCACTAAAATATACATGGTTTATCGACATGGGTACATATGTGTAGGTGTTGAGGGTCAAATATTGCATATTATACCCCAATTATTACCTGATTTTACGAACATGATACTGTTTAACAACTTATTTTAATCGTGTTTGTGCTGCAAGATGAATTTAGGAGCCTGGACTAAGAAAGGGTACTGAAAGCATGGAATTAATGCTAAGAAATCACCAAGGTAAGGGACGGACCTTAAGGAACCGAGATCGAAGAATTTACACACTAAAGATCCGAGAAAATCAAGCAATTCACGCTAAATTGGCCTGAAAATCGTCCAAAATGCAAGATCTAGGGTTCCCACCATCTGTTTGGCTCAAAACTTTATATCTGGCATGAGGACCCTAAATTAACTGTACATGTCAAATTTCAGCCATTGGATCCTTGTGGAAGTAGCCCAACGGACAAATCAGCCCATAAAACACTTATATGGGCCCACCTAATATCTGGTTATGCGTCAATTTGGTTCCAACCCCTTAAATGAGGTGGCAAAATGAATGGATGGGGCAGATTTTGCATATACCTCATAGTGGACCCCACATGTACAGTTGCGTGTATATAGTGTGCATGAACAAGTGCCGCACTGAACCAGCTGGTCCGATCAAACACGCTTGACCCATGCGTTTTTTGAAAACAGGCAGAGTCCATAAGGTGTGGACACTGTAATGATTAGTGGGATTCTCCCATCATTCCGTTGCACGAACTGAACTGTCTATTTATCCCGGAGGGTGGCCACGACCCCATCCATGTTAAGCTTTTGGTCCCATGCACTAGTACACACGTGGATCGTCAGAAAACACAAGATGAACGGTGAAAAGATTTGATACAATGGGCTGCACCAAACTTGACCCAAACCACTCTTTTCCAACTGAAATCGCGCCAAGAATCCAATGAAAGGGGTGGATCTCATCGAAAACATCACTGTGGGGCCATGGCTAGGGTTGGCCTTGGCTTGGGCTCCACTTGGATGGTTCAGATCGACCTTCTGATCACTCCCATGATCATCGAATGGCCCGCTGCGGTCGGATGCATCCGCTCATGTATAATAGGTAGAATCTTGTGCTGAGATGCTCAATGGGCCCCACAGTGATGTTTTCTTTGCATCAAGAGAGAGAGAGAGGGATGAGAAAGGGGATGGAAACACGTGAGAGAGAAAGAGAGAGAGATCTGCCCGTGCACTCCTTCCTTCTTCTTTGCAGTTTTTCTTCCCTTTGATGCTTTTTAAGATTTTTAGCCTCACCATGTCTATGATGGGCTAAACCTCTTAGCTAGGACTAAGAGGTGAAGCTTGTAGCATGATAGGAGACTTTTTCTTTATGCCTTATAATTCATTTTAAAGTTAAACTGATTTTGATTATAGTTTAATTATAAGGAATGCCTTTAGTTTTTAATGGTTTGTTGTGACTTAAATTACAATAGATCTATGATAGCTTTGAGCATGTTCTTTTCATTATTATGATTATGAAGTTAGGAAGCCCTGTTGTTCACCATCGTCTCCTGGACATGGTTGGATGATGGAATCCTTCCTAACGTTCATAACTCTCTCAGATTGGCTGTGGATTGGTTAAATTCTATCGTTTGCTTTGTCTCATGGGCATGGTTTTGTGATGGAATCAAGTCTAATTCACATCCTTCTCATCTCTTGAAAACTAGATCAAAGGAAGTTCAGATTTGATTTTTAATGTTATATCCTCCAACTAGATGAAGATGGGATTCTGATTCTAGTTGTGTTCATGAATCAAGCATAAATCTCCCTGATCTCTACAAGTGGATCCTTGGAATACCTAGTTTCCCACCTTTGAATTTTACAAATTTTAGTTAATTAAATTCACAATTATTCTCTTAATTTTCCCTAGTTTAGATTACATCTTCGTCTAGTTCTAGTTCAAGTTATTTTCACATTACATACAAGGTTTGGTCCCTGTGGATTCGACCTCAGTCTTACCGAGATTATTACTACATTGCAACCCTATACTTGGGGTTTGAACAAGTTTTTGGTGCAGTTGCCGGGGATTGACGGTTACGTTTTTCTTAAATTAACTAGTTTTGGGATTAGTTTAAGATTAGGTTTTTATATTTTCTAACTTTAAGTTTAGGTTTTTCTTTTTGATTTTTAGAAACTAACATAGCCTTCCTGTTTTTTAGGGCCTTGAGTTAGACCTTCTAATTTTGTAATATCTTTCTAATCTTTCTATTTCCCTTTTTTAGGATTTTCCCTTTTTAGAAACTAGTTTACTTTCTATTTTTAGGAACTTTCTATTTTTAGAACTTGACTTGTTTTGTTTTGTTTAGCAAGTTTTAACTTAGGAACTTCTAATTTGGTAACTTCTTTCCAACCCTCTCTTCTTTTTAAGTCTCTCTTTACTTCTAGATTTCTATTTCCTTTATTTCTTTTAGGTTTAGGTTTAGAATCTGAATTGAGGGATGTGAGTGTTTCATGCCCAAGTGGGTCCGTGACAACACTCAATGTCTCTTAACTGAAGGAGGATTGGTTGAGGGGTTGACTATCCATCGCAGGACTAGACACCGCTCGAGATCCCTAGAGTTAATTGAAGTAATGGCCGCAAACCAACCTCTTCTACCCCAACCTAGGGTGGAGGACATCCAGGATGAGAATAAGGTGCATCAAGCACCCCCACCTCATAATTTACGAGATTATTGACAACTGGCGGGGGTGAGCATGCCCTCATGCATGGTTTTTCCTGAAAATACAGGACACATGGATATCAAGCCAAGGGTGATCCAACTCCTTCCTAAATTTCATGAGCTTGAGTCAAAAAATCCATATTTATACCTGAAAGGGTTTGATGAGATCATAGCCACTTTATATTTTCCAAACGTATCTGAGGACATAGTCAGGCTGAAACTCTTTCCCTTTTCTTTGAAAGAGAAAGATAAGACATGGTTACATTCACTACGTCCTATATATATTAGCACATGGAATGATATGACAAGGGAGTTCATCAAGAAATTTTTCTGATACCATAAGACGAACAACCTTAGAAAGTCGATCATGAACTTTTCCCAAAGGGAAGATGAAACATTCTTCCAATGTTGGGAGCGGTTCATGGATCTTATCAGTTCATGCCCACAACATTATTTTGAAATGTGGCGCATCACGAACTTTTTTTATGATGGACTGACATCTCCCATGCGCTAATTGGTCGAGACAATGTGCAATGGGGAATTCATGAATAAAAATATTGATGATGTGTGGGACTACTTGGATAGGCTTGCTAAAAATGCACAATCATGGGACATATACCCAAAATCAAGCACCATGTCTAGGCTGACTCAATTTAAGGAGATGGGTGGAATGTATCTCCCGAAAGAGGCCAATGATATCAATTCTAAAGTGACTAATCTCATGAGGAAATTTGAGGACATGGAATTAAAGAAGGATAAGGTTAATGAAACTGTTTGTGGTATTTGTGATAGCAACATTCACACGACTAAAAATTGTCCAACAATACCTACCTTTCGAGGGGTGATGAATGAGGAATCTAATGTTGTGAACAATTACCAAAGACCTTTCAATGGACCTACCTCCAATACATACAATCCTAGTTGGAGAAATCATCCAAACCTCAGTTGGAGGAATGGACAAACTGCTACTCCTCAAGGTTACTTTAATCAAATTTCAAATCAAGTGAAACCTCACGAGGATCTAGTTCTAAAACATATTCACAACGAAGATTTTATCACTCAGGGAATATTGCAGACCCTTCAAGATATTTCGAAGGCCATACAAGGGCGTGAGACAAAAAATTCAATTGGGGAAAAAGGAATTCTTCTAGCCCAACCTTTCCCCAATCCTAAACTGCAATATGAGATAAGTGATCTAAGCTCTTCAAATTAGATGGAGCAAGCTAAGTCTATCACCACTCTTAGGAGTGAGAAGATAATTGAAAAATCTATTCCGATAAGGGCTGAAAAAATTAAGAACCCGAAAGAGGACAATGATGATAGACCTAGCACTGCTCCACAAGAATTAGAACCTGAACTTCAAGGTAAGCCAATTGCTCCATTTCCCTAATGGTTGGTTGCACCAAAACCTCTCTCTAACTCTCAGATATTCTAGAGGTGTTAAAACATGTGAAGGTTAATATTCATCTACTTGATATCGTAAAATAAATACCTTCATATGCCAAATACCTGAAAGACTTATGTACGACCAAAAGATGAAAAAATATTCAAAAGAAAATCTTTTTAATTGAGAAAGTGAGTGCCATCCTAAAGCAAGATGTGCCGCAGAAATTCAAAGATCCCAGTAGCCCAATCATCACATGTATAATTGGGAATTACCTTATTGAGCAAACACTTCTTGACTTAGGAGCGAGCGTAAATCTGATTCCCTACTCGGTATACAAACAGTTAGGTTTGGGTGAATTAAAACCCACCTTAACCACATTACAACTTGCTGATCGATTTGTTCGTGTACCAAGAGGGATAATTGAGGATGTGTTGGTCCAAGTTGATAGATTCTACTACCATGTAGATTTTATCATCCTGGATACCAAACCCATTAGTAACATGAGCACTCAGATTCCCATCATTCTTGGTCGCCCATTCCTTGCCACTTCAAACGCAATCATCAATTGCAGGAATGGTGTCATGAGCATGTCCTTCGGGAATATGACATTGGAGTTAAACATATTTTTCAACACAGGCAGATGGTTAGAGGATGATGACAATTTCTATGACATTTACATGATTGACTCTTTCGTGGAAGATAGAACACCTCTAACCTTATCCTCTGATCCGCTAGAGATGTGTCTGGCCCACTACCATGATTTTGATGATGACATGATTAGGGAGATGGGTGTCATGCTTGATACTGCGCCGGTACTTGAAGTTAACCAGAGGAGGCCACAATTTGAAGAATTGCCCTAAACTGAAGAAGAGCCTCTGCCTTCTAACCTCAAGGCACCGAAGCTTGACTTAAAACCTTTGCCCTCTGATTTGAAATATGTTTATTTAGGTCATGATGAGACATACCTGGTGGTGATTTCATCCCACCTTGAGTAAGAACAGGAGAGTATGTTCATATCTACTCTCATTGAGCATAAGGGAGCCCTTGGATAGACGATTACGGACCTCAAGGGAATTAACCCTTCGATTTGTATTCACCACATTTATCTTGAGGATAATGCGAAGACTTCTTGGCAATCACAATGTAGACTAAATCCAAACATGAAGGAAGTGGTTAAAGTTGAGGTTCTTAAACTATTGGATATGGGTATCATATACCCTATATCCGATAGTCAACGGGTGAGTCCAACTCAGGTGGTTCCTAAGAAGTCGGAATCACCATCATAGCCAATGCTAATAATTAACTCATGCCAACTAGAGTCACTACTGTTTGGAGAATGTGCATTGACTATAGAAAGTTGAATACCATCACAAAGAAGGACCACTTTCCTTTGCCCTTTATCGATAAGATCGTGGAAAGGATAGCTGGTCATTCCTATTACTGTTTCCTTGACGAGTATTCGAGCTATAATCAGATAGAGATGGCCCCTGAAGATCAGGAAAAGGTTACATTTACATGTCCTTATGGTACCTTTGCTTATTGATGGATGTCATTCGGACTATGTAATGCCCCCGCCACTTTTCAACGATGTATGATGAGTATTCTTTCTGATATGGTGGGGCAATATCTAGAGGTCTTTATGGATGATTTTTTTATCTTCAGTCCATCTTTCAGCGAATGCTTAGAGAGTCTTAAATGTGTGCTGAAAAGATGTAAAGAAAAGAATTTGGTACTCGATTGGGAGAAGTGTCATTTCATAGTTCGTAAGGGAATTGTCCTTGGAGATATCATCTCGTCCAAAGGAATCGAGGTAGATAGGGCAAAAATTGATCTTATCTCTAACCTACCTCCACCCAAGAACATAAGAGATGTGTGATCCTTCTTAGGACACGCCTGTTTTTTATAGACGATTCATAAAGGACTTTAGTCTCATCTCTCATCCTCTATGCAATCTACTTCAAAAGGATGCACCATACGAGTGTACTGAGCAATATCAGGAAGCTTTCACTAAGCTTAAAGTCATGTTGACCACTACACCTATCATACAGCCACCCGACTGGATCTTGCCTTTTAAACTTATGTGCGACGCATCTGATTATGCTCTTGGGGCGGTTTTAGGCCAGAGAAAAGAAAAGAAGCCCTACATTATTCATTACGCAAGTAGAACCCTAAATCATGCCCAAGTGAACTACTCTACTACGAAAAAGGAACTCTTAGCCGTAGTGTTCACTTTAGACAAATTTAGGTCCTACTTAATTGGATCCAAGATCATTGTTTACACAGATCATGCGGCGCTTAAGTATCTTCTTTATAAGAATGACGTTAAGCTTCACGTGATTAGATAAATCCTCCTACTCCAAGAATTTGATTTGAAAATAAAAGATAAAAAGGGAGTAGAGAACGTAGTGGCTGACCATCTTTCTCGCCTTAATTCCTCTGATTCCCTTAAGACCGCATGTATTAATGACATGTTCCCTGACGAATAATTGTTCAAAATCTCCCATTCACCTTGGTTCACTGATATTGTTAATTATCTTGCCATAGGTTTCATACTGACACATTGGATTGCGTAAGATAAGAAGAAAATTTTTACCGAGGAGCGCAACTTCTTCTAGGACGATCCATATTTGTTTAAATATTGCCCAGACTAAATATTAAGGAGATGTGTGCCAGAAAATGAGCATCAGAGTGTCATCTCCTTCTATCACTTACAAGCCTGTGGTGGTCACTTTTCTGCTAAAAAGACCACGACCAAGATTCTGTAGTGTGGATTTTACTTACCCACTATGTTCAGGGACACTCATGAGTTTTGAAAGGCTTGTGAGCATTGTCAGAAGTTGAGAGCATTGTCCCATTGAAATATGATGCTATAACAACCTTGAAAATTTTGTGCTAATTTTTCCTTAAGTAGTTGTTTTTGGGGTAATTAGCGCTATACTCGATTGCTTGTGAAATTCGCATCAGTCACTTTAAATTGTATCTGCATGGCTCAAAACTTGTAGATTAGTTAGCGCTATGTTACTCTGAAATCTGGGATCCATTGCTAAATCCAGTTGTTCTGGGAAATATTTGGAAGTTCTAGATCGGACCTGGACCGTGCGTCGAAAGTCCGATAGCGATGATCTTAGGCTGCTGCGGTCATCGAGTTGGGCTTGACCATCACCTCGAAAATCAAGTCCATGTGATGTTCTGGGTCGATTTGATTGAGTTCAGAGTGAAGAGTGTGAGAACGGTTGGATATTTAATAAGTTTTTATGAAATCTGAGTCGTGTCGCTTGCGCGATGATTTTAAGCAATCTGACCGTTGGATTCTGACCCAATTTCACCCTCTGATCAGGGAAGGTGGCCCAGGCATATCCTTGTGCTTGTAGACCTGATCGAGATTCTGTGACCGTCGAATTAAGTGTGGTCCACCACGGCTGATCTGAAGAGCCGGTCGGTATGAAAACTCAGCTTGACCTAGATCCATGGTCAATGAGCTTAAGTCCGACCTTTCGTGGTTTTTGGCCCACCAGAAGTGCTTCGTTGGATCGTAAGAGGCAGGTTTTGGTTATACCCTAAGTATACCTTAGCCCTGGGGTTATTTTCATCAATTTGAGGCCTATTTATAGTCCTTAAACCCTAGCCCTCTTTTCCATACGAATTTTCTCTAACCCTAGCTTGGAAAGAGAGTGGAAAAGAGAGAGATAGTGAGAGAGAAGTTGGTGAATCATCTTGGATTCTTTCCTATTCTCCTACATCTTTGAACCTTCACTTTGAATCGTTATTCTGACGGTTCTGAGTTCATCTTAGGGTAAGTTAACCTAACCCTAATCTGTGTTAGAGTTTAGATTAGTCTTGGTGTTGTTGTATCTCATTTCTATCCTTGTTTTAGGGTATTCTATCGCCGTTGACGAAGACAACTCGTCTAAATCAGTTCGGTGTTTCTTTTCTGGCTTAAGGTGCGGACTTTAAGTGTATAGGTTATGGTTTTCAATGCCAGTTAGTGATTTATTCTTGTTATGAATGAGATTTCACATGCTAAATGTTGTGTTTATGTTGTGTTCTTGATATGCATGTGTTATATTAAGATTTGTGTATTCTATGTGTATGTATAAAGTACCGTATACGTATAAAATATGCACTTGTGTTTGCCATGATTATTTGTCATGTATGTATGCTAGATGTATGTATGACAACTCCTTGGTAAAAGGAATTGTCCAAATGCTTGTTTTTCAACATACGTCATGTATGTTGTAACATGTATTCTAAGTGTTTGTAGAAATGTCTGAATGACCTAATGTGTGATATTTCAACCTAGTATGGGCGTTGAGAAGCGATCCTCAACTCTCCCACTAGTGTGCATGATTTCCTTCTTGCTAGTTACATTCCATGTTATTTAATTTCAAGCATTTCTTATGTTTACATTTATGTTAAGTTGATATTCTTCAGATGCTTGAGTACCACTCGATTTAAGTTGTTGTTCCATTACTGTTTTACATTCAATATGAATATCTGTTGTAGTGTAAGGTGTGTGGGACTATGCATTAGTACAGAAAATCGATAATCTGCTTCATGGTCGTGGCTGAGATTGCTTTCGCCACGTAGGACGCATTAGACGAACCCGAGCCGTATTAGAGTTGTCGGCAGTGGTTTGGCCACGCGGAGTGTTTACGCACTCTATGTCGTTCAACCCAACGTGCGCTCGTGCTAGTCGAGTTCGTCAAGTAACCCGATTGTCCGTTGTATGTTCACCATGTATAGACGCTACTGCTTGAATCTAGGGTACCGAACTTGCCAGTGAAATCTTAATAACTATGGTACTTGATCCGCTAAGACTCATGAGCCGGACATGGTGGTATGGGACACCGTGGTCGTGCTGTCGGCCTACGCTGGGGTGACGAGCCTCCCCGTAGTGACTAGTGAGCAATTAAACTCGTGGGCCGATTATGGTGGTATGGGACACTATATTCGTGCTGTCGGCCTACATTGATTGGTGACGAGCCCTTTGTAGTGACCTGAGCATGCCTGGATACCGCATTGAGGTGACGAGCCTTGGTGTAGTAACAAAGGTATGAAAGGCGTACATTGATTGGTGACGAGCCCTTTGCTACGACCTGAAACCATATGATCATATGAGATATCTAGGACTGACGACCCTAAAATGGATCACTGTTTGGATGGTGACATGAGGAAGGTATCTTAGCTTCCCAATCCTGTTGTATAAAATGGACTAATAACAACTTGGTAATCATATCCATGCACCGCATTTGCATGTGCTTTGTAGATGTGGCGCACTTTGAGGTGGTGTCATGTGTAACATAAGATGAAGACGCTGAGGGTGTACGCGTGAGGGCACGCATCATTTTGCATACATCCTTGTATTAACAAGAGTACTTAGGATTTATTTAATTGTTCTGCTTTATCATTACTGCTTGATTGAACTGATAACATGTTAACCAGTGCCTTATTGTTCCACTGAGTTGATCACTCACTCCCACATTCTGGGGCGGTGTTAAACACCCACCAGACTCTGTCTTAGGTTCTGATGTTGCAGATGTGGATGCGACTTCTGAGGCAGAGTGCGAGATGGATGATGATGAGGCTGCTTTCTCTTATATGCAGTTTTCAGAAGGGTTCTAGTGAGCCTTGTTCTGATGCGCGAGACTCTGGGATTATTTGTGGGAATTTAAATGATGTAACTTGATACTTATAATTTTGATAAGTAACACTTTCATACGACCTGGTTGGTGAATGTACTTCAGGGATTTACACTTGTACACATATTTCTATAAGTCTTCCGCTTGCTTTCTTCACTTATCCCTGGATTATATCTGTGTTTTGGCTTAATCTATTCCATGTTTTATGCACTAATACAGACAACATACATCCATCATTAAATATGTTGCATAAGTGATGTTTTGGAACTCGGGAGCTGAGTTATGCTCGACCCCCGAATTTCAGGGCGTTACAGATGCCCTTGAACCCCATTCTTATCATAGAGGTATTTGATTTCTGGGGCATCGATTTCATTGGACCATTCCCCCAATCCTTTGGAAATCTATACATTTTGCTCACCGTAGATTATTTCACTAAATGGGTTGAAGTGATTTCGTGCTGGAACAATGACCATCACACGGTCATTAAATTCCTAAAAGAAAACATCCTTTCCCGGTTCGGAACGCCTCGAGCCATCATTAGTGATAGGGGCTCACACTTTTATAATAGACCATTTGAGAGTTTAATGAAGAAATACGGTATCTCTCATAAGGTGAGCACCCCATACTAGCCATCATTTTGGGGAAAACGGTTAACCTTGACCGTAAGGATTAGTCAATCCGATTGACCGATGCCTTATGGGCTTACTGCACCGCATTTAAGACCCTATTAGAATGTCTCCCTTTAGACTTGTTTATGGGAAAGCTTGCTACTTGCCTGTGGAGTTGGAACATAGAGCCTACTAGGTGATCAAAAATGTCATGGCCCAAACTCGAAAACCAGGCTTACAAAATTTTCGATTGCCAAATCTGGTGCTGACCGCCTCCGTAGTACCCCATTCTCGGCTCCCAGTGCCTATACGCCAGATTCCAATCCTGGGATCCTACAAGGAGGATTTTTTCTTCCAATGTACATTTATCTCATAATAAGCATAACCACAAGTTTACCCAAATCACAGATGCAACATCTTCATCACATATCCACTAATATAAACATTTGAATACAGTGCTGAAAGGGAAAAACATATGCCAATGTCAAAGCTCTAGAAGTCAGCTACATGCTCCATGCTCAACGTTGCTGCAAACTAACGCCACCTGCACGCATCTATCATGCATAAGCTTATAAAAAGCTTAGAGGGTGGTGTAAGTGTGTGCACAAGATAAGTACTAAGTAAGCAATATAAGATAAATCAGAGTAAGCGAAAATACTGACAAACTCATAATTCATATAATATCAGAAATACTGGCAAGTTCATAAATCATACAATATCAGAGTAAAGGCCCATAAATACCATCAGCCCTATCCAGGCTATGCGATGCAGAAATATAATAAAAATAATATTATATACTGATGAATCAATGTAGATCAGCTATGCAATGCGGATACAGCAAGCCAAATATCAAATGCCAATGATGCAATGAAATAAGTAAATCCTGATGAGTCCACGAATACTGTCAGTCGTATCTAGGCCGTATAAATGCATAAACATAGTAACCCTAAATACCATATGCTGTGGATGTAATGCGATATGCGGTACGAATGAAATGGCCATACTGGAGTGTGAAGTCGAGATAATAGTACATAGTATCGCAGGCTATGGGGTCCATCACAAAGGACTTCTATCCAAACCAATCCCATACCTAAATTTGGATAGTCATACTCAATGTGGTAAACTCCTAATCTCAGGTTAGTCATGCGCCCCAACCGAAATCCTGGTCATTATGAAAGTACACGTAACAAATAGTTGCGCACCACCAACCCGAGTGGATAGTGAATGAATAAATGAATGAGTATGTAACTCCTGCTCAATAAGTCCACATATCAGTACGGTTCCTCTTTGGGATCATCACCGGGGTCTAATGCACTCTATACCAGCTTGCCGCCCATCAAGCGCACAACTGGGTGAGTAGAAGAGACCTCACTATCCACCTGACCAGTAGTCAGCCATATCTACCTGGCACGTCGATAGTGAACCCATTCACAAGCTGGTCAAACTTAGCCTAGCTATGCCTACTCCCTTGGGTGGGTAAGGCCACACCCCCTCCCAACCCACTATGACACAGTGGGAGATGCAGCCTCCTGGTATTCAGCACTCGGGCGCTCATGTATATCCACTCGGTCTCGACGTTGGGGCATCCTCTAGTACCAAGAGGGTTTAGGGATTTTCACCCAGGGCCATCTATGGCAGCTCGATGCTAATAACAAATTTTCGGTGTCCTATCTGGCCATCCACGATATGCCTGTAGAAGCTTCGGCCCTAATGTTGCTAGGGCATACAGTAATCACAATGCAAGATGCATGAGTCATACAATCTAGTCATGCATCAATCTTGCGTATACCATGTGCTCATGTGAGATAACCTCCGCCTATCTGGGAGTCTCATAACAACTTGCCCAATGTTAGATGTAATGGTCAATCACATCTCATAACAAACATGCAGATGATGTGTATGGGCATGTATCATGATGTTATGTTGTCATATATTCATAATCGGTTTAAGTAACCATCATCAATAATTGACCTCGACAACGTGGACGTTTAACCAACATTGCCCCCAAGGAATGGCCCACATAGAGCCTAACATATATTGGACTCATGGCCTCACAAGAGGGCCAAAAATATAACACCATGGGCCTCACTCAAGAGCTTGATACACATCACGATGGGCTTTTCACATGGGCCTAACATATATCACAATAGGCTCCATAGCCTGGCCCTCAAATACACTACAATGGACCTCATACAATCATAATGGGCTGCGACACATGGGCCTAATACACATCACATCGGCTGCATCACATGGGCCTATATACATCGGATGGGCCACGTCCCATGGGCACCGAATACATCACAGTGGGCCACAACCCATGGGCCCCAAGCACATCGCAATGGGCCTCTCACACAATCCATTATGCATCACATCGAGGTGGGCCTCAATGGATGGCCATAAATACGTCACATTAGGCCTCATATACATCAAGTGACTCGCATCACATGGGCCACATATACATCACAATGGGCTTCTAACACGGGCCTAATATACACCACAAAGGGCTCCATAGCCTTATATACATTACATTAGTCCTCGACAATCGGAATCGACCAAGATACTCGGCCTTAATCGCTAATCAGCAATCGGTCATGATAATCGACCTCGATTGCTAATCGACAATTGGCCCCAAGGCAGGGTTCATAGATGGATGACCGATGATGGATCAAACAATATCAAAGGGGGCCCAAGCGTTTGGGTTAACCATTGGAGAACGATAGAATGGACCTATCCAGGCCTAAGGGAAGGTCACAATGTAGACATTAAACCATCATTACCCATCAATGTGGCCTTTTAACCAACATTGCTCCGAAGGAGTGGTCCACATAGAGCCAAACGTATCGTGGACCCATGGCCTCACCTAATACATATCACTATGGGCCTCACTCATGGGCCACTTATGCATCACATTGGGCCTCGCTCATGGACCTCTTGTTCATCATAATGGGCCGCAGCACATGGGTCGAAAAATACATCTCATTGGGCCTTATCAAATGGTCCGAAAATACATCATAATGGGCCTCAAGTACGTCGCAATGAGCCTCGACACATGGGTCATGAATACATCACATTGGTCCTCATATATGGGCTTCAAATATACATTAAGTGGGTCATATCCATGGGCCGCACCAATGGGCCTCATACATCAAGTGGGCTACACCAATGGGCCACATCAATGGGCCTAATTCCATGGGCTTCAAATACACAACAAGTGGGCCTCATGGTGGGTCACAAATACGTCAAGGTGAGCTTCATAGATGGGCCATAAACATATCAAAGGTGAGCCTCATGGATGGGCCATAAACACATCAAAGATGGGCCTCATGGATGGGCCATAAACACATCAAAGGTGAGCCTCATGGATGGGCCATAAACACATCAAAGGTGGGCCTCATGGATGGACCATAAACCGCGCCAATGGGCTGCACCAACTACAGGTGGGCCGTATCAATGGGTCATAAATACATCCGGGTGGGCCCCATGGATGGGCCATAAATACATCAAGGTAGGGCCCACCATAACGTATATTCTCCATCCAATCTGATCATAAGGCCACAAAGACCTAGATTAAGAGGGATAACAAATATCATATTGATCCAAACTTCGCTGCACCCAAAAAGGGTTTCAATGGTAGATGTTCAAACCTCCATTGTTTTCTGCAGTGGCCCACCTGATAGACAGTGTGGGTATAGAATAAATACATCAATGGTGGGTCCCACCATCCAGCCACATGGACGGTGTAGATAATAATGCATCACGGTGGAGTCCACACTGATGGACGGTGTGGATCAAATCCACACAAAATTGGTGGAACACACATACAAATGGACAGTGTGGAACAACATATACATTATGCTAGACACCTACCATCCAGATAGTGGACGGCTGGGGTAAAATACATATCTCATGGTGGATCCAAAGCATACATCAGGGTGGTGTACCACCGTCCAGATAACGGACGGTGTGAATAAAATACATACATCACATGGGACCCACAGAACTTGCTGACATCTCCCAGCATAGCAGCCACGCTGCAGGGGCCCACCGTCCAGATGATGGATGGTGAGATATAACGCGTGCATCATGGTGGGGTCCACATGCATGGCCCACCATTAAAGAGACGGACGGTCTGGATCACGTCTGTGATCAGACTGTCAACTGAAGCTGACGTGAATACATCAACTATTGAGCTGGTGTAAGTACCTCTAGCCAATCCGTTTCCATAGAGGTGGGTCCCACCATAACGTTTATTTTTCATCCAATCCGTTAATAAGGTCACAAGGACCGGAATGAAGGGGAAAAAAATTTTCAAAATGATCCAAAACTTCTCTGACCCAAGAAGGGTTTTAATGGCAAACATTCAATCCAATTTTTCCTATGACGTGGGCCACCTGAGTTCCCTACACCGCTGATTTTGAGGTTGGCTCACTGCCTTAAGGGGCCCACTCAAATGCACGGTGTTGATGATGACATACATCACGGTGGGGCCCATGGTTGGGACCGCCTGCTTCCAGCGCCCACATAGCAGGACGCTGCTGGGCGTCCTTATTTTCAGCGGCAGCAACGTCTACTGTTGTTGCTTTAATTAATTTTTTTTAAAACATGTATTCTTGAGGTTTTTCGTAGGTGGGGCCCGCATCGGGAGAATTCGACCCACCTTTTGTATTCTACAGCTCATAACAGATCTAATAAGCCCAATATTGAGCATGTTTTGGTGTATAGAAACTTTGGAGTGAATTTTAACGGTAAAAACAATGATTTTCTATGCTATGGCCTGCCAAATAGTTGGATTGACTTCATTTTTAGGCTCAACGCCTAAAATAATCTGGGGAATGGAATGGATGGCGTGGATTAAATCCATACATCAAGATAGGGCCTGCGTGAGTGGTCCACCCAAGTTTATAAAACAAACTGTTATTTTTGTTGGCCGTGAGTGCACCACGCTGTCTCACGTTGTCCGTTCACACTTCTCTGTGAAGCTATGTCCAGCGTCCCTAGACGCTGGACGGTTTGTGTATAACACACATATCTAAGGTTGGCCCCACCTACAGGCATGCTGCCTAGGTGGGCCACCAAGTGAGTGGATGGTATGGGTAGGACATACATCAAGGTAGGATCCATCCGAGTGGGCCATACATCACATAAATGGAAAAGAGAGGGAGAGAGAGAGATAGAGAGAGAAGGGAAGGAACCCCGTCACTATAAGCCCTCCCTATACAACACATATATCAAAATGGGTCCCACATATATGGGCCCTCAAATCACAAATCAAATAAATAAAATCATCCACCTCAAGATCTCTTATTCATTCTTCCATCAACACATTCTATAGCTCTAAAGAATGTGATCCAACGATTGAGATGACGCTTGGAGGGTGGGATTCGGAGATAGGAAGGTGGGCCACACTAGCTTCTCAATGAAAGCTTGAGAAGCTTGGACGTTGGGGCTTAGATTACTTGGGAGAGTGAGAGAGAGAATGAGAGAGAGAGAGAGGTGATGGGAGAGAAGTGATGGGAGAGAGGGATGGTGAGTGATGTAAGTAGGTACTTTATTGTAAGAAAAGTTTGACTTTTGGGGAGGGTTGTTGTACTTAGGGATGGGTGTGAGTGATGGTGAGTGATGGGAGTGTACCTGACATTTGATGTGATGGATTCTCTTGAAATTTGCAACACACGGTGTTTTACTCGAACTGAACATGGGCCCATATCTGCTGGCCCGGGTATCACCTCGGCGCGCAAGACGCGACGTCGGAACCGCAATGACGGCGCGGTCGCTAGGGTACAAGTCTCTGGTTGAGTCGACTCTGGAATACGGGACACGACTCAAGGTTACGCGCAACTACCGATAACAAATTATGGGTTGCCGAAATTGGACCGGGAGGACCACGGAAGCCTACAGAACAGTACGAGCTAGGATACAGGCCTCACAAAAAATCTGAATTTCAATCTGGACAACGCTGGCTGGCTATACAAACTTTACTTAAATGAACTCAAAAAAATCTGGAACGATGCGTACAAGAACTCGAGAATTTACAAGGACGGGATGAAGGCGTTTCATGACCAGCATATTCATCGAAAATCATTCACACTAGGTCAGAAAGTCATTTTGTATGATTCTTGGTTACATCTCTTTTCGGGTAAGCTCCGATCTCGTTGGATTGACCCTTTCACTGTTATCAATGTTTATCCTCATAGGGCTGTCAAGATTCAGAATCTAGACAATGGCAATGAGTTTGAAGTAAATGGACATCGATTAAAGCCATTAGTTGAGAAATTTGATTTAGAGGACACGTCCATGCCTCTAAATGATCCTGTGTACCAGGATTGATCTCATAGTCTGAAAGAGGTATAGGTAGGTTTACTGCTTTCATAGGAGTAGGGTAGGTTACTTTTTTGTCCTTCTAGGTTAGTCGGCTTTATACCGTTAGGATAGTTTGCTTTCCAGTGCTTTAGGATAGTTTGCTTTTGTTGGTTAACTCTTGTGCCGAGCTACCTTCACACCAAAATCTCTTTGGGAAAAAGTTGTATGACTCCGTCATCAGGTACTATCTTTCCATCACTTCTCCTTCAATTTCGTTGTCTCATGTGCATTGCATGTTTATATCTTTTACATTAAGGACAATGTAGATTTTAGGTTGGGGATGGGAGATTAGGTTACCTAATTAGTGTTTTCTTGGTCTTGAGCAAAAATTGTGAAATTTTTAAAAAAATTTACATTGTGAAATTCTTATGAAGTTGAAGTGATTTTGAAGGCCATCCTTGATTTTAAAAGTATAAAATACTTAATGCTGGTGATTTACGACTCTTGGATTTAGTTATCTATTAGATTTCACAGTTAAGGTCGAATTATTAATCCATGATTAAAAGTTTTAAACATTGATTGAGTCATGATTTCATATGTCACATCTAGCTTACACATTAAGGTTTCAGTTCAATATTGACTTATTAACCTGGTAATCACTAAGCAAGGAAGGAACCAACCTGGGGAATTTGTCCATCATGTTCATTGAAAAAAAAAGAGAGAATACCTAGCTAAAAAACAGTTCTCATCGAAAACGTCTACCTGTTAAAGATCATTAAAAAGGTTGACACGGCGTGAAGACATCAATGGAAAAAATCAAAAGCTGGAAGAATAAAAAGGCTGAACTGTAAGGCAAGTTTTAGTTTAGGTCTGGCTATTCAGAATGCCTTTTTTGATTACCAATGATATCGTGAAAGTGGAGAATTGGACCTTTAATTGTGATAAGTCAAGGTTGCACTATACACCCATGGAACTCAATGTTTAGAATTGTTTTAATAGATGGATTAATACTTTGAACTTGACTATGAAGTTTTACCGTGTGCATGAGTCTAGGAGAAAGTAATGACCAACATTCATGAATCCTAGAATTCTATTGACCGGATTGTTTTACAAAAATCACTCAGTTTTATAGGAATTGTCCCGTAATTCTTAAATTATTTTTCACATACTTTGCTCGGGACTATTAAAATGCAAGTTGGGGATTGTGTTGGGGGTCAAATATTGCATATTAGACCCCAGTTATTACTTGATTTTACGAACATGATACTGTTTAACGACTTATTTGAATTATGTTTGTGCTGCATGGTGAATTTAGGAGCCTAAACTGAGAAAGGTTACTAAAAGAATGAATTTAATGCTAAGAAATCACCAAGATAAGGGACGGACCCCAGGGGACCGAGATCGAAGAATTTACACGCCAAAGATTCGAGAAAATCAAGCAATTCATGCTGAAGAGGCCTGAAAATCGTCAAGAATGCAAGATCATAGGGTTCCCACCATCCGTTTGGGTCGAAACTTTATGTATGGCCTGAGGACCCTAAATTAATTGTACACGTCGAATTTCAGTGATTGGATCCTTGTGGAAGTGGCCCAATGGACAAATTAGCCCATAAAACACTAATTTGGGCCCACCTGATATCTAAATATGCCTTAATTTTGGTTCCAACCCCTTAAATGAGATGGAAAATGGATGGACGGAGCGGATGTCTCATATACATCACAATGGACCCCACATGTATAGTTGTGTGTATATAGTGTGCATGAACAAGCGTGGCACCAGACCAGCCGGTCCGGTCAAACACGCTTGACCCGAGCATTTTTTGCAAACAGGCAGCGTTCGTAAGGTGCGGACGTTGTAATGATTAGTAGGCCTCGTCCATCATTCTGTTACACGATCTTAACCGTTCATTTGTCTCAGAGGGTGGTCATGACCTCAGCCATGTTGAGCTTTTGGTCCTATGCACGTGTATGCACGTAGATCGTCAGAAAATACAGGATGAACGGTGGAAAGTTTTGATACAGTGGGCCACACAAAACTCAACCAAAACCACTCATTTTTTACTGAAATCACGCTAGGAATCCAATGAATGGGGTCGATCTCTCTGAAAACATCACTGTGGGGCCCACCGAGCATCTCAGCACAAGTTTCTTCCTATTATGCAAGAGCAGACACAACCGACCACAGCGGGCCATTTGGTGATCATGGTAGTGATCGGACGGTCGATCTGAACCATCCAAGTGGAGCCCAGGCCAGGGCCGACCCTAGCCATGGAGTTAGATGTGAACTTCAAGCCATCCACCATCCGATAATTCCAACCAAACACAAGATAGTTTGCGTTTCACTGCGAAAGGAGTGCATACGGTAATACACTCCAACCGACTCTTTCCAGCCTTTATAAAAGAGAGAGAGGGACGAGAAAGGGGATGAAACACGTGAGAGAGAAAGAGAGAGAGATCTGGCCATGCACTCCTTCTTCCTTCTTCTTTGTGGTTTTTCTTCCCTTTAATGCTTTTTAAGATTTTTAGCCTCACCATGTCTATGATGGGCTAAACCTCTTAGCAAGGTCATCCCTCTTGTGAAAGTATTGTGGATGCATCATAGTGAAGAAGAGGCTACTTGGGAGACTGAAGCTGAGATCAGAAAGAGCTACCCTCAGATCCTTGAGGAGTATGAGAAGGTACGAATTTCAAGGACAAAATTTTTCTTTAAGGGGGGTAGATTGTACTGACCCAAAAAATTTCGTGCAAAGACCCGAGTACTACCTCAAATTCCTTAGAAGTTAAATATGGGTTAATTAGCGTTAAACTCGATTGCTTGTGAAATTAGCACTAATCACTTTAAATTTGATCTGCAGGACTCAAAACCTGTAGAATCGTTAGCGCTATGTTACCCTGAAATCTTGGATTCAACGCTAAATCCAGTTGCTCTCAAGAGTACTTGGAAACTTTGTATCGGACCTGGACCGCACGTCGAAAGTCCGATAGCGACGATCTTAGACAATTATAATCTCTTTGTTGGGCTTGACCATCACCACAAAAATCAAGTCCAGATGATGTCCTGAGTCGATTTGCTTGAGTCCGGAGTAAATAGTGTGAGAAAGCTGAGAAATTAAATATGAATTTATGAAATCTGAGTCGTGTGGCTTGCGCGCCAATTTTAAGCTTTCTGACCATTGGATTCTGACCCAAATCTACCTTCGGATCAGGGAAGATGGCCCAGACATGTCAAAGTGCCGGAGGACCTGATCGAGTTTCAGTGACCGTTGAATTGAGATTGGTCCGCCACGGCCGATCTGTAAATCCGATCGATACAAAAACTCAGCCTGACCTAGATCCATGGTCAGTGAGCTTAAGTCCAACCGCACGTGGAGAAGGGACCACCAGAAGTGCTCTGTTGGACCAATATAGACCCGATTTGGTTATAACCTAAGTATACCTTGGCCCTAGGGCTATTTTCATCAATATTAGGCCTATATAAAGACCGTAAAACCCTCACTCTCAATTCCATACGAATTTTCTAACCCTAGCTAAGAGAGAGAGTGGAAAAGAGAGAGAAAGTGAGAGAGAAGCCGGTGAATCATCTTGAGATTCTTCCCTGTTATTCTACGTCTCTAAACCATCACTTCTAAATCATTATTCCGGCGATTCTAAGTTCATTCTTGGGTAAGTTAATCAAACCCTAGTCTGTGTTAGAGTTTAGAATAATCTAAGTGTTGATGTAGCTCATTTCTATTCATGCCTTAGGTTATCTAGTCACCGTTGACGAAGACTTATCGTCTGAATCAGATCTGTGCGTATTTTTTTGTTTAAGGTGCGAACTATATTCATATAGGTTATGGTTTTCAAGGCTTTCAATGTCGGTTAATGGTTTATTATTGTTGTGGGTGCAATTTCACATGCTAAATGCGATGTTTATTTTGTGTTCCTGATATATATGAGATATATTGAGAATTGTGTATTCCTTGTATATGTAGAAAATATCGTATATGTATGAAATACGAACATGTGTTTGCCATGATTAATTGTCGTGTATTTATGCTAGTTGTATGTGTGTCAACTCCTTGGCGAAAGGAATTGTCCAAATGTGTGTTATCACCAACATACGTCATGTATGTTGGAATATGTAGTCTAAGTGTTTGTAGAAATGTCTGAATGATTTAAGGGTGTAATATATTATTCTATTTACGGGCGTTGAGAAGAGATTCTCAACTATCCTATTGGTATGTATGATTTCTTACATGCAATTTACATTCTTTGTGTTTGACTTCAAGTACTACTTATGTGTAAATCCATGTTAAGTTGATATTCATCAAATGCTCACATACTGTATGATTGGAATTGTTGATCCATTATTGTTTTAAATTGTTAGTATGAATATATGTTATGATTGAAGATGTTTGGGACTATGAAATAGTCCAGGAAATCGGTAACAAACCTTGAGTTCGTGGCCGAGGTTGATTTCGCCACGTAGGACGTGTTTGACGAAACCGAGTCGTATTAGGGTTATCGGCAGTGGTTTAGCCACACGGAGTGTTTGTGCACTCTATGTCATTCAACTCAACGTGCGCTCGTACTAGTCGAGTTCGTCAAGTAACCCGATTGTCCCGGTGGATGTATACCATGTATGGACGCTATTGCTTGAATCCAGGGTACCAAACTTACCAATGCAATCCCGTTAACCATTGTACCTTGATCCGCTAACACTCATAAGCCGGGCATGGTGGTATGGGACACCGTGGTCGAGCTGTCGGCCTACGTTGGGGTGACGAGCCTCCCCGTAGTGACCAGTGAGCACACCAGACTCGTGAGCTGATTATGGTGGTATGGGATACTATATTCGTACTGTCAGCTTACATTGATTGGTGACGAGCCCTTTGTAGTGACCTCGAGCATACCTTGTTAGCCTTAGGGTAGTAACTAAGGTATGATAGGCATGCATTGATTGGTGACGAGCCCTTTGCAATGACCTAAAACCATATGATCGTATGAGATTCTCTAGGACTGACGACCCTAAAATGGATCACTGTTTAGAAATTGATATGAGGAAGGTACCTTAGCTTCCCAATCCTGCTGTATGAAAAAGACTAATAACAACTTGGTAATCATGTTCATGCACCGCATTGCATGTGCGTTGGCGTCATTGGTACTATGGGAGGTTGTCATGCGTACCGTAAGATGAAGACGCTGAGGGAGTGCAGGCGAGAGCATCCATCATTTCTACATACATCCTTGCATTAACAATAGTAATTAGGATGTGTTTGATTGTATTGCCTTATCATTACTGCTTGATTGTATTGATCATATGTTGACTTTTACTGTATAATTCCACTGAGTTGATCACTCACTCCCACATTCTGGGACGGTGTTTCAACACCAACCAGACTCTGTCTTAGATGCAGATGATGATACGACCCCTGATGCAGAGCAGGAGTATGAGGATGACGAGGACACATTTTCTTTTATGCAGTTCTCAGGCGGGTTCATGTGAGCCGTGTCCTGATCTACGGGGATTCTGGATTTTCTTTGTAATAGATGATTTCATTTTGATACTTATATTTTGAAACAACACTTGTAATTATGACCTAGCAGAGTTCACATATTACAGGGACTTGCACATGTACACATGTATTTCTTTAAGTCTTCCGCTTGCGTCTTTCACTTATCCCTGAAGTATGTTTGCACTTTGGCTTAATCTATTCCATGTTTTATGCACTCATACAGACAACATACATCCATCATTAAATATGTTGCATAAGTGATGTTTTGAAACTCGGGAGCTGAGCTATGCTCGACCCCCGAATTTCAGGGCGTTACAAGTCGCCAGGGATGCCCGTATAGCTCGACCTAAGGAGGGTCAGGCTGTCATATGCCAGGATATTATGGATCTTCGAGGCCTCGTGAAGCATAAGTTCAAGAAGATGTCTCTTACTCTGAAGTCTATCCTCTATTGTCTACAAGATAAGGGTGCCCCTCCTTCATCTCCTGATTCTGACGAGTAGTTGCAGATGTAGTCGTCCCTTGCTCTGTTTTGTTGTTTATTTTTGTCTATAGCCATTATAGGTATAGTAGTTTGGAAGTTGTTTGTTCTTAAGTTGTTTTAGCTCACATGCTTTCTCTGTCACGATTCTTGTAATGCTACACTTCTTGTATTGCGACAATTTTGTTAAATGAAATGCATGTTGTTTTTCCTTGTGTTGTGATGTAAGTGCTGTGTGGGTGGATTATGTGGATGTTGAATCTCACAGGTTGCATCCTCTGTTGAATGTAGGGTATGCCTCCTAAGGGTTCGAAGACTTCGGCCCATCTCTCTTTGAGCAAGTCGCTTGCCGAGGTTTTCCCCCTAGGCGATAGCCAGACGGATCCACAGTCGGGCCCGTCTCATTTTGGTACTGGGCCGGACTCTCAGCCAGCTTCTGGCCCCATTGCTGGGCCGACTCCTATGATACCACCCATGGCTACACCAGTCACGCCTTCGGTTCCTGAGCCGAATCGTGCATCTACGTCGACACCTTATGCATCTTCGTTCGCTCCGCCTCCTGATAGGCTTGAGCAGATGATGTTGTTGATGCAGCAGCAGCAGATCCAGCACCACCACCACCAGCAGCAACAGTTTTTATCTTTCATGGCTGGCATCTTTGCTCAGTCGATGGGGGCGACTCCACCTGCTTCACCTATACACCCATCTGGGAACGCTGGTGCTAACGGCACATTTGAGCGATTCCAACGCTTACGACCTCCCACATTTGTGGGTTCTCATAGACCCAAGGAGGCCGAGTACTGGATTGATCACATCTCTAAGATGCTGAGGCCGCTTCACTGTTCTGAGGCTGAGCAGGTCGAGCTTACCTCCTTCATGTTTGAGAAGGAGGCCAATTTATGGTGGGACAGTGTTCTCCGCACAGTTGCGGGTGGTTTTGAGTGGACGTGGCAGGCATTTGAGGCACGCTTCCACGAGAAGTATTTCTCGGTCACTTACCGACATGAGAAGGAGAGTGAGTTCCTTCGCCTCCGTCAGGGAGGGATGTCGGTGACAAAGTATGAGAACCGGTTTACTGAGTTGGGTCGTTATGCTCCAGTGCTTCTGGATGATCAGCCGATGCGGATGCAGCATTTTTCTGAGGGGTTAAGGCCTAAGATTTGATCGAAGATGTTCTATGCTAGCATATCTTCTTATGCTGAGTTAGTGAGCATGTCCCTGCGAGCTGAGCAGGACGGGGACAGGTCGTCCCGTATGCGAGCACCTATGGTTCTCAGACCGCGACCTGACTTTCCGAGTACACCATTTCTTGGCAAGAGGCTGCAGGCAGATTCTCCTCCGAGACGTGCAGCACCGCTCGCTCAGCCGATGCGTTCTGACTTGCGCTGTTCGTACTGTGGGAAGATTGGGCATTCAGATCGTAATTGCTTTACGCGAATGCGGGATAATGGATTTACTCCACCGCAGAGGATCAGCCGTCCGATGCCTCAAGTCATATCACCTCCACCCCTTCGTTCAGCGCCAGCTCACCCATCCTTCAGACCTTCTATACCTCGCTTCAGGCCACCTCAACGGCCCATGGTTCCACCGCCGAATCACCCACAACAGGCTCGAGTTCACGCGCTTACAGCTGAAGCGCCTGGGGCTGACTTGGCACCGAGATCTTTTGAGGTTACAGCTCACATTCAAGGTATTCCCGTTTCCTTGTTGGTGGATATAGGGTCCACTACCTCTATTTTATCGTATGCGGCAGTTAAACGCCTGAGTTTGGGCACTATTACTATGAAGGGAGTGACACTCACTACCGCTACAGGGACCTCCTCTGATATTACCAAGATTTGTATGGGTTGTTTGATTGATCTAGGGAACAGATCGATCCTAGTTGACCTGTTTGTCGCACCTCTATACCATTACAATGTCATTTTGGGTATGGATTGGCTCACGAAGATGTGAGCAGAGATTGATTGTGAAACTAGGCTGGTGACAATCCACGGACCTGAGGGTGAAACATTTTCTTTCCCTGTTCAGGTCAGTTACCCTTTCCGTTTTGGTTATTATACTTCTCTGTTGGAAAGTATTACTAGTTCGGTACTTGAAAGCACGCCAGTAATTCGGGATTTTGAAGATGTGTTCGAGTCGATTCCTGGATTACCCCCTCAGCGCGAGATTGATTTTACTATCGATCTCATGCTTAGTGCGACACCTATTTCTTTGCCCACCTATCGTATGCCTCCGAGTGAAATGGAGGAATTGAGGAAGCAAATAGATGGCTTATTGAAGTTGGGTTTTATTCGACCTAGTGTGTCTCCTTGGGGAGCACCCGTCCTGTTTGTTAAGAAGAAGGATGGGTCCTTGCGATCATGTATAGATTATCGCAGGTTAAATCAAGTGACTGTGAAGAACAAGTATCCTTTGCCCAGGATCGATGATCTATTTAATCAGTTGAAGGGGGCACGGTACTTTTCGAAGGTTGATCTGTAGTCAAGATATCATCAGTTGCGCGTCAAGAATGAGGATGTGCAGAAGACCTCATTCAGGACTTGTTTAGGCCATTATGAGTTCCTTATGATGTCGTTCGGTCTTACGAACGCACCGGCCGTGTTCATGAATATGATGAACAGGGTGTTTCGGCCATTTTTGTTCCGATTCGTCATTGTCTTTATCAATGACATTTTGATATACTCTACGAGTCGGGAAGAGCACGAGGAGCACTTAAGAGCGGTCTTGAATACTCTCAAGAAGAATCAGCTTTTTGCGCAGTTTAAGAAATGTGATTTCTGGAAAGAGGAAGTCAAGTTCCTAGGACATGTGGTGTCCAAGGAAGGGATAGCAGTCGATCTCACTAAGGTAGCTGCAGTTCAGGACTGGAAGTAGCCTGGTTCAGTTACTGAGGTGAGAAGCTTTCTAGGTCTATCAGGCTATTATCGACGCTTCATACGAGACTTCTCGAAGATAGCCAGACTGTTGTCTCAGTTGACACGGAAAGACTTGAAGTTTGCTTGGATTGAAAAGGCGGAAATAGCTTTTCAGGAGGTGAAGGACAAGTTGATGTCCGCCCCTGTGCTAGTATTGCCAGAGCAAGGGGTTAAGTATACGATATATACTGACGCCTCTCGCATTGGTCTGGGTTGTGTCCTTATGCAGAAGGACAGGGTGATTGCATACGCTTCGAGACAGTTGAGGAAACACGAAGAGAATTACCCTACACACGACTTGGAGTTGGCAGCTATCATTTTTACATTAAAGCTCTAGAGACATTACCTCTACGGAGAGGAGTTCGAGCTCTTTTGCGACCACAAGAGCCTTAAGTATATCTTCACGCAGCATGACTTGAATATGAGGCAACGCCGATGGATGGAAACATTGAAGGACTTTAAGTTTAATGTTTCTTACCATCCGGGCAAAGCAAACCTTGTGGCAGACGCATTGAGTCACAAGAAGGCTATAGAGTTTGCGGCTCCGCTAATGATAGCAGAATGGGACATGATAGAGTTTGTGCGAGACTTTGAGCAGAAACTTACGGTGGAAGAGCCGTATGAGGTTATCGCACACATTCGAGTACAGCCCCTCATTGACGAGAGGATCATTGCAGCTCAGGCAAATGATGAGCTATTGCGAAGATGAGAGAGCGGGTTAGTTCAGATGAGGACTCCGAGTGGAGTGTTGGTTCAGATAAGGGCCTACGATATCATGGCCAACTATGTGTCCCAGACATTCCTGACTTGAGACGGGAGGTTCTCGAGCCAGCCCATAATTCGAAGCTTGCGATGCATCCAGGTAGCACGAAGATGTATCAAGATATGAGGAGATCCTATTGGTGGGACAACATGAAGGTTTACATTGCTGAGTTTGTATCTCGTTGTCTCACGTGCCAATAGGTCTAGGCAGAGCATTGCCGACCTCTTGGACAGCTTCAGCCCATGCCCATAGCAGAATGGAAGTGGGACTTCATCTCTATGGACTTTATCTCAGAGCTACCGAGAACGAGGAAGGGACATAACTCTATTTAGGTGATCGTCGACTGATTGACGAAGTCGACTCATTTCCTACCGTTCAGAGTCACAAACTCTGCAGACGAGTTAGCTAGGTTGTACATCAAGGAGATTGTACGTATGCACGAAGTTCCCTTGGAGATTGTGTCTAACAGAGACACGCAATTCACATCTATCTTCTGGACTCGTATCCAAGAAGCAATGGGTGTGAAATTGAAGTTCAGCACTGTGTTTCATCCACAGACAGACGGGTAGACGGAACGTGTGAATCAGGTTCTGGAAGACATGTTGCGAGCTTGTGTTTTGGATTTCAAGGACAGTTGGGATGATTGTCTCCCTTATGCAGAGTTCGCGTATAACAACAGCTTCCAGGCGAGTATCAGCATGGCTCCCTACAAGGCATTGTATGGTCGCCCGTGTAGAGCACCGCATTGCTGGGCAGAAGTTGGCGAGCGTAGTTTGATTGGCCCAGAGTTGGTACAGGCGACTTCAGAGAAAGTTGACATTATTCGACGTCGACTTTTGACAGCCTAGAGCAGGCAGAAGAGTTATGCTGATACGAGGCGACGACCGCTTGAGTTTGAGGTTAGAGACCCTGTATTTCTTAAGGTTTCCCCTATGAAGGGAGTCCTGCGGTTTGGTAAGAAGGGGAAGCTCACGCCGAGATTTATTGGTCCATTTCAAATACTGGATTGAGTGGGAGCAGTAGCATACCGCCTTGCTTTGCCCACACCACTTGCGGGCGTGCATCACGTATTTCATGTTTCTATACTGAAGAAGTACGTTCCTGATCCTTCGCATATTATCAGTTGGGAGCAGGTGCAGCTGAGCGAGGATGCCACATATGTACTGCGACCGACACGTATTCTAGACAGGAAGGAGCAGGTATTGCGTAGCAAGGTCATCCCTCTTGTGAAAGTACTGTGGACGCATCATAGTGAAGAAGAGGCTACTTGGGAGACTGAAGCTGAGGTCAGAAAGAGCTACCCTCAGATCCTTGAGGAGTATGAGAAGGTACGAATTTCAAGGATGAAATTTTTCTTTAAGGGGGGTAGATTGTAATGACCCGAAAAATTTCGTGCAAAGACCCGAGTACTACCTCAAATTCCTTAGAAGTTAAATGTGGGTTAATTAGTGTTAAACTCGATTGCTTGTGAAATTAGCACTAATCACTTTAAATTTGATCTGCAGGACTCAAAACCTGTAGAATCGTTAGCGCTATGTTACCCTGAAATCTTGGATTCAACGCTAAATCCAGTTGCTCTCGGGAGTACTTGGAAACTTTGTATCGGACCTGGACCGCGCGTCGAAAGTCCGATAGCGATGATCTTAGACAATTATAATCTCTTTGTTGGGCTTGACCATCACCTCAAAAATCAAGTCCAGATGATGTCCTGAGTCGATTTGCTTGAGTCCGGAGTAAAGAGTGTGAGAAAGCTGAGAAATTAAATATGAATTTATGAAATCTGAGTCGTGTCGCTTGCGCGCCAATTTTAAGCTTTCTAACCGTTGGATTCTAACCCAAATTTACCCTCGGATCAGGGAAGATGGCCCAGAGACATGTCAAAGTGTCGGTGGACCTGATCGAGTTTCGGTGACCGTTGAATTGAGATTGGTCCGCCACGGCTGATCTGTAAATCCGATCGATACAAAAACTCAGCCTGACCTAGATCCATGGTCAGTGAGCTTAAGTCCGACCGCACGTGGAGAAGGGACCACTAGAAGTGCTCCGTTGGACCAATATAGACCCGATTTGGTTATAACCTAAGTATACATTGGCCCTGGGGCTGTTTTCATCAATATTAGGCCTATATAAAGACCTTAAAACCCTCACTCTCAATTCCATACGAATTTTCTAACCCTAGCTAAGAGAGAGAAAGTGAGAGAGAAGCCGGTGAATCATCTTGAGATTCTTCCATGTTATTCTGCGTCTCTAAACCATCACTTCTGAATCGTTATTCCGGTGATTCTAAGTTCATTCTTGGGTAAGTCAATTAAACCCTAGTCTATGTTAGAGCTTAGAATAGTCTAAGTGTTGATGTAGCTCATTTCTATTCATGCCTTAGGTTATCTAGTCGCCGTTGATGAAGACTTATCGTCTGAATCAGATCTGTGCGCATTTTCTGGTTTAAGGTGCGGACTATATTCGTATAGGTTATGGTTTTCAAGGCTTTTAATGTCGGTTAATGGTTTATTATTGTTGTGGGTGCAATTTCACATGCTAAATGCGATGTTTATTTTGCGTTCCTGATATATATGAGATATATTGAGAATTATGTATTCCTTGTATATGTAGAAAGTATCGTATACGTATGAAATATGAACATGTGTTTGCCATGATTAATTGTCGTGTATTGGTGCTAGTTGTATGTGTGTCAACTCCTTGGCGAAAGGAATTGTCCAAATGTGTGTTATCACCAACATACGTCATGTATGTTGGAATATGTGGTCTAAGTGTTTGTAGAAATGTCTGAATGATTTAGGGTGTAATATATTATTCTGTTTACGAGCGTTGAGAAGAGATTCTCAACTATCCTATTGGTGTGTATGATTTCCTACATGCAATTTACATTCTTTGTGTTTGACTTCAAGTACTACTTATGTGTAAATCCATGTTAAGTTGATATTCATCAAATGCTCACATACTGTATGATTGGAATTGTTGATCCATTATTGTTTTAAATTGTTAGTATGAATATCTGTTATGATTGAAGATGTTTGGGACTATAAAATAGTCCAGGAAATCGGTAACAAACCTTGAGTTCGTGGCCGAGGTTGATTTTGCCACGTAGGACGTGTTTGACGAAACCGAGTCGTATTAGGGTTATCGGCAGTGGTTTGGCCACACGGAGTGTTTGCGCACTCCATGTCATTCAACTCAACGTGCGCTCGTACTAGTCGAGTTCGTCAAGTAACCCGATTGTCCCGGTAGATGTACACCATGTATGGACGCTATTGCTTGAATCCAGGGTACTAAACTTACCAATGCAATCCCGTTAACCATTGTACCTTGATCCGCTAAGACTCATGAGCCGGGCATGGTGGTATGGGACACCGTGGTCGAGCTGTCAGCCTACGCTGGGGTGACGATCCTCCCCGTAGTGACCAGTGTGCACACCAAACTCGTAAGCCAATTATGGTGGTATGGGACACTATATTCGTACTGTCGGCTTACATTGATTGGTGACGAGCCCTTTGTGGTGACCTCGAGCATACCTTGCTACTATATTGAGGTGACGAGCCTTAGGGTAGTAACTAAGGTATGATAAGCATGCATTGATTGGTGACGAGCCCTTTGCAGCGACCTAAAACCATATGATCGTATGAGATTCTTTAGGACTGACGACCTTAGAATGGATCACTGTTTGGAAATTGACATGAGGAAGGTACCTTAGCTTCCCAATCCTGCTGTATGAAAAGGACTAATAACAACTTGGTAATCATGTTCATGCACCGCATTGCATGTGCGTTGGCATCGTTGGCACTGTGGGAGGTTATCATGCGTACCGTAAGATGAAGACGCTAAGGGAGTGCAGGCGAGAGCATGCATCATTTCTACATACATCCTTGCATTAACAAGAGTAATTAGAACGTGTTTGATTGTATTGCCTTATCATTACTACTTGATTGAATTGATCATATGTTAACTTTTATTGTATAGTTCCATTGACTTGATCATTCACTCCCACATTCTGGGATGGTGTTTCAACACCAACCAGACTCTGTCTTAGATGCAGATGATGATGCGACCCCTGAGGCAGAGCAGGAGTATGAGGATGACGAGGACGCATTTTCTTTTATGCAGTTCTCAGGCGGGTTCATATGAGCCGTGTCCTGATCTACAGGGATTTTGGGTTTTCTTTGTAATAGATGATTTCATTTTGATACTTATATTTTGAAACAACACTTGTAATCATGACCTAGCAAAGTACACATATTACAGGGACTTGCACATATACACATGTATTTCTTTAAGTCTTCCGCTTGCGTCTTTCACTTATCCCTGAAGTATGTTTGCACTTTGGCTTAATCTATTCAATGTTTTATGCACTCATACAGACAACATACATCCATCATTAAATATGTTGCATAAGTGATGTTTTGAAACTCGGGAGCTGAGTTATGCTCGACCCCCGAATTTCAGGGCGTTACACTATTTGAAAGATATAGTCTCTTACATTTGGTCTGACTGGATGTGCATCCTAGAGCGATGAGCATTTGCATACATCCATGCATTTAAATAAGATGGATTATAAACTATGATTATTTGTATATTTCGCTTGAAACTATACTTGTTTATGTCACGCCCCAAATTCGGAAACCTGACAGTACTACTTTCCAAGTCCCGAACTCGAGTTGGGGCAACTTCCTCGTCACTTACTAAACTTGGTGGATGGTAAGCGAACTTCTCAAAGCACCAAACTCAGATCATAGCGGATGAATTTTTTAAACGATTAAATCTGATTAGATGGTTACACATCATATACATGGTATCAACACATACATCTAAGAGACGAACCTATTTGATATATCATACATAAGATGGTGCATAGCTCAACAATAAGGGAGAATATGTAACAAAACTCCAATAGCTCCTGCACGCACCCTACTACTAAATGCATCCCGAAAATGTATAAATTATATGTATGAACAAATCATAGCTCGTGAGTCTATTACGTGTTGGGAGTAAAACACGGATTCACAGAGTGCTCCCATAAAGACATCCAAAACAACAATAGGCATGTTATCATAAATGAGCATGTTACCATCAAGCATGTTGCTGTAGCTATAGAGGTCATTATGAACATGTTATCAATCTTAAGCATACTATTCGAACGAGTAACCATGAATCATGAGATTAGCTAATCATCATGTACAAGATAATTAAATTCTATATTCTACTATAATGTATACTATGGAAAAGGAATGACAAAGTCGGCGTGTGGTGTAGTCGGGATAATAGTATACGGTATCACAAGCCATAGGGTCCATCACAAAGGACTTCTATCCAAACTAGTCTTATACCTAATTTGGATAGCTAGACTCAATATGGTGAACTCCTGATCTCAGGTTAGTCTCATACCTAACCAAAGTCATAGTCATCGTGAAGTTGCACATGATGATTTAGTTGCACACCACCAGCCCGAATGAATAGTAAATGAATAAATGCATGAGTCAAATGTTGAACATCCCTCCTCTCTATTAATACACCTCTACACCACTTGATACATCTCCTTAAGAATCACAAATATATCATACAAGTAATCTAACATCTTCACACAAGTGTGGGGATGCATTTTCAAAAGGTAAAGTATTGGGCACGTCAACCCTTACCCATTTAGCCATTGGATTAATAATGGGGGACCTTGATTTGTTTCATCCTACTCGAATACCACCCACCTTGATTCAGCACACGATGGTAGGTAGGCTCGTCACACATCTTCCCTTCTCGATCCTGCTAGTGGAAATGACTCTTACACCCATCCTACTATGCTCACCCCCACTCAACACACGACGAAAGAGGACCCAATTGGCCAATCTTAGCGGGTTCATTACTGGCAACCCCAAGTGAAGGGCTGCACTGTAGTAATAACTCAGTGAGACCGAGGTCAAATCCACAGGGACTTAACCTATACATATTCTAAAAATAACTAGAACTAAAACTAGTAATCTAAAATCTGAAATTGTGGAGAAAAATTGCTATAAATTGAATCTATCAAGGTACCAGAAACTAGAGCGCTAAAGATCCACTTGTAGTTATTATGATGCTACTTTACTTGATTCAACAAAAGAACAACTGGAATCAAAGTCCCATTCTATCCAGTTGGAAGATGAAATAGTTAAATTATAATGTGATGTTAAACTTCATTAAATTAGTTCACCCATGAAGCACCAATCTCATGATCACAGGGAATTCATGCATCAACCATGCCCATAGATGATGATGAATCATGAATTTTACAGATCACCTTATTGAAAAATGAATAAGAAGATATCAAAAGCTTTCCGAGCATCTATTATAATTTCAGTCACAATAAATTATAGAAAATTGAAAATATTCATTCATTCAAAGTAGAAATCAATGAAAGTTCAACATAAACTTAAATCAAATTACAATAAGCATCAAAATAAACTACAAGCTTTACCTCTTAGATCTAGTTAAGATATTAGACAACCAAAGACATGATTAAGCTAAAGCTCATAAAGAAAAACATGAAAAACTAAGGAAGAAGAAAGAATTGCTTGGATGCTGCTACACCCTTGTCTCTACTCCTCTAACCTTAATTTGTCCTTAGAATTCCTTGAAGAACCCAAATATATAGGTTTTGTTTGGCTGACTTTGGAAACCTCCTCAAATTTGCGCACTTTATGCACCGTCGATGCCACTTTCGATTGCACTTCAATGTCATTGAAGGTGGAAGTTCAAGTTGAATTGGAAACTTCGCAATATTCACACTTCATAGCCTTCGATGTTATTGCCCAACCTTTGATGTCATTGAATAGTCTTCGATGTCACCGAACAGTTCTCGATGCAATAAAAAATAGTCCAAAACTGTCCAGCGAGTTGAGCTTAAAAATATAAAATTTTCCATGCCATCGAACTAACTTCGATAACGTCGAAAGTTGCCTTCGATAACATCAAAAGTTTCCTTCGATGAATTGAACTTTGCACCTAATTTTCTAGCAACATACTTGATTTTTCACTAAAATTGTAAGGCCAGTATCCTAGACCGTACCGTTCCTTAGACTCCCGTTGTCCTCCCGGTTGAATTCTGATGACCCGCGACGCGTATATAACATTTATGCATGACCCTGAGTTGTATCCTGTCATTTTGAGTTGGCTCGACCTGAGACTTGTACCCTTGCGACCGTGCCGTCGCCACGGTTCCAACTCCGCATCTCGCGCACTGATGTGATACCCATGTTAGGAGTTGTGGGCCCACATTTATCTCGAAGAAACACCACGTATTTGTAATCCCGAGAGAATCTCTACAACTCATCCAATTAATCAATCAATGTACAAGTCAAGTACACATCCATCACTCACTCATCCATCTCTCAACTAAAGTCAACTCTCAAGTCAAATACACCCATCACTCTCCCATCACACCCATCCCTCTCCCTTACAACACCCTCTCCCACTTATTCTCTAACCATTTCCCCTAGCAACCAAGGGAAGTGACCGTCTAAGCATTTCAAGGGAGAAGGATAGCCAAGTGTGTGGCCCACTTCTTACCCCAAGATCTCCCATCCTAACCATCCAACCTTCATCAACTTCCATCAAAGAAGAAGCCAAGGAGCTTAACATGCCATGGATCCAATAAAAAGAGTAAACAATGGGTGTTTATAGGTTTAGGTTATGCTTTTTGTGATGGACCAAGTGGGGCCCACTGATTGGTGGTGTGGATCCTATTTGGGACCCCCTTTAATGTATGTTTTGTAACCTAGAGGGGCCCATAGTGGCGGGGTCCCTCCATCTCACTGATCTCTCTCTCTCTCTCTCTCTCTCTCTCTCTCTCTCTCTCTCTCCATGAATGATGGCCCACCTTGATAGATTATCCACGCCATGTGAGACCCATATCCTAGCCCGTATCGTTCCGTAGGTTTCCGCGGTCCTCCTGATCGAATTTCGACGACCCTCGACCTGTATCCGATTCTTGTGCGTGATCCTAAGATGAGTCGAACATATCGGAGTCGGCTCGACCGCGCCTTTGCCGCGGTTGAGCCGTCGCCGTGACTCGCACATCGATTTGATACCTGGACCAGGAGATGTGGGCCCACGTATTTTCTGATGAAACGAGCGCGTTGCAGATTCTGAGAGAATCTCTACGATAGGTCACATCAATCCATCAATAAATGTCAAGTACAGAACCTTACCAAGCCCATCCCTCACCCATTCCCCAAGTCAACTCTCTCTTACATAACCCATACCCATCTCATTCATTTCTTACCTCAAGTCAACAAACACCATGCCATCTCATCCCATCACCCCACCTCACCGCTCCTCTCTCTCTCATTTCCAAGCAAACCTCATGGGACTCCAACATCCAAGCAAGCTCCATGGATAGAGCTTGTGTGGCCCACCTTCCTACCTTCCATCTCCACCATCCTAAGTCGATCTCAACCGTTGAAGTCCATCCATTGGATCTCTAGCATGCATTGACGGAAGAAGTCCAAGAAGATCTAAAATGGGTGATTTTATATTTTTCTACCATTGATTTTGTCATTTGAGGGCCCACATATGGTGGGACCCATCTTGATGTATGCCTTGTATTGAGGGGCCCATAGTGGCGGGGTCCCTCTGCCATCCGATCTCTCTATCTCTCTCTTTCATTGTTGATGGCCCACCCGATGGTTTACATATTTTATCCATGTTGTCCATTTAGTGGACCGCACCACAGTCCACCTGTGGGGTCCACCCTGCTGCCTGTCCATATGGATAGGCCTTGATGAAGGAAAATAACAAATATCAGCTTTATTTCAAAGCTATGGTGGGCCACAGGTGTGGAGCCACCTTGATGAATGGATCTCATCCTCACCGTCCAGCTGCTGGACGGTGGGACTCCACCATGCTGCAAGTGTTGCATTCACACCGCCTATCCATTTTTTTTAAGGATGTGGGACCCGCCCCCACTGCAATGTACGGGTTTTATCAATACCGTCCATGTGGGATCCACCTAAGATGAACGTGTTTGCCGTCCTGGACGGGGACATAGGTCCCTCATGCCATGAGTTTTATCCGTACCGTCCCTCCATCGGACCAACGTGATGTATATACTTCACATCCTCACCGTCCAGTTATTTGGACGGTAGAAACACACCGAGATGTAGGTGTTTTAACCAGGTCGTCCGTCCAGCAGTAAGGGGCTGCTGCATCTAACGTCAGCAAGTTCTGACGGTCTGGTCTGACCAGGAGGTAGTGTTATATCCTGACCATTCATATGTTTTGGGTATGGGCCCACCCCACACATGTGGCACATGTGGGGGTGGGACCCACCTTGATGTATTTGTTTTATATCCACACCGTCCACTGCCTCGACGGTGGAAACCCATCTGGGTTTATGTGTACATACATGCCGTCCGACCGTTTTCTGGGTTTGGGACCCACCTCACATGTGCTACACGTGTGAGGGTGGGGCCACCTTGAGATATGTATTATGTATCCAGCCATCCACGTGGACAGTGGGTCCCAGCAGCATGTGGCTGCTGGATGAACGTCAGCAAGTTCTGTGGGTACCCACCATGATGTATCTGTTCCATCCAGCTGTCCATCTGGACGTTTTGCTGGGTGGGGCCCTCCTGAGATGTATGTGTTGTAAATACATGCTATCAGCGTGTGGATCCCACATGTAATGTACTTGTTTTGTCGAAGCCATCCATCATTTGGACGGTGGGACACCACCGTGAGGTATCTATTTAATCCTTACCGTCCAGAATGTTTGGACAGTGCTGGACCACGTTTGGGCGGTGCTATGGACCACACCATGTTGTATGTATTTCATCCACACCGTCTACATATCTTGACAGTGCTGGACAATGTTTAGACAATGATATCCAATGTTTGGACGGTACAGATCAACACCAACTATGAAGTATGTGTTATATACATGTTGTTCATCTATTTAGGGCCTTGTGTTGTCCATAAGGCCCACCATGATATACATATTTTATCCTTGCCATCCATCAGTTTTCGGGCTCATGGGATGTGGCCCAATGCAATGTATATGAGGCTCATTGGTGTGGCCCATGGGTTGTGACCCATTGTGATGTATTCGAGGCCCAAACACGCGGCCCATTTGATGTATATGAGGTCCAAGTAGTGTGGCCCACTTGTTATGTATGCGGCCCATTTGTTGAGGCCCAATATGATGTATTGCGGCCCATTAGTGTGGCTCATTGATGCGGCCCACTTGATGTATATGAGGCCCATTGATGCAGCCCACTTGATGTATACGAGGCCCATGTGATGGGGCCCACCTGTATTGTATTTGAAGCCCAAGGGTCGTAGCCTATTGAAATGTATTTTCGGCCCATATGTCGTGGCCCATTGTAACGTATTTTCGGCCCATGTGAGGTGGCCCATTGTGATGTATTTGAGGGTCATGTGCAAGGCCCACTTGTTATGTATTTGTGGCCCATTGTGATATATTTCCAACCCATATGATGAGGCCCGACCTGATGTATACAAGGCCCATTGCGATGTATATTAGGCCTTTGTGTGAGGCCACGGGCCCACTTTATGTTTGACTCTATGTGGGCCACTGCTTGGGAGCGATGTTGGTTAAATGTCCACATTGATGGCCCATGATGGTTAGATGTCCACATTGTGACCTTTCCTTAGGCCCCGGTTAGGCCGATCCTGATTGTCGTTATCGATTGCTAATTCTAATTGACGTAACCGATTTGCCGATTCTGATTATCGATCGATCCTGATTGTCGATTTTGATTGATGTAACCGATTTATCGATTCTGATTATCGATCAATTCCGATTATCATGACCGATTGCTGATTCCGATTAACATGACTAATTTATCGATTCTGATTATCGATTGATCCCGATTGTCGATTTCGATTGAGATGACCGATTTGCCGATTCTGATTATCGATTGATCCCGATTGTCGATTTCGATTGACGAAACCGATTTATCGATTTTGATTATCGATCGATTCCGATTATCATGACCGATTGCCAATTCTGATTAACGTGACTGATTTGCTGATTCTGATTATCGATCGATCCCGATTGTCGATTTCGATTGAGGTGACCGATTTACTGATTCTGATTATCGACCGATCCCGATTGTCGTGACCGATTTACCGATTCTGATTATCGATCGATTCCAATTGTCATGACCAATTGCCGATTCCGATTAACGTGACTGATTTGTCAATTCTGATTATCGATCGATCCCGATTGTCGATTTCGATTGAGGTGACCGATTTGCCGATTCTGATTATCGACCGATCCCGATTGTCGTGACCAATTTACCGATTCTGATTATCGATCGATTTCGATTATCATGACTGATTACCGATTTCGATTAACGTAACTGATTTACTGATTCTGATTATCGATCGATCCTGATTGTCGATTTCGATTGAGGTGACTGATTTACCGATTCTGATATCGATCGATCCCGATTGTCAATTTCGATTGACGTAATTGATTTACCGATTCTGATTATCAATCGATTTCGATTGTCGAGGCCAAGTATCGAGGCCGATTACGACTTGTCGAGGTCGATTGTATAGGCCGATTACGACTTATTGAGGCCGATCGTATAGGCCGATTCGGATTGTCGAGGCCGAGTATCAAGGTTGATTCCTATTCTCGAGGTCGATTGTATAGGCCGATTCCGATTGTCGAGGTCGATTTCAATTGTCGAGGCCGATTTTTGAGACCTATATGAAGTATATGCGGCCCATATTTAAGGCCCATTGTGATATGTATTCAGCCCATGTGTAAGGCCTAAGGTGATGAATATGAGGTCTATGTGATGAGGCCCATTGTGATATATTTGAGGGCCAGGTGATGGAGTCCATTATGATGTATGTTAGGCCCATGTGAAAGGCTCATCGTGATGTGTATTAAGCCCTTGAGTGAGGCCCATGGTGTTGTATATTTGGCCCATGTGTGAGGTCATGGACCCACTATATATTCGGCTCTATGTGGGCCATTCCTTAAGGGGCAATGTTAGTTAAATGTCCACATTGTTGAGGTTAATTGACGATGTCAGTTATTGATACCGATTATGAGTATATGACAGATAGCATCATGATACATGCCCATACGCATCATCTGCATGTTTGTTATGAGGTGTGATTGACCATTGCATATGTCGTTGAGACTTCCTGATAAGAGGAGGTTATCTCACATGAAGCGCACGACATGTGCAGGATCGATGTATGACTGGATTGTATGACTCATGTATCACGTATTTTATGAAATGACTACTATACGCCCTAGCGATATCAGGGCCGTAACCTCCACAGGCATATCGTGGATGGCCAGATGAGACACCAAAAATGTTTAGTTCTAGCATACGGGCGCCATAAATGTCCCTGGGTGAAAATCCCTAAACCTCCGTGGCTAGGAGACGCCCCAACGTCGAGACCGAGTGGATGTATATGAGCGCATAAGGGCCGTATACCAGGAGGTCTTGTCTCCCACTGTGTCGTTGTCAGTTGGGAGGGGGTGTGGCCTGACCCACCCAAGCGTAGGTGGCAATAATAGGCTGAGTTTGACCAGCTCGTGAATGAGTCCACTATCGACGTACCGGATAGGTATTGGCAGACTATTGGCCAGGCGGATAGTGAGGTCTCTTCCACTTGCATGGTTGCATGTCTAGTGGGTGGAGATTGCATGTAGAGTATACCAGACCCCAATGATGATCCCAGAGATGAACAGTACTGATATGTGGACTTATTGAGCAGGAGTTGCATACTCATTCATTCATTCATTCACTATCCACTCGGGCTGGTGGTACGTAACTATTTATTACATGTACCTTCGCAAGGGCCAGGATTTCGGCTGGGGCGCGCGACTAACCTGAGATCGGGAGTTTACCACATTGAGTCTGACTATCTAAATTTAAGTATGGGACTGGTTTGAATAGCAGTCCTTTGTGATGGACCCCATAACCTGCGATACTACGTACTATCATCCCAACTTCACACTCCAGCATGGTCATTCCATTCGCAACGCATATTGCATTACATTCGTGGCATATGGCATTTTGGGTTACCTGTGTTTCTGCATTTATATGGTTTAGATTCGGTATCTGATATTTGACTCTTTATGAATCCTCATTTGTATAGTTGATTTGTATTGTGTATTCTGATATTGTTTAACTCATAAACTCGTTAGTATTTTCACTTACTCTAACAACGTATGATTCATAACTTTGCGCATATTTCCACATTGTATGATTGTGACATTGCGTTGAATACTTGGCACTTACCTTGTGCACACACTTACACCACCCTCTAAGCTTTCTATAAGCTTATGCATGATAGATGCGTGCAAGTGATGTTAGGTTGCAACAGTGTTGAGCTTGGAGCATGCAGCGGTCTTCTGGAGCTTGATTTTTTATTTATGTATTTCCTTTTTCAGCATTGTACTCAAATGATTATAATAGTGGATATGTGATGATGATGTTGCCTTTGTGAATTGGGTAATCTTGTGGTTATGCTTATTACAAGTTAAATGTTCAAAAAAAAAATCCTCTTTGTAGGATCCTAGGATCGGAATCTGGCGTTTGGACGCTAGGAGCCGAGAATGGGATACTACGGAGGCTGTCGGCACCGGATTCGGCGATCAGGATTCCTGTGAATCCGATTTTCAAGTTTGGGCGTGACACGTTGTTCATCCAATAGGCGGGGCCCACCTTGTTGCTGGACAGATCGTCTAGTAAGTAGGCCCCCTGCCTGGATCGGATTGACATGAATGAAGGGAAACTACAAATATCAGCTTGATCCCAAAACGGGTGGGCCACACTTACGTGGCACCACCCTGATGTATGTGTTTTGCCTCACCGTCCATCAGGGACGGTGGGACCACTCCATGATGAATGTGTACATCCAGCCGTCCGTCCAGGTCTGGATGCTGGACGCTGGTGTACTTCTAAAAAATAATATATAATAAATAATATATAACATATGTATATATATATATATAAGTATATTATATATGTTATATATTATATACATATATATATATATATATAGAGAGAGAGAGAGAGAGAGAGAGACCACCATGATGTACGTGTGAATCCACACTGTCCATCTAGGAATGAAGCAGATTCAAATCTCAGATGGAGCATTCCATATGTGGGATTCCACCATGATGTATGGGTTTTAATCCACTCCGTCCATCCATGCAGGGCCCACCTTGGTGACACGTGTGGTCACTGGATGTGGGGCCCACCTGAACGACGTGTTGCCTCCAGCACGTGGGGCCCACTAGATGATGTGTTGTATCCTCACCGTCCAATCCATGGACGGTGGGGAGCAGGTTGGCTGGTCTACCACACACCAGCTGTATAGTTGTTGCATGACGTCTGCAAGTTCTATGGGTCCCGCACGATGTATGTGCTTCATCTATACCGTCCATCTATGTAGACCCTACCAGTACGTTCTGTGGGTCTGGCCATGAGGTATGCGTTACATCTCAACCGTCCATCTGGACGGTAGGACAACGGGCCACGCTAGCAGCAATAGTTGTTGTATTAACGGTAGAAAATTTTGCATGTTTGATTAAAAAATAAGACAGATCCATCTATCAGATGGACCACACTGCAAAAACTAGTGGGATTGAACGTCTACCATTGAACCTATTTGGGGTCAGAAGTTCTGGATCAATATGAAATTGATTTTTCCTCTTAATTCAGGTCTATGTGACTGTATGAACAAATTGGATGGAAAATAAACATTAAGGTGGGCCCGATGATTTGTAAACAATGGAAATCATTATCTCCGCTATTATTTATGGTGTGATCCAGATGATCTTTTGATCATTATCCCCACTGCTATTTGTGGTATGATCTAGATGATCTTCCTATATGATTCATTTTTGGGTAATACCCTAAAAAGATCTCTAAAATGGATGAATTGTGTAGATGGCGCGACCAATGTGATGCGGCCCACTTGATGTATATGAGGTCCATTGCTACAGCCCATGTGATGTGGCCCACTCGATGTATATAAGGCCGATTGGTGCAGCCCGTGGATACGGCCCACTTGATGTATATGTGGCCCATGAGTGAGGCTTAATGTGATGTATGTGTGGCCTTTGATTGAGGCCCATTGTGATGTATATATGGCCCATTTGGTGAGGCCCAATATGAAGTTTGTGTGACCCACATGTGCGGCCCAATATGATGTTCGTATGGCCCATATATGTGGCCTAATATGATATTTGTGTGGCCCACATGTGCGGCTCAATATGATGTTCGTATGGCCCATATATGTGGTCCAATATGAAATTTGTGTGGCCCATATGTGCGGCCCATTGTAATGTGTATGAGGTCCATGTGATAAGGCCCACTTGATGTATATGTGGCCTATTTATTGCGGCCCATTTGATGTATATGAGGCCCATGTATTGTAGTCCATTTGATGTATTTGAGGCCCAGATATGAGGCCCATTGTGATATGTTGGAGGCCCATTGTTGTGGCCCATGTGTTGTGCCCCATTCGATGTATTTGGGGCCCAGGTGGTGAGGCCCAAGTGATGTATTTGTGGCCCATGTGCTGAGGCCCATTGTGATGTATATGAGGCCCATGCAATGCGGCCCATTGATGTATTTGAGGCCCATGTGATACGGCTCAATGTGATGTATATTAGGCCCTTGAGAGAGGACATGGGCCCCACTATATTTTAGGCTTTATGTAGGCCACTCTTTAGGACCAATGATGGTTAAATGTCCACATTGTGACTTTCCCTTAGGCCCTTTGTTAGGCTGATTATCGATGCCAGTTATCGATGTCGATTATGAGTATGTGATAGCATATCATCATGATACCTACACCTTGGAGCCCACATTGTGTCTATATTGGGCCCTATAGGGAAGTCCAGTTTATTGCGTGATAGAGGGGGTAAGGAAGCCCACTTATTGTACTTAAACTCAGCTCTGCCCTCGGTGGGGGATATTGTGACACTCCATCACTGTTGTACACGTGGGCGGACACTAATGTGGGCAGGGCCTAGGGGCCTGGGCGAGCTACCAGTGATTAGTAGGCTACTGTGCACACAGTGAGGGCAGAACTTTGTCTCACATAGGAAGCATCGTCCGATGTTGTGGTGGCTATAAGTTGGATTCCTTCCTTAACTGTCATGACGCATTTTAAATCAGTGAGTTTCGGTAAAGTAGTTTATATCACCCCTTATCGTAGGCAGAAGGATATGCAGTATCAGGTTTGGTGTATCCACTGTTTAGAGTCTATCTTGATATTTGGACTAGATCCGCCGTCCTTCTGTGGACTCCACCATTCATATGCATATTGTGAAGGATGATTGATTAAAGCACATGTCTTTGGGCTGAAATGTTTATGGGACTCCTTGTGAGACGGAGTTGCCCCCACATGATCGCGTGATACACGCAGGTTTGATGCATGACCTAGATACAGTTGACGGTATTTGCGAACTCATCGGGATTTGCATATTACATTGCATTCTCAGTATATGATATTTGGTTTACTATGTCTCTACATTATATAACTGTTCTACATTGCTTCCTCAGTATATGATATTGACTTATTATGTTTTTGCATCGCATAGCCTGGATAAGAATGATAGTATTTATGCACTTACCAGCATGTTTCTGCATTGCTCTGATATTGCATACTTGGCACTTACCTTATGCACACACTTTCACCACCCTCTAAGCTTTGTATAAGCTTATGCACGATAGATGCGTGTAGGTGGTGTTAAGTCATAGCAGTGTTGACCTTGGAGCGTGCAGCCGTCTTCTGGAGTTTTGATTATGGATATATGTATTTCCATTTTTGCACCGTATTCAAATGTTTATATTAGTGGATATGTGATGATGAAGTTGCCTTTGTGATTTGGGTAAACTTGTGGTTATACTTCTTACGAGATAAATGTACGTTGGAAAATCCTCCTTATAGGATCTCAAGATCGGAATCTGGTGTATGGGCATCGAGAGCCGAGAATTGGGTACTACGGAGGCTGTCAGCACTGGATTCAGCGATTGGGAATTTTATAAGTCCGGTTTCCAAGTTTGGGGCATGACAAAAATCTTGATGTGATCGATCGTCCTTCGATGGCATCGAAGTATGTTCGATGTCATCGACAGGTCAAGTTCAGCAACTCTAAATTTCTGCACTTTGCAAATTTAACTTTCTTCCTTCTTCACTTGGTTTTCTTAGATCTTAGACTCTTGAAATCTTCAATCTTGGCCTCCAAATATCCAATCATTGCTTTGGCAATTCTTGAGTATCAATTTCATACTTTTAGCATCCTTTTCACTTTAACCTCTGAAAATCACCTTGCAAAACAAACATGCTTAAATATATCGATTAAGTGTTAACATGTCCATAAAACTAAGATATAAACAGGGGAAAATATGCAATATTTGGCACTCAAAACACTCCCCAACCAGTCTTGCAAATTCCCAATTTTTAAACCCCTTTCAAAAAACAACTTTATGTGTAATCAATTATAAATGAGTGAGATCTAACATGAAAGAGCGATAAATTGAAATCTAGAGTTGAATCTTATGTGTAAATAATTGAATTAAGTCCTCCTACATCAATTAACTAATAGAATGTGTTCAAATATCAAGTTTCCATGTGCTCAGTGAATCGATGCCCTATGAAATCAAAGTCCCATGAAATCGATGCCCCAATAATCGAATGCTTCTGAAAACACGAGATATAGATGTTTTATAGGGTGAATAGGACAATACAAAATATTTTGAAACAATGAGGAATAATAAAACAAATATACTCAATTGCTTAAAGTATTGAATTATTAATATCAAATAGTTCGTAGGACAACCTTCACCTAAAAGATTTAGGCAGGACAACTTTATTTCACGACTTCTTTGAGATTAAAATATCAAACTTAGCAAGAGACAATCAATCACAAGGAAAGCATATAAAGAATAAATTAATCACCACAATATACAAGGAGTTATAGTGGTTCAGTGCTTAACTTCACACCTACTCCACTCTCAAAATTACTACCATCGCAATTTTGGCTTTCACTATTCAAGGTTTTCATAAGTTCACCTTAAAACCTTATACAATCTGTGATCACAGGCTCATCACAGCAAAACCCACTTTGTGATTTTCACAGGCTCACCACAAAACAACCATTCTGAGATTTTTGAGCTATCTCAAAAAAACTCAAATAGAAATGAAAGTAAAACAATACTTATCTTCGATTGGTGAGTTGAAGAGTTAACTATAACTTGAATGTAGCGATCTTCTTTCTTGGGGTATGATGAAGCCATATATGTGTTCAACCCCAAACAAATGTAGGGATCTAATATATTTTCAATAAACTAAACAATACCCTAATGCTGTAAATTCAATTCTCTAAATCTCAAGAAGAGTATGGATTACTCTATTAAAACACTTTAAACAAACTTGAGAAAGAGAATAGAATTAGCTAAATCAAATATAAGAATGACAGCTCAAATAGCTTAAGGAGGCTTAAACTTTCACTCTTTTCTTGAGAAGATAGATCTATATTTTTTGTTCTTTGAAAAAGTGAGAAAGCCTCTATTTATAGCCAAAGGCATTGGAAATTCGGCTGACTCGATTTTATGTTGGCTGGCCGAATTCCAATGATTATGTTTTAACGGATCTCTAGATTTCGTGGGATCAAATCTTTCAAAACTTCGGTTGGCCTAAGCCAAAATTCGGCTGGCCGAATACATGGTTCGGCTGGCTGTATCTAAATGAGATCCAAAATCTTATCTCGTTGGAAACTTGACTAAACATCCTTCGGGCTGGCAGAGCGGATATGTTGGGCTGGCCGAAAAAACTGGCCCTACATATACCTATATACACTGTTAGAGTACCAACCATGAATTTTTCCTATTTTAAACATGTCATCTGACCATCCATTTTGTGTTTTGATATATGTGCATTCCCTAATTAATTTGGTAAATAACTCTTTATTCATAATGATTTGGATATAAGCTTTTTTGTAAGAATTACTTAGAAACGTGCCTATAACCATGTAGAACTATTAGATTTCCCAAAACTCTCATATCAGCAATAATTACGAAAATGTCATTAACTTAGACCCCCTAAATTCTGGATCACATGGTTCCCACGATTTTTTTATGTGAAATTTTATACCATGCCTATGTATCATAAATTAACCAAATATGTCAAAATTTGGCCCTTAGATGATTGTAAAAGTTACCCAATTGACAAATCATCCCTTTAACCGTTGATTTTGATGTCCATTGAGTGAAGAAACCTCGTGAGTAGTCGTCGTAGGATATTGCCCTCCATATGAACAACTTGAATTACCCATAATATGGACCAAGTGCGAAATATGAAGACCCCACTTTGTTAGGCTTTTCTTTAGGTGAGAAGTTATCCTTTCAAGGCCTATCAACTCCTCATAAATCTGGATCTTCCGATTTAACCACTTCTTTCCATCCATCTTAATTCAAATTTGGACCACACTGTGGTCTTATATGACTACGGGGTTATACAAAATTTAGACCTCGATCTATGATCTTGCACCGTTGAATGCTGAAGCTAGTTCCTTCATTTTAATGCAAAAGGTGATATTTTAGATCTAAGCATTTTCCACCATTGATCAACCACCAAAATTTGCCTAACTGTTTGCCTATCCTAACTACACATTTCTTTCAAAATTGGGCCCTAATCATTAAGTGTGAACCGTTAATTGAGATTAAGTTTATTTTGGTACCCATTACGAAAATTCTCAAGATTGGCCAATCTAAATTTTGGATCACCAAGAAAATCATATACCCCGGCTCTATTTGACGACCCTGACCCAATGGACAAATTAGATTTAAAGAAAGATTATTAGAAAAGGAAAAAAAATTAGAGAAACCCAATCCAAGTGTGAGGTGAAACACGCCCCTATCATATGCCCACTCCCTTTTAAAAAGGGGGTGTGAGCACCCCTCTCCACTCATATGCTGACCTCTCAAACATCCAAGGAGAGACAGAGAGAGAGAGAGAGAGAGAGAGAGAGAGAAAGAAAAAGAAAGAGAAAGAAAGAAAGAGAAGTCTAGACGTCCATCATCCACTTCCTTCTCCAAACATCTGGTATATCCCTCTTGCTTAAGTGATGTCATGATTCATATAGAAGCTTTCTTACATGGATATCTACCTACGGTTTAGATTTAAGGCTAATGTGAGGAAATCCTTTATGCTTACCTTAAATAGATATGAATTATTTTCCTTTTACCTGTTCTCATGATTCTCTCTCTATAATTACTTAATTTACCATCACTAATTATTTATCCTCTTGGAATAATGGTTAAGATGTGATGCTAATTATACATGACCTTTCTGAATTTATGTGAGAGATTCCTTTAAGCTTACATCAATTTGAGTTGGTTCATTCATTCAGTTCTTTTATATGCTTTTAGATTACTATGAATCCCCCCTGCCAATATTTAATTTACGACCATCAATTATTTATCCTTTGGTAATGATGGTTGAGGTATTGATGTTAATTATGCATGAATTTTTTTTAAAAAAAATTCATGTAAGGGTTTTATCCTTTGAGCTTACCTTAATTTAAATTAATACATTTTATTCCACCTTTATATGCCCTGTTGTCATGTTATTATGATTCTTATCATACAATTGTTTTATTTACCATCAATGGTTATTATCTTCTGGGAATTATAATATGATGTTAATTACGCATGATCTTTATGAATTTATGCGAGGCGACAGATATGAGTCTTGCCCTTGCCTTTACCAACTTTGTTGAGTTAGCCCTTCCTACTCTTCTCTTTATTGAGTTGGCTGTTGCTACTCTCCTCTTTATTGAGTTGGCCATTACCACTCTCCTCTTTATTGAGTTGGTTATTACTACTCTCCTCTTTGTTAAGTTAGCCATTGCTACTCTCCTCTTTGTTAAGTTGGCCATTACCACTTTTCTATTTGTTAAGTTGGTCATTGCCACTCTTCTCTTTATTTTGTTAGCCTTGTGCTATTTACCTTTAAGGCTTGGGCATGTGTCTTGATATTTTAGAACCCTATGATTCAGTTTACATTCTTTTAATGCAAGTGATGTGTTGAAGGTATTACAACTAATGATTCAATTATTATATCATGGACGTAATGCGCTCTGGGTAGAGACCCTCTTGGTTGACACGTAATTCCATGAGTTTTTGGGTAGTGGTGCACAAATCGATGTAAGTAATTCGTAGTGCATGTTACATCACTTATGGGATTAGATGTCGCAAATAGTCGCTCTATGAACAAAACATGTCACATAATTCATCCGACTCATGTGTTGTACCGCCTCAAGGTGTTCACGTAAATCCATGGTAGCGTTGGCCATGCTGGCGAACATTCGCAGTTATGGGATGTAGGTCGAGTCGGGTTTTCTATTAATCATATTCCACATTGTGATGATCACCACATATGATGAGCCACACACACTTTGCTAGGCATGCATCTCATGTATGATGTTTATGCATGTTGATACTCCTTATAGTAGTTGAGTACGAGACGTATCAGAACCTTTACATTACTTTTATAAATCTCTTGAATTAATGTTAATCTTAAAGGATAACCATCACTATGAGTAGGGCGTTGACCCTCTCCAACCATATAGATGATGCAGGTGATGTACAGATTGAAGACTTATAGGATCATCTCCCTATGGAAAATTATATTAAAAGAATAAGAAGATAGTTTTATGAATTAGTTTTATACTTCTGCTGTGAACTCGGTAAATGTAATAAGCTCCCATTGAGAGGACATTTGATTATTTACTGAATTCTTTTACTTTGATAAAATAATCAATACAATCGATTTATTCTTGTGAATGTTACCTTCATGAATGTATCTGGGTATGATCTAAATGAAAAAAATAAAATAATAATAAGGTGTGATTTTTAAAGCATCCAATTTATACATTATTAACACCCGATTTTCTCAGGCACGAGTATAAACTCTAACTGTAAAAATTTGGGATGTTACCGAATTTTAGTCCATAATAAGTTTATTTGGGATTTTGAGAATTTTTCTAAAGCTACCTAGATTCGTAGTCTCTAAATTCCACATCTAACTTAACATTTATTGTCTGGCACACATCTCCTTAGAATTTGATCTGTGCAATATTTGAATAAATATGGGTCATTTTAGATGAACTTACGTACCTCGGCGTAGAATTTCTTTTTATCTTGCGCAATCCAATGTGTCGGCGTGAAACCTGTAGTAGATAATTTGCAATATCTGTAAACCAAGGTAATTGAAAGAGTTTAAACAATTATTTGTTAGGGAACATGTTGTTTATTGGTGTCGACTCAAGAGAATCGGATATGATAAGTTGGGAGAGATGGTCAGCCACTACGTTCTCCACTTCGATGTCAAACTCTTGGAGTAGGAGGATCTATATTATCAAATAGGGCTTGGAATCCTTATTATAAAAAAGGTACTTGAGCACCGCATGATCAGTATAGATAATGATTTTGGATCCGATCAAGTAAGACCTAAATTTGTCCAAAGAAAATACTACGACTAAGAGTTCATTTTCCGTAGTAAAGTAGTTCATTTGGGAAAATTTTAGAGTTTTACTCGCGTAGTAAATCACATTGGACTTCTTCTCATTTCTCTGGCCTAATACTGTCCCAATAGCATAGTCAGATGCATCACACATAATCTCAAAAAGAATGCTCCAATCGGGTGGTTGCATGATAGGAGTGGTGGTCAATATAGTCTTAAGCTTAGAGAAAGCTCCCAAGCATTTTTCGCTATACTCGTATGGAACATCCTTTTGAAGGAAATTACATAAAAGAAAAAGTACTAGAGTTAGAAGAGAAACTAACTTAAGAGATGGTTTTTTCACCTTCTTAGTAGAAGATTATTCTACAACTTATACTGAAGTGATTAACTCTCCAGATGCAAACTTTTAGAAGGAAGCAATAAATGATGAGTTGGAATCTATTATACCTAATAACACTTGGGAACTTTTAAACTTATCACTTGAAAACAAACCAATAGGTTGTAAATGTGTGTTTAGAAAGAAACTAAAACCAGATGAAACTATTGATAAGTTTAGGGATAGGTTGGTAGCAAAAGGTTTTAAACAAAATGAATGAATAGATTATTTTGATATATATTCTCCTGTAATTAGGATTACAACTATCAGGGTCTTAATAGCGATAGATTTAATATATAAACTAGTGGTACACCAGATGGATATTAAGATGGCTTTCCTAAATGGAGATTTAGAAGAAGAAATATATATAGAGCAACCCGAGGGTTATAAGATATCAAGTAAAGAAAATAAAGTGTGTAGACTAATTAAATCATTATATGGACTAAAACACTCCTAAACAATGACATGAAAATTTTAATGGTGTTTTAAAATTAAATGGTTATCATATAAATAATGTAAATAGATGTGTATATAGTAAAATTTCTGAAAATGATTATGTTATTATATGCCTTTATATTGATGACATGCTTATTTTTTGAAATAATATTAAAGTAGTTATTGTTACTAAGAAATTCTTGTCATCTAAATTTGATATGAAAGACTTAGGAGAGGCTAGTGTAATCTTCAGTATTGAAATAACCAGGAAAGAAGGTATTATTGTATTATCACAATCTCATTATATTGAGCAATTACTAGGGAAGTTTAACCATTTTGACTGTTTATCTGTCAGTACACCATATGATTATAGTGTCTCTCATGAAGAAAACAGGTAGTAGTATGTCTCAATTGGAGTATTCCACAATAATTGGCAGCCTTATGTATCTAACAAACTGCAATAGACTGGATATAGCTTTTGTAGTAGGAAGGCTAAGTAGATATACACATAACCCTGGAAAAGAACATTAGAATGCTTTATCTAGGATTTTGAGATACCTAAAAGGCAGTATGGCCTATGATTTATATTATAACGGTTATCCTGCTGTATTAAAAGGATACAGTTATGCTAATTGGATCACTGATTCAGATGAGAGAAAATCCACTAGTGGATATGTCTTCACTTTGGGTGGAGGAGCAGTCACTTGGAAGTCTACCAAGCAGACATGTATCGCTCGATCAACTATGAAATCCAAATTTATTGTCTTAGAAAAGGCTGGATCAGAAGCCGAGTGGCTTAGAAATCTCTTAGCTGATATACCATTGTGGCCAAAGCCTGTATCAGCCATGTCTATTCATTGTGATTGTCAAGCAGCTATAACAAAAGCAAATAGTAAAATATATAATGGAAAGAGCAGTCATATTAGACTCAGAAATAACATACTGAAACGCATGTTGCGTGATGAAATCATATCTATTAACTTTGTGAGGTCAGAAAAGAATCTGATGGATCCTCTGACCAAAGGACTATCTAAGAAATTAGTCAATGATATATCGAATGGAATGAGGCTAAGCCTAATATATGAGCTGCCAGTGTCGGCAACCCAACCTATACAAGTGAATATCACATGAGATAGGTTCAATGTGTAAACAACAAGACACGAGTAAACGATTGCACTGAGATATATGAGTCACTTCTATGGTGTACAGAGTGAGCAGCAACGCAGAAAGATGAGTTTTTTAGAACTCTTAATGGATCCATAGCCATATATTTGGTGGTATATACAATTGCTGCATACACTCAATGGAATTCACCTATATAAGTGTGGAGGTAGAGACCGCTTCCTATGAGAATCTAGGCGAATTCTCTAGAGCACTCATGAAATCCAGGTAATGGTGTGTGACCGAAAAGTACCGAACCACATAATCACTTGCAGAGGAAGAGTTATGTGAGTGGCATATAATTGCGATTTATATTAAAAGGATTCAGGTTCAAAACTATGGTATCACCTGATTCCTGTAGACCTGTCTTGCTTAATCTAATGTCGGTTCAAGTCAATAGTGACATCGACACCATTGCACAACTATTATGCTTTAATCCGAAAGACTTTTATTTTGAAACATATGAGGGATTGTTGTATTTTGTTTCAAAATTAATATTAAAATCCGAATTTCATTTCCCTCCACATTTGAAATTTCTGTTGATTTTAAGTTATGAATTTTGTCCCACATCAGATTTAACAAAGAAAAACATCTTATATATAAGATAAGCTTTTTACATTGGGGCTTGAACCCCATTCAGGAGGCATGTGAATTTGGTCCCGGGGGGGTGGCTATGTTAATAGCTCTAATATATGATATTAACCACACATGCGGGCGCACGCCTATCAGAGTACGAGTCTGAGTCCGTGTGCGCGACGCAAAGGGCTGGGCGCAAGTGCGGGTGCGAGTATACTCGTGTAGGTGTGTGTGTGTGTGTGTGTGTGTGTGTGTGTGTGTGTGTGTGTGTGGGTACTCGCAGGACTTTATTTGCGAGAATGTAATTGCACTTCCGCTTTTTCATTTTAAACCAGAGAGATGTATCCATTTGGTTAGTAGCACCTGTTGGGTTTAAACCCAACGGACCTAACCTTTTCAAAAGAGTGCTTAATGTACCACTTCAGAATCTATCTAAGGACTTCCGTTCTAGTTTTTAAAGTACAAAAATCTTTTCTTATATTATAAAACTCTCTCTGTGTATTCTGATTAATGAATTTTAATTGTTGAGTTCGCCATTGAGTCAACTCAGCACTTTTAAGTTAAACTGCAAGTGGTTCGAGCCCGCGCACAGTGAGTGCACTGTTGGGACCAGGTCATAGTCATTATATCCTGGAAGTCGATTGCTCTAGAAACCTATTGCACATGGGACGATGTCTAAGGGGAGCAAATTCGATTTCAAGCCGAGTGACACACGTCACGCCTTAACTCAAATATATAATTTTTCTAATTTTCTTTTCTTTTTCTGGTTCTCAATTTTTTAATAGTCTATTTAATTCAACCAAATATTCCAACAAAATGTCCGGTGTTGGCCTCTTTTGTTGGGCCTATTAAAGAACTCGCTTTAGGCCGCCCAAAGCCAAGCCTGTTGACAGCGGTGAACGAATCATTCTCCAAAGATCTCCGTCTGCTCAGTTGTAACGGCTAAGAAAGAATACAACAATCAGCGTTCAACTGAAAGAAAGCAAAAGATTAGATGGATAGGATACTTGTAAGTACCATCGTACCTCAGTTTGTTCTAGTGGACCCCAATTCAGTGTCCCAGACTGTTAATCAGATGGGCTATACAGTAGATACACAGTTGATAGCCATCCAATATTCTCTAGGGACCATTGATTCCGTCTCTGGAGGCTAGTTCAGACAGATTTGATGGTTGAGTGGGCTATTCTGCTTTCCGGGACAGGGCATCTACACTTCCTAGATCTTGCACTTGCATTTCTCGAATGCATTTGCATCCATTTTGATCATTGATAATCAAATGCCTACATTTAATAACACCCTAAGAACACAATCTAATCAATCAATCAATCACATCCACCTAAGCTTGAAAAAAAAAAAAGCCAACGTTTAAAATCAAGCAATAACACCAACATAAACGCTTCTTTCCCGGGCATGCATGCAAAGGTACGTGAGCCACCAAATTCCATCAATTGATGAAACCGGAGATCTTGGATCTGTGGGCCACTCTAGAGCCATCAAGAGGTGGTCTGGATGCCCTCATCCCTGGGAGGGTTGTTGTTGTTGTTGTTGTTGTTATTGTTGTTGTCCTCGGATGATGGCCGGTTATCCGAATCAGTCTTATACAAGGTTATATGATGCAAGACATGAATGCTATCAGCCATACCAAGGCCATGCGATGCGAGGCCTATGTAGCCAAATGTTATATGCGAGATGCAAAACAAGCATGCCAGTCCTCATCAAGTACACATATCAGTACAGTTCCTCTCTAGATATCACCAGGGTCTAACACACTCCACACAGACTGCCTCCTCCCTAGCTGCACAGCCGATCAAGTGGAATAGACCTCACTATCCGCCTGACCAGTAATCTGCCAATACCTACCCGGCTCGTCGATAGCGGACTCATTTCTGAGCTGGTCAAACTCAGCCTAGCTTATAGCCCCTTCACTTGGGCGGATACAGTGGGAGACGCGGCCTACTGGTATTCGGCACTCGGACGCTAATGTATCCACTCGGTCTAGACGTTGGAGCATTTCCTGGTACCAAAAAAGTATTAAAATTTTCACCCAAGGACATCCTAAGTGCCCACAATCCTAGATCCAATATTTCCAATATCCGATATGACCATCCACGATGTACCTGTGGAGGCCACGACCCTGATGTCGCTAGGGCGTGCAGTGATCACGACACACAATGCGAAATGCATGAGTCACACCATTAGTCATGCAGCAATCCTGCGCATACCGCGCGATCATGTGGGGCACTCCGTCTTATAAGGAGTCCCGTAAATGCCACAGCCCAATGGCTTATGCTATGATCAAACATTCCTTATATCAAGCATACATATGATGCGTATGGGCATGTATCATGGAGCTATACTAAGCATGTTATAAAGTGATGAATTATTCTTACAATGCAGATGGGCCTAGAAGGCCTACACACCATAAGTACAGCCTATCAATGGGCCCCAGGGAGAGTCGTAATGCGGACATTTAACCAACATTATACTTGCAATGTGGACGTCAAACCAACATTGCTCCCAAGGCATAGCCTGCCACAAACCATGGAGAAATCACGCATTGCAATGGACCCTAAGGACAACCCGTTGGGCCCCGACCCATGGGCCTTAGGTACATCAAATGGGCCGTATCACATGGGCCTTACATTCATCAAATGGACCACATTAATGGGCCTCACCAACGGGCCTTATGTACATTACAATGGGCCAAAACCCATGGGCCTTAGAATACATCAAAATGAGCCTAGTCACATGGCTTTACGTATCTCAAATGGACTACACTAATTGGGCCCGATATGTACATCAAATGGGCCTCATAACACGGGCCTTATAAATGCCAAGGTGGGCCTTAAAAATGGCCACAAATACATACATACATATATATATATATATAAATCATGTCAAAGGATCAACCGATCCTCACTTCAAACAATAGTGGTAGGACCCACTTGAACCACATATCTGACTCATTCTTTAGCTCATGCCTTAAAATGAGCTTGCAAAATGGATCGACGGTTGGGGTGCAACACAAGCATCATGGCGGGGTCCACTGTCCAGACAGCGGATAGTGTGGAGAAACACATAAATCATGGTGCGCCCCACCGTCTGTTGGACGGTGGAAATGAGACACGTACGTCACTTTGGGCTCCATCGTCCACTGGACGGTGGGAGTAAACACATAATCACTGTGGGTCCCACGTGGGGCCCACCATAACATTTATTTTCCATCCAGACCGTTGATAAGGTCGCGTGGACCCGGATGAAGGGTAAAAACAAATTTCAGATTGATCCAAAACTTTTGTGGCCCAGAAAAAGTTTTCAAAGGCAGACGTTCAATCCCATTGTTTCCCATGATGTGGGCCACCTGAGTCTTGGATGAGGCTGAAATTTGGAGGGTGGCCCGCTGCCCTAAGGGCCCACCATATGAACGGCTTGGATGACAGATAAACATCAAGGTGGGGCCCACAGCTGGAGCCATGGGACCCTGCTGTCCGCTCGCCCGCCTGGCGTGTCAGCGCCTGACACCGACAGCAGCAGCAATGCTGTTGTTGGTATTTTTTTTTTTTGAAAACCTTAAATTTTGTGGTTTTTCAGAGGTAGGGCCCACATCTGCTGAATCCGAGTCCGCCAATAGATTCTACCATGCATAACAAATCCATCAAGCCCAATATTGGGCATTTTTCGGCGTGTAGAAAAACTAAGGTGAGTTTCAACGGTAAAAATCACTATTTTCAAAGGTGTGGCCCGCCAGTAAGTTAGATCAGTCCCATTTTTCGGTCCAACGCCTAAAATAATCTAGAAAATGAGATGGACGGCTTAGATTTGAAGTATACATCAAGGTGGGGCCTATATGAGTTGGCCACCAAGAAGCTTGTGAACGAAGCTTATAATTGTGTTTTCCATGCACGTCCAGCGTCCAGGGATGCTGGATGGTCTGGGCCTATCACACGCACAAGGTGGGCCCTGTTTAGGTGGGCCACCAAATGGTGAGTGTTGTGGATACAATACACATAAGGTGGGTCCCACCTATAGATGGTTTGGGATAAAATACAAGCCTTATGGTGGGGTCTATTCGGGTGGACCACACAATCACACCAACATCACATGAAAAGAAGAATAAAAAGAAAGAGAGGGAGAGAGAGAGAGAGAGAAAGAGAGAGAGAGAGAGAGATATATATATATATATATATACATGTGTGATGGAGGGACCCCGGCACTATGGGCCCTCCGTTTCAAGCATCCAATCATACATCAAGTGGGTCCCAATACAAGTGGGCCCACTAAAATAAAAATCAATGGTGGAGATCCTTTCTCCACCAAATGTAAGGTCTAGATGACCTCTTTTTATGTAAGGAAAATAAACATCATGATGGGGTCCATGGAGAATGGCCCCATCATGGAATGATCATGAGCATCAAGGTGGGCCATCGGCCACACCTAGGGTCCAAAATGAGATCCATACCATCAATCGGTAGGCCTCACTTGGCCCTTCATCAAAAAAAAGAAATCTAGGCCTAATAGAGCACCCACCGATCGATCTTCTCGGTCCGTTGGAATGCCGATCTCCTTGTGCTTCACTTTAATGGTGGAAGATGGAAAATGAATGGCTAGGATGAGGGATTTTGGGATGGGAAAGTGGGCCACCAAAATCACATTTCTCTCACATGAAGAAGCTTGGACGTGAGCTCTCTCTTTGGTTGCTTGGAAAGTGTGAAGAGAAAGAGAGGGAGAGATGGGATGTAAGGAGAGGAGTGATGGATGTAAGTGATGGGTGAGGTGATGGTGTACTTGACTAGCATGGGTGTGTAAGAGAGAGGGTGAGAAAGGGTTGACTTTGGAGAGAGAAAGCATGGGTTGCTTTGTACTTGACATGAGGTGATGGATGGGATTGATTTGACATATTGTAGAGATTCTCTTGGGATTACAAACGCGCGGCGTTTTCTTAAAAATAAACGCCAGCTCACATCTTCCTGACAGGGTATCGGATCGGTGCACGGTGCGATCGTAATGGTACAAGTCTCAAATTAAGCCGACTCAAATCTACAACATACGACTTAGGGTCGATCGCAAATATTGATTACCGATCGCAGGTTGCCGGAATTTGACGGGAAAGATTACGGGATTTGATGGAACAGTACGGACTAAGATCCGGGTCTTACATGATAGAATTCACTTATATAAGTGTGGAGGTGGAGACCGCTTCCTATGAGAATCTAGGCGAATGCTCTAGAGCACTCATGAAATCCAGGTAATGGTGCGTGGCCGAAAAGTACCGAACCGCATAATCACTTGCAGAGAAAGAGTTGTGTGAGTGGCATGTATTTGCAATTTATATTAAAAGGATTCAGGTTCAAAACTATGGTGTCACCTGATTCCTGTAGACCTGTCTTACTTACTCTAATGTCGGTTCAAGTCAATGGTGACATCGACATCATTACACAACTATTATGCTTTAACCCGAAAGACTTTTATTTTGAAACATATGGGGGATTGTTGTATTTTATTTCAAAATTAATATTAAAATCAGAATTTCATTTCCCTCCACATTTGAAAATTTTTGTTGATTTTGAGTTATGGATTTTGTCCCACATTGGATTTAACAAAGAAAAATATCTTATATATAAGATAAGCTTTTTACATTGGGGCTTGAACCCATTCAGGAGGCATGTGAATTTGGTCCTGGGGGGGGGGGGGGGGGGGGGTGACTATGTCAATAGCTCTAATATATGATATTGACCACACACGCGGGCGCGCGCCTATCAGAGTCCGAGTCTGAGTCCGTGTGCGCGACGCAACGGGCTGGGCGCAAGCATGGGAGCGAGTGTACTCGTGTAGGTGTGTGTGTGTGTGTGTGTGTGTGTGTGTGTGTGGGTACTCGCAGGACTTTATTTGCGAGAATGTACTTGCACTTCCGCTTTTTCATTTTAAACTAGAGAGATGTATTCATTCGGTTACTAGCACCTGTTGGGTTTAAACCCAACGGACCTAACCTTTTCAAAAGAGTGCTTAATGTACCACTTCAGAATCTATATAAGGACTTCCGTTCTAGTTTTTAAAGTACGAAAATCTTTTCTTATATTATAAAACTCTCTCTGTGTATTCTGGTTAATGAATTTTGATTGTTGACTTCCCCATTGAGTCAACTCAGCACTTTTAAGTTAAACTGCAAGTGGTTCGAGCCCGCACACCGTGAGTGCACTGCTGGGACCAGGTCATAGTCATTATATCCTGAAAATCGATTGCTCTAGAAACCTATTGCACATGGGACAGTGTCCAAGGGGAGCAAATTCAATTTAGAGCCGAGTGACACACGTCACGCATCAACTCAAATATATAAGTTTTCTAATTTTCTTTTCTTTTTCTGGTTCTCAATTTTTTAATAGTCTATTTAATTCAACCAAATATTCAACAAAATCTTCGGTGTTGGCCTCTTTTGTTGGGCCTATTAAAGAACTCGGTTTAGGTCGCCCAAAGCCAAGCCTGTTGACAGCAGTGAACGAATCATTCTCCAAAGATCTCCGTCTGCTCAATTGTAACGGCTAAGAAAGAATACAACAATCAGCGTTCAACTGAAAGAAAGCAAAAGATTAGATGGATAGGATATTTGTAAGTACCATCGTACCTCAGTTTGTTCTAGTGGACCCCAATTCAGTGTCCCAGACTGTTAATCAGATGGGCTATACAGTAGATACACAGTTGATAGCCATCCAATATTCTCTAGGGACCATTGATTCCGTCTCTGGAGGCTGTCATTAGTTCAGATAGATTTGATGGTTGAGTGGGCTATTCTGCTTTCCGGGACAGGGCATCTACACTTCCTAGATCTTGCACTTGCATTTCTCGAATGCATTTGCATCCATTTTGATCATTGATAATCAAATGCCTACATTTAATAACACCCTAAGAACACAATCTAATCAATCAATCAATCACATCCACCTAAGCTTGGAAAAAAAAAAAAAGCCAACGTTTAAAATCAAGCAATAACACCCACATAAACGCTTCTTTCCCGGGCATGCATGCAAAGGTACGTGAGCCACCAAATTCCATCAATTGATGAAACCGGAGATCTTGGATCTGTGGGCCACTCTAGAGCCATCAAGAGGTGGTCTGGATGCCCTCATCCCTGGGAGGGTTGTTGTTGTTGTTGTTGTTATTGTTGTTGTCCTCGGATGATGGCCGGTTATCCGAATCAGTCTGCCGGATGTCTTCCATCATCCTCACTACCTCACCCATTTTCGGCCGTAGGTCCGGCACCTTGGCCACACACGCCATCGCAATCTGCAGCATCTGCACCATCTCCTCCTCGATGTTCTGGTACTGCATCAGCTCTACGTCAAACACCTCAGCTGTCCACTCCTCCCGGACGACCGACTGGACCCACCTGGGAAGGTCAGCAATGTCATCCCGTCCTGGGGACTGCAAAGGGGCCTTGCCTGTTAGCATCTCGAGCAGGAGGACACCAAAGCTGTAGACGTCGGACTTCTGGGTGGGCTTCCGGGTCTCAATCACTTCTGGGGCGCGGTAGCCTGTGGTCCGAGAGGGCACAGCGGGGAAGTTAATGAGAGGTGTGAGGCCAAAGTCTGAGACACAGCCGTCCAGGTCAGGGCTGAGGAGGATGTTGGAGGATTTGATGTTGCCATGGGCCAATTTTCCCCCGCCTTCAGAGTGGATGTGGGCAACACCCCTCACAGCCCCGAGCATGATCTTCACTCTAGAATCCCAATCTAATGGAGTTCTCCCACTGCCTCGGTTCCCTGTTTATTATTGAATTTCAACAAGAAGAAAAATGGAAGATGGAGGAATCACTATTTTGAGATAGAAGATAGCTAAATATTCATGTTTTACCATTTTACTGGGAAACTGTATAGAGGCACTAGTTTGAGATAGAAAATAGCTAAATAATCATATGTTTTACCATTTTTAATGGCTTTCAGCAGGTTGGCTTCAGGTGAGATCCTGGTGTCCAAACCTAAGGGCCTGCTTCGACACACCATCAAAAGGGGCATTTGACACCTAAACACCTTTTTAGAGCCAAACCCGAATTTATGTTATGCGCTTGGATGCAGCTCTGCAAACCATTGACTGATCCCCACTCATTGAAATAGGCCAATAGGATTGGTTTTCTGTGAGTCAACCAACAAAGTTGCTGGAAAACCTCTTTTTTGTAGGAAATCCCCTTTTGCGGGGGCTGCGTCCAAACAGGCTCCAAGAGAAGTGGATAAGGATCGGTCTGGATAAATGCAGGTAACATACAGGGTCCTGTATCCCAATAGAATCGATTTCTAGTGTCCTATTGGGCTCACACTGATCAAAATAACGTACGGAGAGAGAGCAGCAAGGGAAATGTTTGCATTTCACTTGGTTTCAATCCTTGAAGAATAGAAATGGCAAAATTTTGGAGAAAGAAAGGTATGGGTTTAACACATTTTGAGCTGAGCTACATAAGCATGTATAAATGAGATTAGAATATAAAACTTCAATTAAACCGCTACAAGTTTTATGTGCATTAATAATTGTATAGATAGATAAATAGTGGCCTACTCAAACCCTTCCTTTCCTAGTAATCTCTATATAAATTGGTCCTTCAAAAAAATCCCACCTTTTACTATATTCCATCAACAAAGACAAGAACCAATCTCTGTCTTTAACTCATAATCAATTTATTTATTTTATTTATTTATTTATTTTGTGATAAAGGAAAATGAGTTTATATGGCTTGCCCCAAAAGATGAGTGTTTTTTTTTATCTTCTGAAATAAACGAGTTCTAAATGTTAGAGTGATTATGCACCAAGAAAAAAAAAATCCATCAAAAAATACAGAGTTTAAAATGGAGTTTTGCTAACTACAATTCATATTGAGGTTGGGATCCACATTCGTATCCAGATTTAAACATGAACACAAACTAGAAAAATGAATTTTGTAAGGTTTTAAAATCTTAATTAATTAAATAAAGATAAATCTAAAGAGATCATATATTTGGACACCTGACCATCCTAATCTCTAATCAGATCCAAATTGTTGGACTTGAATTTGAATTAATCGGCCTGATATCTAGACCTGAATCCAATCAAATTGGAATGGATACAATATCGAATGGATACAATGGATATCCTCAGAACCAGGTACACACTACCTGGCTAGAACTGGCAAAAGCAGCCATTGCATTCAGTCCAGCATTCTGTACAGGTGGAGCTCACCTTTTTTTTTTTTTTTTTTTAACACATTCCCCCCCCCCCCCCCCCCCCCCCCCCCCACACACTCACGCCATAGTGGGATTTCACCACCTATAGGTACTCAAATCCTTGACCAGGTGTTGAAACTCCTAAGAGTCTACCACCGGAGCAAGAGTCTGTGCAGGTGGAGCTCACTTTTTACTGATTCAGGTCCTTCCTCTGGTGGCAACACCATATATATTCTATGGACTAAATTCTCTGAAACAAGCAATCCCAGCCATCCAATCTGGGAACTTTTCCCCCTTGCATATAGGCAGTGGGCTATATTATATTTTCAACCTTTTCTTTTCAGGCCAACAATCAGATGGCTAGGATTGTCCAACATTGGTGTTTCTTGAATCAAGCCCGGTCACAAGGAGGCCAGCTAAATTAACAGTCTCAGTCACTTCAAGGTGGCCTCCATGTTTACAGAATGCTGGCTTGTAATAAATGGCTAGCTTGGCCAATCATTGTATCTTTCCTCATTTTATACCAAAAAGAACAAGGTTAATGTAATTACCGTTTACCTAAGCAGTGCATTATATCAACTTGTAAAATACAAGAAAACAAGGATCAAATGGAGAAAGAAAATACTCTTTGAGTGAAGTCACTAAACAGAAGGGATTCTTTATACTATGAATCTGTAGTGCTTATGCAGATGGGTATATCTTCCATGTGTATGCCATTGAGGTCTGCGAGTGTTCTTTCATTCTATGATTTTTCCATACATATGAATAGGATTTTAGTCATATTGTCTGGCCAAATGCTGGGTTCATCTGTTGGTTCAGGTCCCGGCCCACTATGGGTCTGGCTCAAGAGTGTAATTTCAGCCCTGAGCAGAGTTCAGTTGTGTTTTGATAGACCTAGGTTTTGCAAAATTGTCTACTAATGCCAGGACTGAGTATGTTTGAATTTGCAGTCACCTCCATCCTCGATCATTAGTTTAAACTGTATTTGTTTGTACGAGAAATTTGGGTGTTGGTAGGACTCTCAGCAGTTCATGTTGGGTTAATTTTTGGGCCGAGATTTAGGACAGGTTTGGCTGGGCCCATTCAAAATTTTGATTTTCTTCTATCCTTGCCCATTGACACCCTTGGTGGTAGCATGTTGAGGCCCAAACAGCAATTCTGCATGTCCATGAGCATGCTGACACAGGGACACGGAGGCATATAAAGAAATTCAGATTGAATGGATTCATTCAAATTTAAATAAATTACATGATCATTGACCTAAGGAAATGTACAGTTTCTTCGAAATTTCAGTTCGACAATTGGGCCCCATGGTTCAGCAATTGAGATTGGATCTTAGGGGCCCAAACAGTGGTCAGGACATGCCCCAAAAGTCTCCTCAACAGAAGAATCCTTACCATTTGATTTGTGGTCTAGAAAAGAAACAGTAAAGATAAAATGAAGCCATGGTCCAAACTCAACAGATAAAAGGCTCGAGACTTGAGCCTTTTACGATGAGGCCCATTCACTGAAGGCCTAAGCATATTAGGCATATCATTGGGTCAGGGATTGTATAATTCCACTCTAGTAGAAGGGTTAATTCGATTTAAACCTACATAAACTTGAGCAAGAACTCAACAGCCCAATGTTCCATGTTATTTAAAAATAAAAAAATAAAAAATAATAATAAAAAAATTATGCAGGAAGTAGCTCGCAAACAAGGTGTATTTGGTTTCTAAAGGGGGAAAAAAAAATGCAAGTGCAACACATGCTGTTAGAGCTTAGTACATTGGTTCTCACAGATTGGCGCCTTATATTTATTTAAATATTTCATTTCAAAAGAAAATATGCATATTTTTATGGACATCTATTCACACAACCAAAAAATGATTCTGGCAGTCTCATTGAAAATTCTTAAGAGTCATGCATGTTAGAGTAGCTTTCCCTTCTTCATCAGTAACTGTGGGAAGGTGTATTTGGATGTCTTCTAGTGCTTGGGAATTAAATCAGACGTGTTTTTTTAGGATTTTCAATTTCACTGGAAGTGCTTGATGCATGTCCCCTTTTTTCAAGCTCAGTAGCTCAGTTTCTTCTGTCCATGCACATTATAATGCAAAAGACATCTTTCAGTACGTACAGGAAAGGGCATCTCAGAAATGTAACCTTAATAAGACTTTAGTGATGGAAATGTTCTGATTTCTAATTTCTAGTTCCTTTAGAAGGGTCTATAATGCCTTATTTATCTTATTTGATTGTGGATTTCTAATTCTAACAATTTATTAGTAATGAGCTGCAGCAATTACACCTATCAAAACAACTAAAAGCTGCAGTAATTACACCTATCAAAACAACTAAAAGAACTATAGAAATAAGTTCAAATGGAAGATAAAATTCTGTTGATAAATGATTTCCAATTTGTTGAACGTAACTTGTTAGATCCTGCTCTATGGTCTGGTTTGATTTTGTAGTCCAAATAATCCTGTACCATGACATTTCAGAGATAGTTGTACTTGGTGAGAAAATGCTTGTTAGACTTTTCCATGTTATCTTGAAATGTTCGACATGGGTGCGACACCAATGTTCCAGTCCAACGTGCTCAACCTGTATGAAGCAAGACACATGCTTCATTGTTCCAGACTTTAGATCTGACGGGTCCCACTGTGGATGGAATATGCTAAAAAAACCTACCATGTTGGAAGGTCACTTCCATCACTGGCCTAAAAAGATATGGTAAGTTAACGAATAAAATGACAACCCCCCAAAAAAAAAGCCAAAAGATTGGATGGCTATCCTCCAATATGGAAGATTAATGTGGCAGCTCCATCCACGACAGGTCCCATCAAACCATGATCTAGATCACAGAACCATGGGCCTCGCTTGGACAGACTATGCCCGACAGGACTCTGTTACTCACCTGTGTTAACTGAGCATACATTATTAAAATTCATCATCATCTATAGATATTCCATGTGGAAGTAAAATCAGATTTGAAACTAGCCAAACAGAACAAAAAGGATCAGGTAAGGCATACCATGCAAGAGAGTTGACAAGCTGCCCGCCGCAACATGGTCATAAACCAGGAGCTTCTCATCCTTGGAGTAGTAATAAGCACGGAGAGGCACAACATTGGGAAGCTGCCCAACCCGCCCCACAATCTCCATCTGCTGCTCAAACTCCCTCTTCCCCACCACCACCTCCTTCAACCTCTTCACCACCACAGTTGTCCCGTCCTCCAGTACAGCCTTATACGCTGTCCCACAACTCCCCTTGCCCAGAACTTCAGCCGAAGCCCTTAATAGATCCTCCAAATCAAAGTTATAAGAACAACCTTCGAAGAAAACCAGCTTGTTCTTCTCGGCCTCCTGTGCCCCACTCCCAAAGTCCTTGGGCTTCTCACTAGCGGCCTTTCCTTTGGAAACACCACTGCTTTCTCTATCCCTTTTTGTCAAACAGCAGAGCAATAGGACCAGTGCTAATAGAAACAGCAATGCGGATCCCCCAACTGCAATGGCAATGATAGCTGCAGTGCTGAGCTTCCTTTTAGAGCTCTTAATCTGAGTTGGTGGGGGTGGAGGTGGGATGATTGGAGAACATAGGATTAGTGGGGGCCCACATAAGAGAGGGTTTCCTAAGAAAGATGACTTGGGGAATTTTTGGAGGGAAATTGGGATTGAACCGTTGAAGTGGTTATAGCTCAAATTCAAACGCTTCAATCTTGGGAGGATGAGGTCAGGGATGGGACCAGAGAGGGAATTGTTTTGGAGGTTGAGTGCGGTGAGATGTGTCAGATTCTGAATGGAAGGAGGGATTCCGCCTCTGAAAGAGTTGAAGGAGAGATCAAGGAAGTTGAGGTCGGGGGAGAGAGATGCAGGGACATTGCCGGAGAGGTTGTTGTGTTGGAGGTAGAGGTAGTGGAGGGATGGAAGGGAAGAGATGTCTATGGGTAGGTTCCCACTGAGGCGGTTGGATCGGAGGCTAAGGACACGGAGGGAATCGAGTCTCCCTAGAGTGTTGGGCGGGAATGGGCCAGAGAGACCGACGGCAGGTAGTCGGAGAGCGATAACATGGGTCTTGTTAACATCGCACCTGATGCCAACCCAAGCGGAGCAGATAGGGGCAGATTCATTCCAGTTGAGCTTACGGCCATGGGGAACTGCGGAAGAGAAGCGGAGGAGGGCTTGCTTGTCAGAATTCAGGTCGCAGGTAGCTGGACGAAGGAGAAAAATTAGGAGGGAAAGGAAGGAGAGTGGAGTAAAAGAGAGAAATCTTAGATTTGGGTGTTTCATGGATGGTTGTGGAAGTTGTCAGTAGTTGTTTAAAAAGACATATTTGAATTCGAATGCAAGAATATGATATCAATTCTCATTAAGTAGTTACAGTTCTTCTCCTGATTCAACAACAACCAAAAAAAGGTATGGAATGGTATTTGCATTAGCTGATCAATGAGCAGAAATAAGCAAGATGATCTATTCAAGAGAAAAGAATAAAAATAAGAAGAAAAGAAACGAGAAGAGCATTGCAATGCCTATCTGCAAAGCATTTGTGGCAGAATGGCCCCGGCCCATTCACGTGGGGTCCATGTTGATCTTATGGCCCAACCGTGGATGGGGGATTCCGAAAGAACTTCCAATATCGGAAAATCCTACCCATACAATGTCCAACTTTACTTCTTGGCCATGGTACACTTTCTTTTCCTAGAAGAACGAACAAAGTGTTCAGGCCGGAAGCGGATTGACTGGTGTACCACACACCACCGATGTGGCTGATGTGTTGACGTCACCAAGTTCTGTGGGTCCCATCATGAGTTATGAGTTATACCCAAACCGTCCGTCTACTTGGTGAGCTCCTCCTAAGGCTTGAGCCGAAAAACAAGGCAGATCCAAAAATCAAGTGGACCGCAATGTAAAAGGTAATGAATAATTGAACGGCTGCCATTGAAAACCTTTTGGAGGTCACAGAAATTTTGGATCAATATTATATTTGTTTTTTCTCTTCATTAAGGTCTGTGTGACCTTATGAACAAATTGGATGGAAAGTAAACGTTACAGTGGGCCCTATGAATATTTTAACTATGAAAATCATTGTCCCACAGCTATTTGTGCTATTTGTGGTGTGGTCCGCTTGAGCCTTGTAAATTACTCATTTTTTAGATCATGATCTAAAATGATATCACAAAATGGATGAACGGTGTAGATATGATAAAGAGATATTGTTGGGACATGTAACTTTGATCTACTTTAAACCGTCGGTAGAACTTGGAGCTCGAGGGTTTAGGCCAGTCTCAAGAGATGCTTGGGACATCCCCATCATCAATGTTGGGCCCACAAGACCAACAATTTCGACCATTGAACCATGGACCCAACTGTAAGGATTGTTATTCTCTCTGCAATATGGAGGGAAATTGCCAACAGAACTTAAAAGGCAACAAGCCCACTTACAAAAAAAGGTAAGAATCTACAAAAGAAAATTAAAAGAGAAATAGGCCTTTTGTCCCCCAATAAGAGCATGAAATACATTTTGCATCCGTCGCGACTTAGAATCTTGCGTGTTTCACACGCCCCTGGGCCCAGATAATCCGATGGTTTGAATCGTCGGACTGTCATAAATAACCTATTAACAGATGGCCATGATTCAATGATGATTCTAACCTTCACTTTTTAGAATTGAATTAGGATACTTTGAAAATTCTTTTCACTGTTACAAATGCATCGACAGATAAGAGAGGGTCGCAATCATCGGTTCTGCGTAGGCGTAATTGCATTAGTATGACATGTATTGGATAGAGTTCCAAGGTATGAAAGGTTCATGTAATCCCAATGGGACGCAGCAGACGCTGGTTCCTGTGTCGCGACCCACATGGTAGAACACGTGCCTTCCATTCAGGTGGCAGAGATTAGAGCCGATCATCAAGCAGGCCTACGTCGAACTTGTCATGTACCAAAAATCAGGATATTGCACTCGTAAAGCTAAACGCACAAAAATGCTGAGTTTGGACCGTTGGAGTCTTTTCTCTAGCTGCCCAGTTTGACTAGCCTGATAAATAGACCAAGGTTACTTTTGGCCCACAGAATTATCAGAGTATGGCATACACGATGAATGGCCCGGATCTTTGACACGGGTCTGTCCTGTTCCCTTATATAACGGTCCTGGATCTTTGACACGTGTGATATCGGGCCGTTGCGAAATGTTAAAAATATAGACCAATTGACAAAAGATACTTCGATCGGCACTCTTAGACGTTGGGTCTGGACGTTTTCAAATGACACAACCGTTTATTTGATATGGCTCCATTTGGAAAGGGATGCTTTAAAAAAACAACGGCGAATATTTCAACCCATTGATAATACAAAATTATGGTGGCCGTTCATTTTCAAAGCAAAGGAGCTATAAATCATCCAAAAGTTGAAAAGGTCGAAGTGAAAGCTTTTATTTGTTGACTACCCACCATACAAATTACTACTCTTCGTACAAACGGTTCGGATGGTTCGAAAATGAAGGCTACAGTCTCGATGTAGGAAGTGGATCGCGTACCCTTGGAGGACGGACTCGGTCCTGGCATGGGCTCTGTGGGGCCCACCGTGATGTATGTGTTTTATCACTACCGTCCATACATTTTAACATATCATTTTAAGGCGTGAGACAGAAACGGAAGCTTATTAAAGGTTCAAGTGGGCCATACCACATTAACAAGTAGTATTGATGACACCACCGTTGGAACCTTCCTAGGGCCCACCATGATGTTTATTTGCCATCCAACCTGTTCATAAAGTCAAATAGACCTCAATGTAGCTTGATCAAAAACTTTTGTGACCCTAGGAAGTTTTCAATGGTAGGTGTTCAATCCCCACTTTTTCCTATGGTGTGGTTGAGCTTTGGATCTGCCTTAGTTTTAGGCTCATACCTTAAAAAATATGGTAAAAATGAATGGACGCTATGGATAAAACACACACATTACAGTGGGTCCCATAGACTTCCTACAAAGAACGATCCCTGCGAATGTATTGAATTCCAATGCGTCGCAACATGTGTGTGTGGTCTCCTGCGAACTATACTATAAGGAATTTATGTATGAGCCTTCACGTAAGCTGTAAGATGAAGAGAGTGGCTGAGATTCAGCTACACTGAGAGAATGAGTCTTAAAAAAATAATAAATTTTTTTTAAAAAAAAAAAAAGACTCCTACACTTATGAAAAGACTCTTGAAAAAAAAAAAAAAAAGGAAGAAAGACTCTCCTACACTTATGAAAAGACTCTTGGAAAAAAAAAAAAGAGGAAGAAAGACTCTCCTACACTTATGAAGAGATTCTTGAAATTGCAATCGGATTTCACGTGAAAGCCTTTCATTGGAAGATCTTGTGCAAGGATTATGTGTGGGGCCCACTATGATGTTTGTGATAAATCCAACCCGTCCATCCGTTTTTCGAAATCATTTTAGGACGTGACCAAAAATGAGGAGGATCCAAAATTTAAATGGGCCACATGAGAGGAAACAGTGGGGATTTAATGACCACCATTGAAACATTCATATGGCTACAAAAGTTTTGTATCGGTTTAAGTTCCCGATGTTTTTATTTCATCTCAGTGAGAATGACCTTATAAAAACGAATGAATTGGTTGGATTTCACACAAACATCATGGTGAGCCCTTGCAGTATGGTTCACAAGAGACCATTACTCTATATATATATATATATATATATATATATATATATATATATATATATATAGAGAGAGAGAGAGAGAGAGAGAGAGAGAGAGAGAGTTGGGGCATGTCTGACCCGATCCGGTAGATCCGACCTGATCTAACCCGAACAGACAGCATAGATCGGTGCGGATCGAGTAAGGCCATTCAGATCCGACGGTTTTTTGGATTGAGTTTCAATCATGGTAAATCCGATCCGATCCGACTCGGTCGCGTCCTATATGAGAAATAAAGGGATGGGGTTAAACCATTGCCCAAAAAAAAAAGGTGACGTGAGGGTAGTGGGTGACGCATTGATGAGGCCTGGGTTGGGCAGGCAGGCAGCCAGCTGTGGTTGGGTAAACTCCACTTCTCTCTCCTCTAAAATCGAACTGTGTACTGAGTCACTCAGTATGCTTTTATTATACCAAGCAAACTCTGTTGGCCCACCTTGAATTCATGTGGCTTATCCATGCCACCCATCCATTTTTTTATATCTCATTTTAGTCGTTAGGCCAAAAATTGAAACATATCCAAAGGTCAAGTGGGCCATACCACAGAAAAGTGGGAATAATTATTTCCACCGTTGAAACCTTCTTAGGGTCCACGGTAACGTTAATTTATCATCCTACCTGTTCATAAGATCATAAGAACAAGGATGAAGGGAAAAAACAAATATCAGCTTGATACAAAAAAGTCTGTCCACCTAAAGAATTTTAAAATGGTAGATGTTCAATTCATACTGTTCCCTGTGGTGTGGTCCACTTGAGCTTTGGATATTCTTTATTTTCGGTCCCATTTATTAAAATTAAATTATAAAACGTATGGATGGAGTGGATAAAATAAACACATCATGTTGAGCCCCACATAGTTTACTCAAGACGCACACAATCCGCTTCCCTCCCCTATGCCCAAATCTCCCTGCTGCCTATAGTCCCTACCAAGTAGGTTGGAAACAAATCGACTACTCCCTCTGCCACCAGCCAATGGTGAATGTTCGGTGCTCTGTGTAACCCGGACTCAGTCTTGGATTGGATCGAGTTCAAATCAATTATTGAAAAATTCGAATCGAGTCGAGCTGGACCAATCTAGTCCCACCTATATATATATATATATATATATATATATAAGAAAAAGTCGTCAATTTCTATTAATCAGAGTAGGTTAAGACATCAAATCCCGAAAACATTTTTTTTTTTTTAAAAATCTTAACCTCTTTTTTACCCGATCAGAAATTGCTAAAATCAAATGGTTAATATGCTGATGTGCCCATTTCGTACAAGTGAGATCCATGTTCGATTATGAAGACCATTGATTTTATGTGAACCAATGTAGATGCATAAACTGAACGGAGAAGATAAGCGAACCACTGGTTCCATTTGTACAATGCATCAGGACACCATTCACGTTATCAATGCTCTACAATGCTTTCTTTGATTACCTGATTGGTAACTTTTCGTTCACACGCAAAATAATATACAGGTAACAAGAAAAATAGTAGGAAATATTCAGACTGCACCCACGTACTTCTATTTCAATAATGGGTCCGATGAAACCATGGCCGGATAATCAGAACCATTCATCTTCGGGGGAATATCTTAGATGGACAAGGTCATACAGACGGTTGCTTTTGACCACCAATAGCTGGCCCTTTGAAGTATTGACCGTGTAGTTTTCATCTCTAGGTCTAAATGCTACTGATCAATAGTTGGAATCATCTAGACCGAGTTACATTTTTGGAACGCAGCCAATCTGGAATCATCTAGATCTCTATAAGTAGGCCCAATTCAGAGGTTAAAAAAACGAAGTCCGTGCGGCGATGGGCTTGAAAAGCTGAACTATTTTTGAAAGCACAAAACTTGTTGGAGCTAGAGGTGGGCATCAAGTCGAGTTGGACCCGATTGGTCCAACTCGGCTCAATCCGAATTTTTCAATAATTGATTCGAACTTGATCCGGGACCGAGTCCGGGGTAAGCTAACTCGATCCGATCCGACGCATTACTGGCCTAACCCAAACCGAGTCCGACTTGGTTAGAGAAACCGAGTCGGATTGGGTTGGGTACGGTTCAGATCGGGTCTTCTGTTTTTTTTTTTTTTTTTTTTTAATTGAAATTATTATTATTTTTTTTAAGAAATATGAAACACATACATCATGGTCCACAGAGCACCGACCATTCGCCATTAGCTGGTGGCAAGGGGAGTAACCAATTCGTGTCCAACCTACTTCGTAGGGACCCTTGGCAGCGGCCAGATTTGGGCAGATGAGAGGGAAGCGGATTGCATGCGTACTTAGTAAACTATGTGAGGCCCAACATGATGTGTTTATTTTATCCACTCTGTCCATACATTTTATAATTTAATTTTAATAAATGGGACCAAAAATAAAGAATATCCAAAGCTCAAGTAGACCACACCACAGGGAACAGTATGAATTGAACATCTACCGTTTTAAAATTCTTTAGGTGGACAGACTTTTTGTATCAAGCCGATATTTGTTTTTCCCCTTCATCCTAATTCTTGTGATCTTATGAACATGTAGGATGACAAATGAATGTTAATGTGGACCCTAGGAAGGTTTCAACAGTGGAAATAATTATTCCCACTGTTTTCTGTGGTATGGCCCACTTGACCTTTGGATATGTTTCAATTTTTGGCCCAACGGCTAAAATAAGATTTAAAAAAATAAAAATAAAAATGGATGGGCGGTGTGGATAAACCACATGAATTCAAGGTAGGCCAACAGAGTTTACTCGGTATTAGGGCTGTTCACGAGTCAAGCTAGCTCGAAAAGCTCGCTCGACTCGGCTCGAGTCAGCTCGGATTGACTCGGCTTGAATGGCCGATTCGAGCCAAGCCAAGCTAATTATTTGAAGCTCGAGTTGAGTTCAAGCCAAGTTCGACCATGGGGCATTTCAACTCGACTCGACTTGAACTCGACTCAACTCGAAGCTCGAACTTGAGCTCGACTCGGCTTGATTAATAAATATATTAAATATTATATATATATATATATATATATATATATATATATATATATATATATATATATATATATAATATTAATATAAGTTTTAAGTTTAAACTTAAAAATAAAAAAATAAAAAACAAACCCTAGAGTCTCTCGACCACACGCACCCCCTTCCCTTTCCCTTTCTTCTCTTTCCCTGCACACTCCCAGCCGCACGCCCGCCCCGACCACCACCACCAGTTTTCATTTCAACTCTACAATAGTATGATTTCAATCTCTTGAGATCTACTTCTTAGGCGAGAAACCCAAGAAATTCGAGATAGGTTCTTCTCAGATTTGTTAGAGCTTCAAGGAAATCCAATGATCTGATTGGCTAGAGCTCTTTACTTGGATTTCTGATCTATGTTCTGCTTTGTTTTTTTTCTAGTACTTGGATTTCTGCTGGTGGAAGAAGATCAAGAACAGATCAATTCTTACGGGTTTCCTCATCCGATTCGAAGCCTTGTTTGGTTTTTTCATCGGGTTTTGCTTTGATTCTCTTAAGATTTTTGAATTTTTTATCAATGGAGGAGGATCAAGAACAGAATCCATTACTCTCTCATCCAACAAGCTCGAGCTCGACTCAAACCACTAGCTCGACTCGAACTCGACTCGACAGCTTTGGCAAATAAGCCAAGCTTCAATGTTGAGCTCGAGGCCAAGCTCGAGCTCGAGCTCGAACTCGAGGACATCATGGACAAGCCAAGCCAAGCTTGGCCCACCTCGACTCGACTCGGCTTGATGCCCACCTCTACTCGGTATAATAAAAGCATACTAAGTAACTCAGTACACAGTCCGATATTAGAGGAGAGAGAAGTGGAGTTTACCCAACCACAGCTGGCTGCCTGCTCGCCCAACCCAGGCCTCATCAATGCATCACCCACTGCCATCACGTCACCTTTTTTTAGGAAACGGTTTAACCCCATCCCTTTATTTCTCATATAGGACCCGACCGAGTCGGATCAAATCGGATTGGATCCCGGATCGGATCGGTCCGAATTGACCACGATCCAAACTCGATCCGAAAAACTGTCGGATCTTAATAGCCCTACTCGATCCACACTGATCCAAGCCGTCGGTTTGATTTGGTTCGGATCGAGTCAGACATGCCCAACTCCAGATCGAGCCATGCTAAGCCAAAGCCCAACCTGTGGGCCAAGCTAACAAGTCCAAACTTGGTCTAGAGTTGGGTCAGGCTCGTCACGAATGGTCAGTAAGGTTGTCATGGATCGGGACCTATATTACACATACCTGGGCTTATTACTTTCGGATCTTCCCGAGTCAGGGTCCAATCAGGTTAAGGTAACCACCAACTCTTTGGATCTAGGATTAAAGTTGGTTTCAAGATAAATAATATATATACAATGTGATTATTAAAACTAAGTGGACCCGATCTGATTTAACCAAGTAAATTATATATATATATATCTATATATATATATATATATATATATATATATATATATATATATATATATATATATATAAACCTGTTACAATCAGGTCGGGTCCACGAGAAAGGTGGGGCACTGTTGTTTGTACGGAATGGAATCCAACCAGTCACCAAAGGTTGACTAATCTGTGGATCTGGGAGATAAGAAAAGTTATACAGAATCCCCATTGATGTAGAGCGGGTCATGGACACTTTTATGGCCAAGATGGATCAGAAAAGGTCCGATTTGATATGGAGATGATCTGGACCATCAGAACTTAAAATGGATATATCTCGCAAACCGGAATGAGCTATCAGACGTACCATATATGATTTTCGGATACGAAGAGCTACTTTAGCCACCTAACCCGCTATGCCGGGTTGCTCATACCAAATATGTGACATAACGGTGGAATTCCTATTTTAATTTCATTTTTACCATTTATAGTAAGAGCTTAGAAGACGAGCCCGTCCTCACGCTACCTGACTGTGGCACACCGTGATTAAAGTTGGGTAGAAACTGACAGATCCAACCCGATCTGATCCGAATCGATTCGAACTGAAGGTTAGAATCGGGTTGAATCGAGTTGGTCCAGTCAAATCCGACAGTAAAATCGGATCGAGTTCGGATCAATAGTCAATCCGAACCGATTCGATTCAATTTGCACAATGTTTATTATAATGTTGTCCACTTGAGATTGGGATATACCTCATTTTTTGTTTAATACCATAAAATGATCTAAAAAATTAGATGGACGACATGGATGAAATAAATACATTATGGTGGGGTCCACAAAGCACCGACTACCCACCATTGGCTGGTGGCAGGGGGAGTAGCTAATCTGTCTTCTCACCCCTGGGTATAAGAGGGCAGGCACCAAATGGCAAAGCGACGTTGGCTATACCTCTTTTTCGAATCGAATCTACTGCAACACTGATTTCACGCGGAGCGTAAAACATCCAAGCTACGTGGGGCCATCCATGTTCTAAATGTAAAATCTACTCCATCAAAAAGGTTAGAAATAATATATTAACTGTACATAATGAATATTATTTTTAATAAATTCTCCATAAGGACATACCAAAGAGAACAATGTAAAATTACATCAAGAACACTTAAGTTCATATATTGTGCTTTCAGAGTTTTTTATCAGTCTGATTTTTACATATTTTATTCATCCTAGATATTTAAACCTGATTAACGGTTTTGATGATATATAAACCCCAAGTTAGCTCCACAAATAAACCTGTAGTTGGAATCTCTTTCTCAATCCTTCCTCTGCTATAGCTCACTTGAGGTTTATATAATTCTAAATTTTTACTAAATAATCTAATAAATAGAATAACACTTGATGGACGCATTGGATTTTAAATTTAAGATATGGTGGGCCGCAAATATCTTTGGTGTTCTACGCAGTGGGTTTAAACAGGTGCTGCGGACGACACCCATCCAACTTTTTCTCCTCTTTTTGGAAAAACCGCCTTCTTTCTCTATGTTGCCAGATTGCGTCTGACCGACAGCTGATCTTTCTCCCAAGAATGGTAGTCCACGTGACTACGAATGATCTTTTACCCACAATGCTACATCCTCGTAGCCAGAACCGTTCATACCAAGGGCCTCACTAGAATGGGCCATGATCAAGGAAATTGGAAACGTCGTAGCCATCCGATCAGTGGATCTCAGGTTGCCAAGTGGAATAGGTGGTATTATTACCATAACCTTTGCTTCTCTTGGAAACGGCGTAGCCATCCGATCAATGGATGCAATGTTAACATCGTAGTGCATCCTTTGTGGGGCCCATTGGATGAACGGCTCTAATATCTAAGAGTTGTTTGGGAACATTTGAAGGGTGTATGACCTGCATGCTATCATAACACGACTACTTCTCTCTCACCTACTTTATCCGCTACTTTTCTTTTTCTCGTATTCCTACACGCCAGCTAACTTCTACTCGCAGTCGTAGGATGCGGGTTTCAAGTGAAAGCCTTTCACACGAAGATTTTAAATGGGATGTTAAGTGGGTCCCACCGTGATGTTTGTGATAAATCCAGACCGTCCATCCGTTTTGGGAGCTCATTTTAGGACATGCGGCCAAAAATGAATTGTATCCAAAACTCAAGTGGCCCTTGCAAGAGGAAACAATGTAGATTCATTGAAGATTCGATTTGAACTGTACCTAACCTGATTCGACTCGATTTTTCTGACCGAGTCAAACTCGGTTCGGGTCAGGTCAGCAGTGCAACAGATTGGGTCGAGTCAGAGGACTCAGACTCGGTCCCGGATTGGATCGAGTTTACGTCGGGTGTTGAAAATTTCAGACCGAGTCGAGTTGGGCCCAACCCAGTCCGACTCGACTCGATGCCCACCTCTAATCGTGATCAATCTGCCTTACTGACGCAGGGGATGACGTGAGGTCGAGCACCGTCTTCCTCAAGAGGATAACTATTCCGAATCCACGGAACTTCTCTGGACTCCTCACAGAGACTTCTCGAATCCACGAGGAAAGAAAACAGAAAATAAAAATAAATTCTAATAAATTTGAAATCAATTAATGAATGAATAAAAACGAGTTCACAACCCTTTAAATAGGGGTACCAAGCAATGGGAAAGAAATCAGAATCAAACTACAACTAAAACTCCTAGAATTCGCGACTTACTATAAATAGTAAACTTACTATTTATAGACGGTCGTGATGTCTACTAGTGCGCAAGGTTTTCGGCCAAAAATAGTAAGTGTCCTATTTGGCTTCACCAAACCGTTCTCCTAATTATTCTAAGCTCTTTTCATGTTGGGCGCAACTCGTTAAGCCCGACGGATGAAGAGTTATAATCAAACTAAAACTTACTATTTATAGTAAAAATGAAATTAAAACAGGGAAACGACCGTCGATCAAGGGGTTTTTTTGCAATTCCGGGCTGCATAACCCAGCATAGCTAGGTTGGTTGGCTAAAGTAGCTTGTTCTACTCCAAAATCATATATTTTACGTCAGATAACTCATTTCGGATTGCGAGATACGCCCGATCTAAGGTCCGATGGTCCGGATCACTTCTGTCGTCGACTGGGCCTTTTCTGATCCATCTTGGCCATGAAACTGTCCGCGACCCGCTCTACATCAGTCCCCTCCACTTCAAAAGAACTCGTCCTCGAGTTATTATCCTGCGCTGGTTCATGATACCCCTGCGCTGGTTCATGATACTCGGTCAGGTCTGCGACATTGAAAGTCCGTGAGATTGCCATGTCATCTGAAAGATCAACAACATAAGCGTTGTTATTGATCTTTCGGATGATTGGTACCGGTCCAATCTTTTTATTCTTCAACTTGTTGTATGTTCCAGTCGAAAATCGTTCTTTGCGCAGATGAATCATTACTTGGTCGCCCACCTCGAACACTTTTTGTCGCCGATGCTTGTCCGCTTGCTCCTTGTACTTTTCGTTCAAGGCATGTAGCTTGGTTTGTACCTCCGCATGAATGCCCATGATCTTGTCAGTCATATGTTCTGTTGTAATGCTCATGCCTGGAACCTTGGGCAGAGGGACCAAGTCTAGTGTGTGGCGAGGTACTCATCCATAAATAACCTGAAACGGGGATTTTCTTGTCGAGCGGTTCACCATGTTGTTGAATGTAAACTCCGCTTGAGGCAAGGCTAAATCTCACTGCTTCCGTTTTTCTCCTGAAATACATCGAAGGAGGTTTTCCAACGTGCGATTCACAACCTCAGTTTGACCGTCAGTCTGTGGGTGGTAGGCGCTGCTGAACTGAAGTCGTGTATCGAATCGAGTCCACAAAGTCCACCAAAAGTGGCTTATGAACTTCATGTCACGGTCAGAAGTAATAGTCTTGGGAACCCTATGTAGCCGCACAATTTCTCTAAAGAATAGATTCGTCACATGTGTTGCATCAAGAGTCTTCTTGCATGGAATAAAGTGTGCCATCTTGGAGAAACGATCTACTACCACGAATACCGAATCCATGCCGCGTTGTGTTCGTGGGAGACCAAGCACGAAGTCCATAGATAAATCCTCTCAAGGGTCGCCAGGCACGGGTAACGGGGTGTAGAGGCCCGTATTATGAGATTGCCCCTTAGAGGTCTGACAAATATAACAACGTTGGACTACTTTTCCCACATCACGTACCAATTGCGGCCAGTAATACCGTTCTTCACAAGAGCTCGCGTGTTGTCTCGCTCAAGGTGTCCATTGAGGTCACCTTCATGTAGCTCTTAAATTATCTGTTCTCTTACCAAACTATTTAGGATGCACAGTCGATTTTCCTTGAAAAGGAACCCGTCTTGCATATGTAAGTCGCCGGGGTGACCTTCTTGGCATCTAACCCATGCGTCCTTGAAGTCGTCGTCATCGACATATGTCTTTGAGGCGCTCGAACCCGACAACCTCATTGTTCATAGTGACTAACAAAGTTGCACGGCGACTCAGTGCATTAGCTACTTTGTTTTGTTGCCTTGACTTATGTTGTAGTACGAACGTGAATTCCTGCAAAAACGAGATCCATCTAGCATGCACACGGTTAATGTTAGCTTGACTATTAATGAATTTGAGAGCTTGATGGTCTGTGTAAAGTATGAATTCCCTTTGAATCAAATAATGTCGCCAGTGCCGTAGTGCCTGGACCACCGCGTATAACTCGATCTCATATGTAGACCACTTCTTGCGTGCATCGCTAACTTTCTCGCTGTAGAAGGCTACCGGTCTACCTTCTTGAGACAAAACTCCCCCAATTCTGACATATGATGCATCACATTCGACTTCAAACAGTTTGTCAAAGTTGGGAAATACAAGAACCGGGGTCGTGGATAATCTGTGCTTGATTTCGACAAAGCTCCTGTCGGCTTCGTCAGTCCACTAAAACTGTCATTTCTTCATGCAATCTGTGATTGGTGGCACAATGGTATTGAAATTTTTTACGAACCGATGATAAAATGTCATCAGTCCATGAAAACTTCGCACTTCGTGAATATTTGTAGGAATCGGCCATTCTCTGATTGCCTTCACTTTTTCCTCATCCACCTGAATGCCTGTGGATGTTACGACAAAACGCAGGAACAATAGGCTATTAGTCATGAAGCTGCACTTTTTTAAAATTGAGATACAGTTTATTTTTAGTGAGCACTTGAAGGACCTTCTTGAGGTGTTCCATATGGGTGGTTTCGTCTTGACTGTATATCAAAATATCATCGAAGTAAACCATAACGAACCACCTAATGAAAGGTTTCAGAACTTGGTTCATTAATCTCATAAATGTGCTAAGCGCATTCGAAAGACCGAAGGGCATGACCATCCATTTGTATAATCCTTCTTTCGTCTTAAAAGTCGTTTTCCACTTATCACTGACCGTATTCGAATCTGATGGTAGTCGCTCCTTAGGTCCAATTTAGAGAATATTTTTGCACCCTTTAGCATGTCCAGCATATCGTCCAACCGTAGTATAGGAAACCTGTATTTTATGGTGATTTCGTTGATAGCTCGGCTGTTGACACACATGCGCCAACTCCCATTTTTCTCTGGAGTTAATAGATATGGTACAACACATGGACTCATGCTCTTTCGAATAAGACCCTTACGGATCAACTCTACTTTTTCCTACAGAATCTCGCACTCATTCGGACTCATTCAATAATAAGGACGATTAGGTAAACTGGACCCAGGGACAAAGTCGATATGATATTAGATATCCCGCATGGGGAGGAACCCATCGGGAAGATCATTGGGCCAGATTTCTTTGAATTCATATAGCAGGGGTCTTAGTCTTTCAGGGATGATGGTAGGCTTGAGTTCTTCCCCTTTTACAATTAATGCATAAGTCTGTCCTGTTTCTTTGGATTCTTCCACGAAGTCCCGTATGGTTAAGAAAAAATGGCCCTCCACTTTAGAAGTTTCAGGTGGTCCTTTTGGATCCATATGGGCCAATATGGTCTTCCGGCCGTCCTTGACGAAGATATATATGTTATCTCTCCCTTTATGAGTGACGTTACGGTCAGATTGCCAAGGTCGACCGAGTAGTATGTGACATGCTTCCATGTCAACCACATCGCTTACTACTTCATCCTTATAATGTTTGCCAATTGAAAAGGATATGGTGCACTGTTTAGTTACCTTTGTTTCGTTGACCTTCTTGATCCAACCGATTATATATGGAGAGGGATGGCGCTCCATTTTCAAATGTAATTTTTCCACCATGACCTTGGAGACGATGTTCTCGCTGCTCCCGCTGTCAATGATCACGTCACAAACCTTTCGATTCACCGTACACCTAGTGCGGAAGATGTTATGTCACTGTGGATGCACTTCTTTTCTTGGCGCATATAATAGTCGCCTCATGACGAGCTACTCGCCGTGATCTTCCTAAACGCAACCTGAATCATCTGCCTCATCCTCGGTGGTATGCTCCTGTTCTTCAATATCTAAATCTTCATAAGCGTTATCAACACTACCATCATTGATGGCAAGATTCGCCACTTTTCGCTGGAGACAAGTATTTGATAGGTGTCCCGGTTGGCCACAACAATAGCAGTTGTCGGGCCTTCGCCTAGCATAGGGGTTCGAGATTCTACTTGGACCAGCAGCAGTCGGTATGCCCCTTTAGGGTCTAGCTTGCCCGCTTCCCTAATCTCGGTTCTCCTACATAGGAGGTTGAGTGCGTACTCCTACGGGCTCCTTCCCCTTGGGCTGTGGAGTTCTCTGGGGCGGAACTGCCACAGGGACCCTTGCAATAGGATAGGTCCGTATGTTAGGACGTTCAAGTTGCGCTTCTGCCCAAGTAGCCAACTTGATTGCATTATTCATTGTCCAAACAGACTGCATCTGGACCCGATCCTAGATAGTCATACGCAATCCACTGTTGAATCGGGCAACTTGCTGCGATTCAGTCTCAACCAAATCGTTATGCGCCGCCAAGCGGTAAATTTCTTCTGCGTATTCTCTCACCGATCGACTAACCTGTCAACAATTTTGGTATTATTGGAATAATACCTGATCGTAATCGCTAGGGAGGAATCGAGCACGTGGTAGCTACTACATCCACTGCCAGGTGCGGATTGGTGCTTTCATCTGCCTAGTTCGCGTGAGTTGCAGTTATTCTCACCAAGCTGAAGCTCCTCCTTTTAACTTGTAGGCAACAAGCTTGACCTTCTTTGATTTAGGGATGTCCATATAGTCGAAAAATCGCTCAACTTCAGAAAGTCAATCGAGGAAATCCTCAACGTGTATTTGGCCTTTGAAGCTAGGAATATCAACTCGCATCTTGAATTCTCGATCCGTTCGATCTACTCGATCGCCGCCTTGTCTGGGGTGTTGGAAAATTATGTCGTCGATTTTCTCATCACTGGAGCCCCCTTCCTCAGGAATGACCCTTGGATGCACTGCCGATACTATCTTGCGATCAGGACGATTACGAGTTTCAGCAATTGGCGGTGGAGGATTACCACCAGGAACACGGAGTTGCCTTAGGTTTTTCGCCAAGAGATCCGCTATGCAGTCGATGGAAGCCTACAGCCCTTGCATGGCTTGCCGATTCTCTCGTTGCGCTACTTCGAAAGCTGCCGCCGTTAAAGGTAAATTCCCTGGAGCACTGTCCATGAGATTGTTGTCCGTCCTGTCGTTAGAAGCCATCAATCCGAGGAGAAACCTCACTTTGATACCAAACTGACGCAGGGGAGGACGTGAGGTCGAGCACCGTTTTCCTCAAGAGGATAACTATTCCGAATCCACGAAACTTCTCTGAACTCCTCACAGAGACTTCTCGAATCCACGAGGAAGAAAGCAGAAAATAAAAATAAATTCTAATAAATTCAAAATTGATTAATGAATGAATAAAAACGAGTTCACAACCCTTTAAATAGGAGTACTAAGCAATGGGAAAGAAATCAGAATCAAACTACAATTAAAACTCCTAGAATTCGTGACTTATTATAAATAGTAAACTTACTATTTGTAGACGGTTGTGATGTCTACTAGTGCGCAAGGTTTTCGGTCAAAAATAGTAAGTGTCCTATTTGGCTTCACCAAACCGTTCTCCTAATTATTCTAAGCTCTTTTCACGTTGGGCGCAACTCCTAAAGCCCGACGGATGAAGAGTTATAATCAAACTAAAACTTACTATTTATAGTAAAAACGAAATTAAAACAGGGAAACGACCGTCGATCAAGGGGTTTTTCACAATTTCGGGCTGCGTAACCCGGCATAACTGGGTTGGTTAGCTAAAGTAGCTCATTCTACCCCAAAATCATATATTTTACATCAAATAACTCATTCCGGATTGCGAGATACGCCCGATCTAAGGTTCGATGGTCCGGATCACTTCTGTCGTCGACTGGGCCTTTTCTGATCCGTCTAGGCCATGAAACTGTCCGCGACCCGCTCTACATCACTTATACACCTTCCATCCTCTTTAATAGTTCATTGATCCTAAAAATGAAACAGATCTAAATCTTAGGTGGACCACACCATAGGAAATAATGGTGATTGATTAAAAACTTCTCTTGGGTCATAAAAGTTTTGGATCAAGTTAATATTGGTGGTCCCTTCAAGTCTTTGTGACCATATCAACAAGTTGAATGGCAAATAAACATTTCGTTAGCCACGGAGAAGTTTTTAATGGTGGGTATTCAATCACTATTGTTTTTTGGGGTGTGGTCCACTTAAGATTTGGATCTACTTCATTTTCGTATCATGCCCTAAACTGAGCTGTCAAAACCAATGGATGGTAGGATCCACCGAAAATGTTGGGCATGGCTTCGGTGGAGCCAGTATCCACCATGATGGGTGGGTTCCTGATATAGAGCGGGTTGCGGACACTTTCATGGCAAAGATGGACCAGAGAAGGTCTAGTTGGAGACAAAAAAGATCTAGACCATCAAAACCTTAAAATAATCATATCTCACAAACCAAAACAAGTTTTACTTCATATCATATATAAATTTGGGTTAGGAGAAGCTATTTCACCCAACCAACCCAGCTTCACTGGGTTGTCCACGCCGGATTTGCGAGATTACATCATATCGATAGTTAAAAGTTCATCCCTTGAGTTGTAGGGGCTATGCCCAACATGAAAATGGCTTTAAAAACATTTGGAAAATAATGTGATTAGGCCAAATTGGCCAAAATCGACACTTAGTACTTTTGGCCCAGGAAGATAGTGATCGACCTCATCACATCCCTCCCTGCTTCCCTAACCATGGGGCCCACCTGGATGCATGTTCCTTGTATCCACGCCATCCATCCATTTTGAAAACTCATTTTAGGACAGTATCCTAAAGTTAAGCAGATCCAAATCTCAAGTGAACCATGATATAGGAAACAGTGGTAATGGACCCTTAAAAACTTCCGTGGGTTACAAAAGTTTTGGATCAAACTGACATTTGTGCGGTCTCTTCGTCCAGGTCTTTGTGGGAAACGGATTGGCTACTCCCCCCGACACCAGCCCCAGAGCAGCTGGTGGTCGGTGCTCTGTGGGCCCATCATGATGTATGTGTTTCATCCATTCCATCTATCTATTTTTCTAGGTCAATTTATGGTAATACACAAAAAATGAGGTATATCCCAATCTCAAGTGGACCACATTACAGGAAACAGTGTTGAATGAACTTTGACCGTTAAAAAGTTTTTGGGGGCCATAAAAGTATTGGATCAAGTTGATCTTTGTTTTCTCCCTTCATCTGGGTCTTTATGACTTAATAAACGGATTGGATTTCAAATAAACAGTACATTAGGCCTTAGGAGGATTTAAATGATGGATATCCAATCACTAATTTTTTCCTGTGGTGTGATCCATTTGAGATTTATATCCCTCTCATTTTTGGGATAAAGACATAAAATGATATTTTAAAATAGATGAACGGAATGGATGAAACACATACATCATGGTGGGGCCCACAGAGCACCGACCATCAGCTCCGGGGCTGGTGTCAGGGGGAGTAGCCAATCCGTTTCCGTCTTTGTGACCTGGTCAAAAGGTTGGACGGTAAATAAACATTGTGGAACCCATGAGGTTTTTTATTGTTGGAATTCAATCAAAACTATTTCCTATGGTATGGTCCACCTAAGATTTGGATCTGCTTCATTTTTTGGATCATGCCACAAAAGGAGCTATCAAAATGGATTCACAGTTTGGATGTAACGCACATAGATCACAGTAGACTCCAAAGTTAGGGATCCACCCAAACCGCGCCCCCAAGCCGATCGCAAGCGAGAGCGGATTAGGCGAGACCCTGGCCTGGTCCTTACCTTGGGCTGACCTTGATGTATGTAATATGTATCCAAGCCGTCCATCCATTTTTCCAGATCATTGTAGGACATCATCCCAAAAATGAAGTAGATCCAATTATCAGGTGAACCATACAATAAGAAACAGTGGTGATTGACAGTCTTACCATTAATAAATTCCTAGGACATACCTTAATGTTTCCCTTGTGTTTATTTACCATCCAATCTATTGATAAGGTCACATAAGCCTGGATGAAGGGGGAAAACAAATATCAGCTTGATCCAAAACTTTGGTGGCACGTTAATGGTCAATCAACACTGTTTCTTGTGGTATCGTCCATCTGATAATTGGATCTGCTTCATTTTTGGGATAATGCCCTAAAATGATCTGAGAAATGGACGGCGTGGATATATAATACATACATCAAGGTGGACCCCACGGTAAGGGCGGCACGTCTTGGGTAAGGCCGGGGCGTCACCTAATCCGCTCTCAGCCCAAGGACTGTCTCGTAGGAATGCTGATCCAGCCGGAAGCGGACTGCGTTGGGTGCTACACCCACCCACCTCCGTGGTGTGTTGACGTGGTAAAGTTATGTAAGTTTTACAGTGATGTGTGTTGTATCCAGACCGTCAATCCATTTTAGGTAATGAGCCAAAAATATGGCAGATACAAAGCTCAAGTGTACCACATCACAGAAATTAGTACTTATGAAACGCCTACAATTGAAAACTACTTGGGGCCACAAAAGTTTGGAACCAAGCTGATATTTGTGTTTTCCGGTTTGTGTAATCTTATGAATGGGTTGGATGGTAAATAATCATCATGGTGGACCTCAAGAATGTTTTAACCGTGAGCGTCATTGTCCCTACGGCTTTCTGTGGTGTGGTACACTTGAGCTTTGGATCTTACTTATTTTTAAGCTTACCCTAAAATAGTCTTGAAAAATGGATGGACGGTGTGGATATAACATATACATTACAGTAGGCCCACAGAACTTTGCCACGTCAACACCACAGGTGTCGGTGGTTCATGGCACGCCACGCAATCGGCTTCCGATCCAGCCATCACATGGCCGTGAATTCGTAAGGTCATAGGTGGATGTCCTCTCTATGGTTTGGCCCGCGTGATGATTGTATAGACATAGCTATCGGGGCATTCCCTCATTACCGTGGGAACCATTTCATGCACGGGTATGATGGTACGCACTACAAGTAAATGAACCTCCCATTAATACGAGGTCATGGGTTTGAGTACCCACTTGGGTGAAATCCCAGTGTGTCGGGTGTTGGATAACTCTTACGCCCATGTAAATAAGCTTTACACGCAGCGGATCAAAAGTAAGAGAACACGGAAGTGGATATCCACGCCGCTCTAGTAGACCACACAGATGCGATTGAAGTCCCACCATTAAGGGCCTGTTTGGCCGGGCAGATTGGATGGGATTGGAAGATAGATCCCGGAATTGGCCAAGCATGCCAAACAGACACGGGATCCCGGGGGATAGCAATCCCATGTATCTCAAGACAATCCACTGACACCATCATTACCTTTAAATCCCATCCCATCCACCCTAGTCCCTTCAAAATTGCCTGGGACGTGTTTGGTTCGAGGGATTGAAAGGGATTGGAAGGTTTAATCCTGGGATTGGCCGGGCGTGCCAAACAGACCCGATATAGCAATCCCATAGATCTTGCACCAAACCACTGACGCAGCTATCATTACCTTGAAATCCATGCAATCCACTCTAATACCATCCAATCCCATCAGATTGGACGGTATTAGAGTGGATTGCACGGATTTCAAGGTAATGATAGTTGCGTCAGTGGATTGGTGCAAGATCTATGGGATTGCTATATACGGTCTATTTGGCACGCCCGGCTAATCCCGGGATTAAACCTTCCAATCCCTTTCAATCCCTCGAACCAAATACGTCCCAGGCAATTTTGAAGGGATTAGGGTGGATTGGATGTGATTTAAAGGTAATGATGGTGATGTCAATAGATTGTCTTAAGATCCATGGGATTGCTATATCCCGGGATCAGGATCCCGTGTTTGTTTGGCACGACTGGCCAATCCCGAGATCTATCTTCCAATCCCTTCCAAGTTGCTCGGCCAAACAAGCCCTAAAACCTGTGGGCAGTAGAGGATTTGGATCAATCTGATATTTACGATTTTCCTTCATCGATGTCCATATGACCTTGTGAATTGGTTCGATAGCAAATAAACAGCACACACTCATTTTCAATGCCTTGATCAACTAATGAAAATTCAATCTCCTTTCGACATTATGCATTATGTTATTAATGCGAATGCACATACCTATATGCATGCTTTTAGAGGAGCAAATCGAAGGATGCCACGTGGTCATGATTAACATAGTAATTAATGAGGCGGTGTGTCGGCGTCTATAAAAGATCCACCAAAAGAATGTATTATATCACAGATATGGTTATGATACACTTGACAAGGTCGTTCCTCACAGTCATTCCAAGATAAGAGATCTTCCCAGAGACATTCAAAAAGTTTGTGACGTTCAAGAAGGTTTTGAATATCTGAGGATTTGACCTTCATACAAGCAAATCTAGTTATGGTTCGAACCCAAATCGAGAGAGAATGGATATCAGCCAAGTTAAGTCCCAAGCCGTACATTAATCGGAATTAGGAGAATGGGAGTCCTCAATGAAAAATCTGATTTGTTCGATAACAAATTAGTATCTGGTGGATCCTGTCCATCTATTCCCTCCATCACTCCAAACAATCAAAGAACAGGACCCAAGGTTAAATGCAGGAAAATGTTTGATTGGGTCATGCAGATGCATGATGATGATCGATTTGAGGTCTGAGATCAACCCTAAAGGTTCCTCTGATTGATCTTAAATCCAATTAGTGAGTCACAAAGATCTCTATGAGGGGATCAGCTATGAAAAGAAGATCTAAGAAGTCAGCAGTTCTAGATTTATCTAGAGTCCTTCCTATTCAGAATGCATGTTGTAAACATAAAGGATCCAAGATTATAAAGGAAACCCCGACAAGGGTTTGCCGCCTTGACAAGTTATAAATGGAGCACGCGAAGATGAGCTTGAGGCCCCATGTCAAACACATCTAGTTTTCCATTTATCTTTCATTTATTATCTTTTATCTTAGCATAGTCAAGCCTAGTTTAAGCATAGATCGCTACTATCCAACATACACTACTACAGTACCGTAGGATTAGATTAAATGTACACGACCCTAAATTGTTGGATTCCAATCAACTAGTTCTTACTTAGGCAATCACACATATTCGGTCATATCCCACTGACCATTTGCCTTGATCATCTATTCTAACAGACAGGTTAGGTATTTATCTTTCGATTGCTTATTTTTCTAGGATGCTTTCAATACTTTGTTGATTATAATCAGTCACATATTCAATTAATGAAATTGATATTGTTCAGCATTCTTATTTATTTATTCATCTTCATTCTTTTAAAAATGTGCTGCGATTGTACTGGTGCAGGAATAAATCCTTAGATACAAGGCAAAAAGAATCCATTCAAAAAGACTAACCCTACCCTTTCACAAGTTGCTTGATAGCCAATCACAACTAGTGATTGAGAGGACAGTTGGATCCTGCATTTAGTCTCTAATTAATTTGACTTAACACATGAGCACCAACATTCAATCAAACATTGAGTTGAGTAGAATCCAGCATACCCGCGCATCGTAGTCACACACAAAATCCAAATACAGGCCCTCAATCACATGTGTGGCCCTATGTTTGATTGAATTGTCATCAACAGATGAAACCGATATATCATGGTGGGCCCCATAGAGCCTTTGCTTAAACGCATTAAGCATTTAATGTGTTCGTCTGGCCCCTGCCTAATCGAGATTGATCCAAAACTTCGGAAGCGAATTGCGTCCTACCCCCACCCATCTCTAGCAGGGGACAGGGCAATTCTCTGTTGGGCCTCACTGTGATGTATTTGTTTATCCACATCATCCATCCCTTTTCTCATATCATTTTAATGTATGAGCCCAAAAATGAGGCAGATCCAATGCTCAAGTGGATCACACCACAAATGACTCTTGCATTTAATGCAAGCTAGATTACTTACATTTAATGCTTTGTGCATTTAATGCAACACAAGCTTACTATTTGGTATGACTGAAGTTAAAGCATCCAAATTCGAAGTAACATAAAGAAAAACAACGACTAAAGTGAGAGAGTCATAGTCAAAAAGAGGATTCCTCACTTCTTTCTCTCATTCAAAACTATGCATGAGAGTTTCATCTCGTGCTACTCCTAATTGATAAAAGAAAGAACTCATCTTCTTTCTTTTTTTATTACCTTCCTCGCATATGTATAAGACTAAATCCATTTGATTTCATAAAAGGATTACTAATCGTTAACTTTCAAGGAATCCTTCATCAGTGGTTGTGAATGACCATTTTTTAAAATCTTTTCGACCTCGGTTCCATAGGAGCAAGTCAGAAAGACTGAAAAATATAACCATCTGATTTGATTAGTTCTCAATAGCCATGAGATGATCATCTTAGGGTGATCTTTTTATCGACTGGCACTCCTATTACAGTCGTAGTCTTTGAAGGATGAGAACGAACTATGTAGCAACAATATCAATAATTCAAGTATTGTATACATCATTAGTCCGATCCTTTGTAAGAACTACCATAATCACGAACTTGCAAAATGGATATGTTTATCATAAAGAGATTTGTTGTTCCCAACCCTACTTCACCTTAATTATTATTTGAACAAAAAGATCACAACCCACTTTTGGTAAAAGTATTGTCTTGGTCCAAGTGGGGATAACATTTCTCTTCTACATTTTTTAATGATGCATATCTCTTCTGCATGTCTATGGAGTTTTGAAAAATCCAAACATCTTATAGATAGATACAGACGTAGGAATTTGTTGAACAAACCACACTCCTTTGTATACATTAGGAGTCCATTGATGAGAAGGGGTTGGGGAAAGCTCGAACCCAATTCCTACGATGATGAATATAAGAACAATTGAAATTCCCAACTAGTTATACATTTGTGTCTTAATAAGATTATTCACTATTTTCTTGAAGCTCGATCTCTACCCCGAATGAACCATATAGCCAAGAGAAGCCACGAACCAGAATAGAAGAGCTTGCCCCACCCAAGAGTAAATATTTCATGGTACCCTCACTAGACCATACATCTCTCCTGGTATATCTAGATAGGAGCATGAACTGAAACATTCTAAAGGTAAGACGGTTGTTGAATTGCTAACACCACATAAAAACAGTTCTCTTAGAGTAGCTGTCAATTCGAATAACAGAAACTGTTATAGCCATTTCTGTACATTCAATGTACTAAACGAATACAGGAATACATAAAGTTGAACATAGTAAATTAAGAAATTGAAAGATTTCGTTGAAATTGTTCGTTTGGAAATTTTCTGAAAAGCTAATCATAGGTTCTCTCAATTTGGAACAATAGGACCGTTATGCTCATTACTGAACTTGTCGAAGAGATGAAATATAACCAATGTATATATTTTTTATATTAAAGGTTGAATCGATCATTAGAAAAAGAATTAGGCTAAAAATTAGAATACATCATGAGAAAATGAAACTTCCATAGAAGAGAAGCAAATGAAATGCCTTTAAAAAAATTCTCATAGAATTGAGAATGTAGTTTTCACTTTGTACATACTAAATCATAAATTAGTAACTGCATCCAATCTCTGGAAAAGTCTCAATTGTTTCAAACTTTCGATTTTTGGAATGAGATATTTACAAAATCCTCATGAATACGATCAAACCTTATTCCATGGTATTTATATGAGATTCCTCTTTCTTATTCTTAAGCAAGCCCTCGAGAGGAAGGGCTTAGTTGATCCATGATTTAAAATGGATAAACCCACACCTCTGAGGGTGGGTTACCAGCTCTGTTTACCTTCGGGATATTACAAAGGTAATAGCTTTACATGCGTATGGGTGCATGCACGTATGGACACACGTGCAAGGCTACGACTTTAGTTGGACAGACAAAAATGTAGGAAAGCGGAGCATAGGGCTTCCCGATGAGGAGAAGTTTGAGGGCAACGCTTCGCAAGGCAAGCAAGTCAACTGACTCCAAGGTATAAAATAAAAGCCCTGAAGAAGTTGATTGAAACCAACCGTGCTAAGGATCCCTATTATTGGAGAGCACATTCTCAATTAGTTTCTATAACTTGGTCACTTCATTCCCTTTCAAGCAAGCAAGCCATAGTGGAATGAGTAAGAGTGAAGTGGAGCAAATGGGAGTGAAGCATAGCAAAGCGAAGCCTTCTTCATTGCCTTCAACTCTTACTAAGATGAGGATAACTCATATATATAAGGTATCATCCCAATAATTTAAATCCAAGTAATTTGACATCCAAATAGTAAGCTTGGGTTACATTAAATGCACAAAGCATTAAATGCAAGTCATCTTGCATTACATTAAATGCAAGAGTCATATGTGGTGTGATCCACTTAAGAATTAGATCTGCCTCATTTTTGAACTCATACCTTAAAATGATACGAGAAAAGGAATGAACAATGTGAATAAGTAAATACATCACAATGAGCCTCCACATAGGTCTGCCAGCTAGAGATGAGGGGTGTTAGGACACAATGTGCTTCCCAAAACTTCCGCCACTTGCAAGAAGTTTTTAATGGGGAGAGTTCAATCTCCGCTGTGTAGTCCACTTACGCTTTGGAACTGCACCATTTCATGTGGAAAAAATGGATGAATCACAGAGGCCCCAGAGAGCCCTACCTGGACGGATGACCATCCAGACGGAGGCAGGACGCATTCCTCTTCCGGAGAAAACAGTGTGGATCAAAATTCAAGAGTGAGAGTATGATAACACCGACTCCCAATACGAAGGCGCGTAGAGACCGAGGCGTTGTTAAGCAACACAATGGCGCAATTTAGCACGGCCGTGGAGAAGATAACATTTTATACGGCATGCGTCTGACAAGAGACAAGCCTAGAACATGTGTAAAAGTAAAACATCCGACCCGCAGCTTAATATGCTGCGCCCAAAAATCAGGCCGTTCATCTCATCCATTGAATCCCATATGTCCGTTAAACGTGGTCAATCGAGGCCTATCTGACGACTGGACCTATGTTCTATGAATGATCTTCTCCATCCATGTTTTGCATATCATTTATTGATCGATTTGGATCATCCATCCCATCAGTATGATTTTCTTCAAGAAGGCCCACCTGACGAGTGTCTTCATGGCATGTATTAAACACCATGGACCCTCGCTCCACCTGAAAGTCTCAAAGATGGACGTCCCTTTGATGTGGCCCACCTGAGCTGTCGATCCCTAACTTGTGTGGGCACATCCAAATCCAACAGATGGGTTGGATAGCACTCATGCATCACGGTGGGCCCCACACAACTCGAAACCCTACACTGAAGCGCATGGGATTATTTCCCCAGTTTTGAGAGGCACATTCCATGCGTGGACACAACTGAAAAATGGTGCGGATTACCGTTGCTTGCTCGTAACAGATGTCATCCAAATCGAACCCCACTAGTTGCTGGATTTATGTCATCCGATGATATCTGCTGTTTTGCGAGTCGACGTCAAATGGATGGTTGAAAAATTAAAAAGGTCTTCTTGGAATTGACAGGTTGGTCGCCCCTAGTAATGTTACTCTTTCAACGGTCTGGGAGTACAGCCCAGCCTGTGGGCTCCGTAGTTGTTGGGGTGGACCGGAATCCTCTACAACACTTCTTTTGCGCGGCCTATAGACATCTCAGGTGGACCACACAATGTAATCTCGCCGACATCACGTGCGCTTGTCAATACTAGGCCCTCAGGCCAAAAACCATCTATAGATAGATCTCAAGTGGGTCACACCACAGGAAACAATGGGATGGAACACCAAGAACGTTTTTTTTTTTTAATAGGTGGGGGCATCCGTCTTCTCTTTCATCAAACACATTCGGCAATTGTGGCTCGCAAAATTGAATGATAGACACAAAAATCAACCTGATTCAGAATTAAGGAGGGCCACAACCTGTTGTAATTGAGGTTTTAGCCATAGTTTTACATCATTTATGTTGGTGTGGCCCATCTGATCTTTTATATTTATTTATTTATCAAAGCTAATCTTGGAACATAGGGTGTAGATTAAGGGTTTTCCACCGACGAACAGAGTAGATTTTCACGTACGCACTGCGTAAAACAGGTGTGGCCGACGATCGTGGTCTGCTCTGGGTCTTACCCAAAAATAACACTGCATTTCCTTGGGGTCAGTTGACATGAACGGCCGGTTAATTCCTACGTAGTCATAGTGAACGGCTCATACTCTCATTGATGAAATGGTTTACACGTAGTTTACCTGAGTTTATGTGCAACGAGAGCGGATTGGGTGAGACCTAGATCCACCGATGTGGGTGGGACCCCTGACTATGGGGCTCACAATGATGCATGCGCCTTATATCCACACCGTCCAATCATTTTGAAACCTCATTTTATGGCATGATCCCAAAAATGAAGCTGACTCAAATCTTAGGTTGACCACAATACGGTAAACAGTCGAGATTGAATCCAAACCACTAAAAACTTCGTGTATTCCACTGGAATGTATATTTTTGCCATCCAACCTGTTGATGAGGCCACAAAGATCTAGATGAAGAGACAACACAAATATTTTCTTGGCCCATAAGAAATTTCTAGTTGACAATGGTCAATTACCACTGTTTCTTGTACTATGGTCAATCTGCGATTAGGATGTGCTTCATTACTTGGATCATGCACTAGAACGAGCGACAGCGTGGATGTAGTCAGATACATCACGATAGGCCACACAGTCAGAGGTCCCACCCACCTCACTGGATCCGGAGTCTCACCTAATCCGCTTCCCTGTGCAACTTACCTAACGTCTTACACGTGGCAGTAGGGTTATGAATGGTACCATTCAGAGAGCCTGTCACTTAACATGGATGGCTGAAATACAAATAAATTTGACAATCCTGGCCGTCTGATCAGTGCCATTAAATTCTGACACTTTAATAATCAATGGATTTATGCGTTGAGAAGCAGATTCTCAATGGCACACATTCACCTCTAGATATCGAAGGCCAGGATCGTCCTAAAGTGAGATCCGGGTTGATTGCTTATTGACGGTAGTACCAGAATCATGGACGGTTCCCTAAGGCCCTAATCAGACTAGCTCAGCGTGCGGGCACCATATGCTAAGATGGTTCTATGATCCGAACCGTCCATTGTTTGGCCAATATTCTCTACCTTATAATCACGGTGCAAGATGTACGTCGAAAATGCAAAAGAAAATCATTTGACAAGGAAAAAGTGTGGAATGGTGATTTCTAGCAAAACCAAATTCGCGTGGGTTTTGGACGAGCGGCCACTCATACCCGTTCATCTACCATCCGCTTGTCAAATGTCCGGTGGAAAATCGGTCGGGTCGGTGGAGAATCTGGAAACGGTCCAATTCAGCCTTCCTGGACCTAATTTTCTACTACGATCGTACTAGTAAAAGAAAAAGGTCCACAGGGCTCACAACAACGACCGGGTGATTCGTACTCCTTCCATTCATTGTGACAGCTCATTTTATTACAGATTTACACCGTTGAAACCTTCCTTGCCCACAGTGAAAATGACGGGACATTTAATGCATTTATGAGTTGAGTTGAGCGGGGTAGGAAAAACACAAGTATCAGTACGATATAAAGAAACTTTGGCCAGCCGCAATCACAGAGAATTAACGGCGTAGATGTTACACAGTCCTGGTGCGGGTCTTATTTTTTCCCCGGCTTCGGTAACAGATGCTACTGGAAATTCGCAGCCCGCACCCACATTTCCCAAAGTCTATCAACCGGACGATCAGGATGCAATGACATTGAATTTTGGAATATAGTTTCGGGAGATGATAGGATAGATGCTCCAGAACGGGGACATGGCAGAGTCATCTCTCTACAGTGAGAGAGTCATGCATCAATGTGGGACCATCAAGTTACGCCTATCAATCAAATCCTACCCATCAATATCCCTTAGTTTTCCATGCCTAATGTCCATTATGGCTACTTTTGCTTATTTTCTACCATCTTGGATCATACGATCTGTGGTTTTTTTTTTTTTTTTCTAGGCATTTTCCATCCAAATTAGAGGCCTAGCGATGGACAGTGCAAATCATAAGCCAATTTATCATATTATCTGTATCCCATGATTTGGACGGTTCGGATAGAGCTACATTCGTGCCAGCTATACGAGTGGATAAGTGCATGCGTATGATGTTACATGCTCTCGCACCGTATGCCACATTCCTTAGAAGGAGAGAGCAGAGGGAGAAGATGATGCAGCAAAATGAGAGAGAGAGCAGAGGGAGAAAATGATGCAGCAAAATGAGAGAGGAGAAAATGCTGCAAAATGAGAGAAGTGTGTGTGGGCGCTGCAAAATGAGAGATGGGAGAAAATGCTGCAAAATGAGAGAGAGAGAGAGAGAGAGAGCTCTGCAAAATGAGAGTGTGTGTGCGCGCTGCAAAATGAGAGAGTAGGAGAAAATGCTGCAAAATGAGAGAGAGAGAGAGAGAGAGAGAGAGAGAGAGAGAGAGAGAACATACTTTAAAAGCGGCGGTTGGAGATTTCTCATCAAACAGCTGCTTGAATCTCTAAAACCGCCATGAAGCTTGCTTTGAAGAAATCAGAGCTCCCAAAGCAAACATGCAAATTTCTAGACCTCTTAAAAATCCGGAGCATTTCTCACAGAATCGCATGCTCAAAGCCGCTCTGTTTTCTCCATTAAAGCTGAAATCGCAGCTCCATCTAACTGACACCGAAGCTTCAAGAACCAGCGGAGCTTCCAAAACTTGAGATTCCTCCACAAATCTCCCAGCATTCTTCCAAGAACCCGCTCTTCGAAACTTCAGATGCACTTCAAATCATGGGATGTATCTCAAGATCCAAAGCTATTCCTTCAAGAATCATTTCTTCTAGGCTTCAGATCTGCCACTAAAGCTTCATTCGGAAGAAATCAGAGCTTCTGCAACGAGGTCGCTTCAAATCACGAGATCTCTCTCATAATCAGAAGCCCTGCCTCCGAAAACCCGCCCCTTGAAGCTTCAGATCCACCATTAAAGCTGTTTTCGGCTGTAAATGACGAGATTCCTCTCAAAGTCCAAAGCCATCTCTACAAGAATCCGCTCTTCTCGTCGTCAGATCCACCACTGGAGCTCTGGTCGGCTAACATCATACCTCCAGAAGGAATACGTACAGATCCCAAATTCAAAACCTGGAATATCCAAAAAGATTACTCAAATCAAGAGATTTCTCTTGAAATCAGTCGGATTTCTCTCGAGATCGGCTGCTTAGAGCTCTGAATCCGCCATCAGAGCTCGAAAAGCAGCTGCATTTTGATGAAATCGATGCGAGAGAGGGAGAGTTTCTTGAGAGTTCGGCAAATGAGAGAAAAGGCTTTGAGAGAGAGAGAGAGAGAGAGAGAGAGAGAGAGAGTTTCAGGCTTTCGGTAAATGAGAGAGAAGATGGCTTTTTTAGAGAGAGAGAGAGAGAGTTTCAGGCGTTCGGTAAATGAGAGAGAAGATGGCTTTTTTAGAGAGAGAGAGAGAGAGAGAGAGAGAGAGAGTTTCAGGCGTTCGGTAAATGAGAGAGAAGATGGCTTTTTTAGAGAGAGTTTCTGGCGTTTGGTAAATGAGAGAGAAGATGGCTTTTTTAGAGAGAGAGGAGGAGAGAGAGAGGTGGATTAGTAGCCGGGGTCGGTTGCTGCCCTAAGACGTTGACTCGGTAGGAACCCTGTCGTTGGAGGAAATTATGAATATGCCCATAGCGTCTGATCCTGAGGTTGAAGGGTTGAATTGTACATTTGGGCACATTTTCCGGAACCGTTCATATTACGGAAGCGGATTGCGTCCCGGCGCGCCTGAACGGGCGCGACTTTGCTGCAACCCCGGGACCAGCGCTGTGGGTGAGACCCTGGCCATAGGGCCCATACTGTCTATCTGTTTTGCAATAGTCCAAAAAATTGAAGCACGTACAAATTACAAGCGGACCAAGCCATATGAAAAAATGCCCCTTAAATGCTCACCATTAAAAACTTCTCGAGTCCACGGTAATGTTTTTTGACCATCTAACCTTTTGATTATATCGGACTTAGATGAAAGGAAAAGACAAATGTCAGCTTGATTGAAAACTTTGTGGCCCATAAAATACTTTTAATGGTAGATAACCACTTTTTCCTGTGATATGGTCTGTTTAATTTTTGGGTCAATGACCTAATATAAGATTTAAAAACACATAAATGATATGGATATACAAATTCATACATAGAGGTGGGCCCTATGATCAGGGTCGCCCACATTGCTGGTTTTTTTATGGCCGTGAAGTTGTGTTTCACCAGGATGCATTAAATGCTTACGCCTTGCTTTGTGGGGCCACCATGATGCATGGGTTTTATCCACCCATCCATCTTTTTTTTCTTTTTTTTTTTAAATATCATTTTAGGGTACAAGGTTAAGAATTAGGTAAGTCCGATGCTCAACTGACCAAAACTTATCATTGAAATCTTCCAAGGGGTAACATGATGTTTATTTGCAATTCAATATACTCGTAAAGTTATATAGACATGGATGAAGGAAAAACATAAATACCTAATTGATCCATAACTTCTACTACTCATAAGAAGACCATTTGAACCACTTGAGCTGGGATATGCCTCAATTTTGGATTCATGTCTTAAAATAATCTGAAAAAATGAATGCACAGCATATATAAAACCCATACATCATGATTAGCCCCACAGAGCCCTGCCTGGACTAATGGTCTGACGCAATCATATTCTTCATATTATTACCAGCTTGACTTCAATGTCCTGTGAACTAAATATCCAAGATGGAAAACTGTTTGCATATGAGATTCAGCCACTCAAATATTCAGGATGGAAAATTGTTTACATTTGAGATCTAGCAACTAAAACATCGAAGATAAAAGTTACTTTTAGCTGAGATCTCGTAACTCAGGTAATGCTATGCAGTAGTGAGAAGTAAATATGAGAAAGAGAAGAAAAGTCCTCTCTCTCTCTCTCTCTCTCTCTCTCTCTCTCTCTCTCTCTCTCTCTCTCTCTCTCTCTCTATATATATATATATATATATATATATATATATATATTTTGAGGACTTTAACCTACAAATACAACATAACAACAATACCAAGGTTTCATGACAGCCCTTTATAACCAACCCATCTATGCCATTATGCTAGACTGGCTTTAACCTACGAATGGTATAATACAGTCTCTTTACACTACTATATTGGACCAATTTAGCTTATGAGTTGTATAATTCTATTCATCTACGTCCAAATCATTGGACCAAGGAAGACATTTTCATTTATTTTAGTAGTGTAATTCCCTTTGTAGCCTAAGTCGTTGGACTAATGAAGACTTTAGTTATAGGAATCACCATTTGCGTTGCAGACGTTAGATCACTAAGGATTATCTTTTGTAAGTTTATATTTTCTTTATATTAATACATATCATTTCCTTTTACTCTTACATTGCGTAAATCATTTCATCCCTACTATTATGAGAAAAAGTCATTTCAATTGAAAGGCAAAAAGAATTCATTAGAAGAATGAAACTTCCCCTTCGCAAATCGTTTGATTTCTTATACATGTAGTTGAATAACGGTCAAACTGCCTAATTCTCAGTCATAAACGACCGCTCATGGACTTTCTGTATATCTCGACACTTAGGGTTTATACATTTGGTTTGAATTAAGCCATATTAGACTCTAGCATGTCCAACATCATATGCACGTACCAATGACCAAATTTCAAGCCAAATAAAAATTCATAAACTTTAAAGACCGTTCATAAAAGAAAATATAGTAACTGTTCATATTCAACAAAAGAAAAAGGCCAAATAAATATGCAATACAATCTTCTTGGAGTGAATGGGTCGAACTTGTTGAGACAAGACATGTAGTGGTTTGGATCACTAAACTGATGTAGAGCGGGTTGTGGACACTTTCATGACAAAGATGGACCAAAGAAGGCTCGATCGGAAGTGGAAATGATCTGGACCGTCAGAACCTTTAAACAGTTGTATCTCACAAATCGGTATGAGATTTTCGAGTCTTATGCAATTCATTAGATACATTAAGTGACCAATGATATAAGAATATTCAAGTTATGAGTCATTATTTTTTTTTTTTCATTTTTAGTTAATTTTACGTGAGGATCAAAAGGAGTACCAGCAAGTGAACAATCAAGAAGATTATATTTACTTACAATTTTCTCTATATAGTGTGACTGTAATAAAGTTATTCCATTATAATATTTGATTATTTTAATTTCAATAATCATTTATGCTTCTTCCAACTTCTTTAGTCAAATTGAGATGACAAGAAGGATTTGGTCTCATTTTCTACATCACTATTGGTACTTAAAATCAACATATTATCTAAATATAAGCAGATGATGATGTAAGCATTTTCAAACAATTTACTATACACACATTTGTATGATTTATTGATTTGAAAACCATTTAATAACAACACTTGATCAATTTTTTTATGCCATTGTTTTGGTGCTTGTTTAAGAGCATAAAATGGTTTAACTAATTTACATGCTTTCTTTTCTTAACCAGTTATCATAAATTCATTGGATTGGTCCATGTAAATCTCTTATTCCAGTTCTCCATATAAAAAGATAGTTTTCACATCCATTTGATATATCAGAAGAATGTAGATAGAAGCAATCATAATCAACATACATATAATAGTGATTTTGGTAACATGTGAATATGTATCAAAGACTTTAATACCTTCATTTTTCTTATAACCCTTAGCCATAAGCCTTGCCTCAAAATTTTCAATAGATCCAGCAAGTCTAAGATTCTTCCCAACTCTCCATTTACATTCTAAGGGTTTGCTACCTGATGGCAAGTCTATAAGCTTCAATATGTGGTTATGCAAAATAAAATTCATTTCATCATTGACAACTTTATTTTGAGAGGCCATATTTGAAGAGCTCATTGCCTCCCATAGATAGTGGGATCATATTTTACTAAGAGGTTTAGAAATATGGTCTAAAGCTAGTCTCTACTCTAGCTCTTTTATTCCTTTTAAGTTTTATAGACTCATTTACAATATATATATATATATATATATATATATATATATATATATATATATATATATATATATATATATATATATATATATATGAGAGAGAGAGAGAGAGAGAGAGAGAGAGAGAGAGAGAGAGAGAGTCTTATAGCTTGATTTTTATTTTCTGCGATGGTAGTAGATTTAGATGATTAAAAAAAATAAAAAAAAATTGACATCTAGAACTATAGTTTACTGTTATATGGTTGCGAGACTTTAACATTAAGAATTTATATGTTTGACTATTTTAGGCATATCTTAAGAAAGCATAGTTAAGGATTTCATCTCCTAGTTTTGTCTTCTTGGGCAAAGGCAATCCTACTTTGGGTAAGTACTCCCACATTATGAGGTATACCAGAGTTGCGATTATATTCTTTCATAACTCATAAGGGGTCTTGTCAGAGTGCTTGTAAGGTACACAGTTAAAGATATGACATATGGTTAAAAGAGCTTCTCCACATAAGTTAAAAGGCAATTGTAAACTAGATAAAATTGCATTCACCATATCTTTAAGAGTTCTAGTTTTTTCTTTCTGTTATGCCATTTTGTTGGGGCGAGTAGGGAGCAGTTAGCTCATGTATAATCCTTTTTAATTCATATAATAATGCAAAGTCATGTGAGAGGTATTCTTCATCCTTATTGGACCTTAGAATTTTCACATTTCTATTTAACTGATTTTACACTTTATTAACATAGGCTATAAATTTGTCCTTAGCTTTATCTTTACACCTAAAGTATATCTTAGTATATTGTAGACACCCCACCTCAGGTTGATAAGTTGATAGAGTTTGAATGGACGGATGGACAACCACACCTCGATCTTGAACCCTAACCCTACAAGCCTAAATCCTAGGAAACTCGGTCCTAAATCCTAAACTCATCCTTTCCAGCTCAGTTAACCCAGTCAGCCTAATCCTAAACCCTAGAAACCAAAAAACCTAGAGCCTTGAGTCAACTTGGTGAGTCAATATTCACTCCCCAAGTATAGGGTTGTGATGTAGTAATAAACTCGGTGAGACCGAGGTCGAATCCCAAGGGACTGATACTTGTACGTTACCTGAAACTAGGTAGAAATAGAACTAGCCTAAGATGAAATCTAAATCCAATATAAAGTGATGAATAATGGTGAGAGATTAATCTAAAACTTAAGAGAAATCAAAGATAAGAAACTAGGGATTCAGAGGATCCACTTGTAGAGATCAGGGAGATCTTATGCCTGCTTCAAAAATCATAAAAATTAAACTGAACTTCCTCTGATATAATTTTAAAGAGATGAAAGGCATATGAATTAGCATGGATTCCATCACCAAACCATGCCCAGGAGACAAAGTCAACAAAAGAATTAAACTAATTACCAACCAATTAGATGATTATGAAGGTTAGGAAGGGTACCGACATTCAACCATGCCCAGGAGACGATGGCGAACAACAAGGCTTCTTGACGTCATAATCAAAATTAGGAAAAAGAAATACTTAAAGCCATTGCAAACCCATTGTAATTTCAGTCACAACAGGCCATTAAAAACTAAAAATATTCCCATAATAAAATTAAATCAAAAAACCCCTTCAATCTAAACAAAAGGCACAAGCAACAAGTTCTCCCATCACGCTACAAGCTTCACCTCTTAGCCCTAGCTAAGAGGTTTAGCCTACCATGATTAGGCTATCCTCAAATTAAAAAGATTAAAATAAAAAAACAGAAAATACAACTAAGAAAAGGGAAAAACTCTCTGTCTTAACTTCTTCAAAGCAACTCTCCCCCCTTCGCCCTCTCTCTCTTTCTTCTTATAGGCAACAGAAAACGGTGCATCTTGTGTGCATAGCCTTTATGCACAGAAGAAAACGGTGCGTGCGTAACAGAGCTTACGCTGGACGTTAGTGGGCCCCACTTCTTGGTGCACCGTCCGTCTTCCGTTTGGATAAGAAATTCACACGATCGCTTGTATGGGACCAGAAAGAAATCATATCTAGGGTCTTGGCCATCCTCCAGAGCAAATGGACGGTTCAGATCATCTAATGGAATGATGGGTGGGGCCCATTGTCAAAACCCAGTGGGAGCACGTCCGTCACTGGACGTGCGAAACGTCTCTGTTTGGACGTTTTGCGCAAAAAATAGTTGGGGTCCACTGTGATACCTATCCTAGAAATCTACTCCCTCCATCAGCTCCTGTATATAGTGTTGGCCCATGGCCTCTAGTTTAAAGTAGATCCGACTTCAGGGTGGGCCACACGCTTAACCGATGTATGGACAACATTCACTGTTAAAAATACAATTGGCTTCACATATGCCATGCATGGCACATCTATTTACAGATTTACCCTTCTCTTTTGTTATATCTTCTGCCGTCAGTATCTCCTGATTGCACCATGCAAATGACACAAAATTTCACTAGGATTTGTTATTTTTCATGCTCTTTCTAATGCCTAAGTTTGAACCTTAATCGCTTATGGATTGCCAAGATGCTCTTTAATGGCTAGTGCCCTTTGATCTCTCTGTTGGGCCACTTCCACTAGGATGTAATGGCTGAAATTTGACGTGTACGGTTAATTTATGGTCCTCAGGCCATGTATGAAGTTTCGAGCCGAGTGGATGGTGGAAACCCTGTGATCTTGCATTCTGACTAACTTTCAGGCCACTTGAGCTTCAGTTTCTCAATTTTCTCGGATCTCTGGCGTGTATATCCATCGATCTTGGTCCCCTGGAGTCCATTCCTTGCTCTGGTGACTTCAGAGCGTTAAATCCATACTTTTAATACTCTTTTTCAATCAAAGCTCCTTATTACATCCTGCAACAAAAACACGATTAAATTATAATATTAGGCATTATCGTATACATAAAATCAGGCAGTAATCGGGGTCTGATATGCAATATTCGACCCTCAACAGTCAACTCACCTGGTCAACATATCTAAGTCCATAACCCAGTCAATTCACCTAGTTAAGCCCAAACCTAAGCCTAATTCGAAGCCCAATCGAAGGAATGGTCGAAACTTCAAACCACCAACCCCCACATTAGATCCTCCACACACTTGGAGGATGCTGCCTGACAAAGTAGGGGGTCCGAGTGGGGACTAGCAACAGCCAGGTTTGTCTCCGTCCACGTGGCATTCTGATTAGAGTGGGTTGTGGATAGTTTCATGACCAAGATGGAACAGAAAAGGCCCAGTTGACGACAGAAGTGATCTGGACTGTTAGACCTTAGATTGGGTGTATCTCGCAATTCGGAATGAGTTATCAAACGTAAAATATATGATTTTGGGGTAGAATAAGCTACTTTAGCCACCCAACCCCACTATGTCGGGTTGCACAAGCTGGATTTGTGAAATACCACCAGATCGATAGTCGTTTCGCTATTTTAATTTTGTTCTTACTATAAATAGTAAGTTTTAGTTTGATTATAATTCTTCATCCGTTGGGCTTTAGGAATTGTGCCCAACGCGAAAAGTGCTTAGAATAATTAGGAGAACAATGTGGTGAATCTGTTGAGGTATAAAAATAAAGATTCAAGAAAAAATATCAAGAGAAAGTGTCCTCAAGAAATGAAAGAAATATGAAGAAGAAAGGAGGAATCCATAAGTATTGTGCTGACTTGCGTAATCAACATTGATTGCGTGGGTCCGTGCAAATGGTATTATAGGTTGCGCACATATGCACAACACCTGTTTGGATAAATCAGGTTGGATGGTTGAGATTTGATGAAGAGTGGGCCCCATGACACAAAGATCGAGGGTTTGCACATGTGGAGGCCTATAAATACCCCACTCTCCCTCTCATTTGAACACAACGAAGAGAATTAGAGCTTCGGAGAAAAAGAAGACTTTGAAGGTATTCAGAAGAAGAAGGGAAGAAGCAGAAAGGATATCATGTTGACCCGCGCAACCACTATGGTGTTGCGTGGACTCGCGCAAACACAATGTGTTATGCGGGTAGCTATATCAAAAGCGTCATGATGCTGTCGAAATTAGTTAAAATGACTCATCTGCAAGCTAATTTCCCTTCAATTCCAGTTCATCTTCAATTTAGAATTGTGATTCCGAGTCCAAGGAGAATATACAGGATGATGATATTCCTCTTAATGAGATGAACAAATCAAATAGTCAAAATGCTGCCGGATTTGATATTTGGATTTGATATTCAAGCTTGTTCAACACTTGTACTTTGGATATTTTATCTTAGAATCAAGGGAAATCAAAGGATGTAAATGAATTCAGAATGAATAAAATTGATGATTGCTCTCTATAATTTTTTCTCTGTTATGATTAAGTAAGATAATTCAATCAAATACATTTGTTTCTTGTCAAAACAAAATGGCGACTCCACTGGGGATCTATTATCTTATTTAATATTAACATAGAAAAAGTTTAGAGAATTTCATCATGGTTTGGCATCATACCGACGCCAAAATGGCGACTCTCAACGGAAATATTCTTCCCTTCATCCCTAAGATAGAATACTTTATTATTCAAATACTAATTGAGATTTCATATTGTTAATATTAAAGGATACAAGATAGAACTCTAAACAATCAATGGCAACCGTTACCAACAAGACGAATTTCTACTTCACAACGACTGGGTTCGTAATAGAATATGCTACCAACTGATCTGTGAATCGTGAAGATCGATCTACTGCAAGCAAAAACAAGTCCCGAGTTATGACTGGAGTCATAACTGTCTCACCATTGGCACAGGATAATAATAATGACTGGATTATTATATCATCCTGAAGGACAAGAGCTCGAAAAGCTGCAACTGCTAGAATACATTCATCTCCAAGGAAAGTTCTGTTGACCAATTACACGAAATGTGGCTAGAAAGAATACTGAACTCGCTCCTTCAGCATTATATCTGAGAAGATTTTTCCTTGTTCTGACATCACAAGACTTTCCAGCCCTATCTGTGGCGAACATTTGATGGACAAGAAAGGAGAAGGGAAAATCACCTATAAGAAATTTATCAGTTTCCATATCACCTCAAAGGACACCTTCAGAAGCTCCATCTCATCAGTTGAATTCTATGGAAGTACAGAAGAGTCGAACGAAACTCCTCTCTCGTTAAGCCCGATTATGCTAAGGTGCTCCCCTTCTATTCCGATAATGACTTCATCAAAGAGCAGAGAAGCCACTGTACATATGGCAGGAGTTAGTCAAGGCTCTCCACCAAGTGTCGATGAACGAATGGCCGAAATGGCAGAAGCTTAAAGAACTTTGATGGAAGAGTGTCAAAGCCTCCGAGAAGCTTTGACTACTCTTGCTCATAACGTGGCTCAAGTGACGGCTCTGTCGGTAATGACTGCTACAAATGAACCTGAACAACAACACGAAGGTTCGTTACCACATAGAGTAGGGTCACATGGATCTGCTCCAACGACAAGAATCATAACACAAGAAGAAATGCGACATATGGTTGCAGAAGTCATCGATGAATGTGGACATACTGGGAGATTCCGCTACAGAACGCCGTATCCTAAGGAACTGGAAGATGTACCATTCCTGGCCAATTTTAAGCATCTAGATTTCCAAAATTTTAATGGAGATGGATCTCCAGAAGAACATCTAGTACATTTCATCACAATAATGGGTAACTTCTCCATTGTTTTGCAATACTGCTTGTGACTATTTGGTTCTTCCTTAACGGCTAAAGCATTCCGATGGTATTCTAATCTAGCACTGGAATCGATAAGAACTTAGGAACAAATGCAAGATGCATTTATATCTAATTTTTTCTCATCAGACAACGACGTTAGTATTGCGAAATTGGCTTCTATAAGACAGAGAAAATGAACTCGTAGAAAAGTTTATCGACAAGTGGAAAACTTTGAGAGCTTCGTGTAGACAGTTACCCGAAGAAAAAGAACAAGTAAATATGTGTCTAAATTTTATGGAACCAGGAATTGCCTTTGGGCTCACAAGTGCCAACATAAGGACCTTTCGAGATCTCATAACAAAGGCACATGCATTAGAGCTGATGGCCAGGAAAATACCAGTATTTCAAATCATAACAGAGAGAAGGGGATCAAATAGATCAATGGTAAATACTATTGATTAGGAAAAGAGAAGAGATACCTTTTACAATAAGTGAGAAACAAGGAAAAGAGAAGATTCAGATCATTATAAGGAATGTGTGAATGATAAATGACCTCAATCGTATGATTATCACAAAGAATACAATTTTGAAAAATAAGATGTTAAACCAATGATGGAATAGTTACTAGCTACCGGAACCATCCAACTACCTCAGCCCAGGCGTCCAGAAGAAGTTGAGATGACTAAAGAAAGGAAGTATTGCCGTTATCATCATTATTTGGGTCATCCAATAGAAAATTGCTTTACACTAAAAGATATATTACAAAAGATGATAGAACAAGGTGAAATAATGATAAAAAAGGATGAAAAATGGGAGAGAAAAGTAACTTCAAACATGGTTTTTGCAAGGGATCCGTCAAAGATGTGGAAAGATAAAGGAAAGGCTGTTATGACAAGAAAACTGTCATTCGCTACATCTCCTACAACAAGCCCCATTAGAAATGTTCATGATTATCGTTCATAGCTTTCTGGGTCATCCATTGGAGGACTTAGTCTAGAAGACTTAGCCTCCATATGCCAAAGAGAAAATGAGTCAGTCAAAGAATTCATCAAACGATGGAAGATACTGGGGGCATCATGTCCACAATTGGCAAAAGAAGAAAGACAAGTCAAGTTATGTATGGAATGCATATGGCCAGACATCACAATGGGTCTCGATGGCTCAGAAAAACAGACATTTCAAGATTTGATCGTAAAAGCCAGTAATTTAGAGAAGCTCAACAGGAAAATGTTAGATTTCTATATGAACCAGATGTTTTGGGATTCTAAAAAGACTTCGGCTAGTATTATCCGAGAAGAAAGGAAAATGAAGAGTTATCGATATGAACAAACAAATTTTGATGAAAGAAGTATGAGCAGTTCTACAGTCAGAAAAGCAAAGAAAAGATTTAAATAGTTCAATAGTTTTGGAAAGTATACATTTGAAGAAAATGATATACTTCCTATGATGAACCAGTGATTGGCTACAGAGAAAATCCAGCTGCCACAGCCAAAATGCCCAAAAGAAATGAAGATGATGAAAGAAAGTGATTATTGTTATTATCACCGTCTTCTTGGGCACCGAACTGAGAATTGCTTCATCTTGAAGAAAATTTTACAAGAGATGATGGATAATGGTGAAATTGTCATAAGGAAAATGTACAATGCAAGAGAAAAGATAGTAACACACAATCCTGATTGAAGTCAGTCATGATTATCACATTCTACTACGAACGTAACTCTCGATATCTTTCTGATTAAGAATGTGAGAATACAAGTATTCATGGCAATGCCCAATTCATCATAATATATTACCTCTAAAGGTTGTCGCAATTTTGATTATGAAGATTATCAACATAATACTTCTTAATCAAAAGGGGGCAAGGAAAGTCAAAGGATGGAAGAGTTTTCCTCTCAAAAGGCAATGCCATGTATTAGTCTTCTACCTATATGAATGAATAAAAGACAGATTCTCAAGCATATCAAGTGTATTAAATTTATCGTTGCTGATGATCATTGCCAAACTATCACTGATTATCGCCAAGCACTGATGATTGTTATCAAACTGATACAATCGCCATCACTATTTGCTGCTGGTCACTATTACAAAAGCCATCATCGTTGAATTGATATTATTGCCAAGTCGATACACTATTTTAAATAAAAAAATTCAAGAATATTATTATCAACACTGGCGATATATCATTTATCAACTCATCATCCAGGGCAGTGGTAATGGCAATCTATCATTTATGGTAGTAAAATGCTATGCAGAAAGACCTACCACAATCGGCGATATATTAAATATTATGTGGCAGCTCTGAGAAGTTAGTAGCCCTAAAAAGCCCACAAAGGCTATCACATGCTTAGACCCATGCGGGCAATGGTGTGTGCTTGTACGGCTAACGACTCATGAGACCAATGTCGTTTGTACAGTTTTCGACAACGTCACGAGGAAAGGTGAGAGAAAATGCCCTCTCGTGAATGGGTTCAACCTAACAGGCGAAGAAAAAATGGGCTATAGTGTGTGCTCTTTGTTTTGTCAATAGATATGCCAGCCATGCATAAGACCCCCCAGATTCCTGGTTTGATTCTAATAGAAACTCTTGAGGATGGATTTTTAGCCTCCTCATTGATGGATTATCGACCTTGGATTTGGTACCCTAAGGTAGCCTTGTATGCCCCCTGAACTCTAGAGAGTTACTGCGGCCAACCCTGTGCGTAAAACCCACTGAGTTCACTGCCCCAGTAGCTTCACTGGGCCCCTCTGATGGATCGCGGTTTGTAAACTCCCCAACCGCAATAAGTCTAGTGAACTCATGAGAGTTACAGAGACCATTTGCATAAGACCCGACTCCAATATGAGTCTAAAAACTGTGTCAGCTCCACTACTCATGAGCTTAAACTGTGTGTGAAAGTGTCAAGTCAAGTCAAGTCCAGTCAAGTCAAATCCAGTCAAGTTAAGTCAAGTCCAATCAAGTTAAGTCAAATCTAATCAAGTCAAGGCTAGTTGAGTCATGTCCAATCAAAGTTCTGTTTAGTTAAAATATAGTAGCTCCACTAATCAAGAGTTTAAACTACATGTAGCATCAAAATGTTGTAGATACATTGATATTGTGGATACAAATGCTCGCCTATTTTATTTAAGATATGCTTAAATATGCAATTGCCTGATGTGATGAAATAAATCATGAAAATCTCAGATTTTGATTAAACAACATATAGAAATGTATTTATCTTGAAACAAGTGCAAATTACGATGACAAACACTTTTAAAACGTTTATAATACTTTACTCAAAAGTGAATCTTCAGGATCAACTATTAGTCTTCAATTACAATATATTTTTCCTTCTGACGAGAGCTATGGGATTTTGCTGTCTCTTCTTTCCTTGATGATGAAGGTAAATTATCCTGTAAAATTCTCAAAGGCGACAGAGAATGAAATCGCAAAGAATCATCATTTTCTTCTGGGAAATTTGATGACTCAAATATATACTCCGAATTTCTCAAAGGGACACCAAAAGCTATTCATCCTTCAAAGGTATTGTTGAGGGTCAAATATTGCATATTATCCCCCATTTTTATCTTGGTTTTATGAACATGATAATGCTTAATGATCTATTTTACTTATGTTTGTGTTGCAAGGTGAATTTAAGAGCTTGGATTGAAAAGGGTGCTAAAAGCATGGATTTGATGCTCAAGAATCACCAAGGCAAGGGATGGATCTTAGGAGACCAATATTGAAGAATTCACATGCCAACAATCCAATAAAATCAAGTGAGGAATGAAGAAAATTAAAGATTTAAAGTGAAGAAAAGGAATCCTAAAATCATCTTGAAAAAGCATATTCTAAAACTCTGGGTCATTTTGTGAAATTGTGCAAAGTTAAGTCTATTTTGAAAAACTATGTAAAGTCTATTTTAGCAAACTGTGTAAATTTAAGGCGGTTTCTGAATTTTTCAAATCAGTTTGAATGAGGGAGTTCCCCACTTATAAATAGGGCTTCTCAGAGCATTCTTAAAGATCATTTAAAGCATTCAAGAGCAAGATTTAGAGTTTTTAGAGAGTTTTTAATTTTATTTAAGTTTTATAAATTATTTTTTTCTTTTAGATCTTTTCTATTTACATTTATTTCTTTCTTTTTACTTTTTTATTTTGCAATTTAGTTATGTTTTTGTAGTTCCCTCTAGCCCAAGCTAGAAGGGAAGCCCATTGGTTTAATGATTTTATAAATTATGATGATTGATTGTTTTTAATGATGAGATGAATCGTGTATGCATGTTATCAATTATCAACATTTAGGTTTTTAATCCTCATGTGTGATCCATTTGTTTCCATCATATAAGATCCATATTGATGGATAAGCTTAACCTGAATTAGTTAGATTTCCTATATGGGAGATGTTCTCAACCTACTACATTTCTTTGATTCATTATCTCATGGATAATGAATGGTTAAAATCATTGGCACTTGAGAATATATATATCAATGATGCTAATCCATGATTCTCTAATCGTTTATATCATTTATTAAAATATTTAAAATGTTTTATTTTTCGATTAGGCTGACCATAGTGCTCAGATCCTAGTTGTGTTATCAAAATCATCATGACTTATGGAACATTAACTTATGTGTGAAACTTTGAACGTTGGGTGTTGTTTTCAAATTAATTGAATTCTATACATTCAAAACCTTCAAAATCATTTTATTTGTTTAGTTTCCATTACTCAGTTAAATTTGCATTTGATTTTCTCATTCTCATAAATCATCTCCCAGTGGGATCGACCCTATATTCACAGGATATTACTTATGAACCTCTGCACTTGGAGGCAAACAATGAGGTATCAACAGGTTTTACTTCATAAGCAATATCTTCTGAAGAAATCTTTACATAAACTGACTGGGACAAGGGGCATGATTTGTCTCTTCAGAATAACCTATGCCTTGGTCTTTTTGATAACTCCTTAGCTGTGGCGGAAGAATGTGTATGGCATGATCTACTGGATAATAACTACATACCAGATAGTATTGATGAGCCCACTAGCGCATCTAGGAATAAGAAGTATGGACTGGATAATTATAGCCGGGAATGAAGAAGCGAGATCTAGTATTGACATTTAGGAGTTGCCTCCATATCAGAGCCCAATTATATGGTCTGATACCACAACTCCTCATGGGTCTCGTAACAATGTCGCAAGTCTTTGGCATAGTCTGATCGAATCCAAACTGATGAACAAATTTGCTTGGGTAATATGGTTTACGCCAGAATGTGCTACCTTCTCTCAGTGGAAGAGTACTATATCTGATAGAAACAAGGAATGAATGTTCGCCAAAAGAGATAAAATCATCATCAACAACTTTTATACCTTCCGGATGGCTGGTGAATGAAAATTGATAAAAGTCAATAGGGTCACAATTCTCTATCTTTCGGGTGACCCAACCCTTTGACTTCTCAGTCATCCTCCTTAGTTGGTAATTTTGAAGAGGGAGCCGATGAGGGTTTGAATATACTCTTTCAGAGTCAGCAAAAGTCCAAGGAAAATACACTCCTAGCTAACCTATGAAGAAATGCCAGGGAGTACAAACTAGAAAAGATTTGGTCGTTGAATCTCTAAAGCCAGAAATAATGTCCCTAAAAGCGTGATAAAGGGAGCACGGAACCAAAGGAGCTAGTGAATATCTTTGACCCTCTGCCATTGCACCCGTAACTACAAAGAGAGATGGTCTGATGATATCTATTTGATTGGAATTGGGAATTATTACCAAGCTTAGCTAGTAAGCTAGAAAAGTGGCTAATTCGCAAGAAGAACTATATTCGGTGGTACTCTTTACACTCTCGCAAATGATCCTGAGTTCTTGATGATTATGGCTTGCGAAGCTGTCAAGATAAAGATGCGGTTAAATGATATGAATATACGTAAGACAAAGGCTTTAGAAAGAAAAAGTATAAAAAAAAGAAATATACCGTAGTCTTCGGGAAAAATGAACCAACCATTCAAGAGAATTAATATGATCAGGTTGAGGGAAATTAGCCAGTTCTTTGAAGAGCTCAAGAGTGGTCTTTGAAATTTCAGAGCTATTATCTCTGACGGAAGTAAGAACAAATTCTTCGTTTAAAGGAATATATGCATTGAAGATATTGCTCATGATAGGAAGACCTGCTATGTAAATAAGATCCCATAGGGTAATACACATTTTGCCCAAGGAAAGGTGGAATGAATTGTGATTGGAGACTAATGGTTAGGAAGCCTCTAAAGATAGTTGCATCTTCGCAAAAATGTTCTGATGTAGCTATGATCGTGTCAGATAGACTAATTTGCTTTAGAATAGTGGTATGTTTTTGGGCGACGGCTTGAGCCCAAGCACTATAGAAATCTCGAGGAGATAGAAGACCTTTGGTTAGAAATTGGTCTGTATTCCAGGATAAATGACCATTAAAGAAATGTTGTTGAGCGGTTTCAAAGAAATGAGTGGGGAATGGCTGATGAGGATTATAACAAGGACATAGGAATTGCATTTTATAGATCATGCCGACCTTTTGATGAGATTCGTTCCCCTCCAAACGTCCTTCTAGAATTCTTGGTTCTCTCATAATCCAGTTATCTATAGAAACAAGATTTGTTAAGATCATTTGGTCAACTGGTTTGCTGTGTAAAATTGACCAATGACGCTGCAAGTTGATTGGGATGACAGTTGTTTCATTCTTAGAAGGATTGTGGAGTTTCAAGACTTCTTCATTAATTTTGATGCAGTCCCAAGTATTTTGGAGAATCTGCTTAGACTCTGAAGAAGATGAATGATTCTTCTTTCTTGAAGATGAAGCCTTTAAATGTTGCATATTTATCAGGACAAGTATAAAGATTTGAGGAATGAATATTCAAGATTTGAAAGGCTTTGAAACTTCTAAAGGCTTTTGCGCAGGGTGAAGATGATTGCGCGAAGGCGCGCAATAAACACGTTTTGCGTGGGGGCGCACAAAAGGAATCTTATTGTATGGAGAGGATATGTGTTGCGCAGGGATGCACAAAAATAAGGCTTTGCGTGGGCAAGCGGCAGAGAGACAAGGCTTTCACAAGAAATTGGAGAAATGAAAATGAAGAGTTGGCTTTGGTATTTATAGAGAATTGGACCGTTGCATGGGTGCATGCAACGGCGTTTGCAAAAAAGATGAAAGAGAGATTAATCCTATTTCTTTATCCTAGAAAGGATAAACAAAGGATCAAGGGGGCATCTATTGAGGTTTAAAAATAAAGATTCAAGAATAAATCAAAAGAAAAAAATCATTAAGAGAAAGTGTTTTGAAGAAATGAAAGAAATATGAAGAAGAAAGGAGGAATTCATAAGTATTGCGCTGACTTACGCAATCAACATTAATTGCGCGGGTCCGCGCAAATGGTATTATAGGTTGCGCGCACATGTGCAACACATGTTTGGATAAATCAGGTTGGATGGTTGAGATCTAATGAAGAGTGGGTCCTATGGCACAAAGATCGATGGTTGCACGTGTGGAGGCCTACAAATATCCCACTCCCCCTCTCATTTGAACACAACGAAGATTACGAAGAGGATAAGAGCTTCGGAGAAAAGAAAATTTTGAAGGTATTCAGATGAAGAAGAAGAGAAAAAGCAGAAAGGATATCACGTTGACCCGTGCAACCACTGTGGTGTTGCACGGACCTGCGCAAACACAGTGTGTTACACGGGTAGCTATATCAAAAGCATCATGATGATGTCAAAATTAGTCAAAATGACTCATCCGCAAGCCAATTTCCCTTCAATTTCAGTTCTTCTTCAATTCAGAATAGTGATTTCAAATCTAAGGAGAAGATATAGGATGATCATATTTGTCTTAATGAGATGAACGAATTAAAGAGTAGAAATGTTGCTGGATTTGATATTCAACCTTGTTCAACACTTGTATTTTAGATATTCTATCTTAGAATCAAGGAAAATCAAAGGATGTAAATGAATTCGGAATGAATAAAATTAATGATTACTCTCTATATATTTTCTTTGTTATGATTAAGTAAGATAATTCCTTAAATCAAATACATTTGTTTCTTGTCGAAATAAAATGGCAACTTCATTGGGGATCCATTATCTTATTTAAGATTAACATAGAGAAAGTTTAGAGAATTTCATCATGGTTTGGTGTCATACCGATGCAAAAATGGCGACTCTCAAAGGGAACATTCTTCCCTTCATCCCTAAGATAGAATACTTTATCATTCAAATACTAATTGAGATTTCACATTATTAATTAAAGGATACAAGATAGAACTCCAAATAACCAATGACAACCGTTATCAACAAGACGAATTTCTACTTCACAACGACTGGGTTCATAATAGAATATGCTACAAACCGATATGCGAATCATGAAGATCAATATACTGTAAGCAAAAACAACAAGTCCCGAGTTATGACAGGAGTCATAACTGTCTCACCACTGCATAGGATAATAATAACGACTGGATTGTTGTATCATCCTGAAGGACAAGAGCCCGAAACGCTGCAATTGGTATTAGAGCGAGGACTCCCCTCGGGTCGATGGCAAACAATGAAGGTATGAACTAAAATCCTATGAATAGTGATCCAAGGATTCGTTATCTTTCGAAAAGAATGAAAGCTTTTCACCGAGAGAGTTGGTTGACCATGTAAGGGCTATAGGCAACCTCGACCATCTTATGGATGTGCTACTTTCACCCCGAGCCCTAGACAATGCTCCACTGCCTGTGATTGCTGTACGAAACAGCCCCAATTTCCATAGAGCACTACCAATGGTAAATCATAGAGCTATGAAAGATGATTCAAGTTCTAGTGATGATAAAGCCTTTGCTCGACGACCAATCCATGAGGGAGATCATTTAGATCTTGCCAAAAGAGACTATCGAGGTAAGGCTAAACTTCCTAGTTTTAATGGTCTATTACACATAGAAGATTTCCTCGATTGGCTAGCCGAAGTATAGTGATATTTTGATTACATGGATGTGCTAGAGCATAAAAAGGTGAAATTAGTAGCGTTTAAATTAAAATCTGATGCTTCTGCATGGTGGGAGTAATTACAACTCTCACATGCTTGACAGAATAAGGCACCCATCTCATCATGGTCACGGATGAGGCACCTTCTTCATTCACAATTCATTCATAGTGATTATGTGTAAGTACTATTCCAGAATACCAAAACTGCTGACAGGGGAATTGAACTATCACCCACTACACCGAAGAATTTCAGTGGTTGGCAACGCAAAATGACCCGTCAGAAACTAAATCTCAGAAGGTAGCATGATTTATAAGTGGGTTATGTCCGACGATTTAGGACTGAGTTCAGATGCACCCAGTCAGGATCGTGGATGAAGCAGTTCAATTAGCAGGTAAGGCAGAAACGCAACTTGTAAGAGTTACTGCTCTGCCCTATCCTTCAACTCAACCCCTCTGATGGGTCCTATGCTAGATCCAATGCTCGCATGAGGAAAAGAACTAGTAGGAGAACTTCCTCAACCTCCTTCAACCGCAAACTGTGATAAGGGGAGCAGCTCATCTAGGCCTTAATGTGTAGCACCCACAACAACGGGCCCGATTAGGACTCCAAATCCTTATGTTCGGTCAAGGTCGAACAATTGTTACTATTGTGGCCAATCGAGCCACTTATTAAATACCCATCCTCAACATCCTGTAACACACTTGATCATAAATGAAGGAGGCATTGAAGGTGAGGTCATAAAAGAAGACCATGGCTTTGATGAACATGAACAAGCCACCGAGGAAGGAGCATATGACAATAAATGGGCAGGTGATGATCATGGCGAATATCTAGATGTGAGGCAATTACTATTCACCACACGGAAGGAATTACATCCACATCAACATAATATATTCTGAACGCGGTGCACCGTCAACGACAAAGTCTATGATGTAATCATAGACAATGGTAGTAGCAAGAACATCGTCTCAAGAGTGATGATGGACAAGTTACATCTACCAATGACAAAACATCATTTTTCGTAATTAATTGGCTAGATAAAAAAGGTGAACGAGACTAATATAATTGAATAATGCACTGTCTTATTTTCAATTGGAAAAAAATTATAAAGATCAAATACTTTATGAGGTGGTCGACATGGAAGCATGCCATATGTTACTTGGTCGACCATGACAATCAGACCGTGATGCGACCCACAGGGGATGAGATAATGTTTACATCTTCGTCAAGGATAGTCAAAAAATAATCCTTGCCCCTATGGCACCAGAGAACCACCTTGAAGCCTTTAAAGTGGAGGAGAGTCCCCTCTTGACCATTTGGGATTTCGTGAAGGAATCTAAGGAAACATGCGAGGTATACACCATAGTGGTGAAGGATGAGGAATTGGACCCCTCAAACATTCCTTGAAATTTAAGACTATTGCTAAATGAATTCAAAGAATTTTGGCCTGAAGATTTACCTGATGGATTGCCCCCCACGAGGGACATCCAACATCACATAGACCTCATTCTTGGGGCTAGCTTACCCAACTATCCTCATTATCGGATGAGTCTGAAGGAGTGTGAGATACTTCAGGGGCAAGAGGAGGAATTGATCCGTAAGGGACTTTTGATATAAAGCATGAGCCCATGTGTCGTACCAGCGTTATTAACGCAAAAAAAGATGGGAGCTGGCGCATGTGTGTCGATAGCCGAGCAATCAACAAAATTACCATCAAATATTAGTTCCCAATACCGCGGTTACATGACATGCTCGATATGCTAGAAGGGGCTAAGGTGGTCTCTAAGCTAGATCTGAGGAGTGGGTACCATTAGATTCGTATCTGACTCGATGATGAGTGGAAGATGACATTCAACACTAAGGAAGGGTTGTATGAGTGGCTGCTTTTACCGTTCGGTCATCAAACACATCAAGCACTTTTATGTGTTCGATGAATTAAGTGCTAAAACCGTTCACTGGTCGATTTGTGGTAGTATATTTTAATAACATCCTGATATATAGCCAAGATGAGACAGAGTATAGGAAACATCTTAGGCAGGTGCTGCTGGTCCTACAAGTTAACAAATTATACCTTAACTTGAAAAGTGTAGTTTTTTAACGGACATCCTGTTGTTCCTAAGATTTGTTATAACGTCCACGGGCATCTGTGTAGACGATGAAAAGGTTCGATCCATTAGGGAATGGCCAATCCCGACAAACATTCATGAAGTAAGGAGTTTCCATGGGTTGGCGACCTTCTATTGTTGATTCGTGCAAAATTTTAGCACGATAGTTGCACCTATTACAGATTGCATGAAAAAGGACCGTTTTAGTGGATTGATGAAGCTGATAAGAGCTTTCATGAAATCAAGCATTGGTTGTCTACAACATCAGTCGTGGTTCTTCCTAATTTCGAGAAGTTGTTTGAGGCGTGACGCTTCATATGTTGGAATTGGAGGAGAATTATCACTGGAAGGCAGGCCGTAGCCTTTTATAGCGAGAAGCTCAGCGAAGCTCGAAAGAAGTGGTCAACATATTAGCTTGAGTTGTATGCAGTAGTTCAGGTACTGTGACATTGGCGGCATTGTCTGATTCAAAGAGAGTTTGTTCTATACACTGACTATCAAGCATTAAAGTTTATTAATAGTCAGACTAACGTGAATCGTGTTCATGCTAGATGGGTTGCGTTTTTGCAGGAATTCACGTTTGTTCTAAAGCACAAGTCAGGGAAACGGAACAAGGTGGCCGATACACTTAACCGTCATGTATCACTACTTATTACAATGAGCAATGAGGTAGTCAGCTTTGACTGTCTCATGGAGATGTATACCGAGGACAAGAACTTCAAAGATTCTTCGATGAAGTACCAAAAAAGTTATCCCAATGACCTACATATACAGGATGGTTTCCTCTTGAAAAGGAATTAATTGTGCATCCCCCAAAGTTTTCTGAGGGAGTAGATTATTTAGGAGCTACATGGAGGTGGCCTTAGTAGACACCTTGGTGAGACAAGACATGAGCTCTTGTGGAAGAGCGATATTACTGGCCACAATTGGTATGTGATGTGGGAAAAGCAGTTCAATGTTGTTATATTTGTCATACCTCCAAGGGACAATCTCAGAATACAGGACTCTACACCCTGTTACCTGTGCCTAACAGCCCTTGGGAGGATTTATCTATGGACTTCGTGCTTGGTCTCCCACGAACACAATGCATGGTGGTAAATTATTTCTCCAAGATGGCGCACTTTATCCCATGTAAGAAGACTCTTGATGCAACACACATGACAAATCTATTCTTTAGAGAGATTATGTGGCTATACGAGGTTCCTAAGACTATTACTTTTAACCCTGACACAAAGTTCATTAGCCACTTTTGGCGAACTTTGTGGACTCGATTCGATATACGACTTCAATTCAGCAGTGTTTACCACCCACAAACTGATGGGCAAACCGAGGTTGTGAATCACACATTAGGAAACCTCCTTCGATGAATTTCAGGAGAAAAACCCAAGCAATGGGATCTGGCTTTATCTCAAGTGGATTTTGCATTTAACAACATGGCGAACCGCTCGACAGGAAAATTCCCATTCCAGATTATTTACGGATGAATGACTCGCCACACACTTAACTTGGTCCCTCTGCCCAAACTCCCAGGCATGAGCATTGTAGTAGAACATGTGGTAGACAAGATCATAGGCATTCATGCGGAAGTACAGACCAAGCTACATTCCTTGAACGGGAAGTACAAGGAGCCAGCGGACAAGCATTGGTGACAAAAAGTGTTCAAGGTGGGCGACCACATTATGGTCCATCTACGCAAAGAAAGATTTTCGATTGGGACGTACAACAAGTTAAAGAATAGGAAGATTGGATCGGTACCAATCATCCGAAAGATCAATGACAACGCTTACATTGTTAATCTTCCAAATGACATGGCGATCTCATGGACTTTCAACGTCACAGACCTGACCAAGTATCATTAATTATGAACCAAAGCAGGACGAGAACTCGAGGATGAGTTATTTTGAAGTGGAGGGGACTGATGTAGAGCAGGTCGCTGACAGTTTCATGGCTAAGATGGATTAGAAAAGGCGTAGTCGACGACAAAAGTGATTCGGACTGTCAAACCTTAAATTGGGCGTATTTTGTAATCCGAAATGAGTTATCAGACGTAAAATATATGATTTTGGGGTAGAATGAGTTGCTTTAGCCACCAAACCCTACTATACTGGGTTACACAAGCCGAATTTGCAAAATACCACCAGATCGACGGTCATTTCCCTATTTTAATTATGTTTTTACCATAAATAGTAAATTTTAGTTTGATTATAACTCTTCATCCGTTGGGTTTTAGGAGTTACGTCCAACATGAAAAATGCTTAGAATAATTAGGAGAACAACTTGGTTAAGTTAAATAGGACACTTACAATTTTTGGCCGAAAAGCTTGCATACTAGTAGACATCAGGACTGTCTATAAATAATAAGTTTACTATTTATAGTACGTTGTAAATTCTAGGAGTTTTAGTTGTAGTATAGTTCTAAAATTTCTCTCATTGCTTGGTATCCTTATTTAAAGGGTTGTGAACTTATTTATTTCATCATCAATCAAATTACAAATTCTATAGAATTTATTTCTATTTTTCTTGCTTTCTTTCCTCGTGGATTCGAGAGGACTCTGTGAGGAGAGTAGAGGTTTATAATACTTGAAATTGTAAGTACTATGTTGTATATCAAGCACCCTGTATTGTCAAATTTTGTACTGACAAACTGCTTTGGAATGATGGACTTGTTCATGATGGAAAGTTCATCTTCAAGTGACCTTCAAGTGATGGAAAGTTCACCTTCATACGAAGATGTGTTACAAGCCTTGAAGACTGTTCTGTCTACATCAACTTCATGTCCAACATCAACTTCAAGTGCTACATTGACTTCAAGTTCAAGACTATGTTCAAGTACATGTTCAAATTCTAGACCAAGTTCAAGTGCTACTTTAAATGTAAGATCAAGTTTCAAGTATACAAGTTCAAGCTTCAAGTACTTCAAGAAGAAGATCTACCGGATCTACCAAGGCTACAAGTTCAATGTTCAACATTTCAGGTATAAATGACCCTAGAAAGACCTTAGGTTTAGGTCATACAAATTGCACATTTAGTATGGGTCATTGTGCTTATAATAGGCTTTCTTCGACTAGTCCTAGTCAATGTTCGACTAGTCTAAGATCTGGCTCGACCAGTCCAGGGTTTTTCTACACTAGTCCAGGTTTAAATTCAAAATTTCAGATTTTTTTGGTAGGTCGTGGAGACTGGTTCGACTCAAAGTCCAGCAACCATTTTAAGCCCCACTCGGCTAGTTGAGTGCTATGCTCAACCAGTCGAGCAGGCCACTCGACCAGTCAAGGGTCAGTTTTATCCAATCGCACCAGAATTTTTGAAATTTGGTTGCTCCCAGAACCAATCGAGGTTGACCTTAGACCAGTCGAGGGAACCGTTTTTCAGCCTATAAATAGAGAACTTTTCTCAGCTTTTTTTATTCATTCCAAGCCAATTCAAGCCACCATTCTGAGAGATAAGTCCCCGTGATGGTTAAGCTATTGTTCAGTAATTTAAGATTTTTGTTTATATCTTTTTTATTTCTAATTTCTTGATCTCTTGCTACTTCAATTTGATTTGATAAAAGGAAATTCTGATCTGCCCCTTTTGAGATCCAAGAAATTGAATTAAAGTAGTCCAATGTTGGATTAATTTAAAATTCATTTAGATCTAGAACCCTTCTATATGTGTGATTAAACATTAAACATCTTCATCTTCAAAGAAGTGGTTCTACTGGGCTACATCGAAGAAGAATCTTCAAATAAGTATTTTTATTTACAGCTTTTAGTTTGTGAGATTGCTAGAAAATCTCTATTGCGGTATTGACTGAGATAGCCAGAAAATCTCAGCATGGGGTTTTTAATTGTGGTAGCCCATTGAAAACGCAATTGTAAAGGTTTTAAGGTGAACCTTGGAAAACTTTCTTTCATAGTGAAAGCCAATATCACGTGGGTTGTGATTATTGGGGGTGGAGTAGGTGTGGCTGTTTTAGAGCAGTTTGTATACACACCGAACCACTATAATTCTTGGAGTTTGGTGGATGATGATGATGATGTATGTGATTTATGTGTGGTGAATGTGTGTATTTATTTCATGTACTTGTGGTGAATGTTGTAATAGCTAGATTTGTTTCAATTGCTTCTTGTATTAGTTTGATTTTTTGATCCTTACTGAGTTTAAGAAATCAGGTTGTCCTACCATAAACTCTGGTTTTTGGTGTAAGGTTGTCCTTCGAACAACATTTATATCAACCTCTCAATACTATTGCAATTGAGGTTATTATTTGTTTCAGCTATTTGCATTACATTCCACATTTATTTTTAATTTGGCATAATGCTATTCACCCCCCCCCCCCTCTAGGACTGAGAGCTTGCCCTTTTCAGAAATGACTGAACTTTGAAATGATTTATTAAATGGTACTCTATGAGGATAGTATAGGTTTATACAAATTTTTGGTCGAAATGATTTTCAAAACTCAAAACTCCTTCAAGTTCTTAAAATTAACTCTAATGTCATCAGCTATAGAAATTAAAGATATAATAAATCGCCTTTAGTTGAAAAATCATGGACTTACTCAAAGAGCTTCTAAAATACAACTCAGATGGAATTGAATTTAATAGAATGTGGAGAAATTCCAACTCCCAAAAATAGAGAAAATCCAATGGTACTCCTAAACCTAGAACCATAATGAAATGGGTTCCAAAGGTTACATGTCTTGTTGCTCACACAACTTTCAAAGCCATTAGTCACTCAAAATGGTACCTGGATAGTGAATGTTCTAGACATATGACAGGTGACAAAATGATATTCACCAACTTCAAAGAAGTAAACAACGGTTCAGTTACTTTCGGAGATGGAAGCAACTGCAAAATCATAGGCCAAGGTATTGTTTAGCTTCCTAACCTTCCTCTCTTTGAAAATGTAGTTTTTGTTAAAGGTTTAAAACATAACCTCTTAAGCATATCTCAAATCCACGATAACAAACATAGTTTAAAAATTTTCAAATCACAAATGTGAGATTACAAATGAGAAGGGTTGTGTGATATTAAATGGTCATAAGACCTTTGAAAATTACTACATTATTGATGACTTGTGTTCATCTAACTATTCATGTTACATGGTCCAAACAGATGAAACTGAACTATGACATAAACATCTTGGACATGTTAACTTTAGAGATCTTTATAGATTGAGCAAGAAAGATCACATTCGTGGCTTACCCAAATTAAAAAAGGTAGAAAAAATTTATGGCGCATGTTAGATTGGCTAGCAAATTAGGAGTAGTCACAAGAAATTGAACTCCTTAGCCATAGCCAAACCTCTAGAACTACTCTATAAGGACTTGGTGGGACCAACGAGAACGGAAAGTAGAGGTGGAAAGAAGTATTTTTTAGGCATTGTTGATGATTTCACCAGATATACTTGGGTAGCCTTCTTAAGAGAGAAATTAGATACTCTCGATGAAGTCAGAGAAATTCTAAAACAAATTCAGGCTGAAAAAGAGGTACCTATGATTAAAATTATAAGTGATCATGGTACTAAGTTTGAAAATAACAATTTTGAGAAGTGCCGTAATTACCATGGTATATCACATGAGTTCTCTCCTTCCAAAATACCTCAACAGAATGGAGTGTTTGAAAGAAAGAACAAAGTTTTACAGGAAATGACCAATGTAATGCTAAATAGCATGAACTTACTGAAAAACTTATAGGCAGAAGCTGTTAATACCGCTTGCTACATTATAAATCATGTGTATGTTAGAAAAGCTAAAGATAAAACATCCTATGAATTATGATTTAATAAAAAGCCGACCGTCAAATATTTTCAGATTTTCGAAAGTAAATGTTTCATTTTACACAACCGAATTTTTTTGAAAAAGTTTAAAGCCAAGAGTGATGAGGGAATATTCTTGGGTTATGTTCTAAATAGTCGAGCATACTGTGTTCTTAACAAAAGAACAATGGTGATTTAGGAATCTATTAATCTAGTGATTGACGATCACCTGATCACACCCACTCCAAGACAAGATGATGATGAAGTCGACATTATAGATAAGCCCGACTCTTCATCTAAATCAGTTAATACTTAATTAAGATTAGTTAAAGACCATCTGACTGATCAGATATTGGGTAACCCTCGTACTGGTGTTCAGATAAGAAGACAGTTAGAAAACATTTGTAATTACGACTGTTTCACTTCTCAAATTGAACCAGCAAATGTAAATGAAACGCTTGCCAATGAAAGTTAGATATTTGCTATGCAAGAAGAGTTAAATCAATTTGTCAGAAATGATGTTTGGTACTTGGTTCCTAGACCTTCTGATAAACATGTAATTAGAACCAAGTGAATCTTTAAGAACAAATCTGATGAAATGAGGAATATCATTAGAAACAACGTACGACTGGTTATACAAAGATACGCTCAGATAAAAGGTTATGATTATGATGAAACCTTTGCACCAATTACGCACCTTGAATCCATAAGATTATTTATTTCAATTGCATGTCATAAGTAATTCAAAATATATCAAATGGATGTCAAAAGTGTGTTTTTAAACGGTGATCTACATAAGGAAGTATATGTTAAACAACTTAAGGGTTTTAAGGACTCCAAAATTTCAAATCATGTGTACCGTCTTAAAAAGGCACTTTATGGTTTGAAACAAGCTCCCCAGGCATGGTACGAAAACCTGACTAAATTATTACTTAGTCACAACTTTATCATGGGAAGTGTTGATAAAACCTTATTTGTCAAGAAATATAATGATCATATATTGATAGTTTAGATCTATGTTGACGATATTATTTATGGATCTACATGCACTAACTTGTCTATTGAGCTTGCAGATCTAATGAAATATAAGTTTGAAATGGGTATGGTTGGAGAACTAAATTACTTTCTTGGATTACAAGTAAAATAATATGGAGATGGTATATTCATCTCACAAACCAAGTATGCCTTGAATCTTGTAAAGAGATTTGGGTTTGAGAATGGGAAAAAGTTTAATACTCCTATGAGTACAACTCCCAAACTCTTTAACGATGAATCAGGTAAAAGTATAGACTCCCATCTATATCAGAGTATGATTGGTAGTCTTCTATACTTAACTACTAGTAAACTTGATATTGATTTTAGTATTGGAATATGTGCTAGATATCAATATGATCCTAAGGAATCACATCTAATCATTGTTAAACGGATAATCAGAAATGTCGCAAGTACCACTAACTTAGGTCTATGGTATCCACATGATACAACTGTACAAATTGCCAGATATATTGGTGCAAACTGGGCAGAAAATATTAATGATAGAAAATCTACCAGTGGTGGATATTTTTACGTAGGGAGCTCTTTAGTTTCCTGGCTCAGAAAGAAACAGAACTCTGTATCTCTCTCAATAGCTGAAGCCGAATATATCGCAGCTGGTAATGCTAGCACCGAACTCATCTGGATGAAAAGAATGTTAGCTGATTATGGTATTGCGCAAGATACAATGACATTATACTGTGATAACTCAAGCGCAATTAATATTTCAAAAAATTCTATTTAACATTCTTATACAAATCATATCGATATTCGATAGCATTATATTCAAAAATTAGTTGAGGACAAGAGTATTGCATTAGAATATATTCAGACTGAGAAGCAGCTTGTAGACATAATGATAAAACCACTCAACAGGAATATATTTTCTAAATTAAAGTATGATATTGGTTTGTTTATTTTTAATTAATTAATCATGTTGTTTATGCATTTTTTAAAAATTATTATATGTTTATAATGTTTAAATGCATAACATGTAAATAAGATTTAAAATTTTAAATATTTTTTTTCAATTTGTGGTCTTCTCAACGAATCGAGTACCTCCTCGACCAATCGACCTTCGACAAGTCGAGGACATGCTCGAGGATCACGGGTTTGCACAATAAAGGGGGGAAAAATCTTTTTTTTTTTTTTTTTCATTTCACACATTCTTCTTTAAGTAGCTGGTGCTTCTCTTGCCGAACCCATCTCCTAATCTTGGTTGTAAGTGGTTATTTTTCAATTTCCTTTTAGATTTGGGTGGATCTTTGCTAGTCTTTCTTGTATTTGTGGTGTTTTTGTGATTTCCAACCCTTTGTCGTGGGTTTTTGGGTAAAATCTGATTTAAACTCAACCCATCTACTTTTTTTAATCTTCTCTTGTGCAATTATTAAATGGAGCATCGTACTAAATGTAAGGCTACACGAAAATCTCATGGTAGCTTATTAACTAGGCTGACTTCATCTAATGTGAGAACTCTAAGGGGCCCCGAAGAAGATTCAGAACAAATTAGGGATTTCTGCACTAGAGAGGTTATAATAGAAATGATTGTGAATGTTGATCACATTACACCATTTCAGCTTGTGTCTCTCCTTACCAATATTAGTTGGGAAAATATTCTTTGTTGGGGCGGAATGGCTTATTGTTCCATTGCATAAGCCATGTATGCATCTATAAGTGACATGTCCTTAAAAAATCTTTCTTTTATAATTAATTTTAGAGAAGGGCCAGTCACTATTGATTACCACTGGATTTCAGCTTTGACTAAAATAGCCATCGCTGATGATGACATTCCCATTACCAGTCTTACTGATAAAATGATTCATACTGAGCGACGGACAATCACTCATAGACTATGTCGCTTTGACGCTGAATGGAAATCTGGAAATGCTCTCCGTGTTAACCAGATGCTTCCTAAATATCACGTTCTGCATCGAATTTTATTTCCAACATTTATCCAAGATTTGGAATAAGTCTGAGCTTACCCCATTCATGACTCGTGTCCTTCATTCTGTAGTAACTGGTATTCCAATATGTCTTCCTTCTTTAATCTGCTATTTGATCATTCAATACCGTATTCATTCTGGTCATGGTTCGATTCCTTTCACTTATCTCATGACTTGCATTTCTCTTCATTGTAATGTCATCATACCTTTGACCGAGGCACCAGAGTTGGAATTACCTTTTAATAATACAAATTTGAACAAAATGCATCTGGATTTTCTTCCCAGCCAGTGAGATGAAGAAGAGGAGGAAGCACATGTTCCTAGAGGACATGTCGATGGACAATATATTTGCTGAGCTTGATAAGTTAGATGATCCAGCTGATACAGACTTTCAACCTTCTCAGATTGATGATCAGCTTAAATCCTTTGAGGAGAAGGTTATTGAGTTGAAGGTCTCTCAAGACAATCTGGCGCAAAATAAAAAATCTTTAATGAAATATATGCAAAAGTACTTTCATCGCATTGCCAGGAGTTTACACCAGATTGATCCTTCTGTGCCTACTCCTTCCTCTGGATCCGACTAAGTTTATTTAAGTTTTTAAGTTATTGTTCTGTAAAACTTATACTCTGTGTGTTTGCTTAATGACTTTTTCTTATACTCTCCTAATCTCCTTAAAAGCTTATTTCCCTTAACTTGACATTTTCATATGCTTATCTCCTAATATATTTATATCTTTATATCTTCTTTTACTTTCATTGATATGGTTATTTAAATATTTATTTTCTTGATAGTAAACTATTCTTTCCCTTGTCAAATTGTGACAAAAAGGGGAAGAGGGTTAGTTATTACTTGTAGAATGAAGAATGGTGATGCATGATATGAATGATACATGAATATATGCATATATGCTTAATATGAATGATACATGATTATATGCTTGGAGAATGCGTTGGAATAGAATATTGTATGTCATTATATAGGGGAAGCTCAAATTGAGGGAGAGTAGTAAATTTTTTGCTAGTTCATTAAAGTTGCAACAAACCTTTTAAAACATAGAATCAAGAATACAAGACTTCATTCTTTCTAATTGTTGTAATAGTAAGTGTTTTGTCACAAAATTGACAAAGGGGGAGATTGTAAGTGCTATAATGTGTAAAGTACACCTTGTTCGTCAAATTCCGTTTAAACAAAACAACTTATGAAGTGGCCTTTTAGTATGGGTTAAGATGGAAAGTTCAATCTCTACTAAAATACAAGTCAAGTAGAAGATCAAGATGGAAAGTTCAAGTTAAGTTCAAGTTCTACTAAAGTTCTAGTAGAAGTTCAAGCTCTATCTAGAAATTCAAGCTCTATTAAAGAATCTAATAGAAGAACAAGCTCCACAAAGTTCAAGCATCCAATCTACTTTAAAGTTCAGTCATTTCAGGTATTATAAACCCTAAAAAGACCTTAGGTTTAGGTACTTTCAAAATATATTTTAAATAAGTTTTAATCTTATATTTGGCTAAGGTTCGTCTAGTTAAAGAATTTTTTTGACTAATCCTAGTATAAATTGAAGTAAAACAGATTTTCTGTTACACTTTCGACCAGTCGAGGAAGCTGCTCGACCAGTCGAAGGTGGGCCTTCGACCAGTCGAGGGTTGCTCAACTCGAAGTCCAGCAACTGAATCAGTTCAGATTTTTTGCACCCTCGACCAGTCGAAGACCATGCTCGACCAGTCGAACAGGGCCCTCGACCAATCGAGCAGGGCCTTCGACTAGTCAAAGATCTATTACACTTTAATGCGCTCAAATTTAAAAATTTATTGAAATTAAATCCGGTTCTTAGACGAGTCGAAGTAATAACTTCTTTGCCTAAAATCGAGGCTTTCTCTCAATCCAAAAATACAATTCAAGTCTATCAAATCCTTCTACAAGAGAGAGAATCCCCTGTTATATTCAAGTTATTGCACGGTATTTATAAAATATTTTTAATAGTTTTTTGTTTAATTCCTTGATCTCTTATTTTATTAATTTTATTTTATAAAGAGAGTAAATACTCTTCTTTTTGAGATCTTAAAGGAATTCAAACAAGTAGCAATTGGTTTGAATCTATTTAAAAGCAATCTAGAACCTTGAACCCTTGTCTATATGACTGAACATTGAACGATCTACATTAAGAGAAGTGGTTCTACGGCTACATCGACAGATACGTCTTCAAAGGTGAAGATAAGCATATAATTCTTTTATATTTTAGTTTTATTGAGATAGCCAGAAAATCTCATTGTTGGTTTTACTAAGATAGCTAGAAAATCTCAGTGAGGGGTTTTTCTTTTGTTTGTAATAGCCCGCTAAAATCGCAACTGTATCAGGCTTTAAGGTGTTCCTGTGAAAACCTTATTATAGTGAAAGCCAATATCAAGTGGAGAGTGATTATTGGGAGTGGAGTAGGTGTGGCTATTTGAGAACAGTTGTTGACATACCGAGCCACTACAATTCTTGGTGTTGTGGTGATTACCTTTATTATTTATGTGGTGAATGGTTGTAATCTTTTTAAGTTAAAGTTGTGAATGCTTGTAATAGTTTAGCTTTTATTTACTCTTGCTTGGTTTGAAATTTTGATTCTTATATGTTTCGTAAAATAAGGTTGCCTTACCTAAACTTGTTTGGGTGAAGGTTGTCCTACGAATCGGTTTGAATCAACATTTCAATACTAGTGTAATTAAGACCTCTGATTTATTTACTATTTTTTCACTTTATTTGATTATTTGGCATAGTCCTATTCACCCCCCCTCTAGGACTGTTTAAGCTCTCATTTTCATAATTATCTATGAAAGTGATAAAATACATCTTTCCTCCATGAGTTTCAATGTTTTTCAAGTCACATATGTCACTGAGAATTAAATCAAGGCTTGGGTGTTCCTAGATTTTCTATAATGTTTGAAATGAGCACAAATCTCATACTTATTTAGCGTTCTCTTTCAATTATAGGAATTTGTCCCATATTAATGATACTAATGAGAGAATGAAAATTTACATGCCTTAATCTAGCATGCAAAGAATCAAGAGTTTCAATCAAGTAAATATAAAACTTAACACAATTTTCATTCATCATACTAAGTTTAAGCAGACCATCACATGCATAACCTTTTTCAACAAAGGAGTCATTCTTTGATATTACACATTTCTCAAACTGAAAAACTAACTTAAACTCATTCTTATCAAGTGTCAAATCAAACATTATATTTTTTTGGAGGTCCAAAATATGAAATACATCTAAAGGATCAACACTTTATTGGATGTAAGTGTCAAACTTACCTTTTCCCTTGCTGAGGATGTTTTTCTTGGAAGAATTTTCTATGAAAATATCCCTCTTAGCCCTTACCTTCTTATAATAGAAAAATGTGCTTCGGTCATAGTATAGTTGCTTGGTAGCCCTCAAATCAATCCACCACTCATTTGTGCAACAAGTAACAAGTGCTTTTGTGATGACCCTCATAAATTCCTCTGCCACATGTACACGGGTTTTCTTTTTCTTTTCTTTTTTTTTTTTTAAATATTTTTTTTGTCACCCTTACAAAGGCAACAATCCTTAATAAAATCACTATTTTTTTCACATGTATAGCATCCATTATTCTTTTTATTATGTTTTGTTTCTTGTACTTATGAAAATGAAGGTGTTTCTTCTTCAGTTTCCAAACCTTCGATTATCTTGACTTTTCATATTATTCTAGATAAATTGGGCCCTAGTTATAAATTTGAGCTCCGTATAAAATGGGCACTAGTTATAAATGAGGTAATCCAAAGTCATATATATATATATATATATATATATATATATATATATATATATATATATATATATATATATTATGTTTGAGTGAATTCTTATACTCCTATGATAGTGGAAGTTTCTCAATTATCACAATAGCTTAGAAGGCCTCATCGATGGCCATACCCTCGGATGTTATTTCATGGGAAATCTTCTACAAATCATGCACTTGAACCCTTACAAATTTATCATCCATCACCTTAAAATTTATGTAACAACTAACAATATATGTCTTGGTTCTAACATTCTTCGTTTCAAACTTTTTCTCTAAGTGTTCCTTGGTCGATAAATGATAATAATAGATATCATAGTTGTTGTTTATCATCGCATTGATATTTAGTTTTGATACAAATAATTATCATTCTTCCACTTGGATTGATAAAAAAAAATGCTACGTGTTCATTTGTCGTAAGTGAGGGAACATGGCCTTTAATGACATAAATTAGTTTAAGGGTAGTGAGGTAGAACTACATTTTTTACTACCAACTTTTTCCACAAAAAATCTCAATTCTGGGATTGTTAGAGAGAATTGCCATGAAAATTGAGACTTCAGAGGAGAAATCTATCTTTAAATTATTGGTGGTGGTTTATAAAGATATAATATAAAATAATAATTTTAAAGACTGAAAATAAAGGAAAACAAACTAGAGAGTTGAGGCATGTTATTATCATTGTCTTAAAGACAAATGGACAGCTAGGATTATGGGCGTGCAACATTTCTCCATAAATATGGACGATTAGGATTATGGCGTGCAAGATCCCAACCATTAAAAGCTTGAATTTCTCTCTGATTTGCCCATAGAGAAAGATGTAGAGAAGAAGGGGGAAAATTAGGAAAGGGGATACATTTTTCTATATATTTGAAAGCAAAAAAAGTGAATTTCTTTTATAGAGGCTACCAAGGAGACGACCTTGCTTATGTGGTGAGTTAGCACGTGTGTAGTGGCATATAGAAGCTTTTTACACAAGTGTGGCAATTTTATGCATCCGATAACATCATTTAGTCAGAAAAGCACGCCTCGACCATAGTGCATTGTTGAGGGTCAAATATTGCATATTAACCCCCATTTATTACTTGGTTTTATGAACATGATAATGCTTAATGTTATATTTTAATCATGTTTGTGTTGCAAGGTGAATTTAAGAGCTTGGATTGAAAAGGATGCTAAAAGCATGGACTTAATGCTCAAGAATCACTAAGGCAAAGGAGGGATCTTAAGAGACTAAGAACGGGGAATTCTCATGCCAAAGATCCAAGGAAACCAAGTACAAGGATGGAAAAAATATTGGTAAATTTACAAGTAAAACAATAGAAAAACAACCACTTTTAGTGCTACCTAGGCCAACTTCGATAGCTACTTAATGTGCACAAAACAGTCCAGCAAGAAAATAGACCTAAGCTTAATTTGGTACCACCAAAGCCAATTTCAGTAGCTACCTAAGCAATTTCGGTAGCTACCAAGCACTCTGCACATACAATTTCAGATGCGATAAATTTTAGATACAACTTCGATGCTATTGAAGCCAGCTTCGGTGTTACCAAAATTGCGTTGAGTTGTAATGCAAGGCCAATGGGGATTGCATAAATTAAGGCCTTTTGCAAGCGGTTTTCAAAAATTTCAAGTCGGTGTGTAAGAGGGGGATGCACAACTATAAATATGAGTCCTTAGGACGTTCCTAGGCATCTTGTATGCTTCAAGTTGTAGAGCAAAAGGGTGGAGTCGCTGTCCAAGAGCTTTCTTCTTCTTCCTTAGTTGGTCTTTTGTTTTGTTTAAGAGTTCTTAGTTCAATCCTGTCTATGGTTGGTTAAACCTTTTAGCGAGGGCTAAGAGGTGAAGCTTGTAGCATGGTTGAGATGTTTGCTTTATTTTGATTCATATTTTGCTGAACTCTTTTGGATTCTAGTTTGATTATGAGGAATATTTTTAGTTTTTAATGTTTATTGTGGCAAATTGTAATAGATCTGCGATAGCTTTGAATATCTTCTTTTCCTGATTTGAGATTGTGAAATTAGTAAGTCCCATTGTTCACCATCATCCCTTGGGCATGGTAGGATGATGTAATCCTTTTTAACCTTCACAATTCTCTTATGATTGGTTGTGGGATTGGTAAATCCTGTTGTTTGTCTTGTCTCCTAGGCATGGTTAGGTGATGGAATCACTTCCAAATTCTCATAACTCTCATCAATTGATGATTATATCCATAAGAAGTTCAGAGATATGATAAATCTCTTCTTACCAATTGGATAAGATAGGACTCTGATTCCAGTTGTGTCTTTGAATAAAGCAAGGTAGCATCTTGAGAATCTACAGTGGATCCTTGGAAACCCTAGTTACCACCTTTGAATTTGTTAGTTTCAATCACTTTAATTACAATTAATCTTCAATTATTCAGATTTAGTTTTAGTTCTTCATCTAGTTCTAGTTACTTTCAGAATACACATAAGATTAGTCCCTGTGGATTCGACCTTGGTCTCACCGAGATTATTACTACATCGCGACCCTACACTTGAGGTTGTGAACAAGTTTTTGTCCCTGTTGCCGGGGATTAACGGTTGCGTTTTTCTGAGATTAACTAGTTTTGGAATTAGTTTAAGATTAGAGTTTTTCTACTTTCTATTTTTAGGTTAGGATTTTTTCAGAATTATTTTAGAAACTAATTCACTTTCCTTTTTCTGTTTTGCAGGACCTTAATTTAGAAACTTCTAATTTGGTAACCTCTTTCAAATTCTCTCTCTTTCTTTTTTAGATTTCTTATTTGTCCTAGGTTTCTTTCTTTTTAGGATTAGGGTAGATTTTTCTTAATTTTAGACTTTTGTTTTTAGGATTTTCCTTTTTAAATTTTTTTTTTTTTTTAATTTAAGGAACTAACATTGTTTTCTATTTTGAAGGATCGTAACATGGATATTCTCCAATCTGGTAACTTCCTTCTAACTTCTCCTCTACTTTCCATATTGCTGTAGGATTTTTCTTTTATTCTCTTTTAGGATTAGATTCAGAGTTGGGGTTTCACCATGCAAGAGTGGGAACGTCAGTATGTTGAGATAGCTAAGAGATATTAGGAAGGGATGTATGATAATTATGATAGGAAACAACCTATATCTCAAAAATTTTCTAAAAATATCATCGAGAACTAGCCAGAATATGATTCTCCACCTGTTAAGAAGTCATTTGGTGATTATAGGTGGGAGAATAATTGCACTCCAAGTATTAAGAAAATAGTACGCGATTATTGGGGTCATCGTGATTATTGGAATGAGGATAATTATTGACCATCCAGCAAGAAGAGAACTATACGTGAATGTATTATGGCTGATAATATGTATCAACAACCACCGGACTTTCCTACCAATGACTCGTATGGTTATGATTAGTGAAAACATCAACATTGGAAAGATGAACCAACAAGTGATTATATTGATTATTCTCTTGGATCCCCTAGCTTTGAAATCCAACCAGAAACGATCCAAGAGGATTCACTTCAAAAACTCATGAATGCACAAGAGCAATTCAATCAATATCTCATGCAATCATTGAATTGGGAGAGGCTAGTTTGTTCGAGCCTTAACCCAACCTAGAAACACAGTGTGGGGAAAGCGATTCCATCCCACTTGTGCACTGCATTGAATTGGAAGATGATGAGTATTGAGATGATAATCATGAATGTACGGCCAAAATTTCCTTGGAGTCGACTTCAAGTTTGGTTCGGGTCAATGATCAAGAGGCACAGGAAGTTGTCGACCATAATGATCTACTCCACCCATCTGACATGTCTAATTTAAATATGGAGAATGAGCCCCTTTCAACCGATCCTTCCAACTCTTGTGAGGTGTGTTTAGACCACTCCCCTGAATTAAATGATGATATGATTCGAGAGATGGACAAGTTGCTCGATATGATTCTAGAATTTGAAACCATCCAGTTGAGGCCACCATTTGAGCTGTCGACCCTTGACAATACAATGCCTCCACTGAGTAGTATTAATGAACAGAGTCTTCACATCAATGTTTCACCTATTGATCCTCAATCCATCTATGTAGGGCAAGACAAGATACATCCAGTGACGACTAACTCTCATCGATATGAAGAGAAAGAGAGCATGTTTCCATCTACTTTCGAAGACAATGAAGGAGTCCTTGGGTAAATCATCACAGACTTCAATGTGGAGAATGAGTCATTATCATCTGATTTAAGACATCTATTAATAACAATCTCCATCATGTCTTCAATCTTTAACCGTGTAGCTTCTTGACTTCTTCTCTTATCTCTGCATCACATCATAACTTAAACAATGCTTCTAATGCATACTCCATCCTTTTTTTACTCCATTGCCAATCCCAGAGAAGTTACACAGAACTTGAACTTCTCTGTAGGAACGACTTTGGTAAGCATGTCTGCTGGATTCATGTTGGTGTGAATCTTTTCCAGTGTTACACCTCCTTCGTCAAGCACTCATTGGATAAAATGATGACGAACATCAATGTGTTTAGTATGTGAGTGATAAACTAAATTTTTAGCCAAATTGATAGCGCTCTGTCATGCCCCAAACTCGAAAACTAGGCTCACAAAATTCTCAATTACCGAATTCGGTGCTGACAGCCTCCGTAGTACCCCATTCTTGGCTCCCAACACCCATATACTGGATTTCGATCCTGGGATCCCACAAGGAGGATTTTCAACATAATTTTTTTTCTAAGAAGCATAGCCATAAATATAACCCAGATACAAACAATAACATCACCACATATTCACTATGATAAAAAACTTTAGAGTATAATACATAAAGGGGAAATATAAGATAGATATCAAAACTCCATAAGCTCAGCCGCACGCTCCTGCCTTAGCTCGGTTGCGTCCTTGCATAACCTGCATGCATCTATCGTGCATAAGCTTACAAGAAGCTTAGAGGGTGGTTTATGTGTGTGTAATGCATGTGCCAAGTAAACAAATATTAGAGTAAGTGGAAATACTGTCAAGTCCATAAATACCATCAGTATTATATAGGCTATGCAATGCAAAGACATAATAAGCCAATGTCATATACTAAGGAAGCAATGCAGATTAACTATACAATGCGGAGACATAGTAAGCCAAATGTCATATATTGAGATTGCAATGCAATGTAAAAGAAATGACAAAGCTAGAGTGTATAGTCGGAATGATAGTACGTGGTATTGCAAGTTGTGGGGTTCATCATAAGAGACTTCTATCCAAACCAGTCCCATACCTAACTTTGGAGAGCTAGACTCAATGTGGTAAATTCCTGATCTCAGGTTGGTCGTGTACCCAACTGAAATCATGGCCATTGCGAATGTACACATAATGGTTTGATTGCGCACTACCAGCCTAAGTGGATAGTGAAAGAATAATGAATGAGTCAAATGCAATCTCCTACTCAGAAGGTCTCCATATCAGTGCTACTCATCTTTAGGACCATCACCGGGGTCTAGTACACTCCACATTGACTGCCCCTCCCCCAGGCGTGCAACCAAGTGAGCGTAAGAGACCTCATTACCCGCTTGGCCAGTAGTAAGCCAATATCTACTCAGCTCGTCAGTAGTAGACCCATTTTTGAGCTGGTCAAACTTAGCCTAGCTTTGCCCCTATCCTCGGGCAGGTAAGGGCCACAGCCCTGATGTTGCTCGGGCTCACATATGACATAAACTGTGAGATGCATGAGCCATACTATCCAATCATGTATCAAACCTGCAGGTACCGCGCACTCATGTGGGGCAACTCCGTCTCACAGGGAGCCTCATAATCAACCAGCCCAATGACATATGCTACTCCTCATAACAAGCATACATATGATGTGCATGGGCATGTATCATGATGTAATAAAGTACACTGGCCTGATTCTCAGATAAGGCAAACAATAATAGCCATACATGTCACATCCCAAGAGTATAAACTAAACGACATGCTCCAAGCATCAAACTTATGCATACCGCGTGCTCATGTGGGGCAACTCCATCTCTCGGGGAGTCCCATAAACAATCAGCCCAATGACACATGCTATGATCAATCACTCATATAAGCATGCAATGATGCGCATGGGCATGCATCATGATGTTATGCTAGTATATACTCAGTGTGTCCTACTAGCTTAAGCACACTGGCATGATTAATAGATATGACATTAATCGCCCCATTACATGACGGGGTCGACAGAAGGACGACATATCTAACACAAACATCAAGATAGACCTATATAGTGAATATACCTAACTTGATATCACATATTCTTCTATTTATAGCAAAGAGAATGATAATGATGTACTAATGTCAAGGATGAGCCTCACACTTGTCCTAAGAAGGTAAATGGATGGTGTGGTTGATACATACATAACATGAAGTCCTCACAATCGATTCAAAGGTAGGGCACATCACACGGGGTGAGTCAAGCAGGTATACAACAAGTGGGCTTCCTCACCCTCTTAATCATGTAATAATTGGGCTTTCTTATAGGGGCCCGATATGAATATAATATGGGCCTCGGTAGGGTCACTAGGCTTGGGCAAACACATGCATCTAGGTGGACCACATTTAATATGGAAAGCCCGATATGAATCACAAGGAGGGCTCCAAAGCTTAGGATAGTTCTATAAGGTATGGTAGAAAGCATCATTATCAATAGGGCCCAATGTTTTGGGGTAGCCCGACAAGGGAAGATGGGTATCATGGGGGCCTAATGGTTTAGGATAGCCCAACACGGTGAAGTCTGTCTGCCACACATGTAGGACAAGTGTGGTCCACTTGGGGGTTGAATTTGACTCACGGTGGGTCCACGGCCTTCAAACTAACTGGGAAAGTGGATGGGCAGCATGTGTAGAACACATATGTCAAGGTGGGAAGCCTAAAGCCTAGCAAATGGATGAACAATACACACAATATGGTGGGTTGCACATGGTAGTCCCGCAACCTGGATATGGATGGACTATATGCATATAACACACCCATCAAGGTGGTCTTCAAGGTTTTGACAATCCTATAAGGCATGGTGAGAGTCCCATCAATATTGGGGGCCCAACGATTTAGATTAGCCCACTAAGGTGAGATGGGCAATACTTATGGGGGCCCAATGATTTGGGTGGCCCAACTAGAGAAGATGAAAATGGGCCTAACAATGGGCCTAGGGAGGTTCATAACGTGGACATTTAACCACCATTACCACCTAGATTGAGGCCCACTATGGAAATAATCTTACAATGGGGCACATGGCCCTAATACTAGCTAGAAAATGAATGGGCAGCATACATATCATCTCATACAATGAATGGACATCATACATATCATCTCATACATCATGGTGGGCCTCAAGAAATGGCCCATGGTCTACATACATCAAGGTGCGCTACATGGGGCAGCCCATAGCCCAGAAAATAAATGGCCAGGGAAGACATGTATCCTGGTGTGTAAGGCCCATATCCTAGTCCATACCATTCCGTAGATTCCTGCGATCCTCTTTGTCGAATTCCGGCAACCTGTGACCTATAATTGTTATTTGCACGCTACCCTGAGTTGCATCCCATAGATCTGAGTAGCTTGACTCGAAACTTATACCATTGTGACTGCGCCGTCGCTGCGGTTCCAACGCCGCATCTTGCACACCGATGCGATACCCAGGCCATGAGTTGTGGGCCCGCTTCTATCTTGAAGAAATGCCCCTCATTTACAATCCCAAGAGAATCTCTATAACCCATCCCATCAATCAATCAAGTATACAACCCATCACTTAACCCATCACACCCATACCTCATATGTCACCTCTCTTACATAACCCATACCTCTCTTACACAAGCTATCCCTAAAGTTAATGTAACAACCTGTCCATTCCATACCAGTTTCTATGCATATGTGCACGATGATCGACACCCTTAGATAGACTTGGATTGGCCGTTCATAGTATACACCCAACTGACCGGGACCTCAAGACCTCGAAACCTATTTCATATCGACCGTCCTGTCGTCGTGATCGTGGAGGTACAACCCATGCATCTGTACGATACTCTGTTAGTGAGATACGCTGTGAAGAATCATTAGTGTATCATGTGCGCAAGGCGCCGTGTACTCCATTCCACACATGTGCACAACGCATGTCATATACACATGCACAGGCCACACATGGGTGAGAGAATCTCTACCCATGTGTGTGATGTCACACACCCATACCTCTCATCTCTCATGTGCTCCCCAAAGTCAACTTCTCTCTATTCCATACCTTATATATGACATCATCACACTATGCCATCCCATGCTCCTTTAATCCACCATTAATTACAAATCATGAATTAATTGTCATAATCTTAGTCTAAGCTAACTAAGATCACATTAATTGAATTTAACCACATTTTAACAATTTCTCTACATATATCCCTTCATTCCTTAACATTTCACCATTTTTCTACATAAGAGAGAGAGAGAGAGGGGTGATCTTGGTGGGCCATCAACTCCATTAATCCCATCCTTTCCATCCATCTCAACCATCAATTCCATCCCTTCCATCCATCTAATTCATCAAGGTGAGTACACCCACTCTACTCTTCGTTTGTTTTCTTTTTGATTATTTATATGATTATTAGTGGTGACCATTTGATGATAATGATGTGATCAATGGTGGGGATACATTGGAGAGTATGATGTGTTTAATGGTGATAATGATGATCAATAATGGTGATGATATGATGTGTTTAATGGTGTGGATTCATGGGAGAATACATATAAAAAGAATAATAATAAAAATAATTTTTTATGGACTTTATGTGGGACCCATTGATTGTGGGCCCCACTAGAATTTTGTAGGCCATCCAAATCATCCAAAGTGTGGCCTGTTGTGTTGGCCAAATACACACACTCACACCCATGCACACATGTGCACACCACACCATAAAAATATATAAATAAATAAATAAATAAATAAAAGGAGGAGGAGTGGACGCTGTGCTGCCAACGTCCAGAGGACGCTGCAGCAAGTAGCGTCCCTACTGCTGGTTAAAAGAAATGAGGGAAGGGGCTGTGGGCCCACAACGCCCCCCTCCTTATTGTATATGTTTGATCTACGCCATCCATCCTATTTTTCAGCTAATTTTAGGCATTGAGCCAAAAAATGAAGCCAATCCAGATCTCTGGTAGGCCACACCATCAAAAATACCATTTTAATGGTGTTAAACTATTAGGGCCTGCTGTGAGGTTTCTGTGCATCAAAACATGCTGCATATTGGACTTGTTGGATGTGTCACGAACCAGAGAATGCAACAGACAGACTTAATTATCTTGATGTTCGTCCCACCTTTGAAAAACCACAATAAAACAATATATATATATATATATATATATATATATATGCAAGAGGCGTTAGTCCCTTGCTGCTGATGTCCAGCATCCAACGATGCCGCAGCTGCTGCTGCTTGGAATGGGCAGGGACAGTGGGTCCCACCACTGGTCCCACCATGATGTATGTCGAACATCAGCACCATGCATTTGATGGGTCCCCTTTAAATGGTGGGATCCCCCAAAAATCAGCCATACATGGAACTCAGGTGGCCCACACCATCAAATATAATGTGAAGATATGATAAAACATATAAAAGTACTTGCTGGGGCCCACCTAAAATTTTGATGCATCTGAAACTTGGACTGACCCCTCCACCAAGTGGAACACACACAATGGATGGACTGGATCTCTCAAGTGACCTACCTTGATGTGAAATATAAAATAATAAAATAAAATAAAAAGAAAGGGTGTGGAGGAGGTGACGTTCTCCCTGAACGTCCATAGAGTGCGGGCCCACCTTTGGGGTAAAGTTTTGTGGGGCGGATCATGGCCACACCATAATGTATGTGCCAAATCCACATCATTCATCCATCTTACTAGCCCCATTTATTGTATGGTCCCAAAAATTAGGTCGATTAAAAGTTCATGCAAGCCATGCCACTTGGACAGTGGAAATTGTACTCAAAATACTTAGATTTTTCTGGGGCCCACCTTGGTGATGAAAGGTATATCTGGGCCATTCATCCACTCCTTTAAACCATTTTAAGTCATGAGAAAAAGAATGAGGCAGATCCACACCTTAGGTGGACCACACTATAAGAAACAGTGGGAATAAAAATCCCTACTATTAAATCCTTTGAGTTTTACTGTGATGTGTAACTGCCACTAAAGTTGGGTCAGCCATTAGACCGTGGAGTCAACTCGTTACATGTATTTTATATCCAAGTCATCCATCATTTAGACCATCCATGTGTTATGAGCCCCACCCGACGTATGTACCTTATATCCATGTCATTCGTCTAATGGGTGGTATTAGCTATGATGTTGTTTGTTGTACAAATTGTTCATGGGGTGAACCCCTTCATGTCAATGGGACCCACAATTATACAAAATATAATAATAATAATAATAATAATAAGGAAAGGAAATTGCATGCTTACCAATGAAAACTTTCCTGGACATAATGTGATGCATGTGAAGCCCACCTAGGTGCATGTGTTGTATACCCACACTGCCTATATTTTCCAGTCACTTAGGAAGTGGGCCCACCTCTTGTTCGTGGACACAAGATGAAGTAGAACTCAATTTTAGGTGGGTCACGCTACAAGTAGAAACAGTAGTAATAACCATTGGAAATTCTTAGGCTCTAGTGTGCCCCTATATGCTGGGATGCTTCCTTGACCATGGACTCCACCTTGTAGTATGATGTAGATTCATGCCATTCATCAATTTATCCTTATCATTTTAGGGTATGGTCCCATAGACTAGTCAGATCCAAATCTCATGCCACGGGAGCAATATTATTCACTTGTCTACCGTTAAATATTTCCTAGAGCTGCAGTAATGTTTGTGAGAAATCTATCTATCTATTCTTTTTAACCGATCATGGACCACCTAATATACATGTTTTACCAGCCACTCATCTATTTTGATTAGATCATTTTAGAGTGTGGGGCTGCCTAGATATTTACTGCAATCTAAGTCATTTTCATGGTACCCATTGTAATAGTTATTCCTCATTTAGACCGTCAGTTGGTAGGAATCATGTGGATCACTACACTACAGGAATTTGGGATCTTGGGTGGCCCAACTAGTCATGTGAATTGGTGGAAGTTGTGTGGCCACCACACCATGTGAGTGCATGATTTTTATAGCCCACCTAACTGTATAAAATTGGGGCAATTGTATGACTACTTGTCTAAGTGGATTTATGATTGTTGTGGCGCTTAACCATATGATCACTGACAGGATAAATGGCAGGTAGATTTAGTGAAATGGTGTTGAATATATAGCTTATAAATCTTATGATCATGCGTGGCGTGGATAGCCATAAATCATGTGGGTATGTGGGGAATGTGTGGCCCAACCATATGATCATGTGGTGCTTAGGTGACTGTTAAGCTATGTGAAATTGTGGTACTAGCCGCTTGACTATGTGAAAGTTTAGTAAAGTGGTTGCCCTATTATGCGAGCTATGGTATAATAATAATAATAATAAGTAACCATCTCATCTTAAGTCTCTTATTATGACAAGTAGAGTGACATTTCCGTGGCCACTCAACCATATGGACTTCTGATAATGGAGTAGCCATAAGACCATGTGGGCATATGAGAATTGTGTGATTGCTTAGGCTCGTGGACTATGCTGATGGTGTAACCTATTCTATATGTGAACTTAGGGCGTGTGTCAGATTGATTATGGACCCTACCTTGATGTGAGTATTGCATATTTCATCATTTATTCATTAGGCTAGCTAAATTTAGAATATGATTCCAAAATGGCCTAGATCCAATTCCTAAATACGTCAGATGACATGAAATAGTGTTAATTGGACGTATAACTTTCAAACACTTATGAACCCACTCAATGTATGTATTTTATCCACACTGTTCAATTATTTTACCAACCAAACAGTTTGATGATGGAGCTCATTGATGTGTGCCTTGTGCATCTGAAATGTTCTTCCTTGTACTACCTTAATTTATGTGAGATACCTATACTATCTACTTGTTGGGATCCACTGTAATATTTATGTGTGGAACCATTTGCTTGTAGTACCATTTGGAAGTAGGACCCACTACGTTGTATAAGACAAACCCGCATTATCTAACCATAACTAACTCTTATGCGTATATTATATACCAAGTCATTCAACTTAGGGCTTACTATATCTTATGAACTTTACATGTGCCTTCCAAACCATTGTAGAAGTACTACAATAATTATTTGTAAATCCAATCTACTAACAACCCACATGAAGATGAAGTTCACTACGCTATATGAGTTTCGCCAACACCATTCATCCTGTGGCTCATTTGCTATATGTTATGTCTAAGCCTTTCATCTCATAACCACTTAGTTCATATACTTTGCGTTACCACCACTCATTAACTATAAGGCCCAGTTAGGGTATAACCATGTGGTCCCAATAGAAGAAAATCATATCAAGCGAAAGCCACTAATGGAATATCTATCTTGCGAAGGATATGGTGTAACTCTTGTTACAATTAATGCTCGTGATTATGATAGTTATGGATGATATTAGTGATGTCAGTAATTTTGGTTAAGAGAAGTATGTAATTTAATACTTAATTAATGTTGTTTCACTCCCTAGCATACTAAATTCATCTACTTAACCATGTTGATATTGATCACACTCATGTACTATGGAATGATGGTATGTGTAAGTGTACTTCAATACATTTGTTCATGTGTACGACATGTCCTCTTTAGTTTAGTCACATGATCATGGATTGATATAGTTGATAGTGGCATATGATGATTATATATCATTTTTGCCTAAAAGGTTAAGCAAACCCTAAACTCATGACATTATATGCATACCACATGCACTTGAATGTATGCCTTATCATGGTTGCTTGAATTCATGTATAATCATGACATACATGATGATCAAAATACCATAGTTGTGCCATATAACATGAGTTGGATCTTGACGATGAAATGTACATCTATGATGATGACTTGGGTTTTCCCTCAAAATGAATGGGACACCGGAAGTGTGGAAATAGTAGAGGATGATGTGCCCCTTGGGTTGAAAGTCCTAAACCCCCATGTTAGCTAGGGTTGCCTCACCGTCGGGCCGAGTGGATACATGGGTCATGTATTTGATTCTCACTGATCAGGTTGGGCTGAGAAGATGTGGGTCCAACCTGCTTAAGGGCTGAGGTGCAAACAGGGACCGGTCTGACTCACCGACGAGGAGAAGCGCGAATGAAGTGCGCTACTTGTATGCCAGGTGGAAGTCCAGCACAGGGCGGGTATGTGAGGTCGATTACTGGTGTCTGGTGCATAGGTGTTGACCACGGTGTTTCCCATGATATACGGTTGGTGGAAGTCCACCGCAGGGTGGGTATGTGAGGTCGATTACTAGTGTCTGGTGCATGGGTGTCGACCACGGTGTTTTTCCAAGGTATACAGTTATGATATGGCATGATAATATGATGATGATGATGTGATTATGGATGCGTGTAATACAGTTATGGTTGTGGTATAGGAGAAATGAAAATATGACTTGGTGATGCTGGTAGTATTAAATCAGAGTATTACTATGATGCATATGCATTGCATTGGCTTTGACATCATACCTTACATGCTACACGCCTTTCACCATACATGATTTCCTTGTGGCATATTTGTTTTGCTTGCATGTAAGACACAACGCACACACGTGTGTACTCACTAGGCTTTTTGCCTAAGCTTCCTATTTCCTTTTTTTTTTCCAGGGCAGGAGTAACTTGGAAGACCTAGCTTTCTCGATGCATTGTATCTATTTTTTGATTTGGAAATGTTGACGTCGTGTACCTTTTGGAAAGTATTGTACTTGTAACCACCAGGATTTATAATATAGAGTGTTGCTTGGTATTTTGATTATGGATCTTCATGCTCAGGTATTATTAGATTAAAAAAATTAATAAAAAATCTTCCTTATGGTGCGCCGAACTCGGGACTTGGTGTATGGAAGTCGAGTGTCGGATTCGGGGCATCACGGAAGCTATCCGTTCCCGGATTTGGGGCATGACAATCAACCCTTACATCACTCCATCCATCACTCCACCCATCACCTCTCTCTTACAACCACCCTCTCTCTCTCTCTCTCTCTCTCTCTCTCTCTTTCTTTTCTCTACCCATTTTCCAAGCAACCAAGAGGTTGGTCATCCAAGCATTCCAAGAGAGAATAATGTTTTGTGTGTAGCCCACTTCCTACCCCAAGATCCCTCATCCTAGCCCTTCAATCCTCATAATCTTCCATCAAAGAGAGAGCCAAGGATTTTGGCATTCCATCGAACCAAAAAGATCCAACGGTGGATGTTTTTATAGGCTTAGATTTATGTTTTGATGATGGGCCAAGTGGGGCCTTTCGATTGATGGTATGGATCTCACTTTGGACCCTAGGTGTGGCCGATGGCCCATCATGATTCATATATCCATCCCATGATGGGGCCATTCTCCATGGAACCTATCATGATGTTTAATTTTCTTATATGAAAAAGGTCATCTCGACCTTACATTTTGGTGGGGAAGGGATCTCCACCATTGATTTTGATTGGTGGGCCCACATGTAATGGGACCCACTTGATGTATGTTGTAATGCATGGAAGGGAGGGCCCATAGTGCCGGGGTCCCTCCATCATGCCCGTCTCTCTCTCTCTCTCTCTCTCTCTCTCTCTCCCTCTTTTTTTTCCTGATTTTATGGCCCACTTATGATGTATGTATTTTATGGCCACGCCGTTCATCTTCGAGCCTACCATGATGGACACGTTCCATCCTGACCATCCAGATGTGGGTTTGGATGAAGGAGAACACAAATATCAATTTGATTCATCAGGTGGGCCACGCTGACGTGGACCCCACCTGGATGGATGATGCATCCAAACTGTTCATCCGTGGATCCCCTGATGGGGTACGTTTTCCATCCAGGGCCTGGACGCTGGAGTTGTTGCAAAAAAAAAGATAATTATAAATAATATATAATATTATACATGTATATATATGATATGTATGTGTGTGTGTGTGTGGTGGGCCCCATGTGGCACCCACCAGTCTGGTATCAGATTGGCTGGAGTACCTTCACCAGCAACAATACATCTACTGTATTGATGGTCTGATCATGAGATATGTGTTATATCCTAACCGTCCGTCCACCCATCTGGATGTGGACCCCACCTATCCACACCGTCCGTCCAGTGGATGGGCTTGGGTGAAGGAAAAATACAAATATCACCTTGGTCCTTGGCTGTTGGGCTACCCACGTGTGGACCCCACCATGATTTTATGTTGTAGCCCACACCGTCCAGATGGTTGGACGGTGGGCCATGCCATGATGTATATAGTTTATCTAAACTGTCCATCCACATGAGGTATGTTTTATATCCTAACCGTCCGTCTGCTGGTGGGTCAGCATCCCACCAGCAATACAGGTGCTGTATATGATGTCAGCAAGTGTTGTGGAGCCCACATGATGTATGTATTTCATCCTATGTCGTCCGTCCATCTGGATGGGACCCACACATGATATATGTATTTTATCCATGCTGTTTATCAACACCATCCATTGCTGGACAGTGTCATGTGGGGCCACCGTGATGTATGGGTCTTATCCACATCGTCCAACACTCTAGACGGTGGGATCCACCTCTCTGGATGTGTTGAATCCACATCGTCCGACCAGTTGGTGAGCTCGTTTTAAGGCTTGAGACTAAAAATAAGGCAGATATGCATATCAAGTGGACCACACTATAGAAATTAGTAGGGATTGAATGTCTACCATTGAATCTGTTGGGGTCACAGAAGTTCTGGATTAATATGAAATTATTTTTCCTCTTAATCCAGGTCTTTGTGACCTTATGAACAGATTGGATGGAAATAAACGTTGTAGTGGGCCTGGCGAATTGTTTAAAAGTGAGAATCATTATCTCCACTGCTATTTGTGGTTTGGTCCAAATGATTTTCCAAGCATCATTTCCACCTCTATTTAGGGTGTGGTCCAAATGATTTTTCGATATGATTCATTTTTTTTGGAATGTGTGAGGCCCATGTATATGAGGCCCATTGGTGCAGCCCATGTGATGCGGCCCACTTGATGTATATGAGGCCCATTGATGAGCCCATATGATGCGGCCCACTTAATGTATATGAAGCCCATTGGTGCGGCCCATATGAGAGAGAGAGAGAGAGAGAGAGAGAGAGAGAGAACGGTTGTGGGAGGGAGTAACTCGCCACTATGAGCTCCTCTCCTAACATTACAACACATACATCAATGGGCCCCAAGATAGGTGGGCCATTCATTAGAAAATCTGGTGGGGAAATCCTATTTCCACCACATAAATCAGGGCCAAAGTGGCCTTAAAACAAGATGCACAACAAGAACAACATGTTGGGATCCATAGAGAATGGTCCCACCAAGGATGCATGCATGCAAGCATGGTGGGCCATTGGCCACACCTAGGGACCAAGATGGGATCCCCACCATTGATTGGTGGGTCTCACTTGCCCCATGCAAGAAAATGAAAGGATTTACTTAAGGAGCACCCACCTTTCCTTCTTCTTGCTCCGTAGTATTCCAAAGCTCTTATGAGGCTTCTTAAATGGTGGAGATGGTGATCTAAGGGTTGGATTGAGTGGGATTGAAGGTGGAAGAGGGATGGAAATGGGTTCTCTCTACCTTGCTTGGGACGTCCAAGGCTTGTAATGGAGAAGGAATGGGAGAGAATGGAAGGGAGAGAGGGGTATAGGGGTGGAAATGATGGGTTATGATGGTTGTAAGAGAGGTAATCATTATTTTGTAAGAGGCATGACATGCTTCCTATCATGACTAGCAAACATGGGATGAGGTAGGGTGATGTCACCCTAGGCTAGGTAGTCCATGATGACATTATCCTCATGATGACTTTATAGAGAATGCACTTTATTAGGAAATCTATGGTCCCGCAATGCGCAGTCTGTGGCCGGGATAATACGCAAACTATATCTCCTAATCTAAGTGTCACATTGGTGCACGAGATGCGGCATTGGAACTGCGGCAACAGCGCGGTCGCAATGACATAGGTCTCGGGTTGAGTTGACTCGAATTTATAAGATGTGACTTAAGGTCACTCACAAATGCTGCCTACAGGTCGCGGGTAGCCAGAATTTGACAGGGAGGATAGTAGGATCCTAAGGAACGGAACGATACCAGGACACAGGCCTTACACACTCTTGCTATCACAATTAACTGGCACAGCCTCCTGCTGAAGTCCCAACTGATTTATAATACCTCTTAACTAAACACCTTCCTTAAATGATTCCGTCATTGCCGGATATTATGCTTCGATCGTGGAAAGAGCCACCATGGACTAAAGCTTCGATAACAAACTAATTGCTCCACCCACTAATACAAATGAGTAACCAGAAGTTGACTTTCTAGAATCCACACTGCCTTCATGGTCTGAACCCACATACCTTACTAACTTTGCTCCTATGTTCTCAAAAGTTTAGACGTAGTCTTTTGTACCTCGAATGTATCGAAGTACCCATTTCACTACTTCCCAATGTTGATTGCCAGGGTTTGACATGTATCTGCTCATAACACCAACTACCTATGAAATATCTGGTCTCGTACAGACCATGACATACATTAAACTGCCAACCACATTCGATTAAGACACATGAGACATAACCTGCTTTTCCTCATTTAATTTAATACATTGTTATGAGGAAAGCTTGAAGTGAGCCCCGTGGGGAACGCTCATTGGCTTTGCCTGGTCCATCCCATACTTGATCAACACCTTTTCAAGGAATTCTATCTGTGATAACCAAATCCTACTCCTCTTCTTGTCTCTATGAATATTGTAACACCCCAAATTTTTGGGGGTCCAGTATATACTCGACTGCTAATATCCCGAGTGCCACTTATGCTTTGCGGAAGCGAGGTTATATAATTCTTTTTACCTGAAATTGAGCAATTCCTGAAATTTAAATGGACTATGTAATGGTTGCCTCATCTAGCTCCTCAGGCTCTGTGGTACTTTAATATAAGATATGGCCCAGTTGGTGTTTTAAAATACTGTCCCAGAGTAGGAGTGAGTGATCAACTCAGTGGTTCCATTAACATTAAGTTACACAAGCTATCAAATCCACATGCATAATTAATGAAAAGCAAAGTAAGCATAAAGTTCCTAGGCACTCTTATTAATGCACATGCATGGTATAGTGATATGATGTATGCCCTCACCATACAACACTCCCTCAAGAGATCCATCTTACGATCGGAAATGACAAACACTCCATTAATGCGACCTCAACTGCCGAGTCGCCAACCTAAGTAATGCAATGCATGAATATTCATAGTCGAGTATTTAATTAAGTCTATTTTTCTAGCAAGATTGGGGAAGCTAAAACACCTTCATTTAATCAATGACTTTATCCAGATCACTTGACCCCGGGCGACCGTAGTGGTTTCGAGCATGCGATCCTTGATCCAAATTTAGGTAACATCCATTTGCCTCACAAATCAATAATTTCAAAGGTAAGGCATAATACCTAAAGGTTTGACGATCAACTCGATATGGGTCATCACCCAAACACTGAGTATGATCACTCGGTTCCGAGGAGTGGGCTTGTTACATAACCAAATCGCCATAAGGGAAATGGCTCGTCGCCCAATTGCATTCATGCCTGGGTAGTTCGAACGGTACTTTGGCATGAAACCATAGGTTGGGTAACTTAGTGGGGGCTGCTGGAACAAGGACCTATCGCCTCCTGTGCTCGTTGGTCACTATGGGGAGGCTCGTCACCCCAGTGTAGGTCGACAGCACGGACATAGTGTCTCATTCCACCATGCCTGGCTCTCGAGACTTAGTTTCTCACTGGTCACTAAGGGAGGCTCATCACCCCAGCATAGGCTGATAGCTTAGAAACGGTGTCCCATTCCATCATGCCCGGCTCATGACTCTTGGGGATCATATCATTAACGGTTAATAGTGCCTCTCTGAAATGGCCAAGCTATATGTCCTAGAGAGGGGGTGAATAGGACTATGCCAAATTAAATTTAAATACTACGGAATATGAAACAAAGAATAGATAACACTATACACCAATCACAATATAGGAATGGAAAGCAACCTGAAATAGATAAATAGAAACAAAAATTGTTCTAAGGACAACCTTACACCAAAAACCAAAGTTTATGGTAGGTCAACCTTATTTCTAGAACAAATAGGGAAACTGAAGTTCAATGTAATAAAGAGATAACAAAAATATAATGCTGAAATGTAAATCTAAATTATTACAACATTCCCCACTGTGCTTGAAATGTAAAATTTACAACATTCACATCCACACATATATTCCACAATTCTGAATGATAAAAGATAGGAAATATAAATCACACATCCACAACACAAAGAATTATAGTGCTTCGCCTGTGTGTTCACCAACTGTTAAACAATAGCCACACAGAATGCTACTCCACTCCTAATATCCTCACACAAGGGATATTAGCGTTCATTATCAAATAGGTTTTCACAGGTTCACCCAAAACCTTCACAAGTGTGTCTTTTTTAAAGGGCTTACACAATTCAAAAACCCTCACTTCTGAGTTTTCTGGCTCTCCTCAGATAACCAACTTTGAGATTTTTCTGGCTTAACCTTAAATAAAACCAAACAATGTAAATTGCACAAATTGTAAAATACCTGATTTTCTCCTTCGTTGTAGCAGCCCAGAAGAACCAAGTCGGAGTAGAGATTTGAATGTCAAAGTTCAATGTCCAATACTCACTTTATAATGGTTCTAGTTCTAATAGATTTTAAATTAAAATAAAAGGGCTAGTTCTAATTGATTTTGATTTCAGAAAAAGGAAAAAACAATTCCTCTTTTCAGATTAGATTGGAATGCAAGAAACAAAATCAATTAAGAAAGCTAAAGAAAGAGAATATTAAATATGCACACTTAGCTTATGTGGAGCACTGACTTATCTCTCAGAAGACTGAATTAAATTAACTTGAATTTCCTAATTTATTCTGAGTTCATGCTCTATTTATAGGTGAGCAAATTACGTCTTCGACTGGTCTAAGGACCTCTACGACTGGTCGTAGAACCAACAGATATTTGAAACTTCAAGCGTGATAAGATTTTGTAGTTTCATGACTGGTCGTAGGTTTCCTTCGACTGGTCGTAGGTCTCCTTCGACTGGTCGTAGGATCCCTTCGACTGGTCGTAGGTGGCTGAATTTCAACACTGTTCTTTGAGTCGTAGGTCTACGACTGGTCAAAGATGCAGTCGACACTGTTCCTACGACTGGTCGAACAGTCCCAAGGACTAGTCGAAGCCTAATAGAAAATTTCTGATTTTTGTAACAAACTTACGACTGATCTAGGAAATGTTTAAACAGGTTGAAGCAGTGCTAGGACTAGTCAAACAAAGTCCAGGACTAGTCTTAGAATAGACCAAACTCACTTATATAAAATATATGAATTATGTATCTAAAATGGCCTACTCTAAAGGTCAACCTAAGCTCAGTCATACCTCAATAGTGAAGTAAGGACAATGAAACTTTAGAGACGAGTAACCTTTGAAAGTAATGGAGCTTGAAGTCTTGCTGTCGTTTAAACTTGAGAGATTTTTGAGATATTGAGATTGAACTTGAAAGCTTCTTGAGATCTTGAGTTTGAACTTGAAAGCTTCTTGAATTTAGTCGAACAATCTCACTTTCTCGAGTCTTGACTTGTGAACGGTGCTTGTTAATCAAAGCTAATCTTGAGTAGAGCTTTGTTCTTCATATATGCAAGCTTCATAGTAGTGTCTTTGGCACCACAAATTTGACAACACAAAGGGCTATAAACTATGGAACTTATAATCTCCCCCTTTGTCAAATTAGTGACAAAACACACTTTCAAGATATGTTACATAACACAGAATATCTGATTAAAGAATCATGCACCAGTTGTTATCAACTGACATCCTGCAGACTTGTAAATCAATATTAATCAATATTCAATATTAATCACTATTCAGTCCACCTCTGCAAACCTCTGCTCACACCTCTGCACATACTGCCCCTGAGTAACATACTCATAAAACATCATACAATACAATGCTACTCCCTCCTCATGACAACATCCATATCCATATACATATCCATAACATATCCATACTCCCCCTTTTTGTCACAATAGGACAAAGGAAGCACACAATAGATGGCTGAGGAGAAATAATCAATGAGAAATATGAGAGGTAACTAGTCAAGATATGAGAACATAGCATAAGCAACACACATAATTCATAGACTGAGCTAAGTTAAAGAGAGTGACAAACTCAAAAACTAGTTAGGAGTAATAAAGTTATTACAAACCAGCAATCTTAAAAATACTAATCTTACTCAGATGAAGGAGCAGGAGTGGAAGGATCAAGTTGATGCATGCCTTTGTTCAAGCGCCTAAGATATTTACGCATATATTTGAACTATAAATCATGGGCAACAGACATGTTTTCCATCTTAACATTTAGATTCTCAACTTTATCTTCCAATGCACTCAGACGTGCATCAAATGAAGAAGGCTCATAATCTAGATCATTTGTAGAATCAGACTCAAGTTCTTCAAAATTATCATCCATGTTAATTTTATGAGGAATAAGATCACCAGCTTCTTCCTCATGTTCAGCTTCAGCACTGCCAGCACCATCACCTTGGCCAGGAAGGAAATTCAGCTTCATCTTATTGATATTGAAATTGTTAAATATCAGATGATGGATAGGGGCCTCTCCAACGGGCATGTCGACTGACATATGTGTAGCCAACACAATCATCAAATATCCAAAAGGAATGTCACTGTGACTAGGATGGAGTCGAAACTGAATGATGAAGTGACAAATCAAGGATGGTAAACAAATGTTAACACCTGTAAGACTCGTATCCTAGTCCGTACTGTTCCTTCGACTGCCACGATCCTTTTCGTCGAATTTCGGTAACCTGTGACCTATAATCGACGTTTGCCTGTGATCCTAAGCCATATCCTATAGATTTGAGTCAGCTTAATCTGAGCCATGTACCATTGTGACCGCACTGTCCCCACGGTTCCAACGCCGCGTCTCGTGCGCCAACCCGACGCTTAGATCATAAGATGTGGACTATGCATTATAATAGCCGTGGACCGCATATTGCGGGACCGACCCATCCCATGTGACACCAATATTTAGGTAATCATGAGGGTGATGGATGACATCACCCTAACTATAGCCACCCTACCCTAGCTATAGCCACCTTACCCCCTAGCCTTCTTACAAACATTTATTGCTAGCCACCCTCCTTTACAAGTAATCATGGCTTACCTAAGCTACTCTCTCTCTCTCCTTACAACCCTCTCTCTCTCTCCCATTTCTCATCACTTTTTCCAAGCAAGAGAAGAGGCTCACGTCCAAGCTCCTCTAAGAGAGAAAAGTGATATTGGTGGCCCACTTCCCATCCCAAAAATCCTTCATCCAAGCCATCCACTTCTCATCTCCCTCCATCAAAGTGAAGCTCAAGGAGATCGGCTTTCCAACGGACCAAGAAGATCGATGGTGGGTGCTCATTAGGCTAGATTTTTCATGTTTTGATGATGGGCCAAGTGAGGCCTACCGATTGATGGTATGGATCTCATTTTGGACCCTAGGTGCGGCCGATGGCCCACCTTGATCCTCATGATCATTCCATGGTGGGGCCATTCTCCATGGACCCCATCATGATGTTTATTTTATTTGCAAAGATAGAGGTCATCTAGACCTTCCATTTTGGTGCAGAAGTAATTTCCACTGTTGATTTTTTTTTATTTGGTGGGCCCACATGTAATGGGACCCACTTAATGTATGATTGGATGTATGGAAGGGAGGGCTTATAGTGGCGGAGCCCTCCATGCACGTGTGTCTCTCTCTGCCCCTCTCTTTTTCATTTGTTTTGTGTGTGAGGGTATGATTGTGTGGCCCACTCAAGGAATTGGGAGTTGTCCAAACCGTTCATTAAAGGGACCTCACCTTGATGTGGGTCTCATGCACCCCATCCAAACATTTGGTGGCCCACCCTAGTAGCACTTCTATGGGTGGGGCCCACCTTAAATGGGTTCGATGCGGCCGTCCAACGTCCCTGGATACTGGACGGGATACATAGTGAAGTGTGAAGTGTGAGCTAACAGTGGGTGCACTAACGTCAAGACAAAAAGGGGATTTGGGGTGTATTGCTCATGCAGGTCCACCTTGATGTATGTAATCAATCTACACCGTCCATTTCTTTCCTCAACTCATTTTAGACATTGAGCCAAAAAATGAAGTCCATCCGATCTTCTAGCGGGCCATAGTGCATAAAATAGTGGTTTCTACCGTTGAAAAACCACCCTGTCGTTTCTTTACACCGAAAAATATCCGATATTGTGCTTGTTTGGCTTGTCTTGAGCTATAGGAACCAGTGGGTGGGGTGGATTCGCTTGATGCCGGCCCCACACGTGAAAAACTCAGAAAAAATCAATTTTTCTCAAAAAAATAGTAAATAGGTAGCAGACGCTACTGCTGCTAGAGGCTTAGGCAGCGCCTGCAGCGTGGAGGCGGGCGCCCATGTAGGCAGGGACCCACGGTCCTCGCCATGGGCCCCACAATGATGTATATTTGTCATCCAATCTGTTCATTAGATGGGCCCCTGTTTGAAGTAGGCCCTCCCCAAAAATCGGCCCGATCTGAAACTCAAGTGGCCCACATAAGAGGAAATAGTGGGGTTGAACTGTCTGCCATTGAAACCCATTTTCGGGTCCACAAAAGTTTTGGATCAAGATGAAATTTGTTTTTCCCTTTCATCTAGGGTCGTGTGACCTTACCAACGGATTAAATTACAAATAGACATTATGGTGGGCCTCACATGGGACCCACAGTGAAGTATGTGCTTCTTTCACACCGTCCACTGACCGTGGATGGTGGAACCCACCTTGATGTTTGTGTTCTATCCACACCGTCCAGGAGACGGTGTGTGTGCGTGCGCGTGTGTGTATGCGTGTGTGTGTGTGTGCGTGTGTGTGTGCGTAGATATATATATATATATATATATATGTATATATATATATATAATATTATATTATATATAATATTGTATATATATACTATATATAAATTATATATTATATCATACATAATATATATATGATGGTGGGCCTTCATGTGGACCCCCACCATGATGCATGTGTTGCATCCAATCTGCCCAACCATTTTAAAAGCTTGTCTTAGGGCTTGAGGCTAAAAATAAGATAGATCTATAGTCCAAGTGGACCCCACTTTGGTATAAATATAAGGCCATAGGATTAGTCCCATCTTGATGTATTATGGCCCGTTGTTGGGGGCCCACTTAAGTATAGACATGGTGCCCAATTGGTGTGGCCCATCTGATGTACATAAGGCCCATGTGATTAGGCCCATTCAATGTATTTGTGGCCGTTGTTGAGGCCCACCTTAATATGAATGTAAGGCCCATGTTATAAGGCCCATTTTGATGTATTCAAGGCCCATGGGTTATGCCCCATTGCAATGTATTCTAAGGCCCATTGATGTGGCCCACCTGATTATATAAGGCACATATGATACGGCCTATTTGATGTATTTCAGGCCTATGGGTCGAGGCCCAATGAGATGAATATAGGTCCATTGCAATGTGTGATTCCCTATGGTTTGTGTAATGATGTTTTATGGTGGGCCATGCCTTGGGAGAAATGTTGATTTGACGTCCACGTTGTAAGAATAATGTTGGTTAAATGTCCGTATTATAACTCTCCCTAGGGCCCATTGGTAGGCCCATACTTGTTGATGGTTCATCACTTTGTAACATGCTTAGTATATCTCCATGATTCATGCCCATACGTATCATATGTATGCTTGATATGAGGAATGTTTGATCATTGCATAAGTCGTTGGGCTGAGACATTTACGGGACTCCTTATGAGATGGAGTGCCCCACATGAGCGCGTGGTATGCGCGAGATCGTTGCATGACTGACGGTGTGACTCATGCATTTCACATTGTGTCGTGATTCACTGCACGCCCTAGCGACATCAGGGCCGTGACCTCCACAGGCACATCGTGGATGGTCATATGGGATACCGAAAATATTGGCTCTAGCATTGTGGGCACTAAGGATGTCCTTGGGTGAAAATATCAGAACCTTTTTGGTACTAAGAGATGCTCCAATGTCTAGAATGAGTGGATACACGAGCGCCCGAGTGCCGAATACCAGTAGGCCGCGTCTCCCACTGTGTCGTGGTCGGTTGGAAGGGGGTGTGGCCTTATCCGCCCGAGTGAGGGGGCTATAAGTTAGGCTGAGTTTGACTAGCTTGCAAATGAGTCCGCTATCGACGAGCCGGGTAGGTATTGACAAACTACTGGTCAGGCGGATAGTGTGGTCTCTTCCACTTGCTTGACTGTGCAGCTAGGGAGGAGGCAGTCAGTGTGAGGTGTATTAGACCTCGGTAATATCCAGAGAAGAACTGTACTGATATGTGTACTTGATGAGTACTGACACACTTGCTTTGCATCTCGCATATGACATTTGGCTACATAGGCCTCGCATCACATGGCCTTAGTATGGTCGATAGTATTCATGCCTTGCATTACATAGCTTTGGTACAGCTGATAGCATTCATGGACTTACCGCATATTTCTGCATCACTTTGATATTTCACGCTTAGCACTTGCCTTGTGCACACACTTACACCACCCTCTAGCTTTTGTAAGCTTATGCATGACCATTGCATGCAGGTGTCGTTGGATAGCAGCAGCGTTGAGGCAGGAGTGCGCATCTGATCATTTTGGAGCTTTTTGATCACCTTGTATTTCCTTTTCCGCATTGTACTTAAAAGTTTTTGATAAAGTGGATATGTGGTGATGTTGTTTTGTGACTTAGTTATGCTTGTGGTTATGCTCCATTACAAAAAAAAATTATACTAAAAATCCTCCTTGTAGGATCCCAGGAACGGAATCTGGCATGCGAGTGCTGAGATTCAAGAATGGGACACTACGGAGGCTGTCGGCACCAGATTCGGCTATCGGGAATTTTATAAGCCCGTTTTCTGAGTTTGGGGCGTGACAACACCTCTGACAACAGACTGAAGAATACGAACCATGAAGGATGTCAATTCAGATTTATTACCTGACCGAGGATACAAATTAGACACAAAGATTTTGTGAAGAACTCTATATTTGGGTAACAGATATTTTGAAGGAAGCGCATTCCCTTTATGCATCCATTGTACATCCAAATTGCATAAGTCCTTAGTCAGCATACGTTTTTCAGCGACAGAGTGTTTATCAGATAAAGTATGGTTGGGAATACCCTCATCATTCACTGGAATATCCATAAGGGCTGAAATCAAATGACGATCAACTTCAAATGGCCCTTCTCTTGTGGAGATAGAAAAAGTTAAATTTTCCAATGAGAAAGCACATATGCATGCAAACATGGATTGGGCAATGGACCGGTATGCTGGCCCACCCCAAAGTAATAAGTTATTCCAACCTACAGATTGGAGCATAGGAAAAATATCAAAAGGAGTAACATGATTAATATCTACCAGATGCTCAACAATGACATTATGCAATCTGATGTCCCGAACATAAGATGGATCATCCTTAGGAGCCCTAAGATGACGCTTAGTGATAGGCGCCGATCTGGAAGAAGAAGATGGACCACAGGACGTTGATTTTCTTCCTCTAGAAGCCATATGCAACAAGGATTTCAAGAATATAAAGAGTTGCAAAGGATTGAGAAAAGGGTTTTCTCAAATAAGATTTTTCAAGAGAAAAACCCCAAATCTTAACTAAATTCGAAATAAACAACTCCAAGAGAGAAATAGAAGCAATCTAGACACAAATCTATAAGCAAAATGCAAATGAAGCACTAACCTTGAAGATTTTGGAAGATGGGTTTGACTAGTCATGTGTTGGCTCGTTGGAGAGTGAAGTTGAAATGAAGAAAAAAGTGATTTCCCCCAAATTTTAAGTGAATCCACGCGATTCATGATTGGTCGTGGATATACACAATCGGTCGTAGCACGACTGGTCGTGGATACTCACAACTGGTCAAGTACAGGCCAAAAAAATCTAATTTTTGCATATTTTTCAAGATTTAAAAACTAAACTAGCAAATATATACATTATGATACAAATAAGCATAATTAATCATTTTAAAATGTACATGCCAAGATCAAATTTCATCTTGTTAAACCTGCTTTTATCGAGCGGTTTAGTGAAAATATGAGAACATTGATTCTCGGTAGGGATATATTCCAAAGATATAACCTTTTCTTCAACTAATTCCAGAATATAATGAAATCTAATATCAATATGCTTAGTACGAGAATGCTGAATTGGATTTTTTGAAATATTTATGGCACTGGAATTATTACAATATAATAACATAGAATCCTGTTTAATTCTTTAATCACTTAGCATACGTTTCATCCAAACCAGCTGTGTACATGCATTACCAGCTGCGATATATTCATCTTCAGCTGTTGAAAGTGATATAGAACTTTGTTTCTTGCTAAACCAAGAAACTAAACAGTTTCCAATATAAAAACAACCACCACTGGTTGATTTTTGATCAAGTTTACCAGCCCAGTCAACATCCGAGTACCCAGCTAATTGAACACTAGTCTCATGTGGATACAGAGACCGAAATTAACAGTACTTGCGACATATCTTATAATCCGCTTGACAACAGTCAAGTGCAATTCTTTAGGATTAGATTGATATCTAGTGCAAATACCAACACTTAGAGTGATATCGGGTCTACTTGCAGTTAAATATAGTAAACTACCAATCATACTTTGATATAATTTTGGATCCACATTTTTACCTGCAGAATCTTCTGAGAGTTTCAAGGTTGTACTCATAGGAGTATCAAAGTTCTTACCATTCTCAAATCCAAATCTCTTAATCAAGTTCATAGCATATTTAGATTGAGAAATGAACATTCCATCAGGTTTTTGTTTTACTTGCAACCCGAGGAAATAATTCAATTTCCCGACCAAGCTCATTTCAAACTGAGATTTCATCAAATCTGCAAACTCTATAGTCATGTTAGTACAGGTAGATCCATAAATGATATCATCAACATAGATTTGTACTAATAAGATGTGATCCTTATATTTTTTAATAAGCAGAGTTTTATTAACACATCCCATTTGAAAATTATGGCTTAATAGAAACTTTGTTAGTTTCTCGTACCATATCCTAGGGGCTTGTTTTAAACCGTAAAGTGCCTTTTTAAGACGATACATATGATCAGCATTTTTGGGGTCTTCAAAACCTATTGGTTGTTCAACGTAAACTTCCTCATGTAGATCGCCATTTAAAAATGCACTTTTCACATCCATTTGGTAAATTTTAAACTTTCTAAAACACGCAATGGATATAAAGAGTCTGATTGATTCAAGACATGCTACTGGTGCAAAGGTTTCATCATAGTCAATACCTTCAATTTGAGTGTAACCTTGTACCACTAGTCTAGCCTTGTTTCTAATTATATTACAAAGTTCGTCAAACTTATTTTTGAAAATCCATTTGGTTCTAATGATGTGTTTATCTTTAGGTTTAGGTACGAGATACCAAACATCATTTCTCACAAATTGGTTAAGTTCTTCTTGCATCGCAACAACCCAGTTTTCATCAGCAAGAGCTTCTTTTACGTTAGATGGTTCTATCTGGGATGTACAACATACGTAATTGCATATATCCTCAAGTTGTCTACGGGTACGAACACCAGTGAGAGGGTTTCCAAGAATCTGTGTGGTTGGATGATCTTTAATAGTCCTCAGTTCAGAATCAGTCTGATTAGATGAAGTATCAGATTTATCAATTACTAGTATGTCATCATTATCTGAATTTGAGACTGGTGTGTTTAAGTGATCATCAATGACCACATTGATGGATTCTTGAATCACACCGGTCCTTTTGATCAAAACCTTATAAGCTCGACTGTTTAAAGAGTATCCTAAAAAGATCCCTTCATCACTCTTCGTATCAAACTTTCCCAGATGTTCACGATCTCATAAAATATAGCACTTGCTGCCAAAAACTCGAAAGTATTTGACAATAGGTTTTTTATCGAACCACAATTCGTAAGTCGTTTTATTATTACCTTTATTAGTGTAAACCTGATTAATAATATATCAAGCTGTATTGACTGCTTCAGCCCAAAGATTCTTAGAGAGCTTCATACTATTCAACATGACATTAGCCATTTCTTGAAGCACTCTATTTTTTCTTTCAACTATACCATTTTGTTGTGGAGTTTTGGGCGCTGAGAATTCATGTAATATTCCCTGGTCGCTACAGAACTTCTCAAAACCGCTATTCTCAAATTCAGATCCATGATCACTACGAATCTTACTGACTTGAGAACCTTTTTCAGTTTGAATCCTTTGGAGAACCTTTTTTACTTCTTCAAGGGTTTTTGATTTGTCCCTTAAGAAGGCAACCCATGTATATCTGATAAAGTCATCTACTATTACTAAAATATATCTTTTGCCACCTCGACTTTCCGTCCTGGTAGGTCCTACTAGATCCATATGGAGAAGCTCGAGTGGTCTTGATGTGGCATTGGAATTCACCTTTTTATGTGAGTTCCTTGTTTGTTTGCCAATCTGGCATTCACCACATATTTTATCTATTTTTTTATAGTTTGGGTAGACCTCTTATAAGTTCTCATTTACTCAATCTATGTAAATTTCGGCAGTGTACATGTCCAAGTCGTTTGTGCCATAAATCAGTCTCGTCTGTTTGGACCATGTAACATGATTGATTAGATGAGCTGGATTCACTAACAATATAGCAGTTTTCAGATGTTCTACGTCCAGTTAGTATTACTGAACCCTTGTTGTTTAGAATCTTACAGCTTTGATTAGAAAACTGTACACTATGGTTATTATCACAAATCTGAGATATGCTTAGAAGATTATGTTTCAGTCCTTCAACATACAACACATTTTTAATCAAAGGAAGGTTATAGAGTTGAACCGTACCTTGGCCTATAATCTTGTAGTTGCTGCCATCTCCAAATGTGACTGAACCGTCAGTCATGTCTTTGAGATCGGTGAATAAAGCCTTGTCGCCTGTCATATGCCTGGAGCATCCACTATCTAGGTACCACTTAGAATGGCTTGTTGCTTTGAAAGCGGTGTGGGAAAGCAAGTAAGTGACCTTTGGAACCCATTTCATAACCATTTTGGGTTTAGGAGGATAGTAGGTCTTCTTTCGATTGTAAGAGTTATAAGTATGACCTAGTGAGTTAGACTTTATAAGCTCCTTAAGTAGATCAACTATCTTTTCTGCCAAAGGACTTTGGCTTTGCTTTTTATAGTTGATATGTCTTTTAGGTTTTGAAAAGATTTAAGATTTTTAGAAAACATTTGATCTTTCCCTTTAGAGTTTAAGATCTCTCCCTTTACAAACGTAGGAGAAGTATTCTTCAGTTTAGGAGGAACACTCTTGTCATAGCCCAGATCGGATCAATCGCCACATTTTCTCGATCCAGATAAGAGTTTTTCCTAATTTAGGATCACCTTGGGCATATTTTCAGGTTTCCTTTAAACTCAAGAGAGAATAGACTTCAGGTTTTAGTTGTTCGTTTTTAGATTTAAGATTTTCAAACTGGGAGGTTTTAAAATCTAAATCGCATTTTGTCTTTTCAAAACAGTCTGAAATATGAGACTTTTCTAAAACAAGAGATTCATAAATTTCTTTGAGTTTACAAAATTTCTCTTTTTGAAGTTTCAATTTCACAACAATTTTACAACTTTCCTAGTATAGGGCATTGTAAGCATCTTGAAGATCATCTTCATTTTCATATTCACTATTCAAATTTTCTTCATTAGTCGAGTCATCATTATTTGAAAAAGTGAATTTGGCTAGAGTCATAAGGGCCTTAACATCACACCCTGACTCAGTTTCAGAATCTTCTGATTCAGAAGAGACTTCATAATCAGAGGACTCATCCCAAGTAGCCATCATACTTTTCTTTTTTGACTTGCCCTTATTAGGACATTTATTAGCCAAATGCCCATACTCATGGCAGTTGTAACATTGACCGTCTTTTAAAGATTTTCTAGTTTTAGGTTTAGGTTTCCTTTTATCAAATGCTTTTTGAAAATCAACCTTCTTTTTACTTTTAAAAATTTTATAAAATCTATTTGCCAAAAAAGACATATCATCCTCAGAGTTTTCTAAATTAGAGTTTAAATCATTTTCATGAAAACCGTTTTTAGAAGTTTTTAAAGAAATAGATTTACCTTTTGGAGCTTTAAAGGTTAACTCATAAGTCTGTAATGAGCCAACTAATTCCTTAACTCTCATATTGTCCGTATCACAAAGTTCCTGGATTGCGATTGCTTTAGAATTAAACCGTTCAGGAAGTGAGCGTAGTATTTTAGCACATATCTTGCTTTCAGGAATTTTATCGCCTAGACCCCACATAGAGTTTACAATGTCATTTAATCTAATATAGAAGTCCATGAACATTTCATTTTCTTCCATATGTATTTCCTCAAATTTAGTTGTGAGGATTTGTATCTTAGATTTCTTGACAATTGAAGTGCCCTCGTGTGTCATTTCCAATATATCCCAAGCATGTTTTGCAGAATCACATGATATAATTCTTTTGAATTCATTCGGTGATAGTGCACAAGTAATTGCATTTAGTGCTTTAGCATTTGTACTACTCTCAGTTTTCTGAAGTGTGGTCTAAGAGAAATACGGTGTAATTTTCATAGATTTTGAACCATCAATCCCAGTTACTTCAGTGGTAGGAGGGGTCCATTCATTCACTGTGGATAGCCACACACTTTCATCCATGGATTTGAGGAAGATCCTCATCCTGGCTTTCCAATAGGCATAGTTGGAGCCATTAAAGGGTGGAGGCCTAGTGACTGATAGGTTAGCAAAATTTAACATCTTATATATAGCTTAGATCGTTAACTCAGGAATTAAATCCAAATAAAAAACAATAAGAGCGAGCTATTAGGCTCTGATACCACTTGAAATGGCTAAGCTATATGTCCTAGAGGGGGGGGGGGGGTGAATAGGACCATGCCAAATTAAATTTAAATACTGCGGAATATGAAACAAAGAATAGATAGCACTATGCACCAATCACAGTATAGGAATAGAAAGTAACCTAAAATAGAGAAATAGAAACAAAAATTGTCACGCCCCGAACTCAGAAACCGGGCTTACAAAATTTTCGATCACCAAATCCGGCGCCAACAGCCTCCGTAGAACCCCATTCTCGGCTCCCGGCACCCATTTACCAGGTTCCGATCTGGGATCCTACAAGGAGGATTTCTAATATCAATTTAATTCATAATGAGTATAACCAAGCATAACCTACGAACAATAACCACAAGAACACTATCACAAAATTCACTATGATCAAAAACTTTTAAGTACAATGCATCTGAAGGGAATACAAGATAATGCAAAAGATAGAAACTCCAAAAGCTCGTCTGCACGCTCCTGCTGCTACTATTCTATGGCTGCGTCCTGGTGTCACCTGCACGCATCAATCGTACATAAGCTTATAGAAAGCTTAGAGGGTGGTGTAACTGTGTGCGTAGTATAAGCGTGCTCAGAATGCAAGGTCAAAGTAATGCGAAATCATGCTGATGGATACATGAATGCAATCAGCTGTACCAAGGCTATGCGATGCAAGATATGAATGTCATCGGCCATAACACGGCCATGCGATGCGAGATGGCACTCAAGCATGTCAATCCTCATCATATATCAGTACAGTTCTCATTCTGGATAATCACCGGGGTTTAGTACACTCCAATTGGCACTGCCGCTCTCCTAGCTGCACAGTCCAAGTGAGCGTAAGAAACCTCACTATCCTCCTGACCAATAGTCTGCCAATACATATCCGGTATGTAGATAACAGACCCATTCTCGAGCTGGTCAAACTCAGCATAGTATTGCCCCCTACCCTCGGGCGAGTAAGGCCATACCCCTTTCCATCCGACCATGACACAGTGGGAGACGTGGCCTCCTAGTATTCGGCCCTCGTGCGCTCATATATCCACTCGGTCTTGACATTGGAGTCATCCTCTGGTACCATCGGGTTTAGGGATTTTCACCCAGGGACATCTATGACGCCCATATGCTAGAACCAAATATTTCTGGTATCCAATCCAGCCACCCATGATGTGTCTGTGGAGGTTTTGGCCCTGATGTCACTAAGGCAAATAATAATCATGATCATACAAATACAAGTGCATGAATCACCCTACCAAACATGCAACAATCCTGAGCGCGTCGCGCGCTCATGTAGGGCAACTCCGCCTATCAGGGAGCCCATAAACAATCCGCCCGAAGGCATATGCTATGATTGGTCACTCGTTATATCAGACCTACATATGATGCATATGATCATGAATCATGAATCTATACTAAACATGTCATGTGGTGATGGGCTCTGATCAAAACGAAGATGGGCCTAGACGACCTATATGCTACAGGTACGGGCCTATTAATGGGCCTTAGGGAGAGTGACAATGTGGACATTTAACCAACATTATACTTACAATGTGGACGTCAAACCATCATTGCTCCCAGGGCATAGCCCGCTATAGAGATCGTCACCTAAACCATGGGGGAAACATAATATGATGGGCCTTATGTACATCCCATTGGGCCTCGAACCATGGGCCTCCAAAAATGGGCCTCAAACCATGGTCTCATATATATCAAAGGTGGCCTTAGTGGGCGGCCACAAATACATTAAGATGGGCCTCAACAAATGGCCTTATACAAATCAAAGTGGGCCTCAATGGACGGCCCACAAATACACCAAGATGGACCTCAACACATGGCCTTAAAATAATCTCCAAAATGGTTGGATAGTTTGGATGAAACTCATGCATCACGGTAGGTCCTATAGGGATGGAAGGCATAGATAAATCACATACTTCATGGTGGAGGTCTATACTAATAAAAGGTGTGGACACGATACATACATAAGTGGGGCCCACCATAATGTTTATTTTCCACCCAACCTGCTAATGAGGTCACAAGGATCTAGGGCCCACTAAAATGTTTATTTTATATCCAACCTGGGGCCCACCATAATGTTCATGCGCCATCCAAACTGTTCATAAGGTCACTTGGACCTTGGGCCCACTATACTGTTTATTTGCATCCAATCTGTTCATAAGATCACTTGGACCAGGTAGGGCCCACTGTACCGTTTATTTGCCATCCAACTGTTCATAAGGTCACGTGGACCAGGGTAGGGCCCACTGTAATATTTTTTTGCCACCCAAACTGTTTATAAGGTCACACGGACCTTGGGCCCACCGTGATATTTATCTGTCATTCAACCTGTTTATAAGGTCATGTGGACCTGGGGGTGGGCCTGGGGTCCACCGTAATGTGGTTCACAAATACAGTCCACCCATTATGTGTGTCTCACTTGACTGAGGGTTCATACCAAGTTTCAGCCGCATCCAAAATTCAGGTAAGCCCCACCGAGTGATTTTATATGTTTTAGGCATGTCCTCACATGATTTTAGATGGTATGGCACACCTAAGTTCCGTATACGGCTGATTTTTGGCAGGGGGGCCACTGCCCTAAGGGCCCACCCAATGCACGACGTTGATGTTCAAAACACATCACGGTGGGGCCCACAGCTGGGGCCGTGAGGCCCAGCTCGTCCATTCGCCCACCCACTGACAGCGGCAGCAGCAGGTGCTGCCTTGCTTCTTTTTTTTTAATTAAAAAAAAAACAATTTTTCTACGGTTTTTAGTAGGTGGGGCCCGCATCAGTAAGATCCACTCCAGCCATTGGTCCCTGTGGCTCGATACAAACCTATCGAGTCCAATATTAGATGGTTTTTGATGTACAGGAGCGTCAGGGAGTGTATCAATGGTAGGAACATTGTTTCCTATACCATGGCCCGCCAGGAAACCAGATTAAGTTCATTTTTCGGCTCAACGCCTAAAATGATCTGAGGAAGAGGATGGATGGCTTAGATTAAGTCAATACGTTATGGTGGGGCCTACATAAGTGGTACATTTGAAGGTTTTGAACCAAGCTGGTTTTGTGGTTGCATGTCAGTGCACCTTTGCTCTCCTTTTTTTTTAAAAAAAAAAATTCAACCTGGCCACGTCCAGCGTCTCTGGACGCTGAATGGTTTACAATCAACATAGGCCTCATGGTGGGTCCCACATGGACGTGGCCCACCATGCATGCATATATACATTTTATTATATTAATATAATATAAATATAATATATAATATGCCATTCAACCCATCATGTGGGATTTCCCACTGTCCCAACAGTGAACCTCACCTGAAATGTGGTGGGCCACTCCATTTGATGGATGGAGTAGATTAATCACGATTCGGTGGGGCCCACTTCATTTTAGGGGAGGATAGAGAGAGAGAGAGAGAGAGAGAGAGAGAGAGAGAGAGAGAGAGACGATGAGGTAGAGGGACCCCGCCATTATGAGCCCCTCTTGATTAAATCACATACATCAAAATGGGTCCCACCAACAAGTAGACCCTTAAAGTTGAAATAAACAATGGATCACTCACCTCTAGGCCTCCTCCTTGCTCCCTTAGCCTTCTATGCTCCTTACCTTCACTTTTGATAGTGGTTGATGGAATTTTGATGGTGTGGATGAGAGATGAGAGGGTGGGCCACACTTCTGGTTTGGGAGAGAGGGAGGTTGGATGTGGGATGTTGCTTGGGAGAGGTTTTTGAGAAATGAGGGAGAGAGAGAAGTGATGGGATGATATGGATGGGTGATGTGGTGGTTGTAAGAAAAAGGTGATGGGAGGTATGATTTGGTTTGAAAATTGGTAAAAGAAGGATGGGTAGGGAGAGAGAGAGATTGTAAGTGCTATAGTTTATATCCCTGTCTGTTGTCAAATTTGAGGTGCCAAAATCACTGTTATATAAAACTTGCTTAAGTGAAGCTCTCTCAAGGATCAACATTCATAAACAAGCTAAGCTCACAACAAGCAAAGCTCACAAGTACAAGGATCAATCTTGAATGCAAGAACTGCTCACAAGACAAGACTCAAGCTGCAAGACTTCAAAAAGAGTACAAGGCAGTTTGTAAAGAACTCAAGACACTTTCAAGATTGAGCTACATCAAGATTTCAACTACATCAAGACTTCAAGGCTCATACTTCAAGGTCACTGGTTCCTAATGTTTCAATGTCCTTACTTCATGGTTGAGGTTTGACTGACCTTAGGTTGACCTTAGAAGTAGGTCATTTTGGATACATAAATCGAATGTTTATTTTACATAAGTTTGGTCTGTTCTTCGACTAGTCCTAGGCCTTCTTCGACTAGTCCTAGAGTTGCTTCGACCAGTCTAAGAAATTCCTCGATCAGTCGTGAGTTTGTTACAAATTTCGGATAAAATCTGTTAGGCTTCGACTAGTCCAGGAATCTGTTCGACCAGTCGAAGAAACAGTGTCGACTGCATCTTCGACCAGTCAAAAATCTTCGACTCAAAATCTAGTGATGTTTTTCAGGTTCTTCGACTAGTCGAAGGTGACCTACGACCAGTCGAAGGAGACCTTCGACCAGTTGTAGAATGGTCAAAGCTTATCGCGCCTGATTTTTCAAATATCTATTATTGCTTCGACTAGTCGAAGAGCTCCCTAGACCAGTCGAAGACGCGATCTGCTCACCTATAAATAGTGCACGAATCTCAGAAGAAATCATCGAATTAATTAATCCATTTAAGCCAATCCTCGTCGAACTTCTGAGAGATAATTCTGTGCTCCATCTAAGCTAAGTGTGCTTATTTAATATTCTCTTTCCTTAGCTTTATTTAATTGATTTTGTTTCTGTTATTCCAATCTAATTTGATAAGAGGAATTGTTATTCCCTTTCTTTGGAATCAAAATCAATTAAGGCAAGCCCTATTTGGTTTAATTTAAAATCTATTAGAATTAGAACCATTGTAATCGAGTACTGGACATTGAACTTGGACATTTAATCATCTACTCTGATTTGGTTCTACTGGGCTGCTACAACGAAGGAGATAATCAGGTATTTTACATTTAATTGTAAATTCCCTTTTGTTTTGGTTTCTTTCAAGATTTGCGAGAAAAATCTTGTTGTATTGGTTATCTGAGGGGAGCCAGGAAAACTCAGAAGTGGGGTTTTTTAATTGTGTAAGCCCACGGACAAAGACACAATTGTAAAGGTTTTGGGTGAACCTGGGAAAACCTATTTTGTTAGTGAACGCTAATATCCCCTGTGTGAGGATATTAGGAGTGGAGTAGCATTCTGTGTGGCTGTTGTTTAACAGTTGGTGAACACATAGGCGAACCACTATAATCCCTTGTGTTGTGGTTGAATGATTTATACTTCTGATCTTTAATTATTCTTTTGTGGGATGTATGTATGGTGGTGAATGTTGTAATCATTTAATTCAAGCATTGTGAGAATTTTGTAATAGTTTAGAATTTATTTTCTGCTATTCCTTTATCATCTTGATATTCAATTTCCTTTAAAAGTTGTTCCAGCAAGGTTGCCCTGCCATTTTTATGGTGTATGGCTGTCCCTAGAACAATACATTTGTGATTACAATTTATTTCAATTCAGTTTGTATTTATTTCTGTATTCCTCTTTGGTTTGAGATTTGATACAAAGATCTTTTTAGAAATAAGGTTGTCCTACCATAAACTCTGGTTTTTGGTGTAAGGTTGTCCTTAGAACAACATTTGTATCAACCTCTCAAGATCTGAATTTTGAGGTTATTTTACTTTCTTGCATTGTGATTTATTTTGACTATCATATTCTTTTTAATTCCGCTGTTATAAGTTTTATTTGGCATTGTCCTATTCACCCCCCCTCTAGGACATATAGCTAGGCCTTTTCAAGTGGTATCAGAGCCTAATAGCTCTTTTTTAATTCTTGGATTTAATTCCTGAGCTAACGATTTAAGCTATTTAAGATGTCAAATTTTGATAGCCTTTCAGTCACAAGGCCTCCACCCTTTGATGGCTCCAACTATGCCTATTGGAAAGCCAGAATGAGGATCTTCCTCAAATCAATGGATGAAAATGTGTGGCAAGCCACAGTGACTGAATGGAAACCTCCTACCATGGAAGTTACTGGGGTTGATGGTTCAAAATCTATGAAAGTCACACCATATTACCAATGGACCACTCTTCAGAAAAGTGAGAGTAGTGCAAATGCTAAAGCACTAAATGCAATTACTTGCGCACTATCACCGGATGAGTTCAAAAGAATCATTTCCTGTGATACTGCAAAGCAAGCTTGGGATATATTAGAAATGACACACGAGGGTACTACAATTGTCAAAAAATCTAAAGTCCAACTCCTCACAACCAGATTTGAAGAAATTCATATGGAGGAAAATGAAATGTTTATGGACTTTTACACTAGATTGAATGACATTGTAAACTCAATGTGGGGTCTTGGCGATAAAATCCCAGAAAGTAAAGTGTGTGCAAAAATATTACGCTCACTTCCTAAACGGTTCAATTCTAAAGTAACCGCGATCCAGGAACTTCGTGATACGGATAATATGAGGGTAGAAGAACTAGTTGGTTCTCTACAAACCTACGAGTTAAACTTTAAAGCTCCTAAAGGTAAATCTATCGCACTAAAATTTTCTAAATGTAATTCAGAAGAAAATTCTAATTCAGAAGATGATATGGCTTTTTTAGCTAAGAAATTTTACAAGATTTTCAAAAGCAAGAAAAGGGTTGATTTTCAAAAAACAAATGATAAAAAGAAGTTTAGACCCAAATCTCAAAAATCTTTGAAAGATAGTCAATGTTACAACTGTCAAGAATATGGGCACGTAGCAAATAGATGTCCTAAAAGGGACAAACCCAAGAAGAAGCGTATGTTGGCTACATGGGATGAATCATCTGATTCTGAAGGTTCTTCTGAATCAGAAGATTCTGAAACTGAGTCGGGCAATGAGGTTAAAGCTCTTATGACTCTAGCCAAATTCACATTTTCAGATAATGACTCAACAAGTGAAGAAAATCTGAGTAGTGAATGTGAAAATGAAGATGATCTTCAAGACGCTTACAATGCCCTATATAAGGAAAGTTGTAAAATTGCTGTCAAACTTAAACTTCAAAAAGAAAAGTTTTCTAAACTCAAAAAATGTTTTGAATCACTTGTCTTAGAAAAATCACAAATTTCAGATTGTTTTGAAAAATCAAAATGCGATTTAGAATTCAAAAACTCCCTAATTATTGATTTAAAATCTGAAATTGAGAAACTTAAAACTGAAGTATCTTCTCTTCTGAGTCTAAAGGACACATGGAAATATGCCCAAGGTGATCCAAAGTTAGAGAAACTTTTATCCGGATCAAGAAAATGTGGCGATCTATCCGGGTTGGGCTATGATAAAAATCTACCTCCTAAACAAAAGTATACTCCTCCTATGTTTGTTAAAGGAGAATCCTCAAACTCAAGAGGGAAAAGTACTTATCAAGATTTTTCTAGAAATTCAAAAACTTTTCAAAAACCTAGAAGCAGCCATGTCAACTTTAATCAGAAACAAAATTCACTAGCTGAAAAGATAGTTGATTTACTCAAGGAGCTCTTAAAATCTAGCTCTATAGGTCATTCCTACAAATATACACAAAAGAAGACCAACTATGTTCCTAAACCCAAAACAGTTATGAAATGGGTTCCTAAAGTTACCTGCTTGGTTGCTCACACTGCTTTCAAAGCAACAAGTCATTCAAAGTGGTACCTAGACAGTGGATGCTCCAGGCATATGACAGGTGACAAAGTTTTATTCACGGATCTGAAAGATATGACTGATGGTTCAGTCACATTTGGTGATGGTAGCAAGTGCAAGATTATAGGCCAAGGTATGGTTCAACTTTTTAATCTTCCTGTGTTTAAAAATGTTTTATATGTTGAAGGCTTAAAACATAACTTGCTTAGTATATCTCAAATATGTGATAATAACCATAATGTTCGGTTTTCTAATCAAAGCTGTGAGATACTAAATAATAAGGGTTCTGTAATATTAACTGGACGTAGAACGTCTGAAAATTGCTATATTATTAGCGAATCCAGCTCATCTAATCAAACATGTTACATGGTCCATACAGACGAGACTGATTTATGGCACAAACGTCTTGGACATGTACATTATCGAAATTTATATAGATTGAGCAAACGAGAACTTATAAGAGGTTTACCCAAACTTCAGAAATTAGATAAATTATATGGTGAGTGTCAGATAGGCAAACAAATAAAGAACTCACACAAAAAAGTGAATTCAAATACCACATCAAGACCACTCGAACTTCTCCACATGGATCTGATAAGACCTACCAGAACAGAAAGTCGTGGTGGGAAAAATTATATCCTGGTAATAGTTGATGACTTTACCAGATTCACTTGGGTAGTCTTCTTAAGGGATAAATCTGAAACCCTTGAAGAAGTAAGAAAAGTTTTCAAAAGGATTCAAACTGAAAAATCTTCTCAAATCAGTAAAATTCGTAGTGATCATGGATCTGAATTTGAGAATAGCAATTTTGAGAAGTTCTGTACCGACCAAGGAATATTACATGAATTCTCTGCTCCCAAAACTCCACAACAAAATGAAATTATAGAAAGAAAGAATAGGGTGCTTCAAGAAATGGCTAATGTCATGTTGAATAGCATGAAGCTCTCTAAAAATCTTTGGGATGAAGCAGTCAACACAGCTTGCTATATTATTAACCGAGTCTACACTAGGAAAGATAATAATAAAACGGCTTACGAATTGTGGTTCAATAAAAAGCCTACTGTTAAATACTTTCGAGTTTTTGGCAGCAAGTGCTATATTTTACGTGATCGTGAAAATTTGGGAAAATTCGATACGAAGAGTGATGAAGGTATTTTTCTAGGATATTCCTTAAACAGTTGAGCTTATAGGGTTCTGAACAAAAGGACTGGTGTGATTCAAGAATCCATTAATGTTATCATTGATGATCACTTAAACACGCCAATTTCTAATTCAGATAATGATGAAGTACTAATCATTGATAAACCCGATACTTCATCGAATCAGACTGATTCTGAGTTGAGGACTGTTAAAGATCATCCAACCACACAAATTCTTGGAAACCCTCTCACCGGTGTTCACACCCATAGACAACTTGAGGATATATGTAATTATGTATGTTTTACATCCCAAATAGAACCATTTAACGTAAAAGAAGCTCTTGCTGATGAGAACTGGATTGTTGCAATGCAAGAAGAACTCAACCAATTCGTAAGAAATGATGTTTGGTATCTCGTACCAAGACCTAAAGATAAACATATCATTGGAACAAAATGGATTTTCAAAAATAAATCTGACGAGTGTGGAAATATAATTAGAAACAAGGCTAGACTAGTGGTACAAGGTTATACTCAAATTGAAGGGATTGATTTCGATGAAACTTTTGCACCAGTAGCACGTCTTGAATCTATCAGACTATTTATATCCATTGCATGTTTTAGAAAGATAAAGATCTATCAGATGGATGTGAAAAGTGCTTTTCTAAATGGCAATTTACATGAAGAAGTCTATGTCAATGGGTTTTGAAGATTCCAAAAATACTGATTATGTATATCAGCTTAAAAAGGCACTTTATGGATTAAAATAAGCACCTAGGGCATGTTATGAGAAACTAACAAAATTTCTTTTAAGTCATAATTTTCAAATGGGATCTGTTGATAAAACTCTGTTTGTTAAAAAACATAATGATCATATCTTAATGGTGCAAATTAATGTTGATGATATCATTTATGGATCAACTTGTACTGACTTGACTACTGAGTTTGCAGATTTGATGAAATCACAGTTCGAAATGAGCATGGTTGGGGAATTGACTTATTTCCTTGGATTGCAAGTAAAGCAACAACCTGAAGGAATATTCATTTCTCAATCTAAGTATGCTTTGAATCTAATCAAGAGATTTGGATTTGAGAATGGCAAGAATTTCGATACTCTTATGAGTACTACCCTAAAACTCTCAAAAGACTCTAATGGTAAAAATGTTGACTCAAAACTTTATCGGAGTATGATTGGTAGTTTGTTATATTTAACTGCTAGTAGACCTGATATTTCTCTAAGTGTTGGTATTTGCGCAAGATATCAATCTGATCCAAAAGAATCTCACTTGATTGTCAAGCGAATTATTAGATATGTCGCAAGTATCGTAAATCTCGATCTCTCGGTATCCTCATGAGACCAAGTGTCCAATTAGTCGGGTACTTGATGTCGATGCTGGTAATCTAGATGATAGAAAATCAACTAGTGGTGGTTGTTTTTACATTGAAAATTGTCTAGTTTCTTGGTTTAGTAAGAAACAAAATTCTATATCACTTTCAACAGCTGAAGCTGAGTATATCGCAGCTGGTAATGCATGTACACAGCTTGTTTGGATGCAACGAATGCTAAGTGATTATGGAATTAAACAGGATTCTATGTTATTACATTGTGATAATTCCAGTGCGATAAATAGTTCAAAAAATCCTATTCAGCATTCTCGTACTAAGCACATTGTCATTAGATTTCATTATATAAGGGAATTAGTAGAAGAAAAAGTTATATCTCTAGAATATATTCCTACCGAAGATCAACGAGCTGACATTTTCACAAAACCTCTCGATAAAAGCAGGTTTAAAAAGATGAAATTTGATCTTGGCATGTGCATTTTAAAATGATTATTTATGCCTACTTGTATTATAGTGTATATATTTGCTAGATTGAATTCTAATTTTTGTATAATTTGTAAGAAATATGAATTTTTGGTCATTCTTCGACCTGTCGTGAGTATACTCGACTAGTCGACCTACGATCGGTCGTAGATATCCACGACCAGTCGTAGAACTCGGGAATCACTTAAAATTTGGAGATTTTTGCTTTCTTCCTCATTTCATTTTTCTTCTCTAAGGACCTGAGCTTCGACTTGTCGAACCCATCTTTCATGTTCTTCAAGGTTAGTGTTCCAAATCACGTTTTTCTTGCAGATTTGTGTCTAGATTGTTTACTTTTCAAGCTTTAAGCTTTGTATTTTGGATTTCATTAAGATTTGGGGTTTGGATTTTGAAAAATCTGTTTTGAGTAAACCCACTTCTCAATCCTTTGCAACTTCTTAATTCCTTGATATCCTTGTTGCAAATGGCTTCTAGAGGTAGAAAAACTACTTCCTGTGGTCCTTCTTCTTCCTCCAGATCGACCATTATCTCTAAGCGTCATCTTCTTGTTCCCAATGATGATCCATCATATGTTAGGGACATTAGATTATGTAATGTTATTGTTGGACATCCTGTTGATGTTAATCATATTGTACCTTTTGACATCCTTCCTATGCTTGAAGCTGTAGGTTGGGTTAACTTATTACATTGGGGTGGGCCTGCATACCGGTCCATTGCCCAATCCATGTTTACATGTATTAGTGCTTTCTCACAGGATAATTTAACTTTTAAAATATCTACTAGAGAAGGGCCTTTTGACATTGATCGTCATTTAATTTCAGCCTTTATGGACATTCCTGTGAATGATGAGGGTATTCCTATCCATAACTTAACTGATAAACCCTCAATGTCTGAAAAACACATGCTCACTAAAGACTTGTGCAACATGGATATTCAATGGACACAAAAAGGGAATGTGCTTCCCGCAAGGTATTTGTTACCCAAATACAGAATTCTTCATAAAATCTTTGTGTCTAATCTGTATCCTCGTTCGGGTAATAAATCTGACTTGACTTTGTCTATAGTTCGTGTTATCCATGCTATTTCTAATGGTACTCAGATTTGTTTACCATCCTTAATCTGTCATTTCATTCTTCAGTTTAGACTTCATCCTGGTCATAGTGACATTCCTTTTGCCTATTTAATGACTGTATTGGCTACACATATGTTAGTCGATATGCCGGTTGATGAGGCACCTATCCATCATCTGATTTTCAACAATACTAATATTAATAAGATGAAGCTGGATCTACTTCCTGAACAAGGTGGTGGTGGTGGTGGTGGTCATGAAGAAGCTGGTGATGACATTAATATGGATGACATTTTTGAGGAACTGGATTCTGACTTAACAAATGATCCAGATTTTGAACCATCTGATGTTGATGCTCTTCTTAGTGCATTAGAGGATAAAGTTGAGAATATAAATGTAAAGATGGAAAACATGTCTGTTGCTCATGATTTACAATTCAAGTACATGCGCAAATATCTTAGGCGATTGAACAAAGGCATGCACCAACTTGATCCCTTTATTCCTGCTCCGTCATCTGGTTCTGGTTCTGACTAGTTTATATGAGACTTCTGGTCTGTAATAACTTTATAACTTAGCACTTATAAGGAAAGTTGTAAAATTGATGTCAAACTTAAACTTCAAAAAGAAAAGTTTTCTAAACTCACAAAATGTTTTGAATCACTTGTCTTAGAAAAATCACAAATTTCAGATTGTTTTAAAAAATCAAAATGCGATTTAGAATTCAAAAACTCCCTAATTATTGATTTAAAATATGAAATTGAGAAACTTAAAACTGAAGTATCTTCTCTTCTGAGTCTAAAGGACACATGGAAATATGCCTAAGGTGATCCAAAGTTAGAGAAACTTTTATCCGGATCAAGAAAATGTGGCGATCTATCCGGGTTGGGCTATGATAAAAATCTACCTCCTAAACAAAAGTATACTCCTCCTATGTTTGTTAAAGGAGAATCCTCAAACTCAAAAGGGAAAAGTACTTATCAAGATTTTTCTAGAAATTCAAAAACTTTTCAAAAACCTAGAAGCAACCATGTCAACTTTAATCAGAAACGAAATCCACTAGCTGAAAAGATAGTTGATTTACTCAAGGAGCTCTTAAATTCTAACTCTATAGGTCATTCCTACAAATATACACAACAGAAGAGCAACTTTGTTCCTTAACCCAAATCAGTTATGAACTGTGTTCCTAAAGTTACCTGCTTGGTTGCTCTCCGTGCTTTCATTGCAACAAGTCATTCAAAGTGGTAGATAGTGGATGCTCCGGGCATATGACAGGTGACAAAGCTTTATTCACGGATCTGAAAGATATGACTGATGGTTCAGTCACATTTGGTGATGGTAGCAAGTGCAAGATTATAGGCCAAGGTATGGTTCAACTTTTTAATCTTCTGTTTAAAAATGTTTTATATGTTGAAGGCTTAAAACATAACTTGCTTAGTATATCTCAAATATGTGATAATAACCATAATGTTCGGTTTTCTAATCAAAGCTGTGAGATACAAAATAATAAGGGTTCTGTAATATTAACTGGACGTAGAACGTCTGAAAATTGCTATATTATTAGCGAATCCAGCTCATCTAATCAAACATGTTACATGGTCCATACAGACGAGACTGATTTATGGCACAAACGTCTTGGACATGTACATTATCGAAATTTATATAGATTGAGCAAACGAGAACTTATAAGAGGTTTACCCAAACTTCAGAAATTAGATAAATTATATGGTGAGTGTCAGATAGGCAAACAAATAAAGAACTCACACAAAAAAGTGAATTCAAATACCACATCAAGACCACTCGAACTTCTCCACATGGATCTGATAGGACCTACGAGAACAGAAAGTCGTGGTGGGAAAAATTATATCCTGGTAATAGTTGATGACTTTACCAGATTCACTTGGGTAGTCTTCTTAAGGGATAAATCTGAAACCCTTGAAGAAGTAAGAAAAGTTTTTAAAAGGATTCAAACTGAAAAATATTCTCAAATCAGTAAAATTCGTAGTGATCATGGATCTGAATTTGAGAATAGCAATTTTGAGAAGTTCTGTACCGACCAAGGAATATTACATGAATTCTCTGCTCCCAAAACTCCACAACAAAATGAAATTATAGAAAGAAAGAATAGGGTGCTTCAAAAAATGGCTAATGTCATGTTGAATAGCATGAAGCTCTCTAAAAATCTTTGGGATGAAGCAGTCAACACAGCTTGCTATATTATTAACCGAGTCTACACTAGGAAAGATAATAATAAAACGGCTTACGAATTGTGGTTCAATAAAAAGCCTACTGTTAAATACTTTCGAGTTTTTGGCAGCAAGTGCTATATTTTACGTGATCGTGAAAATTTGGGAAAATTTGATACGAAGAGTGATGAAGGTATTTTTCTAGGATATTCCTTAAACAGTTGAGCTTATAGGGTTCTGAACAAAAGGACTGGTGTGATTCAAGAATCCATTAATGTTGTCATTGATGATCACTTAAACACGCCAATTTCTAATTCAGATAATGATGAAGTATTAATCATTGATAAACCCGATACTTCATCGAATCAGACTGATTCTGAGTTGAGGACTGTTAAAGATCATCCAACCACACAAATTCTTGGAAACCCTCTCACCGGTGTTCACACCCATAGACAACTTGAGGATATATGTAATTATGTATGTTTTACATCCCAAATAGAACCATTTAACGTAAAAGAAGCTCTTGCTGATGAGAACTGGATTGTTGCAATGCAAGAAGAACTCAACCAATTCGTAAGAAATGATGTTTGGTATCTCGTACCAAGACCTAAAGATAAACACATCATTGGAACAAAATGGATTTTCAAAAATAAATCTGACGAGTGTGGAAATATAATTAGAAACAAGGTTAGACTAGTGGTACAAGGTTATATTCAAATTGAAGGGATTGATTTCGATGAAACTTTTGCACCAGTAGCACGTCTTGAATCTATTAGACTATTTATATCCATTGCATGTTTTAGAAAGATAAAGATCTATCAGATGGATGTGAAAAGTGCTTTTCTAAATGGCAATTTACATGAAGAAGTCTATGTCAATGGGTTTTGAAGATTCCAAAAATACTGATTATGTATATCAGCTTAAAAAGGCACTTTATGGATTAAAATAAGCACCTAGTGCATGTTATGAGAAACTAACAAAATTTCTTTTAAGTCATAATTTTCAAATGGGATCTGTTGATAAAACTCTGTTTGTTAAAAAACATAATGATCATATCTTAATGGTGCAAATTTATGTTGATGATATCATTTATGGATCAACTTGTACTGACTTGACTACTGAGTTTGCAGATTTGATGAAATCACAGTTCGAAATGAGCATGGTTGGGGAATTGACTTATTTCCTTGGATTGCAAGTAAAGCAACAACCTGAAGGAATATTCATTTCTCAATCTAAGTATGCTTTGAATTTAATCAAGAGATTTGGATTTGAGAATGGCAAGAATTTCGATACTCTTATGAGTACTACCCTAAAACTCTTTTGTGGGATGTATGTATGGTGGTGAATGTTGTAATCATTTAATTCAAGCATTGTGAGAATTTTGTAATAGTTTAGAATTTATTTTCTGCTATTCCTTTATCATCTTGATATTCAATTTCCTTTAAAAGTTGTTTCAGCAAGGTTGCCCTGCCATTTTTATGGTGTATGGCTGTCCCTAGAACAATACATTTGTGATTAAAATTTATTTCAATTCAGTTTGTATTTATTTCTGTATTCCTCTTTGGTTTGAGATTTGATACGAAGATCTTTCTAGAAATAAGGTTGTCCTACCATAAACTCTGGTTTTTGGTGTAAGGTTGTCCTTATAACAACATTTGTATCAACCTCTCAAGATCTGAATTTTGAGGTTATTTTACTTTCTTGCATTGTGATTTATTTTGGCTATCATATTCTTTTTAATTCTGCTGTTATAAGTTTTATTTGGCATTGTCCTATTCACCCCCCCTCTAGGACATATAGCTAGGCCTTTTCAGAGTTAACTTATGGAAAAGAGAGAGATGTGTTGCATGTACTTGACTTGTACTTGAGGTATGGAGTGTACTTGATTGATTGATTGATGAGACATGTGGTAGAGATTCCCTTGAAATTTACAACGCGCGGCATTTCTTTGGAACGAACGCAGACCCATATCTTCTAGCCTAGCCATCGGTTCAGTGCGCGAGTCACGGTGTTGGAATCGCGGTGACGGCGCGGTCGCTAAGATATAAGTTTCAATTCGAGCCAACTTCGGCATGTAGGACTTGGCTTAGGATTGTGCGCAAATGTCGGATTACCGAAATTCGACCAGAAGGGCCTCGGAAGCTAACGGAACGGTATGGACTAGGACACGAGTCCTACAGCTCTCCCCTCTAAATAAAAATTTCATCCTCGAAATTTGCATAATCATCGCAAGAAAACATAACTCATAATAGAAGAGGAAAAAAGGCATCGACGTATAAATATTAGAGACAACAAACAAGATACAACATACAATCAATCATCAAAGATATGGGGATAGCGCTCTCAAATCTCTGCCTCGCGCTCCCAAGATGCCTCATCAATGGAATGGTGACCCCACTGAACCTTCACCAAGGGAATGACCTTGGTCCGGAGGACCTGCTCCTTCTGATCAAGGTTACGAACTAGCTGCTCAATGTAAGAAGCGTCCTCACGAACCTTCAACGGCTGCCAATCAATAAAAGAAACTATGTCTGAGCCACACTTCCTCAACATAGAGACGTGAAAAATGTTGTGGACGTCAGACAACTGATATGGTAAGGCAAGCCGATAGGCCACATCGCCAATGTGCTCAGTGATCTCGAAAGGTCCTATGAATCTTAGGGCAAGCTTACCCTTCGCTCCAAATCGAACTACGCCCTTCATGGGCGAGACCTTGAGATACACGTGGTCCCCTACATCAAACTCCAAGGGATGACGCCGGCGATCAGCAAAACTCTTCTGCCGGCTCTGAGCTGTGCGCATCCTCTGCCTGGTGATATAAATAGCCTCTGATGTCTCCTGCACAAGATCAGGACCTAGGAGACGCCGCTCTCCAGCCTCGGTCCAACAACTCGGAGATCTGCACGGTCTGCCATACAATGCCTCAAAAGGAGCCATGCCAATGTTCACCTGATAGCTGTTGTTGTATGCGAACTCAGCCAATCGCAGATGCTCATCCCAACTACTCCCAAAGTCAATCACACAGGCCCGAAGCATATCCTCAAGGATCTAATTGACCCTCTTGGTCTGGCCATCGGTCTGCGAATAATACGCGGTGCTGAGCTGCAAATCAGTGCCCATAGCTCTCTGAAAACTCCTCCAGAACTAAGACGTGATGGGTCTTAGTCAGAAATGATCGAGAATGGAACGCCGTGCAGTCTCACAATCTCCTTGATGAATATTCTCGCAAGCCGGTCCAAAGGCCGAGTTGCACGAATCGTAAGAAAATGTGCCTACTTCGTCAGATGATCAATGACGACCCAGATGGCGTCATGATTACGCTGAGTCCTCAGCAAACCCATAATAAAATCTGTAGATACGTGGTCTCACTTCCACGTCGGGATGCTTAACGGCTGCAATAGACTAGGGGGTCTCTGATGATCGGCCTTGACACGCTAGCATGTGTCACACTCAGCCACAAAACTAGCGATCTGGTGCTTCATTTCTGCACAAAAATACTGTCTCCTCATATCACGATACATCTTCGTCGAGCCAAGGTGGATAGAAAACCGCGATCGATGTGCCTCGGTTATAAGATTTCTGCGTAACTCAGGAATATCCGGGACACACAATCGGCCTCTAAAGTGAAGTCCACCATCAACACCAATCTGCTAATCTGTCTGACTCTCAGATGCTGCCTCTGTTCGATAATCCTGTAACGACTCATCTGTCTGCTGAGCCTCAATTACCCTTGCGACAAGAGAGAGTTAAATCGACAGGCTCGATAGCTGAACGATAGAAGACTGCAAACCAAACTCAAAGTCGTACTCTACTATATCCTTAAGCATCCTCCACTCCTGAATCATCATATGTGCGACCAGGCCTCGTGGCTGATGGCTGAGAGCATCCGCCACCACATTCGCCTTGCTTGGGTGGTACTGGAGGTGAAAATCATAGTCCTTCAAAAGCTTCATCCAGCGTCTTTGCCTCATGTTCAGCTCAGACTGAGAGAATAGATACTTCGAGCTCTTGTGGTCGGAGAAGAGCTCGAACCTAACCCCATAGAGATAGTGTCTCCACACCTTCAGTGAGAAGACAACTGCTGCCAGCTCCAAATCATGCGTGGGGTAGTTCAGCTCATGGACCTTGAGCTGACGGGACACGAAGGCTACAGGCCCGCCGTGCTGCATCAGGACAGCACCTAAACCAATACGTGAGGCATCAGTAAATATAACAAATCCATCACTCCTAGAGGGAAGAGTGAGGATAGGAGTGGACGTCAGACGGTCCTTCAACTCCACAAATGCTCACTTATCGGCATCACTCCAAATAAACTCGTGTCCTTCCGAGTCAACCTGGTCAATGGGGCTGCAATACAGGAGAAGCCCTCAATAAAACGTCGCTAGTATCCCGCTAAACCAAGAAAACTGTGGATCTCGGACGCAGTCGTGGGCTGACCCCACTGACGCACTGCCTCAACCTTCGAGGGGTCTACTGTGATACCCTCCCTCGTCACCACGTGACCGAGGAATCTCACCTCCTCCTGCCAGAACTCGCACTTCTCCAACTTCGCATACAGCTGGTGGGCACGAAGGGTCTGCAAAGCGATCTCCAGATGTTGCATATGGTCCTCACGGGTCCTCGAATATATTAGAATGTCATCGATGAAGACCACCACAAACTGATCGAGATATGGATGGAAGACCTCGTTCATCAACTGCATGAAGACCGCGGGTGCATTGGTTAGTCCGAAGGATATGACCTGAAACTCAAAATGACCGTAACGTGTCCTGAAAGCCGTATTCGGGATGTCCTCCTCTAGGACACGAATCTGATGATAACCAGAACGCAGGTCAATCTTTGAAAAGAACTGTGCACCCTATAGCTGATCAAATAAATCGTCTATCCTCGGGAGCGGGTACTTGTTCTTGATCGTGACCCGTTTGAGCTCGCGGTAATCCACGTAGAGCCTCAATGAGCCATCCTTCTTCCTAACGAAGAGTACCGACGCTCCTCACAGAGAACTGCTCGAATGAATGAATACCAACTCACGTAACTCGTCCAACTGCCGCCACAGCTCACGTAACTCCATCGGTGCCATACGGTACAAGGCCTTCGAGATAAGCACGGTACCAGGCACAAGATCTATCTAGAACTCAATATGACGCCACAGTGGCAATCTCGGAATCTGCTGAAATACGTCGGGGAAGTCACAGACCACCAGCAATTGATCTATATACAAGAAAATAGGCTCCTCGACTACGCAGGACATCAAGCATGACAACGGCTCTCCTCTAGGCTCGGCGATGAACTGAAACCGTGGCAAGCCGGGTATAAAGAATGTGACGGTCCTCGCGGAACAGTCCAACATAGTGCGGTACTCGGCAAGCCAATCCATGCCTAGGATGACGTTGAAATCTGACATCGGCAGCACAAATAAATCGGTGGGCAAAAAGATATCACCGACCAGAACCGGGCAAGATGAACAGAAATGGCCCAATACCGTGGTCTTCCCAAGGGCATCGACACGGTCAACCCCTCGAATGACAAAAATCCAGCCAAATGATAAAAATCCTCAGACATGAATGAATGTGATGCACCGGAATCAAACAGTACACGTGTGATACATGCGGATATGGAAAGGATACCCTCAATGACTCCTCCAGATGACTGCGGATCCTGCTGAGCTGTGTAAAACCTAGCCTGAGCTGGCTGGGGAGGTGCATGTCCCCTCTGAGGTCCCTGGTGCTGCTGCTGCCTCTGTGATGGCCTGTACTTCTGTCTCTGCTACTGTTGGGGCCTCGACGGCTGAGGTGGCTGCGGTCGCTGCTGTGCTGGAGGCTGCTGCGGTGCTCTTGACTGCTGCTGTGAAGGCTGTTGTGGTGCTCTCGACGGCTGTAGATGAGGGCGAGGGCACTCAGACGGGCGGTGCCCTGTCCCACCGCATCCAAAATAAGTCCCTACAAATGGCTGCTGGGGTGGCGCTGGAGGCGCTACTGGTGCCCTAACAGGTGAGTGGCTCCTATACCTCTGTGGGCATCGATAATGCTGGGAGCTACTGGAGGGGGCCTGCCTCTTTCGGTTCTGACCCCTCCTCTGATCTCGGTTGCTCTAGGAGCTGGCCCACTTAGTCTCATAAATTTGGGCCCTCCACACTACTACCTGGAAATTCGGGAGCTCGTGCCCAATCACACGGCCACGAAGACCGTAACGTAAGCCGTTATCGAAACGGCGGGCCTTCCACCCCTCATCATCAACCATGTATGGCGTGAACCTCGATAGCGCTACAAAATGGGCCACGTACTATGCCAAGGTCATGTCCCCCTGCACTAGAGTCTCGAACTCCAGTGCTCTCTGACGTCGTATGTGGTCAGGGAAGTACTGCTCCTCGAATCAGTTGATAAAGTCCTCTCATGTTCAGAAATAATCAGGTCCTGCAACACGGGTAACAGAGGTCCACCAGTGCTCAGCCTCGCCCTGGAAAAGAAATACTACCAACCGGACTCACTGCTCGGTCGTACATGACATGGTATCGAAGATCTTCTCCACATCGGAGCGCTATCTCTCGGCTACAGTCGGATCTGGCTCGCCCTGGAAACGCGGAGGATCGAGCTGTCTGAACTCTCGAAGAAGGGCACTCGCGCGCTCCTACTCGGCCTGGGTTGGAGAAATAACTAGGCGCCTGCCCTGCACTTGAAGCGCAGTAGTCACAGCCTGCAACATCTTCTGTAACTGTGAAGCACTCACAGGCACGGTCGGATCCGCACCGGCATCAAGTGGATGGATGTCATCCTCAGGCGGGGGAGCAGGAATCTCTGACGGTGGAATTGGAGGCACAGGTGGTAAAGCTGGAGTCTCAAGTGGTGGAGCGGGGTGCGCTCGGGTCACTCTCTTGGGCGGCATGTCCTATTGGAAAGAAAAATGACGTCAATCATCCTTGAGAATTGCATGTTTGGGAACTCAAACGGAAGGTTACGCACCCGGAACCTAATCGTCCTAAACTCATAGCAAACATGTGATGTTGTTCTCGGTTATTCCTAAGTTATGCTCTGATACCAACTTCTGTCACGCCTCGAACTCAGAAATCAGGCTCACAAAATTCCTGATCGCCTAATCCAGCGCCGACAGCCTCCGTAGAACCCCATTCTCGGCTCCCGGCACCCATTTACCAGGTTTCGATCCTAGGATCCTACAAGGAGGATTTCTAATATCAATTTAATTCGTAATGAGCATAACCAAGCATAATCCATGAACAATAACCACAAGAACACCATCACAAAATCCACTATGATAAAAAACTTTTAAGTACAATGCATCTAAAGGGAATACAAGATAATGCAAAAGATAGAAACTCCAAAAGCTCGTCTGCATGCTCCTGCTGCTACTATGCCACGGCTACGTCACGGCGTCACCTGCACGCATCAATCGTGCATAAGCTTATAGAAAGCTTAGAGGGTGGTGTAAGTGTGTGTGCAGTATAAGCGTGCTCAGAATGCAAGGTCAAAGTAATACGGAATCATGCTGATAGATACATGAATGCAATCGGCCGTACCAAGGCTATGTGATGCAAGATATGAATGTCATCGGCTATAACACGGCCATGCGATGTGAGATGCCACTCAAGCATGTCAATCCTCATTATATATCAGTACAGTTCTCATTCTGGATAATCGCCGGGGTTTAGTACACTCCAAGTAACACTGCCACTCTCCTAGCTGCATAGTCCAAGTGAACGTATGAAACCTCATTATCCTCCAGACCAATAGTCTGCCAATACCTATCCGGCATGTCGATAGAGGACCCATTCATAAGCTGGTCAAACTCAGCCTAGTATTGCCCCCTACCCTCGGGCGAGTAAGGTCACACCCCTTTCCAACCGACCATGACACTGTGGGAGAAACGGTCTCCTGGTATTCGGCCCTCGAGCGCTCATATATCCACTCGGTCTTGATATTGGAGTTATCCTCTGGTACCATCGGGTTTAGAAATTTTCACCCAGGGACATTTATGACGCCCATATGCTAGAACCAAACATTTTCGGTATCCAATCCACCCACAGACAGCCTAGTATTGCATGTCTGTGGTGGCTTTGGCCCTGATGTCGCTAGGACATACAATAATCATGATCACACAAATGCAAGTGCATGAATCACCCTACCAAACATGCAACAATCCTGGGCGCGCCGTGCACTCTTGTAGGGCAATTCCGCCTATCAGGGAGCCCATAAACAATCCGCCCAAAGGCATATGCTATGATCGGTCACTCATCATATCAGACAAACATGTGATGCGTATGATCATGAATCATCAATCTATACTAAACATGTCATGTGGTGATGGGCTCTGATAAAAAATGAAGATGGGCCTAGACGGCTTATATGCTACAAGTATGAGCCTATTAATGGGCCTTAGGGAGAGTGACAATGCGAACATTTAACCAACATTGTACTTACAATGTGGATGTCAAACCATCATTGCTCCTAGGGCATAGCCTGCTATAGAGATCGTCACCTAAACCTTGGTGGAAACACAATATGATGGGCCTTATGTACATCCCATTGGGCCTCGAACCATGGGCCTCCAATACATCAAATGGGCCTCAAACCATGGTCTCATATATATCAAAGGTGGCCTTAGTGGGCGGCCACAAATACATTAAGATGGGCCTCAACAAATGGCCTTATACAAATCAAAGTGGGCCTTAATGGACGGCCCACAAATACACCAAGATGGACCTCAACACATGGCCTTAAAATAATCTCCAAAATGGTTGGACAGTTTGGATGAAACTCATGCATCACGGTAGGTCCTATAGGGATGGAAGGCATAGATAAATCACATACTTCATGGTGGAGGTCTATACTGATAAAAGGTGTGGACACGATACATACATAAGTGGGGCCCACCATAATGTTTATTCTCCACCCAACCTGCTGATGAGGTCACAAGGATCTAGGGCCCACTAAAATGTTTATTTTCTATCCAACTTGGGGCCCACCATAATGTTTATGCGCCATCCAAACTGTTCATAAGGTCACTTGGACCTTGGGCCCACTATACTGTTTATTTGCATCCAATCTGTTCATAAAGTCACTTGGACCAGGGTAAGGCCCACTGTACCGTTTATTTGCCATCTAACTATTCATAAGGTCACGTGGACCAGGGTAGGGCTCACTGTAATATTTATTTACCACCCAAACTGTTTGTAAGGTCACACGGACCTTGGGCCCACCGTGATATTTATCTGTCATTCAACCTGTTTATAAGGTCATGTGGACCTGGGGGTGGGCCTGGGGCCCACCGTAATGTGGTTCACAAATCCAGTCCACCCATTATGTGGGTCCCACTTGATTAAGGGTTCAGACCAAGTTTCAGCCACATCCAAATTTCAGGTAGTTCCCACCGAGTGATTTTATATGTTTTAAGCATGTCCTCACATGATTTTAGATGGTATGGCCCACCTGAGTTCTGTATACGGCTGATTTTTGGCAGGGGGCCACTGCTCTAAGGACCCACCCAATGCACAACATTGATGTTTGGAACGCATCACGGTGGGGCCCACAGCTGGGGCTATGAGGCCCAGCCCGTCCATTCGCCCGCCCACTGACAGCGGCAGCAGCAGGTGCTGCCTTGCTTCTTTTTTTTTAATTAAAAAAAAATAGTTTTTCTACGGTTTTTAGTAGGTGGGGCCCGCATCAGTAAGATCCAAGCCATTGGTCCATGTGGCTCGATACAAACCTATCGAGTCTAATATTGGATGGTTTTTTATGTACAAGAGCATCAAGGAGTGAATCAATGGTAGGAGCACTGTTTCCTATACCATGACCCGCCAGGAAACCAGATTAAGTTCATTTTTCGGCTCAACGCCTAAAATGATCTGAGGAAGAGGGTGAATGGCTTGGATTAAGTCATTACGTTATGGTGGGGCCTACATAAGCAGTACATTTAAAGGTTTTGAACCAAGCTGGTTTTGTGGTTGCACGTCAATGCACCTTTGCTCTCCGTTTTTTTTTTTAAATTTCAACTTGGCCACGTCAAGCGTCTCTGGACGCTGGATGGTTTACAATCAACAAAGGCCTCATGGTTGGTCCCACATGGACGTGGCCCACCATGCATGCAAATAAACATTTTATTATATTAATATAATATAAATATAATATATAATATGCCATTCAACCCATCATGTGGGACTTCCCACTGTCCCAACAGTGAACCTCACCTGAAATGTGGTGGGCTACTCCATTTGATGGATGGAGTAGATTAACCACGATTCGGTGGGGTCCACTTCATTTTAGGGGAGGATAGAGAGAGAGAGAGAGAGAGAGAGAAGATATGGTAGAGGGACCCCGCCACTATGGGCCCCTCTTGATTAAATCACATATATCAAAATGGGTCCTACCAACAAGTGGACCCTTAAAGTTGAAATAAACGATGGATCACCCACCTTCAGGCCTCTTCCTTGCTCCCTTAGCCTTCTATGCTCCTTGCCTTCACTTTTGATGGTGGTTGAAGGAATTTTGATGGTGTGGATGAGAGATGAGAGGGTGGGCCACACTTGTGGTTTGGGAGAGAGGGAGGTTGGACGTGGGATATTGCTTGGGAGAGTTTTTTGAGAAATGAGGGAGAGAGAGAGAAGTGATGGGATGACAAGGATGGGTGATGTGGTGGTTGTAAGAAAAAGGTGATGGGAGGTATGGTTTGGTTTGAAAATTGGTAAAAGAGGGATGGGTAGGGAGAGAGAGAGTTGACTTATGGAAAAGAGAGAGATGTGTTGCATGTACTTGACTTGTACTTGAGGTATGGAGTGTACTTGATTGATTGATTGATTGATTGATTGATGGGACATGTGGTAGAGATTTCTTTGAAATTTGTAACGCGCGGCGTTTCTTTGGAACGAATGCAGGCCCACATCTTCTGGCCTGGGCATCGGTTCGGTGCACGATTCGTGGCGATAGCGCGGTCACTAAGATACAAGTTTCGGTTCGAGCCGACTTCGGCATGTAGGACTCGGCTTAGGATCATGTGCAAACGTCGGATACGGGTCGAGGATTACCAGAATTCGACCAGAAGGACCGCGGAAGCTAACTGAACGGTACAGACTAGGACACGGGTCTTTCAGGTAGGAGGGGTCCATTCATTCACTGTGGATAGCCACACACTTTCATCCATGGATTTGAGGAAGATCCTCATCCTGGATTTCCAATAGGCATAGTTGGAGCCATCAAAGGGTGGAGGCCTAGTGACTGATAGGCTATCAAAATTTGACATCTTATGTATAGCTTAGATCGTTAGCTCAAGAATTAAATCAAAATAAAAAGCAATAAGAGCGAGCTATTTGGCTCTGATACCACTTGAAATGGCCAAGCTATATGTCCTAGAGGGGGGGGGGGGGTGAATAGGACTATGCCAAATTAAATTTAAATACTGTAGAATATGAAAGAAAGAATAGATAACACTATACACCAATCACAGTATAGGAATGGAAAGCAACTTAAAATAGAGAAATAGAAACAAAAATTGTTCTAAGGACAACCTTACACCAAAAACCAAAGTTTATGGTAGGACAATCTTATTTCTACAACAAATAGAGAAACTGAAGCTCAACGTAATAAAGAGATAGCAAAAATATAATGCTGAAATGTAAATCTAAATTACTACAACATTCCCCATTGTGCTTGAAATGTAAAATTTACAATATTCACATCCACACATACATTCCACAATTCTGAATGATAAAAGATCGGAAATATAAATCACACATCCACAGCACAAAGAATTATAGTGGTTCGCCTGTGTGTTCACCAACTGTTAAACAACAGCCACACAGAATGCTACTCCACTCCTAATATTCTCACACAGGGGATAGTAGCGTTCACTATCAAATAGGTTTTCACAGGTTCACCTAAAACCTTCACAATTGTGTCTTTTTCAAAGGGCTTACACAATTCAAAAACCCCCACTTCTGAGTTTTCTGGCTCTCCTCAGATAACCAACAACTTTGAGATTTTTCTGACTTAACCTCAAATAAATCCAAATAATGTAAATTGCACAAATTGTAAAATACCTGATTTTCTCCTTCGTTGTAGCAGCCCAGAAGAACCAAGTCGGAGTAGAGATTTGAATGTCAAAGTTCAATGTCCAATACTCACTTTATAATGGTTCTAGGTTCTAATAGATTTTAAATTAAAATAAAAGGGCTATTTCTAATTGATTTTGATTCCAGAAAAAGGAAAACAACAATTCCTTTTTTCAGATTAGATTGGAATGCAAGAAACAAAATTAATTAAGAAAGCTAAAGAAAGAGAATATTAAATATGCACACTTAGCTTATGTGGAGCACCGACTTATCTCTCAGAAGACCGAATTAAATTAACTTGAATTTCTTAATTTATTCTGAGATTCGTGCTCTATTTATAGGTGAGCAAATCACGTCTTTGATTGGTCTACGGACCTCTATGATTGGTTGTAAAACCAACAGATATTTAAAAATTCGGGCGCGATAAGATTTGGCAGTTTCACGACTGGACGTAGGTTTCCTTCGACTGGTCGTAGGTCTCCTTCGACTGGTCGTAGGATCCCTTCGACTGGTCGTTGGTGGCCAAATTTCAATGCTGTTCTTTAAGTCATAGATCTACGATTGGTCAAAGATGCAGTCGACACTGTTCCTACGACTAGTCGAACAGTCCCCAAGACTAGTCGAAGCCTAACAAAATTTTTTTGATTTTTGTAACAAACTTACAACTGATCAAAGAAATGTTTAGACAGGTCGAAACAGTACTAGGACTAGTCTTAGAATAGACCAAACTCACTTAATTAAAATATATGAATTATGTATCCAAAATGGCCTACTCTAAAGGTCAACCTAAGGTCAGTCATACCTCAATAGTGAGGTAAGGACATTGAAACTTTAAAGACGAGTGACCTTTGAAAGTAATGGAGCTTGAAGTCTTACTGTTGTTTAAACTTGAGAGATTTTTGAGATCTTGAGATTGAACTTGAAAGCTTCTTGAGATCTTGAATTTAAACTTGAAAGCTTCTTTAATCTAGTCGAACAATCTCACTTTCTCGAGTCTTGACTTGTGAACAGTGCTTGTTAATCAAAGCTGATCTTGAGTAGAGCTTTGTTCTTCATATTTGCAAGCTTCATAGTAGTGTCTTTGGCACCACAAATTTGACAACACAAAGGGTTATAAACTATGACACTTACACTCTCAAAGGTATGGGGTGCTTCAGATTCAGGCAGTTATGACCATACATGGTGAACATAGATGGTTGGCCAACTAGCGAACTAATTCGGCTGACTCAGGTAAAGTACGCCACAACCGGCACTGGGTGCAAGCATCCCACGTAGTCCAACTACTGTCGGTTGTCCGTCTTTGGCCTGGATTGGTCGGATTGGCCCAGGGCAGCCAATCCAATAGGGCTGACCTTACGGAACTTTTTGGTTTTGTTGGCCAACCCAATTAACTAAATAGCCACAGTAAATTAATAATACTAATAAATCAACTATGCATCTATAGGAACAAATATAAGCAACAAATCAGGAAACTCTACTCTATTGGGCATTTTATCGAACATGCCGGCCGTGTTATAACTAACATCGCAATTCATGTAAGGTAAGGCATATTGAGTGTATAGGAAGGTGAGTAATAGGAAGCATGGGCAATAATTTTTGTGATTTCAACTTATTCCAGTATCCAATTGAACTTTCAAGCTACATTACACATGATTAGCAATTTCTATTAGGCAAAGGGCCATACGAGCATACACTGGTTACCATGCAATCATCCATTCACCACACAATCATTAATCGTGATATGGGGTTCGATAATTGGCAACATAAGGGTAATGGTCCGCACCTAGGAATAATCCAATGGTTCGTGGAGCCGCTTCTAATGTTTTGGTTCCCCGAGTTAGTGTATCGAAGCCTTGCACAGATAGAATTTGCATGTTAGGGCGCATGCAAGGGCCTAAAATGTCAAAATTTAAAAAGGGGTTGAACTGATTACCTTTATATGGCTGGTGGGCTGCTCCTACGGTGGTGGTGTTGTTGCTCTGATGAGAGTTAAGGTAGGAGGGTGAATTCCTCAAAATTCAGCTCCTTGGAGGCTTGGGGTTTACATAGTCTGTAAATTAGCCCAATTGACCCTGGGGAGGCTAGTCCTAATGCACATACCCTTAGTGGCTGCATTTCTGGTCCTTAGGGCTTTCTTAATGGCCCCCTAGCCCATCTATGCTATGGGATAGGTGTCTCATAGTCAGATGAAGGGTTGTCCAAAGTTTGGTAGTAAACAGATGAGTCAATTGATCGAAGGGGACCGATTTGCCATTAACGGTCAATGATGATCGATTCGGCCCACAATTATACGGATATGAGCAGGAAAATATCCCTGACTCATAGCCCAATTTTGATTGCAGTTCAATGGTTATAAAGTCGCAACTTCATTGTTTTAGTGGCGGGATCAACTCATTTAAGTTTTAGGTTTCAAGTCGCAGAGAGTCGCGCCTTTCAAGCTTTATCTTCACAGTCCAAGTTGTGAGGTTCAAAGTATCATTTGGGCCCACCATCCGCGATGGACGTGAAGCCCAGTGAGATGGACATTATTCTATAATTTCAAAACTAGTGGCCCACTAACAAGTGGTCTAGACCTTGTTCGGGTAATCGGGGCATTTTTGGAATGAATTAGGCAAGGAGATTTCTTGGGCATAGTTGCTAAGGTCTGGATTAACTAAGTTCACAGTGTGGCCTATTCAAAATTAGTGAAAATGGTTATTTGGTCATGATCACTCTAGATCATTGGTTCTTAGGCTAAATGAGTGTTCAGATTAATTTGGTCCATTAGTCAAGCTCCGAGCCATAGCTGGCTCGGTTTTGTATACATATTTAATTTAGTTATGGTTGTCTTGATTAGTCAGTGATGGGTAGGTTAGATTTGGGCCCTAGATGAACAAAACACGAGGCTAGACTTGAGGTTTAAGTGATCAAGTGGATTAGTTGGCTTCATACAGTTGGTTAATTGAATTTGTGCGGTTCTTTATCGGTATCATCTACGTATAGGCTCACCTCGAGCGTCAAGGGTCAGTAAGTGACGACGTGGGCTAGTTATATAAAAATATTTTAAAGGATTTTTCACAATCCAAAATAGCAAAAATTCAGGATGTTATAATCTACCCCTCTTAAAAATAATTTCATCCCCGAAATTACCTAATGTAAATAGGTAGAGATATTCTAATTTCATACGCCTAAGTGTCGTTGATTTCACGTTCATATGTATGGTAGGGTACAACTAAATATGCTAGTCTGGCTTATTGTATGATACCCCCCTTAGAACTTTTCACCTTGATGGTTTACTACAATTTTTAAAAAGATTTGGATTCATGACAACGGTTCCCCTCTATCTGGAGTAAAAATATATGTTTTCAATGTTTGACTAATACGGAGAGACGGTTGTAGTGGACTTGAACCCGAAACGTCGATTTTCTACCCGACCAGGGTAGAAGGTTCACTGTATCCCTTCTTAGTCCTAGTGGATCCTGGTCTTCTGCTCGGTGAAAGCTGTGAGTCCATTGGTAGTTGCTAAGGATTGAGAATGGGGTCAACCCGCGAATGCTTCACAGGTGTATGGTTCCGTAATCTCGTAGTCCAATTATTCTAGACATTTGGGGAATATCAAAATTCATTAGGAAGTTCAAGTTTTACATTTATAAGGTTTTCTTTCGAGTATTTTAAAGGAGAGTTCTTTTCTAATTTATGTTCAACATAGTGGGTGACAAGTCTCCCACGATGCCTATGATCAGACGACTATCCCAGAAAGGTTTTTCATGGCCCTTTTTTACCGTTTTGATCTTATGAGTGTGGATCATGAGCAAATCATGCTTCGATTTCGTTGATTTCGAGAAAAAGAAGAATTAGAAGTTCTAAGATATTTCAGAGGTTTGGAGGGCTGATGATACAAAGAAGGATGCGAAAAAAGAAAAGAAGAAGAACATCTCCACGGTGTGGTATTAATCTTGAATGCATAAGAGAATAAGAATCTAAAATATTTTAGTGATGCCCACTTCGAATATGAACTCACAAAGTCTTAAGTAATGAAATTCGACCCTACTAAGGAGTTGTAATTCAACCGTACTAAAACTACTTGGAATAGAAAAATATACTAAAAATAATCTAATTTAATCATAAAGGATGATTCCTGGCATGATTAGCAGCAATTTTTAAAAGACACAAAGTTCTAAAACTCTAATATAGAAAATATACGTCTGGTTCACTGACAACTTGTCATAGAAACTTTCAATTTCAATGCATCTTTTGTTCATAACATATTTACCAATTTTAATTACTGGATAATTTTTATGCTAATTCATCATTAATTTAGTATTTTCCCAACAAAATTTCATTTTATTTCAAGTTCCATAAACATTATAAAAATTTCATAAGTACAGGTTATTTAAAACCAACGATTTTCTTTTTAATTATAAATTACTTATATTGCTTGTAACAACTTATTTTTATACTATTAGTTTGTGAATTATTTTTAAAAGTTTTATAATAATTTAACATTAAGTTTAAAATCATCTCAAAAAATTTCATTCCATTTGGAGTTGTAGAAAATTTATTAAAATTCTAGAAGCAATATTTATCTGAAACTACTAATTTTTGGATAGTTGTCCACATATCCTAGAATTAACCATATTTTATTTATTTATTTTTATATAAAAATATAATTACTAAAATTTAATTTGGTTTTTGAATCACCTCAATCGGAGTTATATCGAGGGAGATATGATTTTTCAAAGTTGATGCAAAATCTATAAATTTTTCGGCGTGGCAACGTAGATCGGGCAGGGCCAACGCCCGGTGGGGGTTCCCTGGGAGTGGCCACGCCCCTGGGAGGTGGCAATGCTCTATGTAACCCACCGTGGGCACACCCTAGGGTAGCGGCAATGTCGCTGCCTGTCCTTCTGGGCGTGGGCACGCCCCTTGGGCGGCGGCAACGCCCCATTTTGGCTATCAGAATCGTCAAAACCTTACATCATGCATATCTTGCAAACCAGAATGAGTTACTCGACGTACCCTCTATGATTTTGGGGTAGGAGAAGCTAATGTAGTCATAAAACTTTGTTATTTATAGATATTCCATCAGGTTGGTGGTCGAAAATCCATTTTATTTCCATTTTTACTATTTATAATAAGTTTTAGTTTGATTATAACTCTTCATCCTTTAAGCTTTAGGAGTTGTATCCAAGATGAAAAGTTCTTAGAAAAATTAGGAGCATAACATGGTTAATACAGATAGGGCATTTACTACAAATAGAAAATTCGCTATTTATATTAAGTTTCAAAATTTAGGGAGTTTGAGTTGGAGTTGGATTCTGAAACTTCTTATAAGGTTTGGTATCATTATTTAAAGGATTGTAAATTTGTTCCTATTATATACCATTGAAATTTATTTGATTTTATTTGGCGGCGGTACTGTTCTTCATCCAAGATGGGTGTAAGGTAGCAAGTGGGTGATTCCAAGGCTAAGATGGACCGAGAAAGCCATTTTATTCCTGCCTTTACTATGTATAGTAGGCTCTCAGATCGACTAGGGCCTCTAATCCTTTCTAGTTCTAAGAGTCGCGTACGATAGGGAAGATGCTTAGAGACATTAAGGGAATGGATTAGGTTGAGGCAAGTGGGACACTTACTACTTTTGGCCGGAAACCACTAGATCTAGTGGAGATCATGATTGTCTATAAACGGTGAGTTTACTGTTTATAAGAAGTTAGGATTCCAAAGAGTTTTAGTCGCAGCTTGGTTCCAGAGCTTCCCTTAGGGCCTAACATTACTACCTAAAGGGTTGTATCTACATTAGCGAATAAATTTTGGTGAGTCCACAGCCCACGACCCAGTTTAATTGCAAACTATTTCTCTGATACCACCTATAACACCACAAATTTTTGGGGGCTGAGTATATACTCAACTACTGGTATCCCGGGTGCCACTTATACTTTGCGGAACCAGGGTTCTATAATTTATTTTACCTGGCATTGAGCAATTCCTGGAATTAAAATAGACTATGCAATGGTCACGTCTTCTAGCTTGTTAGGCTCTATGGTACCTGCATCTAAGATAGGGTCTAGTTGGTGTTTGAAAACACCATCCCAGAGTGGGAGTGAGTGATCACCTCAGTGGTTTCATTAGCATTAAGTTGCACAAGCTATCAAATCTACATGCACAATTAATGAAAAGTAAAGTAAGCATACAGTTCCTAGATGCTCTTATTAATGCACATGCATGGTATTGTGATATGATGCATGCCCTCACCATATAACACTCCCTCAAGCGACTCCATCTTACAATCGCAAATGACAAACATTCCCTCAATGCGACCTCAACTGCTGAGTCGCCAACCTAACTAATGTAATATGTGAATATTCATGTTAATTGAGTATTTAATTAAGTCTGATTATCCAACAAGATTGGGAAGGCTGAAACACCTCCATTTAATCAATGGCCTTACCCAGATCACTTGGACCAGGGTGGCCATAGCGGATCTGAGCCTGTGATCATTGATCCAAATTTAGGTATCATCCATTTGTCTCATAAATCAATAATTTCAAAGGTAAGGCATGATACCTAAAGGTTTGAGGATCAGTTAGGTATGAGTCGTCACCCAAACACCGAGTATGATCACTCAATTCTGAGGTGCGGGCTTGTCACATAACCAAATCACCATAAGGGAAAGGGCTCGTTGCCTAATTCTATTCATGCCCAGGTCGTTCAAACAGTACTCTAGCATGGAACCATCGGCCGGATAACTTAATAGGGGCTGTTTGAACAAGGACCTATCGCCTCCTATGCTTGTTGTGAAATCGTGGTGAAGACCGCTTTAGTTGAAGAAGGAGTATGCCAATAGTCCTAGAGGGGGTGAATAGGATTTTTTAACTATTTTATGCTTATTAAAAATCCTATTAATCTAATCCTAAGTGATTAAGCATGAAAGGCATCAGGATATCATCAGAGTAACTCAAATGGCTTCCAAGCCAAATTGAGGATCCAATCACAAAACTATTGAATGATAAACATGAAACAGTTCAGAGTTTATGATGGATGTGACTGTGTGTGAAGTGTGATCAAGTATACGAGTGTTTAAAGAAATCACACAAATAATAGGAAACAAATAACAATCACAAACACAGTCATTTTTATAGTAGTTTGACTACTTGTCTACTCCACTCCTGGAAGACGCACTAAACTCTTGAGTGTGCCGGATTTCACTAAGGAGGTTTCCCACGGTTCACCCCAAATCCAAGGTTTTAAATCAGGTTCACCTTTAACCTTTATAACCTACACCTAGGCTGACTGTTTATGGTCTCACGAGCAAGGGTCAATATATCACACCCACTTTTAGGCACACTGGCCAAGGATCTTCCACAAGACCCTAACGGAGGTTTTACACGGTTCACCTCAAACCCAAGGTTTTAGATAAGTTCACCTTTAACCTTTATAACCTACACCTAGGCTGACTGTTTATGCTCTCACGAGCAAGGGTCAACACATCGCACCCACTTTTAGGCCACTGGCCAAGGATCTTCCACAAGACCCTAACGGAGGTTTCACATGGTTCACCTCAAACCCAAGCTTTTAGACAGGTTCACCTTTAACCGGAAGTTTATGCTCTCCACAGAGCAAGGGTCAACACTACGTACCCACCACGTACACTCCCACCGAAGGCCTCCTAGAGGACTTGTAAGGGTGAGAAATACCTTAGACCTAATCCTACAAAGGAATGATCACAAGGGTCCTCTGGACTCTAGTTACTCATAGATAAGTGGATGAGTCCCATTTTAGCTCGTTGATGAAGATCTCCTCCTTTGTTGATGGAGTGTGTTCTACTTCCTTAAACCACAACTCAGAAGATATACCAATGTATGGTGACGGGTTGGGTCAGGGTTATGATGGAATCCTACTCTCAAATATTTTCCTATAAAGGAGATAGAGTGATTCCAATCATCTATTGAGTCTACTTTGATAAACTTGAGATTCAAATATTGATGATATTGATAGGGGTATCGATACATCGATAATTTCATTTAGATGTATATGCAGTTGCTGGACACTTTATGTCCTCATTCAATTTTATCGATTGAGCTTTCGAGGATATCGACAGCACATCTTGATTTTATCGAACCTGTTATCGATAAATCAACAAAGTAAGAAAACTTAGAGATTTTTTGATTTTGAAAAAGTTTTCTTAACTTAAAAGCCCTATGGTGTTCTAATTTGTTTTAAGCGTTTTATTTACCTGGTGTTTTGGGACATGGGATGTGAGGCTTAGATTTACCTGTGGTGAGCTTGCACACATCCGGTTGAGGTAGACGCTTTGAATTGATCTTCTTATGAAGCTCTGCTATCTAGCTAACTCAACACTCACGCTAATTGACAAACTAGGGCACTTTCAATCTCTCCCTTTGTCAATTACGTGACAAAATACCAAAACACCCTAAAACAACTTCTATATTGACATCCTAAATTGTGTGTACATACACTTTATATAATTTTACAATTTAATCTAGTGGTCACACACATAATCATTCAGAAGGATTCAGAAGCTGCTCTCCCTATCTGCAACCTCCCCCTATCTTGGTGCAACTACTCCCCCTAACACCCGCGTCACCAATTTAAGTAGATATGCAATTTTCTTCTCGGGGTGTTTGAGTCGTTCTCCCCCTTTTTGTCAGTCATTGACAAAGATAGTAGTTGATATTGACTGAAGTTAAAGCAATTTGGGAGAACCAACATGCAAAGAGCATACGTATATAAAATATAGATGTATAATGATGAAAACAATGAATTAGACATCTTTTTCAAAGACCATGTATGCAAAACAGTCCAAACATAGCAGTGATATAAGCAGATAATAAAAAATATCACATGCATTCCACATAACATGGACTAGACAAACCAGGAGATTATAAAACATAATCATGGCAGTAAAGACGTGAATTATACCCAGCCATATCCACAAATATCTAAAAGCATATATATATATATATATACTGCCCAAGTTTAACAGTAGATTAACAGTTATCCTAACAAAATTTCCATCTAAACTCAACCATCAGTTTTTAGTCCATCCCTGGGCAACACACAAAAAAAAAACTATTTAGATTGTGCAGGTTAGTGAGTTATCACATACACTCATTAGAGCGCAGAACATCCAAAAAGATACTAATGTTCATACGCAAAGATAAGAGTGAAGTGTATGTGACAGCATCTAGAGACCAGTGCTTATGGAGCCGAGGAAGATGGTGCCATATCGTCGCGCCGACAAGTGAGTATATCAACCTGTGTACTGTCTGCTGCACTCTGTGAACTAGCCGTTCCAAGACGGTAGGTCGCTCGTTCATCGATTCCCTGAACAGGGAGACATCCCGCTAAATCGCTCCAATTTGATCCTGATGGAGCTTAAATCGTTTAGCATACCCGGGAGTTGATGTCGACGGTGCTTGATGGGGTCCAGGAGCTTCATCTCTAGCCATCTCAGTCCCTTCCATGGGAGCGTCACCTGCCCCACTTTCCCTTTGTACTTGAATGCTTTCCTCAGGTGGATCCTCAGGATATTTATGAAACTTTAAATCCATCCTTCGAATGTTACTCTTGTTGAAGGTTTGGAGAGGAAGAACAAGATCACTTGTGGTTGGAAAGGCTATGGCATTGCATATTGTATGTATGATCCAGGGATATGGTAAGTGAACATCCCTAGCCGTATGAAAAGCATAAACCAACTGATGCACGATGAGGGTAGGCAGACAAATCTTGATCCCAGAGGCGATTGAATAAATTATCACAATCATGAAGCCCATGAGATCTGCCCTGTTGGAACCCCTAGAGTAGATGTTTGAAGCAAGGATACTATGCAAGACCCAATAGCGTGGTTCCATGAATCTGGCTTTGAGGGCATTACCTTGGTGCCACTGGACGTCACGATCATGACAGAGGAATTTGGTGACCTTGGACTGAACCTCAATATTTTTCATGTCCATATCTAGGAGTCCTACAGGTGATAAGGTAAGATTGAATATCCCTGCGACAGTCTCAGGAGTGATTAGCACATTATCACCATCGACGTTTATGGTGATGGATGGTGGTTCAGATATCGAAGAATGACAGGCGGTAAAAAAATTATAGGTTCGTTCAAGGTGATACGGTCCCCTAAAATCAAGAACCGGTAACCAATCTATGTCGGTAAATGTTCCAGATTATATGGAATTAGACAACTTCTGTCGACTTTTCTCTCAAGAATAACCTTTCTCCCAGTGAACTAAGCCAAGACTGGATTAACCTTCACCGGTGGAGGTGCCTGGGCCTCAGCTAGGACCCACTCTGTCTTATGCATTGCCTTGTAGGGGTCCCACATTCTGGGGCCCTTGCCCTTTCTTTTGGAGCTAGCACTTTTTGTCTAGCGGATCTCGAAGACTCACCCGGTCTGGATGCTTTTCCTTTGTCTTTTCCCATTTGGACAAAAAGAAGATTCTAAGAATTTTGGGAAAGAGGACAAGGCCTGACTGAAAATGAAAGACCCCAAAAGGAGATGGAATCTCAATGTATTGAAGGGTATTACCGGATTTGTGGAGCATTTGGGGCTGTCCTACTAGGCACCGAGTGGTCCGGTTGATAGGAGCGAGTAGGGAAGAGGAAGGGAAAACCCTGAGACAAAAGTCCCTTTTTCACGCTCCACCACCTTATATTGGGCGGCATCTGTCGATATCATCGACTAGTTTTTCGATGATATCGATGTCACTCCCCTGATGTTATCGAGACCTTCTTCGATATCATTCTCGATCATATGGCTCTTCACATTCCAACGAGGTGTCGATGATATCGACCCTTGATCGATTAATCGAGAATGACTTATCGACATACATATCGAAGATGAATATTTTCAATTTTCAGCATTCAGACGACCCTTCATGTATACTTTTAATATTTCTCTAAATCAATAGTATACACGGCAAAATTATGTACAATCACTGTACAAATCAAAATTATAAACATTGGAATGTTTATATACAAAAGATTTAGGTGAGGAACCTCAGATATATCATTTAGAGCTTAACAAAAATCAAATCATTTCAGCAAATATCCAGATCTAGATGCATGACCTGGACTTATCTTTTTATGCTTGATATTTTAGGGTATATGAATAGAGTTAGTTATTTGACAATTCAGTTTTTCTTTTACTATCCATTTTGAGACAGAATTATTTGTTGTGGTAGATTTAGTTTTCATGTTTATCTCACCCACTTGATCCAATGATTCCTTCATTCTGTCTTTCATTTTAGGTGGTGATAGATGAGTGTTTCTCCTAGGTGGACTTTTAACCTTCTGTATTTCTCTGGCTAGTTTAAATTGACTAATATAATTTTGATCGGAGTTATGTGAAGTCCTTCTAGGTGTCAAGCATTCAAACTTATAATGACCCATATCACCACATAAATGACAAACTGGAGTAGTGCTCATATTACAACCTGAAGCAGCAAATTTTTTAGTTGTTGGTGCTGCATTTTCAGTTCTCCTCTTAGTTTTATCATACCCTAGGCCACTTTTGTCTTTTCCTCGTCTTCCCATCCCTAACAACTTTTCTAGCTTTTCACCACTTTGGGAAAATTTATAATTTATTTCAGCCAATTTTCTAGATTTCTCTAAGTCAAAATGGAGTGTGTGATTCTCATTCTTAAGTTGCTCATTTTCATCTTTTAATAATTCAACTTGTTTAATAAGCTTTGATGATTTTGTTTTTAGGGATAAATTGATTCTTTCTAACTTATCATTGTCTGAATGATATTGTTGTAAATCATTGATTAAATGTGCATTAATTTCCAAGGTTTTGTCCAAATCTTTTTGCTACAATTCCTTTTTATTTTCAGACATTCCAAGTCTTCTAAGGATGTGGATGCTATGAATATAGAGTTTATTGTAAGCATCTTGTAGCTTGTTTTGTTCTTCTTCTTCTTCCTTTTTAGTTTCCTCATTATCTGACGGAAATGATTCAGTGGCTTGCGGTTCCTCGTTCTCAGTCTCAACGGGAATGATTAGAGCAGTGGAGACCATAAGAATTTTCAAGGATTTCTAGTCACTATTGCTCTCTGAGTCATTAGATTCTGAGTTTGACTCTTCTGTATCATCCCATGTGGCAGCCATTGTTTTGCCCTTAGTTTTTCTGTTTGGGCATTCAGTCGACTGGTGTCCAAACTTTTGACAGGCATAACATTGTGGTTCTTTGGTCTTTTTACCAAATTTACCTGCAGAAGGTCTATTGTCCACCTTTCTTCCTCTGGAAGGACGGCCACGATTCTTCTAAAAGAATGTCCTGAATCGTTGTACTAGCAAAGCCACCTCCTCATCTTCATCTTCCTTTTCACTTCCACTGTCCTCATTTATTATTTTCTTTGAAGTTTGTAGGACAGTATTTTTGGATTTTTGGGTTTGTTTGAAGTATAGTTCGAATGTTTGTAGGGAACCTACCAACTCTTCCACTTTCATTTCATCAATGTTCTTATATTCTTCAATGGTTGTTACTTTAAGATTGAACCGTTCCGGTAGGGATCTTAGAACTTTTCTACAAATTTTAGGTATCGAAACTTTCTCTCCTAAACCACCCATGGAGTTGCAAATGATATTCAACTTTGTGAAAACCTCCATAAAGGTCTCATGCTCTTCCATTCTGAGACTTTCGAATTGTGAAGTCAGGAGTTGCAGTTTGGACCTCTTCACAGTGCTTGTGCCTTCATAGGTTGTTTCCAATAGATCCCATGCTTCTTTGGATGTCCCACACATCCTTATTTGATTGAAGATGTCTTGGGACACGGCACAGTAGATGGCATTCATAACTTTCATTTCAGCAACCTGTTTTCTTTATTGAACGTCGTCCACTTTTCTTGGGGTTTGGGTTTTATGATGGTTGTGCCACTATCAAGTACAATTTGTTTAGATGGTGGCACATATCCACTTTCAACTATATCCCAAACATCATGATCCAAAGATCTCAGAAAGTAGTACATTCTAGCCTTCCAGTATGCGTAATTTGAGCAATCAAATACTGGAGGCCTAGTGACCGATGAGCCCTCTCCTTTAGCCATATTCCCAACTTCAGTCAAGATCACTCTTTAGGCGGTGAAGCTCTTAAAGAGAGACCTGCTCTGATACCAATTGAAATTGCGGTGAAGACCACTTTAGTTGAAGGAGTATGTCAATAGTCCTAGAGGGGGGTGAATAGGATTTTTTAAATATTTTATGCTTATTAAAAATCCTATTAATATAATCCTGAGTGAATAAGCATGAGAGGCACCAGGATATCATCATAGTAACTCAAATGACTTCCAAGCCAAATTGAGGATCCAATCACAAAACTATTGAATGATAAACATGAAACAGTTCAGAGTTTATGATGGATGTGACTGTGTGTGAAGTGTGATCAAGTATGCGAGCGTTTAAAGAAATCACACAAATAATAGGAAACAAATAATAATCACAAACACAATCATTTTTATTGTGGTTCGACTACTTGTCTACTCCACTCCCGGCAGATGCACTAAACTCTTGAGTGTGCCAGATTTCAATAAGGAGGTTTCCCACGGTTCACCCTAAACCCAAGATTTTAAATCAGGTTCACCTTTAACCTTTACAACCTATACCTAGGCTGACTGTTTATGCTCTCACGAGTAAGGGTCAACACATCACACCCACTTTTAGGCACACTGGCCAAGGATCTTCCATAAGACCCTAATAGAGGTTTCACACGGTTCACCTCGAACCTAAGGTTTTAGATAGGTTCACCTTTAACCTTTACAACCTACACCTAGGCTGATTGTTTATGCTCTCACGAGCAAGGGTCAACACATTGCACCCACTTTTAGGCACACTGGCCAAGGATCTTCCACAAGACCTTAACGGAAGTTTTACACGGTTCACCTCGAACCCAAGGTTTTAGACAGGTTCACCTTTAACCAGAAGTTTATGCTATCTACAGAGTAAGGGTCAACACTATGTACCCACCATGTACACTCCTGCTGGAGGCCTCCTAGAGGACTTGCAAGGGTGAGAACCACCTTAGACTCAATCCTACAAAGGAATGATCACAAGGGTCCTCTAGACTCTAGTTACTTACAGATAAGTGGATGAGTCCCATTTTAGTTCGTTGATGAAGATCTCCTCCTTTGTTGATGAAGAGTCTTCTGCTTCCTTGAACCGTAACTTAGAAGATATACCGATGTATGGCGACGAGTTGGGTTAAGGTTATGATGGAATCCTACTCTCAAATATTTTCCTATAAAGGAGATAGTGTGATTCCAATCATCTATGCATTCAAGGCATCCTAGTTTAATGATTTTCTATTAAGGTGGTAGCTGGAGGATCCTTGAATGTGGAAGTTCATTCCATAATCCACTCTATTGATGAGGGTGGATTGGAGGTTGAACTCCCTTGAGAGAAAGGGCTTTGGGTATATGATCTAAGGTAAAATACTCAAAAGCACTCTCTTCTTTCTCTACCAGCAATAATAGACAAATCCTCTTTATATAGGCAAAAGGTTCCAACGAATATAAAACGATCACATTTATGACAGAGTTCGATATCATTTAGCGGGATCGATATCATCAAGCATATACTCTCGATATCATCGACAGTCCACTCGATGACACAAACTCAAATGTCATACGCTTTTGAAACCTATTGCCAGCTGATCGAGGGAATCGAAACACTGTCGATGTCATTGGATTTCGAACTTCGATTTCATCGATGCGAGGTTCGATTCCTCGACATTTGAAAATGAGAGAGACTTGCTATGAAATATTTCTAGTTTACAAGAATGATCGAGGGACCTTCGAGATCATCAGAATTTGAATGTCGATGATATCAATAACTATGTTGAGGCATGGAAAAATCTAGGGGATTTTCTTTTAAGCTTGCTGGATAGTTTCTGTCCCTGCTCGATGCCATCGAAACTATACCGATATCATCGATATTTGAATATTGATTCTATCGAGTGACCCTCGATCATAGATAAACTATTCTGAAATATTTTGCTGGAAAGACTGTGTCCAAGATCGATATCATCGAAGGACTTCCGATATCAAGGTCTTCGTGAATTTCCTATAAAAGACAGGGACACAAATACTCTACTGTCGATTATATCGAGTCTACTTTTATAAACTCAAGATTCAAATATCGATGATATCAATAGGGGTATCGATACATTGATAATTCCATCCAGATGTATATGTAGTTGCTGGACACTTTATGTCCTCATTCGATTTTATTAATAGAGCTTTCGAGGACATCGATAGCACATTTCGATTTTATCGAACCTATTATCGATAAATTGACAAAGCAAGAAAACTTAGAGATTTTTTTATTTTGAAAAAGTTTTCTTAACTTAAAAACCCTATGATGTTCTAATTTGTTTTAAGGGTTTTATTTACTTGGTGTTTTGTGACATGGGATGTGAGGCTTAGATTTACCTGTGGTGAACTTGCACACATCCAGTTGAGGCAGATGCTTTGAATTGATCTTCCTATGAGGCTCTGCTGTCTAGCTGACTCAATACTCACACTAATTGACAAACCAGGGCACTTTCACGTTGGTCACTACGAGGAAGCCTGTCACCCCAGCATTGGCCGACAACATGGATATAGTGTGTCATTCCACTATGCCCAGCTCCCGAGACTTGGTTGCTCACTGGTCACTACGGGGAGGTTCGTCACCCCACCGTAGGTCGACAGCTCAGATATGGTGTCCCATTCCACCATGCCCGGCTCATGAGTCTTAGGAATTGTATCATCAACGGTTAATAGTGGCCTCTCAAAGGTATGAGGTACTTCAAATTCAGGTAGGCATGACCATACATGGTGAACATAGATGGTTGGCCAATTAGTGGACTAATTCGGCTAACTCAGGTGAAGTATAACACAGCCGGCACAGGGTGCAAGCATCCCGTATAGTCCAACTACTGTCAGTTGTCCATCTTTGGCTTGGATCGGTCCGATTGGCCCAGGGCAACCAATCCAGTAGGGCTGCCCTTACGAAACTTTTTGGTTTTGCTGGCCAACCTAATTAACTAAATAGCCATAGTAGATCAACAATACTAATAAATTAACTATGCATCTATAGGAACAAATATAAGCAACAAATCAGGAAATTCTACTCCATTGGGCATTTTATCGAACATGCAGGCCATGTCACAACTAACATAGCAATTCATGTAAGGTAAGATATATTGAGTGCATAAGAAGGTGAGTAATAGGAAACATGAGCAATAAATTATACAATTTCAACTTATTCTAGCATCTAATTGAACTTTCGAGCTACATTACACATGATTAGCAATTTCTGTGAGGCGAAGGGCCATACAAGCATACACTGGTTAACATGCAATCATCCATTCACCACATAATCATTAATCATGATATGGGGTTTGATAATTGGTAACCTAAGGGTAATGGTCTGCACCTAGGAATAATCCGATGGTTCGTGGAGCTGCTCCTAATGTTTTGGTTTCGTGAGTTAGTGTATCGGATCCCTGCGTAGATAGAATTTGCATGTTAGGGTGCATGTAAGGGCCAAAAATGTCAAAAATCCAGAGAGGGGCTGGACTGATTATCTTTCTATGGCTGGTGGGCTGTTCTTACGGCAGTGGTGTTATATGCTCCGGTGAGAGTTGAGGTAGGAGGGTGAATTCCTCAAAATTCAGCTCCTTGGAGGCTTGGAGCTCCTTCCCCCTCTACTCTCTTTTCTCTCTCCCCTCTTGCTGAAAAAATTCGTATGAGAGTGTGGGAGAGAGTTTTTAGGGTTTATATAGTCTGGAAATTAGCCCAATTGGCCCTGGGGAGGCTAGTCCTAATGCATATACCCTTAGTGGGTGTATTTCTGGTCCTTGGGGCTGTCCCAGTGGCCCCCTGGCCCATTCATATTATAACATAGGTGTCTCATAGTCAGATGAAGGCTTGTCCCAAGTTTGGTAGCAAATGGATGAGTCAATTGATTGTATGGGACCGATTTGTGACCAGCGGTCACAAATGATCGATTGGGCCCACAATTATATGGATATGAGAAGGGAAATATCCCTGATTCGTGGTCCGATTTTGATTGCAATTAAATGGTTAGAAAGTTGCAACTTCGCTGTTTTAGTGGAGGAGCCAACTCACTTAAGTTTTAGGTTTCAAGTCACGGAGAGTCGCGCCTTTCAAGCTCTATCTTTACAGTCTAAGTTGTGTGGTTCGGAGTATCGTTTGGGCCCACCATCCACGATGAACGTGAAGCCCAATGAGATGGACATTATTCTATAATTTTGAAACTAGTGGCCTAATAATGAGCGGTTTAGAGCTTATTCGGATAATCGAGGCATTTCTGGAATGAATTAGGGAGAGAGATTTCTTGGGCGCAGTTATTAAGGTCTGGATTAACTAAGTTCATAGTGTGGCCTATTTGAAGTTAACAAAAATAGTTATTTGGTCAGATCACTCTAGATCATTGGTTTTTAGGCTAAATGAGTGACCAGGTTGATTTAGTTCATTAGTCAAGATCCGAGCTATAGCTGGCTCGATTTTAGGTAGATCTTTAATTTAGTTATGGTTGTCTTGATTAGTTAGTGATGGGTCGGTTAGATTTGGGCTCTATATGAATAATTCATGAGGCTAAACTTGAGGTTTAAGTGATCAAGTGGATTAGTTGGCTTCATACGGTTGATTAATCGAATTTGCGTAGTTCTTTATCGTTATCACTTACGTATAGGCTCACCTCGAGCGTCAAGGGTTAGTAAGTGACGACGTGGGCTAGTTATATAAAAAAAATTTTAAAGGATTTTTCACAATCCAAAATAGAAAAAATTCAGGATGTTATAAATATCTATGCCGAGAACCCTCTTTGCAGCCCCCAAATCTTTCATTTCAAATGTCCCTGATTACTGAGTCTTTAGTACGTTGATTTTAGACATATCATGATAGGCGATCAATATATCATCAACATACAATATTAGGATGATGAATTTGCCATCACTCAGTATCTTAGAATAGACACAGTAATCGTATTCACTTTGAATAAAATTCTGACTCAGCATGAAAGAATTAAATTTTTTATTACGCTGCCTAGGCGACTGTTTCAGGCTGTATAATGACCTCATTAATGTACAAACTTTTTTCTCTTCCCATTAACTTCGTGGCCCTCAGGTTGCTTCATGTAGATCTGCTCTTCCAATTCTTCATGCAGGAATGCAGTCTTGACATCAGCTTGAGATCGTATTAGGCAATCAATGCCAACACGAATCTGATGGATACTTGTTTAACCATGGTGCGAATATCTCTGTGAAGTCAATTTCTTCTCTCTGAGCATACCCCTTCATTAGCAGCCTCTCTTTGTACCTATCCTATTTTCTTTTAAATAACCACTTGCATCCGATCGCTTTTTAGTCTACTAAAAGCTCCACTATTTTCCATGTGTGGTTTTTGTGCAATGAGTCCATCTCATCATTCATATCCGTCTTCCACTATTTCCCATACAATATTAGAGTCATCCCTGTATCTTGCCGGTAACCTGCGATCATGCAATGGGTTTCTTTTCACAAGTGGCTGCTCCACCTGTTCCTTTACCTCTGTTTGCACATCTATCTCTACCTGTGTATCATCTGTGTCAGTCTAGACGTCTACGATCAACCTTTCTCGTTCCTCTTGCTCCTCTTGATCATTCTTATGGAATAAGGAGCTTTCATTGAATCTAACGTCACGATTAGTGATGACCTTGCATGTTGTAAGTGTTATAGTTTATATCCCTGTTTGTTGTCAAATTTGTGGTGCCAAAATCACTATTATACTCTGTTATATATAACTTGCATAAGTGAAGCTCTCTCAAGGATCAACATTCATAAACAAGCTAAGCTCACAACAAGCAAAGCTCACAAGTACAAAGATCAATCTTGAATGCAAGAACTGCTCACAAAACAAGACTCAAGCTGAAAAGAAAGTACAAGGCAAGACTCAAGCTGAACTCAAGACTCAAGCTGAAACTCAAGCCACTTTCAAGATTGAGCTACATCAAGGTTTGATCTACATCAAGACTTCAAGGCTCATACTTCAAGGTCTCTTGTTCCTAATGTTTCAATGTCCATACTTCATGGTTGAGGTTTGATTGACCATAGGTTGACCTTAGAAGTAGGTCATTTCGGATACATAAACCGAATGTTTATTTTACATGTGATTGGTCTGTTCTTCGACTAGTCCTAGACCTTCTTCGACTAGTCCTAGACTTGCTTCGACCAGTCTAAGAAATTCCTCGACCAGTCCTGAGTTTGTTACAAACTCCAGATAAAATCTGTTAGCCTTCGACTAGTCCAGGAATCTGTTCGACCAGTCGTAGGAACAGTGTCGACTGATCTTCGACCAGTCGTACATTCTTCGACTCGAAGTCCAGCGAAGATATTCAGGACCTACGACCAGTCGTAGGAAAGCTTCGACCAGTCGTAGAACGGTCAGAGCATATCCCGCCGGATTTTTCAAATATCTGTTGTTGCTTCGACTAGTCGAAGAGAACTCTAAACCAGTCGAAGACCCGATCTTCTCACCTATAAATAGTGCACGAATCTCAGAAGAAATTATCGATTTAATTAAAGTATTCAAGTCAATCTTCGTCGAACTTCTGAGAGATAATTCTGTGCTCCATCTAAGCTAAGTGTGCTTATTTAATATTCTTCTTTCCTTAGCTTTATTTTAATTGATTTTGTTTCTGCTATTCCAATCTGATTTGATAAGAGGAATTGTTATTCCCTTTCTTTGGAATCAAAATCAATTAAGGCAAGCCCTATTTGGTTTAATTTAAAATCTATTAGAATTAGAACCATTGTAATCAACTACTGGACATTGAACTTGGACATTCAATCATCTACTTTGATTTGGTTCTACCGGGCTGCTACAACGAAGAAGATTTTCAGGTATTTTACATATTGTAAATTCCTTTCTATTATTTTGGTTTCTTTCAAGATTTGCCAGAAAAATCTTGTTATATTGGTTATCTGAGGAGAGCCAGGAAAACTCAGAAGTGGGGTTTTTTTAATTGTGTAAGCCCACATACAAAGACACAATTGTAAGGGTTTTGGGTGAACCTGGGAAAACCTATTTTTAGTAAACGCTAATATCCCCTGTGTGAGGATATTAGGAGTGGAGTAGCTTTTTGTGTGGCTATTGTATAACAGTTGCTGAACACGCAGGCGAACCACTATAATCCCTTGAGTTGTGGTTGATTGATTTATTCTTTTAATCTTTTAATTAATTTTTGTGGGATGTATGTATGGTGGTGAATGTTGTAATTATTTCAAGCTTTGTGAGAATGTTGTAATAGCTTAGAATTTACTTTCTGCAATTCCTTTTTAAGCTTGATTTTCAATTTCATTTGAAAGTTGTTCCAGCAAGGTTGCCCTGCCATTTTTATGGTGTATGGCTGTCCCTAGAACAATACATTTTTAATTACAAGTTATTTCAATTCAGTTTATATTTATATTTATTTTTATATTCCTCTTCGATTTGAGATTTGATACAAAGATCTTTCTAGAAATAAGGTTGTCCTACCATAAACTCTGGTTTTTGGTGTAAGGTTGTCCTTAGAACAACGTTTGTATCAACCTCTCAAGATCTGAATTTTGAAGTTATTTTAATTTACTGCATTGTGATTTACTTTGGCTATCATATTCTTTATTATTCCGCTGTTATAAGTTTTTATTTGGCATTGTCTTATTCCCCCCCACCCTTCTAGGACATATAGCTAGGCCTTTTCAAGTGGTATCAGATCCTAATAGCTCTTTTTTTTATTCTTGGATTTAATTTCCGAGCTAACGATTTAAGCTATTTAAGATGTCAAATTTTGATAGTCTTTCACTACTAGGCCTCCACCCTTTGATGGCTCCAACTATGCCTATTGGAAAGCCGTAATGAGGATCTTCCTCAAATCAATGGATGAAAATGTGTGGCAAGCCACGGTACCGAATGGAATCCTCCTATCATGGAAGTTATTAGAGTTGATGGTTCAAAATCAATGAAAGTCACACCATATTACCAATGGACCACTCTTCGAAAAGTGAGAGTAGTGCAAATGCTAAAGCACTAAATGCAATTACTTGCGCACTATCACCGGATGAGTTCAAAAGAATCATTTCCTATGATATTGCAAAGCAAGCTTGGGATATATTAGAAATGACACACGAGGGTACTACAATTGTTAAAAATCTAAAGTCCAACTCCTCACAACCAGATTTGAAGAAATTCATATGGAGGAAAATGAAATGTTTATGGACTTTTACACTAGATTGAATGACATTGTAAACTTAATGTGGGGTCTTGGCGATAAAATCCCGGAAAGTAAAGTGTGTGCAAATATATTACGCTCACTTCCTGAACGGTTCAATTCTAAAGTAACCGCGATCCAGGAACTTCGTGATATGGATAATATGAGGGTAGAAGAACTAGTTGGTTCACTACAAACCTATGAGTTAAACTTTAAAGCTCCTAAAGGAAAATCTATCGCACTAAAATCTTCTAAATGTAATTCAGAAGAAAATTCTGATTCAGAAGATGATATGGCTCTTTTAGCTAAAAATTTTTATAAGATTTTCAAAAGTAAGAAAATTGTTGATTTTCAAAAATCAATTGACAAATAGAAGTTTAGTCCCAACTCTCGAAAATTATTGAAAGATAGTCAATGTTACAACTATCTAGAATATGGGCACTTAGCAAATAGATGTCCTAAAAGGACAAACCCAAGAAGAAGTGTATTTTGGCTACATGTGATGAATCATCTGATTCTGAAGGTTCTTCTAAATCAGAAGATTCTGAAATTGAGTCGGGCAATGAGGTTAAAGCTCTTATGACTCTAGCCAAATTCACATTTTCAGATAATGACTCTACAAGTGAAGAAAATCTGAATAGTGAATGTGAAAATGAAGATGATCTTCAAGATGCTTACAATGCCCTATATAAGGAAAGTTGTAAAATTGCTGTCAAACTTAAACTTCAAAAAGAAAAGTTTTCTAAACTCAAAAATTGTTTTGAATCACTTGTCTTAGAAAAATCACAAATTTCAGATTGTTTTGAAAAATCAAAATGCGATTTGGAATTCAAAAACTCATTAATTGTTGATTTAAAATCTGAAATTGAGAATCTTAAAACTGAAGTATCTTCTCTTCTAAGTTTAAAGGACAGATGGAAATATGCCCAAGGTGATCCAAAGTTAGAAAAACTTCTATCCGGATCAAGAAAATGTGGCGATCGATCCGGGTTGGGCTATGATAAAAATTTACCTCCTAAACAAAAGTATACTCCTCCTATGTTTGTTAAAGGAGAGTCCTCAAACTCAAAAGGGAAAAGTACTTATCAAGATTTTTCTAAAAATTCAAAAACCTAGAAACAGCCATGTCAACTTTAATCAGAAACGAAATCCACTAGCTGAAAAGATAGTTGATTTACTCAAGGAGCTCTTAAAATCTAACTCTATAGGTCATTCCTACAAATATACACAAAAGAAGACCAACTATGTTCCTAAACCCAAAACAGTTATGAAATGGGTTCCTAAAGTCACCTGCTTGGTTGCTCACACCGCTTTCAAAGCAACAAGTCATTCAAAGTGGTACCTAGACAGTGGATGCTCTAGGCATATGACAGGTGACAAAGCTTTATTCACGGATCTGAAAGATATGACTGATGGTTCAGTCACATTTGGTGATGGTAGCAACTGCAAGATTATAGGCCAAGGTACGGTTTAACTTTTTAATCTTCCTGTGTTTAAAAATGTTTTATACGTTGAAGGCCTAAAGCACAACTTGCTTAGTATATCACAAATATGTGATAATAATCATAATGTTCGGTTTTCTAATCAAAGTTGTGAAATACTAAATAATAAGGGTTCTATAATATTAACTGGACATAGAACGTCTGAAAATTGCTATATTATTAGTGAATCCAGCTCATCTAATCAAACATGTTACATGGTCCATACAGACGAGACCGATTTATGCCACAAACGTCTTGGACATGTACATTATCGAAATTTATATCGATTGAGCAAACGAGAACTTGTAAGAGGTTTACCCAAACTTCAGAAATTAGATAAAATATGTGGTGAGTGCCAGATAGGCAAACAAACAAAGAACTCACACAAAAAGGTGAATTCAAATACCACATCAAGACCACTCGAACTTCTCCACATGAACCTGATAGGACCTACCAGAACGGAAAGTCGTGGTGGTAAAAAGTACATCTTGGTAATAGTTGATGACTTTACCAGATTCACTTGGGTAGTCTTCTTAAGGGATAAGTCTGAAACCCTTGAAGAAGTAAGAAAAGTTCTCAAAAGGATTCAAACTGAAAAATCCTCTCAAATCAGTAAAATTCGTAGTGATCATGGATCTGAATTTGAGAATAGCAATTTTGAGAAGTTCTGTACCGACCAAGGAATATTACATGAATTCTCTGCTCCCAAAACTCCACAACAAAATGGAGTTGTAGAAAGAAAGAATAGGGTGCTTCAAGAAATGGCTAATGTCATGTTGAATAGCATGAAGCTCTCTAAAAATCTTTAGGCTGAAGCAGTCAACACAGCTTGTTATATTATTAACCGAGTATACACTAGAAAAGATAATAATAAAACGGCTTATGAATTGTGGTTCAATAAAAAGCCTACTGTTAAATACTTTTGAGTTTTTGGCAGCAAGTGCTATATTTTACGTGATCGTGAAAATTTGGGAAAGTTCGATACGAAGAGTGATGAAGGTATTTTTCTAGGATATTCTTTAAACAGTCGAGCTTATAGGGTCCTGAACAAAAGGATTGGTGTGATTCAAGAATCCATTAATGTTGTCATTGATGATCACTTAAACACACCAATTTCTAATTCAGATAATGATGAAGTACTAATCATTGATAAACCCGATACTTCATCGAATCAGACTGATTCTGAGTTGAGGACTGTTAAAGATCATCTAACCACACAAATTCTTAGAAACCCTCTCACCGGTGTTCGCACCCGTAGACAACTTGAGGATATATGTAATTATGTATGTTTTACATCCCAAATTGAACCATCTAACGTAAAAGAAGCTCTGGCTAATGAGAACTGGATTGTTGCGATGCAAGATGAACTCAACCAATTCGTAAGAAATGATGTTTGGTATCTCGTACCAAGACCTAAAGATAAACACATCATTGGAACAAAATGGATTTTCAAAAATAAGTCTGACGAATGTGGAAATATAATTAGAAACAAGGCTAGACTGGTGGTACAAGGTTATACTCAAATTGAAGGAATTGATTTCGATGAAACCTTTGCACCAGTAGCACGTCTTGAATCTATCAGACTATTTATATCCATTGCATGTTTTAGAAAGATAAAGATCTATCAGATGGATGTGAAAAGTGCTTTCTAAATGGCGATTTACATGAAGAAGTCTATGTTGAACAGTCAATGGGATTTGAAGATTCCAAAAATATTGATCATGTATATCAGCTTAAAAAGGCACTTTATGGATTAAAACAAGCACCTAGGGCATGGTATGAGAAACTAACAAAATTTCTTTTAACTCATAATTTTCAAATGGAATCTGTTGATAAAACTCTGTTTGTTAAGAAACATAATGATCATATCCTAATGGTACAGATTTATGTTGATGATATCATTTATGGATCAACTTGTACTGACTTGACTACTGAGTTTGCAGATTTGATGAAATCACAGTTCGAAATGAGCATGGTTGGGGAATTGACTTATTTCCTTGGATTGCAAGTAAAGCAACAACCTGAAGGAATATTCATTTCTTAATCTAAGTATGCCTTGAATCTAATCAAGAGATTTGGATTTGAGAATGGCAAGAATTTTGATACTCCTATGAGTACTACCCTGAAACTATCAAAAGACTCTAATGGTAAAAATGTTGACTCAAAACTTTATCGGAGTATGATTGGTAGTTTGTTATATTTAACTGCTAGAGACCCGATATTTCTCTAAGTGTTGGTATTTGCGCAAGATATCAATCGATCCAAAAGAATCTCACTTGATTCGTCAAGCGAATTATTAGATATGTTGCAAGTATCGTAAATCTTGGTCTCTGGTATCCTCACGAAACCAATGTCCAATTAGCGGGTACTCGGCTGACTGGGGTGGTAATCTAGATGATAGAAAATCAACCAAGGTGGTGTTGTTTTTACATTGGAAATTGTCTAGTTTCCGGTTTAGTAAGAAACAAAATTTTATATCACTTTCAACAGTTGAAGCCGAGTATATCGCAATTGGTAATGCATGTACACAAACTTGTTTGGATGCAACGAATGCTAAGTGATTATGGAATTAAACAGATTCTATGTTATTACATTGTGATAATTCCAGTGCGATAAATATTTCAAAAATCCTATTCAGCATTCTTGTACTAAGCATATTGACATTAGATTTCATTATATAAGGGAATTAGTAGAAGAAAAGTTATATCTCTAGAATATATTCCTACCGAAGATCAACGAGCTGATATTTTCACAAAACCTCTTGATAAAAGCAGGTTTAAAAAGATGAAATTTGATCTTGGCATGTGCATTTTAAATTGATTATTTATGCCTACTTGTATCATAGTGTATATATTTGCTAGATTGAATTCTAATTTTTGTATAATTTGCAAGAAATATGAATTTTTGGTCATTCTTTGACCAGTCGTGAGTATACTCGACCAGTCGACCTTTGACCGGTCGTAGATGATATAAATGTTAAGTTGAAAAACATGTCTGTTGCTCATGATTTGCAATTCAAGTACATGCGCAAATATCTTAGGCGCTTGAACAAAGGCATGCACCAACTTGATCCTTCTATTCCTGCTCCATCTTCAAGTTCTAGTTCTGACTAGTTTCTATGAGACTTTTGGTATGTAATAACTTTATTACTTCGCACTTGTTTGCTTGAGTTTGAGTTGGATTTTCTACTGGATATTTGTTCTTGATGTAATATTTATGCTGGATATATGTGATGCTATCTTCAGTATCTCTATGACTCTTTTGCTATACTCTATTCTCTCCTTTTGTTTCCTCTCATGACTTCCTTTATTTAGTTCTCCTTTGTCATATTGTGACAAAAAGGGGGAGAATGGTTTGTTCTTAATGTGATTGTGAGAGGAGTAGCATTGGTTATGTTACTCAGGGGGAGTGGGGAGTCAAGGGAGTATATGTTTGATCTTGAATATATGTTTGATCTTGTTGAATGATAATGGTTGAATGTTGAAACTGGTTGAATGTTGAATATTAAATATTGATTTGCAGGTATTAACCAGTTGTTTTTTTTGTTATGTGTTTTGTCACTAATTTGACAAAGGGGGAGATTGTAAGTGCTATAGTTTATATCCTTGTTTGTTGTCAAATTTGTGGTGCCAAAATCACTATTATATATAACTTGCATAAGTGAAGCTCTCTCAAGGATCAACATTCATAAACAAGCTAAGCTCACAACAAGCAAAGCTCACAAGTACAAAGATCAATCTTGAATGCAAGAACTGCTCACAAAACAAGACTCAAGCTGAAAAGAAAGTACAAGGCAAGACTCAAGCTGAATTCAAGACTCAAGCTGAAACTCAAGCCACTTTCAAGATTGAGCTACATCAAGGTTTGATCTACATCAAGACTTCAAGGCTCATACTTCAAGGTCTCTTGTTCCTAATGTTTCAATGTCCATACTTCATGGTTGAGGTTTGATTGACCATAGGTTGACCTTAGAAGTAGGTCATTTCGGATACATAAACCGAATGTTTATTTTACATGTGATTGGTCTGTTCTTCGACTAGTCCTAGACCTTCTTCGACTAGTCCTAGACTTGCTTCGACCAGTCTAAGAAATTCCTCGACCAGTCGTGAGTTTGTTACAAACTCCGGATAAAATCTGTTAGCCTTCGACTAGTCCAGGAATCTGTTCGACCAGTCGTAGGAACAGTGTCGACTGATCTTCGACCAGTCGTACATTCTTCGACTCGAAGTCCAGCGAAGATATTTAGGACCTACGACCAGTCGTAGGAAAGCTTCGACCAGTCGTAGAACGGTCAGAGCATATCCCGCCGGATTTTTCAAATATCTGTTGTTGCTTCGACTAGTCGAAGAGAACTCTAGACCAGTCGAAGACCCGATCTTCTCACCTATAAATAGTGCACGAATCTCAGAAGAAATTATCGATTTAATTAAAGTATTCAAGCCAATCTTCGTCGAACTTCTGAGAGATAATTCTGTGCTCCATCTAAGCTAAGTGTGCTTATTTAATATTCTTCTTTCCTTAGCTTTATTTTAATTGATTTTGTTTCTGCTATTCCATTCTGATTTTATAAGAGTTATTTTTTTTCCATTTCTTTGGAATCAAAATCATTTAAGTCAAGCCCTGTTTGGTTTAATTTAAAATCTATTAGAATTAGAACCATTGTAATCAACTCGGACATTGAACTTGGACATTCAATCATCTACTTTGATTTGGTTCTACCGGCGCTACAACGAAGAAGATTTTCGGTATTTTACATATTGTAAATTCCTTTCTATTATTTTGGTTTTTTTCAAGATTTGCCGAAAAATCTTGTTATATTGGTTATATGAGGAGAGCCAGAAAACTCGAAGTGGGGTTTTTAATTGTGTAAGCCCACATACAAAGACACAATTGTAAGGGTTTTGGGTGAACCTTGGAAAACCTATTTTTAGTAAACGCTAATATCCCTTGTGTGAGGATATTAGGAGTGGAGTACCATTTTGTGTGGCTGTTGTATAACAGTTGGTGAACACACAAGCGAACCACTATAATCCCTTGAGTTGTGGTTGATTGATTTATTCTTTTAATCTTTTAATTAATTTTTGTGGGATGTATGTATGGTGGTGAATGTTGTAATTATTTCAAGCTTTGTGAGAATGTTGTAATAGCTTAGAATTTACTTTCTGCAATTCCTTTTTAAGCTTGATTTTCAATTTCATTTGAAAGTTGTTCCAGCAAGGTTGCCCTGCCATTTTTATGGTGTATGGCTGTCCCTAGAACAATACATTTTAATTACAAGTTATTTCAATTCAGTTTATATTTATATTTATTTTTGTATTCCTCTTCGATTTGAGACTTGATACAAAGATCTTTCTAGAAATAAGGTTGTCCTACCATAAACTCTGGTTTTTGGTATAAGGTTATCCTTAAAACAACGTTTGTATCAACCTCTCAAGATCTGAATTTTGAGGTTATTTTAATTTACTGCATTGTGATTTACTTTGGCTATCATATTCTTTATTATTCCGCTGTTATAAGTTTTTATTTGGCATTGTCTTATTCCCCCCCACCCTCTAGGACATATAGCTTGGCCTTTTCACATGTGACCTTGTCGAATAACCTGTAACCTTTCATACCAATACCATAGCCAACAAAGATATACTTTTTGGCTCTATGGTCTATCTTATCTTTTTCAATTGATGATGGTCTATCTTATCTTTCTCAATTAACGGTACATGAGAGTGAGCCTCACAACCAAATTTGCACAAATATGTGTAGTCAAGCGTATGACCATTCCATACTTCCTCTGGGATTTTACATTCAATTATCGTAGACCGGGATCAGTTCATCAGGTAGTAAGCCGTATTAACAGCCTTAGTCCATAAGTTCTTGCCCAACGCAGCATTACTTAACATGCATTGGGCCCTCTCCAAGACAATTTGATTCATTCGCTTAGCCACACCGCTTTGTTCGGGCGTGTGACGCACAGTGTTGTGCTTAATGATCCCTTCATCTTTGCAATATTCATTAAACTTAGCGGAAGTGAATTCTCTACCATTATCAGTCCTTAAAACCTTTATTTTTCACCCTGACCATTTTTTCCACCATTGCCTTCAATTATTTGAATATGGTGAAAACTTTGAATGTACGGTTCATGAAGTAAACCTAAACTTTCTTAAAGTAGTCATTAATGAATGAAACAAACTATGATGACCCTGCAATGAAAACTTTTGGCCAAGGCCCCCATACGTCAGAGTGCACATAATCAAGCACTCCCTTACATACATGTTTTTTAGATTTAAAAGATAATCTAGATTGTTTACCATATATACAATGCTTGCATATATCTAAATCAAAATTCTTCAAAGCTGGAATCAAACAACAATTAGATAGTAGCTTCATGCCCCGCTCGCTTATGTGGCCCAGACGAGCATGCCACATACGTACAGATGTAGAATCTGCAATAGTTATTGTCACTCCACCTGCTGAAATGCTTCTAATCAACCTATAAAGGTTTTCGTGCCTTTATGCTCTCATAACCACGAGTGCCCATTTTAAAACTTTAATGACACCATTAAGACCAGTGAACTTGCACCCTATAGCCTCGAGTGTACTGAGAGAAGTCAGACTTTTCTTCATATTAGTAACGTGCCTCACATCAGTCAAGGTATGCTACATCCCATCAAACATCTTGATGCTCACCATACCAATAACCACAACATTGCAGGCATTATCATTGCCCATAAAGACCTGTCCACCATCACATTCTTTGTAACTGACGAACCAATTCCGATGAGGAGTCATGTGATATGATGCTCCTGTGTCAAGGATCCACTCATCTCTAGTATTGTCGTGCAAGTGTCTGATCATGGACATAGAAAGAATATCACCTCCTCTTGTCTCTTTATCAGATGTGACAATATTGACCTCCCTAAAAGAAGCCTCTGAGTTTTCTTTCTTTGCTTTGGGATTAGTACAATCCTTTTTCATGTGTCTAGTCATCCCATAGTTCCAACACTTTAGTTTTCCATTACCCTTGCCCTTGGATTTGGATTTAGGTTTTGAAAATCCTTATAACTCCCCGAGTTTTCGAAACCTGAGTGTTAACCTTTAAAGATAGTCAATCTCAAGTGTGTGTGTGTGTGTGTGTGTGTGTGTGTATTTCTTTTATCAGAGTTAGCAATTTAGCTAAAGATGGACAAATCAAACATAAAGAAAAATTTGCATTACATTTAAAATATACAAGAGGCTACCCATAATGACTTATAGAAACCAATGTCTCGATATAAACAAATACAGGATTTACATAGTTTAAAACATGAGAAATATAAAATGTATATAAATGTATGCTGCACGATCGGACAACTTCTCTAAGCAGGTACAACCATGCTCCTTGATAATTATACCCGGCTCCTCATCAGACTGAACTTGAATATCACTTAAGCCACCTATGCTACTTGTATGGTTATATATTTGATGAATAAGTGGCTAACTCAGTGTGAATTCTGTAAGCCCCGTATCCTAGACCGTACCGTTCCATAGGCTTCCGCGGTCTTCCCGGTCGAATTCTGACAACCTTCGACCTTTATCCGACGTTTACGCGCGATCGTAAGCTTAGTCCTGTCAACCCGAGTTGACTCAACCCGAGACATATACCCTAGCGACCGCGAACATTTCCGATGTTGCGTCTCGCGCACCGAGGCGATACCCAGGCCAAGAGATGTGGGCCCATGTTCGATTCAAGGAAAACGCTGTGCATTGCAAAACCCAAGAGAATCTCTACAACATGTCACCTCAATCCATCAATCAATCCCATCAATGGTCAAGTACATGTCAAGTACACCATCACCTCTCACTCATCCCCAAGAAACCCCAAAAGTCAAAAAGTTTTTACACCAACTACCCCAAAGTCAAAAAGTTTTTACACCCATCACTCACCACATCCATCACTCCATCACCCATCTCTCTCTTTACAACTCTCTCTCTCTCTCTCTCTCTCTCTCTCTCTCTCATTTCTCAAAACTCACCTTTCCCAAGCAAGAAAAAAAACACATGTCCAAAGCTCTCCCAAACCTCCATGAGAGAGAGCTTTGTGTGTGGCCCACTTCCTACCCCTCATCTTCCATCTCAACCATCCAAACCCTATCTCTTCCGTTAGGATCGAAGCTAAGGAGCAAAGGAATCCTAAGGAGCAAGAGGAAGTGGACGGTGGGTGATCTTGGACCCACAGTTTTTTCCTTTGCGTTATTTATTGATTTGTGATTTATGGGCCACATATGGTGGGACCCACTTTGATGTATGCTCATATCCAAGGGGGCCCATAGTGGCGGGGGCCCTCCGTCATCGCCGATCTCTTTCCTCTCTTTCTCTCTTTCTCTATGATGAATGGCCCACCTATGATGTATGTATCTTATCTATGCCACCTGACGAATGGGCCACTTTGATCCCAAATTGGGGCATGCATGACTGGACGGTCACACATGCGCGGATGAAGGGAAAAATACATATCAGCTTGATTCAAATCTGGTGGCCCACTATGTGGGGCCACCTGTGATGTTTGAGTGCCATCCAGCACCGTCCAGCTTGCTGGATGGTGGGCTGGACATGCTGGATATATTGTATATTATATAAACATATGCATATATAAGGCATGAATATATTATATTATATGATATAATATTATATATATATACACACACACTTATATATATATGGACGTGTGGGCCCCATGTGGGACCCACCCTTTTTATGGATTGGCTGGTGTAAGCTGGTCAGCAGCTAATAGAGTTGGGTGCCTTGTACGGCCCACCTTGATGCTTTAGATCCATACCCCCCATCTGTCAAGTGGTGAGAGCCACTGCCCTTTTCGTATCAGCAGTTCTGTGGGTCACATGTGTGATGCAGACCGTCCAGATAGTGGGACCCAGATCCATAGCTCAAATGGTAGAATGAGTGAAAGACACCTCGTTTCACGCTGAGGTCTTGGCGTGATTCCTAGTGAGGGTGGCTAGCAGTGAAGTGTGATCTGACGTGGGACCCATCCACGCCATTCGTCCATTAGGGTGGACCACGCCATAGTGTATGTTTGTATCCAGACCGTCCACCGTCCTTGGACGGTGGGACACACCCCACGTGTGGGGCCCTCCTTGATGAATGTGACTGTCCAGGCTATCCAAGGGCCTGGACGTCATATTGATATAATATATATATATATATATATATATGCATGAGGGTGGGCCTTACGTGGGAACCACCTTTGTCCCCTTTAATGCAAAAGCTGCACTGACAGCTACTTATATATTATATATATTATATTATATTATATATATATATATGAGGGTGGGTCCTACGTGGGACCCACCTCTGTTCTCTTTAAAGTAGCTGTAGCTGCAACGTACAACAGCTAGTAGCTATTGTGTACGTCCGGCTGGTGGGACCCACTGTCCATTCACGTTAGTACACTCCATGGGTCCCACGTGATGTGTATGATCATCCCAGTCGTCCTGATAGTGGAACTTGCACCTGGGCAATGTTTGGATGGTGTTGACACACATGGATAATGTTTGGATGGTGCTGATGCACCTAGGTAATGTTTGGGTGATGCTGGTGCACCTAGACAAGTTTGGAAGGTACTGATTTATATGGACAATGTTTAGGCAGTGCTGGTCCTGATCGATGGGCCATGAGCTCCATGTATTTATAGTTTACAATGAGACACATGTTACACCTACAATTATTGAAATGATTTTAGTATGGTCCAAGCCACTTGATGACCATTGGTACTGCTCATCCATGAGGCCTATCATGATGAATTTTGGCCCATGGACGGGCCCTGCCTGTTTGTATTGTTAGGCCTAGATCTATGGCCCATTTGGTGCATATGAGGCCCAGGTAGCGTGGCCCATTTGTTGTATATATAAGGCCCATATGTAAGGCCCATGGTGATCCATTTGATTTGGCTCATTGATTCGGCCCATTTGACTCGGCCCATTCGATCGGCCCATTTGATTCAGCCCATTGAATCGACCCATTTGAATCGACCCATTTTGATTTAGTCCATTGATTCGACCCATTTGAATCGGTCCATTTTGATTTGGCCCACTTGGTCGGCCCATTTGAATCGGCTCATTCGAAATCGGCCTCGACAATCGAGGTCGGCCTCAATAGTTAGAATCGACATTCGGAATCGGCTTCGACAATTGGAATAGACAAATTGGCCAAGTCAATCGGAATTGGTAATCGACCATGACAATAGGAATCTATCAATAATCAAAATCGGCAAATCGGTCACGTCAATCAGAATCGGCAATTGGCCACGACAATTGGAATCGATCGATAAGAATTAGCAAATCAGTCACGTCAATCAGAATCGGCAATTGGTTATGATAAATGGCCTTGATTGCTAATCGGCAATCGGCCACGACAATCGGAATCGATCGATAATCGGAATCGGCAAATCGGTCACGTCAATCGAAATGGCAATCGGTCATGACAAATGCCCTCGATCACTAATCGGCAATCGGCCACAACAATTGAAATCGATCGATAATCGAAATTGGTAAACGGTCACGTCAATTGAAATCGGCAATCGACCACGACAATTGGAATCGATCGATAATCGAAATCGAAAAATTGGTCACGTCAATCGAAATCGGCAATTGGTCATGATAAATGACCTCGATCGCTAATCGGCAATCGGCCAAGACAATCGGAATCGATCGATAATCGAAATCGGCAAATCGGTCACGTCAATTGAAATCGGTAATCAGCCACGATAATCGAAATCGATCGATAATCGGAATCGATAATCAACACCAATACTAAGGGTTGATAATCGGTGTCAGCCTCGATAATCAACACCAATAATTAGCAGATAAACAAAGTGGGGTCCATAGATGATCAACCGATCAACCATATTATAAAGATCGGCACTCGGCCGTGGTTATATCAAATCTGATAGCACGGAGCCATTCGTCTACGGCGATTGGGGCCCACTTATTTGGGTTAACCCACTAATAGAATGATGAGAATGGGCCTAACAAGGCCTAAGGGAAGGTCACAATGTGGACATCCAACCATCATTGCCCATCAATGTGGACATCTAACCAACATTACTCCCAATGAGTGGCCTATATAAAGAATTCATACATAATATAACGGCCACATATACATTACATTGGGCCTCGCTCATGGGCCTCACATACATCGCACCGGGCCGATTGAATGGGCCGATTTGAATGAGCCGATTCGAATGGGCCGACCAAGTGGGCCGAATCAAATGGGCCAAATCAAAATGGGTCAATTCAAATGGGTCGAATCGATGGACCGAATCAAAATGGGCCGATTCAAATGGGCCAATTCAATGGGCCAAATCAAATGGGCCGATCGAATGGGCCGAGTCAAATGGGCCGAATCAAATGGATCACCATGGGCCTTATATATACAATAAATGGGCCACGCTACCTGGGCCTCATATGCACCAAATGGCCATGGATCTAGGCCTAACAATATAAACAGGCGGGGCCCGCCCATGGGCCAAAATGCAACATGATGGGCCTCATGGATGAGCCGTACCAATGGTCCTCAAGTGGCTTGGACCATATTAAAATCATTTCAATAATTGTAGGTGTAACATGTGTATCATTGTACACTATAAATACATGGGGCTCATGGCCCATCAATGAGGACTAACACTGCCCAAACACTGTCCATATAAATTAGTACCTTCCAAACTTGTCCAGGTGCACCAGCATCACCCAAACATTGCCGAGGTGCATCAACACCATCTAAACATTATCCAAGTGCGTCAGCACCATCCAAACACTGCCCAGGTGCAGGTCCCACTATCAGGACGACTGGGATGATCATACACATCAAGTGGGACCCTTAGAGTGTACTGACGTGAATGGACAGTGGGTCCCACCAGCCGGACGTGCACAATAGCTACATAGCTACTGTACGTTGCAGCTACAGCTACTTTAAAGAGAACAGAGGTGGGTCCCACGTAGGGCCCACCCTCATATATATAGGGAAAAGGTACTATGCGCTCGACCTCACAAGGCTGTCCCATGAGGTCGAGTTGTTTGGGCCCCACCGTGATGCGTTTCGAACATCTACCCCATCAGTCAGATGCACCATTCCATCGTGGGCCTAGGTCTCAAAAATCAAGTCAATACGTGACTTGTGTGGGCCACACCACATACAGAAGTGGGGAGGGGTCGTGCACCATTAAAACATTCATAATCATTTTTTGGGCCCACCGAGATGTGGTTTACAAATTCAGCCCATCCATTATGTGCATCCCACTTGGATGAGGGTTCAGACCAAGTTTCAACATCATTCAAAACTCAGGTGGGCCCCACCAAGTGCTTTTATATGTTTTTGGCATGTCTTCACATGATTTTAGATGGTATGGCCCACATAAGTTCCGTATACCACTGACTTTTGGGATATCCCATAATTTAGAGGGGACCCATCAAATGCACGATGTTGATGGTCGACACGCATCACGGTGGGGCCCACACAGCTTGACCTCATGGGAGCTTATTGTGAGATCGAGCGCATAGAACATTTTCCCTATATATATATAGTATAATATATATAATATATAAGTAGCTGTCAGTGCAGCTTTTGCATTAAAGGGGACAAAGGTGGGTCCCACGTAGGGCCCACCCTCATGCATATATATAAAATAATATATATATATATATATATATATATTATATCAATATGACGGTCAGGCCCATGGACGGCCTAGACGGTCACATTCATCAAGGAGGGCCCCACACGTGGGGTGTGTCCCACCGTCCAAGGATGGTGGACAGTCTGGATATAAACATACACTATGGCATGGCCCACCCCAATGGAGGAACGGCATGGATGGGTCCCACGTCAGATCACACTTCACTGCTAGCCACCCTCACTAGGAATCACGCCAAGACCTCAGCGTGAAATGAGGTGTCTTTCACTCACTCTACCATTTGAGCTATGGATCTGGGTCCCACTATCTGGACGGTTTGCATCACACGTGTGACCCACAGAACTGTTGATATGAAAAGGGCAGTGGGTCCCACCACCAGACAGATGGGTGGCATGGACCTAAAGCATCAAGGTCGGCCGTACAAGGCACCCAACTCGACTGGCTGCTGACCAGCATTACACCAGCCAATCCATAAAAAGGGTGGGTCCCACATGGGGCCCACATGTCCAGATATATATAAGTGTATATATATATATTATAATACTATATAATATAATATAATATAATATAATATAATATTGTAATATATTCATACCTTGTATATGCATATGTTTATATAATATACAATATATCCAGCATGTCCAGCCCACCATCCAACAAGCTGGACGGTGCTGAATGGCACTCAAACATCACAGGTGACCCCATGTAGTGGGCCACCAGATTTGGATCAAGCTGATATGTATTTTTCCCTTCATCCGGGCATGTGTGACCGTCCAGTCATGCATGCCCCAATTTGGGATCAAAGTGGCCCATTCGTCGGGTGGCATGGATAAGGTACACACATCATAGGTGGGCCATTCATCATAGAGAAAGAGAGAAAGAGAGGAAAGAGATCGGCGATGACGGAGGGACCCCACCACTATGGGCCCCTCTTGGATACGAGCATACATCAAAGTGGGTCCCACCATATGTGGCCCTTAAATCACAAATTAATAAATAATGAAAAGGAAAAAAAATGTGGGTCCAAGATCATCCACCGTCCACTTCCTCTTGCTCCTTAGGCTTCCTTTGCTCCTTAGCTTCGATCCTAACGGAAGAGATGTGCTTTGGATGGTTGAGATGGAAGATGAGGGGTAGGAAGTGGGCCACACACAAAGCTCTCTCTCATGGAGGTTTGGGAGAGCTTTGGACGTGTGATTTTTTTCTTGCTTGGGAAAGGTGAGTTTTGAGAAATGAGAGAGAGAGGGTTATAAAGAGAGTGATGGGTGATGGAGTGATGGATGTGGTGAGTGATGAGTGTAAGAACTTTTTGACTTTGGGGTAGATGGTGTAAGAACTTTTTGACTTTTGGGGTTGCTTGGGGTTAAGTGAGAGGTGATGGTGTACTTGACATGTACTTGAACCTTGATAGGATTGATTGATGGATTCAGGTGACATGTTGTAGAGATTCTCTTGGGTTTTGTAACGCACAACGTTTTCCTCGAACTGAATGCGGGCCTACATCTCCTGGCCTGAGTATCGCCTCGGCGCGCGAGATGCAGAATCGGAACCACGGCGACGGTGCAGTCGCTAGGGTATAAGTCTCGGGTTAAGTCGACTTGGGTTGACATGACTCGGCTTACAATCATACGCAAATGTTAGATAAAGGTCGAAGGTTGCCGGAATTTGACCAGGAAGACCGTGGAAGCCTATGGAATGGTACGATCTAGGATACGGGGCTTACAGCTCTCCCCTCCTAATAAAAATTTTATCCTCGAAACTTAAACCAGAATACAACCAATTCAGAGCTTTCCAAGGGAGTGAAATCTTATCTGAACGCAACATGCCATCATGATCAAACACCTAAGGGATGGGGACAACGCTTGCGAATCTCAGCCTCCTGCTCCCAAAATGCCTCATCAACACTATGAGGATCCAACTGGACCTCGAATCTTGGATCAGAAACGATCGAAACTGAATTACTATACAACCTCACAAACTCAACGGTAGGGAGCTATATCAGAAAATCTCTAAGTTATTCGAACTCGGGGATCTAACCATTCTAAGTTCTCAACAATCATAGAGTGAAGGGTAACTATCAGCAGATATGTGATGTTATCCTTAGGTATTCCTAAGTTATGCTCTGATACCAACTTCTGTCACGCCCTAAACTCGAAAATCGGGCTCACAAAATTCTCGATCGCCGAATCCGATGCTGACAGCCTCCGTAGTACCCCATTCTCGGCTCCCAGCGTCCATACGCCGATTTCGATCCTGAGATCCTATAAGGAGAATTTTCCAATATACATTTAACTCATAATAAGCATTACCACAAGTTTACCCAAATCACAAAGGGAATATCATCATCACATATCCACTAATATAAACAGCTGAATACAGTGTCGAAAGGAAAATACATATTTCAAAAATCAAAGCTCCATAAGTCTGCTACACGCTTCAAGCTCAATGCTGCTGCAACCTAACGCCACCTGCACGCATCTATCGTGCATAAGCTTATAGAAAGCTTAGTGGGTGGTGAAAGTATGTGCACAAGGTAAGTGTCAAGTAAGCAATATCAGAGTAATCAGAGTAAGCGGAAGTACTGACAAGTCCATGAGTCATACAATATCAGGGTACACAATGCAAGTCAGTTATACAAATGAGGAGTCAAAACGATCTAAATATTAGATGCCGAGGATACAATGCCATAAATCATACAAAATCAAAATAAGCAAAAATATACTGACAAGTCTATGAGTGTCATCAGTTGTACCAAGACTATGCAATGCAAGGCATGAGTACTAATGGCCATATCAATGCAGAAACATGGCAACCCAAAATGCTAAGTACTGAGATGCAATGTAATATGCGGTGTGAATGAAATGACCAAGCGGGGGTGAAGTCAGGATGATAGTATGTAGTATCACAGGCTATTTCGTGGATGGCCAAATGGGACACCAGAAATCTATTCTACATGTGGTGCTATAGATATCTTTGGGTGAAAGTCCCAGAACTCTCTTGGTTCCAGAGGTTGCTCCAACTTCTAAACCGAGTAGATGCATGAGCGCATAAGGGCCGTATATCATTAGGTCCCGTCTCCCACTATATCGTGGTCAGTTGGAAGGGGGTACGACCTTACCTGCCCAAGAGGAGGGGGCAATGCTAGGCTAAGTCTAACTAGCCTAGGAATGGGTCCACAATCGACGAGTCGGGCCAACATTGGCAGGCAGATAATGAGGTTTCTTTCACTCACCTTGTTGCGTGCGATGTGGCGACAACCTGATTTGGAGTGTAATAGACCCTGGTGATTTTCCAGAGAGGAACCGTACTGATATGTGGACTTATTGAGTAGGAGTTGCATACTCTTACATTTTTTTCATTCACTATCCACTTGGGCTGGTGGTGCGTAACTAATTATTGTGTACCTTCACATGACCAGGATTTCGGTTGGGCGCGCGACTAACCTGAGATCAGGAGTTTACCACATTGAGTCTGACTATCCAAATTTAGGTATGAGACTGGTTTGGATAGAAGTCCCTTGTGATGGACCCCATAGCCTGCGATACTACGTACTATCAACTCGACTTCACTACCGATTGGTCATTTCATTCGCACCGTATATTTCATTGCATTTGCAGTACTTAGCATTTTGGGTTACCATGTTTCTGCATTGATATGGCCATTAGTACTCATGCCTCGCATCGTATAGCCTTGGTATGGCTAATGGCACTCAAAGACTTGTCAGTATATTTTTGCTTATTTCGATTTTGTATGATTTATGGCATTGTATCCTCGACATCTAATATTTGGCTCGCTTTGACTCCTTATTTGTATAATTGACTTACATTGTGTACCCTGATATTGTATGACTCATGGACTTGTCAGTACTTCCGCTTACTCTGATTACTCTGATATTTGCTTACTTGACACTTACCTTGTGCACATACTTTCACCACCCACTAAGCTTTTTATAAGCTTATGCACGATAGATGCGTGCAGGTGGTGTTAGGTTGCAGTAGCATTGAGCTTAGAGCGTGTCGCGGACTTATGGAGCTTTGATTTTTGACATATGTGTTTTCCTTTCAACATTGTATTCAACTGTTTATATTAGTGGATATGTGATGATGATGTTGCCTTTGTGATTTGGGTAAACTTGTGGTTATGCTTATTATGAGTTAAATGTACATTGAAAAATCCTCCTTATAGGATCCCAGGATCAGAATCTGGCGTATGGATGCTGGGAGCCGAGAATGGGGTACTACAGAGGCTGTCAACACCGGATTCGGCGATCGGGAATTTTGTGAGCCCGGTTTCCGAGTTTGGGGCGTGACAAATTCCCCTTAAGATTACACACTACCGCCTTAGCTAAGCATAGTTAAAAACAATAAGGCATTCAAATTAATACATGATGCAATCTTTTTAAATGCATGGATGCCTGAATGCACATCAACCTGGGGATGTCATCTAGTCGGACTTGGCTCGTCACCCATGTAAAAGACTGGTCACTAGTGTAGCACACTCGTACAACATAGTGACCAAGTCAAATCGGTCACTAGTGTAGTATATCTCGTACAATATAGTGACTAATTCGTCATACATATCACGTACGTAGGTTGATAGTCGATGGTCTGGGAGCTAACGAAATGATACCCCACTAAACCTAAGGGCACGTGCTACAACATCTAGAATTAGTCACCTGTTATTGCTAATATGCTATGAATGCATGATTACTCAAACCATTATTATTCCAATTACAATCAGCTGGTTTGAGTAACTCAATGGTTACTACGGGGGTCTCGTCACCGAGCGTAGGTCAACAGCTTGGGCATAGTGTCTCACAACCACCATCGTCGGCTCATGAGATTCCCCCACCTTAGGATGTTTAATGGAACTCATCGACTAGTGGCCAATCATATTTAGAATATGGGGCTTGCTATCGCATAGTTGAACAAAATAAAACATCGAACCCATATAGGAAAAATACCAAAACAAAGCCACATATGGCGAACATCAGAATTGAGCCACATAGGGCGAATATCAAAAGCTATGTGATAAAAGATCATCCTTAAAAACCACTTAGACACACCAACCCCTGGATGGTAGGCCCACATTAATGTTCAATTTAAACCATCATTCAATAACCACTAAGTCGAAGGTCCATTATAATCACAATCAATCAAGATACATCCCAAGTATAGGTGTACATTTATAAGTTGGGGTTTCCCACTAATATACTAATTCAAATTCCAGAAACAATCCACAAGTAATCCACGAGCATAAGAAAGTATGCAGGATAAGTATTAAGCATGTAGTCTAACAATTCAATTCTAACAATTAACATATTTGATTATAAGATAAAGATATCAATTATCAATTAAAATAAAAACTATCACTTAAGCTAATGGAAAAATGGAAAGGTCAAGGGGAAGAAATCATCAACTTATACTTTGAATCACCAATTGATATCTCTAGGAAGCGCGTGCACCCTTAGAATTGAATCCTACCATGGATTATGAAGTTGTACATAAGACCAGTTTCTACAAAGTATTTATGGTCAAGATTAATATAACCTAGGGTTTGGATTACTTGTTTTTAAGGTTCTGATATAGAACTTAGGGTTTTATCTTGGAGTTTTGTATTATAATTAGATTCTAGGTTTTAATTATGAAATTTGGACTCTAATTTGCATGGCCACTAATGATATTGTTAATGGGAATAATGGATGAATAAATTTAATAAAATGCATTAGTTATTAATTTTAGGAATATTACAATGGCCAATATTAAATTACATTATTTACTAGCAACTCACAATGAATAATAATAATACTAATAGTGACTTATAATAGTAATATCAACTGTAAAAGGAACCTATCAATAAACCCATCAACAATAGAACTCAACCCAGTGAAAGAAGTGAACCAACTCAAATGGTCAGATTTGAGTTTATATGCTTCCTATAGTTAGGATGATAACCTAGGGTTTGGATAACTTATATTTAGGATTTTGTCATAGGGTTTAGTTAGGCTTAGATTTTAAGATTTGAATGTTAGTTGAAGTACAATTATAAAATAACCATTATCCCTAACTATATGATTAAGATTAGCTATGCGACATTTATAATCATTGTGATGCGGTAAATGGTATGATCTACTATTAATGATTGTGCCTAAGGATGATAAATAAACTACTAATATTTACTAACAGTAATTTTGTTTGTAATTACTACTATTAGCATGGGTAATCTACTAGTGGTTAATCCTACTTAAATAATCGCAATTATCTTTATAATACTAATAATAACAATGACTCAAAACAATCTATTTTGGGGAGAAGAGTTGACTTACATTAGTCAGTTTGGCCGCTTCACTCTATGAAATTTAATGTGGCTTAGAGGCGAACTTCACCTCATGACTTGAACCAAACTTGGTTTGAGTTCGATCCAAGTCGACTCAGTCCCTTCTCCCCCTAGTTTCTCTTCTTTTCTCTCCCTTTCTTTACCATTCCTTTACTTCATCCTTTCTTTCTTCCCATCTTCTCATTCATTCCTCTGCTGAAAGTCTAGCAATGGATGCCCGACTCGTCCAGAGTTGGGATGGACTTGGTGGTGAGTTAAGTTAACTCGGAGGGTGCAACCACCCGACTGTCTTCCTTCTTTTTCTTTTCTCTCTTTTCTTTCTTTCTTCTTTTCTTCCTTCTACTTCTTCCTTCTCTATTTCCTCTCTTTTCTTCCCAACTCAACCAGGACTTCCCGACTTGGACAGTGAGTAGAGGTAGCGAGCATCAGCACCTCAGCGAGTTTCAGTCGAGTTAACTCGACCCAACTCGACGTGGTGCAACACCACTACTCGGATACCCTCTCTCTCTCTCTCTCTTTTTGTTTATCTGTAGACTACCCCAGTCTAGCCAACAACAACTACATCCAAAGCTGACCCTGACTCAGCATGACCTGAACGAGTGCATGGGCCCTGCTCGGCCAGCACTTACCCCGACTCAAGGTGGTGCGGCACCCCCTATTTCCTCCTTACTCTTCTTCACATTCTCTCTTCTTTCTCTCTGTCTCACCTCCCTTCCTGTGTTTTCCCAAAGCCACGGCCCCTACGCTTTGCCCCAACTCGACCAGAACGACTGGCCTACTCAACTAGGTGTGGTGCAGCACCGAGTTCCATGCTCAAACTTTCTCTCTCTTTTCTCTCATATTTTCTCTCCTACTCCCTCTCTTCCTTCATGATTTCCTGGTGGAAATCTCGAGACAAATGTTCCCCTTTTATAACTGTGGAGCACGCTCAAATGGCCCATCCAACGATCGAGAATCAGTGGTTGACTCGAGTGTTTTCCCTGATCTCTCGAATGCATGGGGTCCATCCGTCACTAGGGATGGGTTTCTGTTGCTATGGCCCATCGAAAAAGCAACTTTCCATCTGCCATGGGGCCCACACCAACTTGGTGGATTTCGCGACTGGATAGAGAAGATGATGGCATCTCTCATGGTGAATCTCTATCCTGGGCCTATCATGGCGATTTGCACCATTTGGACAGACCGGATAGGACCTCAGATCATCGTGGGGCCCACTTCTCTTACAATAGTTGGGATTCTCCAAACATCTCGTGAGATAATTCGTCGTGGCTTCCTTCTCGCATGGAGGGATGATTTCTTGGTTGTCTCTGGAGCTGCCCTAGCTTGGGCGGTCGAGATGATCCTATGAAGCCCAAGGATGGGCTGGGATCGTGCCAACTGGACTTTCCCGAAGTGGGAATGTGTCATGCCCCAAACCCGAAAATCGGATTCATAGGAATCCCGATCGCCGAATCTGGTGCCGACAGCCTCTGTAGTACCCCATTCTCAGCTCCTAGCGTTCATACGCAGATTCCGATCCTGGGATCCTACAAGGAGAATTTTTTTTGCCAATGTACATTTAACTCGTAATAAGCATAATCACAGGTATACCCAAATTACGAAGACAACATCATCATCACATATCCACTAATATAAACATTTAAATACAATACTGAAAGGAAAATACATAAATCGAAAGTTAAGTTCTAAAAGACCGCTGCACACTCCAAGCTCAACACTGCTGCAACCTAACATCACCTGCACGCATCTATCGTGCATAAGCTTATAGAAAGCTTAGAGGGTGGTGTAAGTGTGTGTACAAGGTAAGTGCCAAGTATTCAATACAATGTCATCATCATACAATACCGAAAATACTGGTAATCCATAAATCGTATATTATCGGAATAAGCAGAAAAATTGATAAGATCATGAATTATCAGAGTAAGCAGAAATATTGACAAGATCATACGATAACAGGGTAAGCAAAAATACGGACAAGTCCATGAGTCAATCAATGTTAGAATACGCAATATAGAACAATTATGCAAATAAGGAATCATAGATAGCCAAATATCAGATGCAGAGGATGCAATACAATATACATTCTTGATGAGTAACACAAATAGCGTCAGCCGTACCTAGACCATATAAATGTAGAGACACAATCACCCAAAATGCCATATGCCGCGAATGTTATGCAATATGCGGTGCGAATGGAATGACCATACTGAAGTGTGAAGTCAGGATGATATTACGTAGTATCGCAGGCTATGTGGTCCATCACAACAGACTTCTATCCAAACCAATCCCATACCTAAATTTGGATAGTCAGATTCAATGTGGTAAACTCCTGATCTCAGGTTAGTCGCGCGCCTCAACCGAAATCCTGGCCATTACGAAGGCACACGTAACAAATGGTTGCAACCACCAACCTGAGTGGATAGTGAATGAATGAATGCATGAATGAGTATGCAACTCCTACTCAATAAGTCCATATATCAGTATGGTTCCTCTCTGGGATCATCACCGGGGTTTAGTACAATGGCACTGCCGCTCTCCTAGCCGCACAGTCCAGTGAGCGTAAGAAACCTCACTATCCGATTGGCCAATAGTCTGCCAATACCTATCCGGCATGTTGATAGCGGACCCATTCACGAGCTAGTCAAACTCAGCCTAGTCTTGCCCCCTACCCTCGGGCGGGTAAGGTCACACCCCTCCCAACAGACCACAACATAGTGGGAGACGCGGCCTCCTGATATTCGGCACTCGGGCACTCATGTATCCACTCGGTCTCAACGTCGGGGTGTCTCCTGGCCACGGAGGTTTAGGGATTTTCACCCAAGGACATCTATGACGCCCGTATGCTAAAACTAAACATTTCCGGTGTCCCATCTGGCCATCAACGATATGCCTATAGAGGCTACGACCCTAATATCGCTAGGGCGTACAGTAGTCATATCATAAAGTGCGTGATGCATGAGTCATACAATCTAGTCATACATCAATCCTACGCATGCCGTGCGCTCATGTGAGATAACCTCCGCCTATCAGGGAGTCTCGTATCAACCTGCCTAATGACATATGCAATGGTCAATCACATCTCATAACAAATATGCAGATGATGCGTATGGGCATGTATCATGGTGCTATGCTGTCACATACTCATAATCGGTATCAATAACCGGCATCGTCAATCGGCCTCGACAATGTGGACATTTAACCAGCATTGCCTCCAAGGAATGGCTCGAATAGAGCCTAACATATAGTAGACCCATGGCCACACGCAAAGGCAAAATATACAACACCATGGGCCTCACTCAAGAGCTTAATACATCATGATGGGCCTTTCACATGGGCCTAACATACCTTATAATGGGCTACATTGCTTGACCCTCAAATGCATCACAATGGGCCTCATCATATAGGCCTCATATACATCACATTAGGCCTTAAACACGGGTTGAATGCACATCACAATGGACCTCAAATACAGGCCATATATACATCACATTGGGCCTCAAATACGAGCATAATATACATCACAATCGGAATCCACAATCGGCTACGATGATTAGCCTCGATTGATAATCATCCAATCGGCCACAACAACCATAATCTGCAATCGGCCATGATAATCAGGCTCGATCGATAATTGGTCAATTGCCCATGACAATCATAATCGGTAATCGGCCACGATAATCGGCCTCGATCGATAATCGGTCGATCGGCCATGACAATCATAATCGGTAATCGGCCTCGATCAATAGTCGGTCAATCGGCCATGACTTCCATAATCGGTAATCGGCCACGATAATTGGCCTCGATCGATAATCGGTCAATCGGCCACGGCAATCATAATCGGTAATCGGCCACGATAATCGGCCTCGATCGATAATCGGTCAATCGGCCATGACAATCATAATCGGTAATCAGCCCCGATCGATAATCGGTAAGAATAGGCTTAAGAAGGCCTAAGGGAAGGTTATAATGACGACATCTAACCATCATTGCCCATCAATGTGGACATCTAACCAACATTGCTCACAAGGACTGGCCCACATAGAGTCAATCGTGTCATGGGCCCATGGCCTCATACAAGGACCTAATATACATCACTATGAGCCTCACTCGTGGGCTACATATATATCATAATGGACCTCGACACATGGGCCTATATACGTCACAATGGACTGCATCCGAGTGGGTCACATACGATCTCAATGGGCCTTATACAATCACACTAGGCCATAAATACATAACAAGTGGGCCCTGCACATGACCCTCAATTACATCACAATGGGCCACCTCACATGGGCCGAAAATACATAACAGGTGGGCCTCAAATATCCAATAGATGGGCCTCAAATAATCAACAGGTGGGCCTCAAAGATACATTGTAGGTGGGACTTACACATGCAACAAGTGGGCTTCATCAATGGGCCAGACTAATGGTCCACAAACACATCAAGTGGGCTTCATCGATGGGCCACACTAATGGCCACATACACATCATGTGGGCTTCATCGATGGGCCACACTAATGGACCACATACATATCAAGTCAGCCACGACAATGGGCCCCATGGATGGCCCACAAATACATCGAGGTGGGCCTCATGGTTTATCGCATTGGGCCTTATACAAGGGCCTCATAGTAGGTGGGCCCTTCACAACTAGTAGGTGGGCCTGCACCATCCAAATGAGCCTACCAGATGAACAACATGGATGTATAACACATACATCAAGGTGGACCCCACATAATGTTTATTTTCCATCCAAATCTGTTCACAAGGTCACAAAGACCTGGCTTAAGAGGAAAACAAATTTCATATTTATCCAAAACTTCTATACTCCCAAAAGGGGATTTCAATGGTAGGCGTTCAATCCCCACTGTGCAGTGTGGTCCACCTGATATATGGGTCTGCCTCATTTCTCTTCCCAAACCTTAAAACGATCTCACTAAACCGATGGACGGCTGGGTTGAAACACTTATATCTTGGTGGGGTCCACTGCACGGACGGTGCAAGAAAAGCCCATATATCACGGTAGCTTTCACCTAGGATAGATTATGTGGGTATGAACCACATACATCAAGAGGGGTCCCTGTACCAGGATAGATGGACGGGATGGATATCGAGCAAATATATCAAGGTAGGTTCCCATGGTTATGTGGACCCCACAGATACATCTAGGTGGCCCCACGTCCACGCTATGGACGTGGTGGATATACATATCAGGGTGAATCCCCATCGTCCAGGAATGCTGGACGGTGTGGACATAGAACAAATACATGAAGGTGAGTCCCACGAGCTTGGGATGCTAACACAGCAGCTATATTGCTTATGAGAGGTACACCAGCCAATCTACCTCATCAAGTGGTCCCACGTGGGGCCCACCATATAATATAATATATATTATTATTATAACATGCTGAGTCCACCGTACGAATGATCTGGATGTGCACGTACATATAGGTGGGTCCACACGGTGAATGGTGTGGATCAAAACCCACATCATGGTGGTCCCACACGTGGACGGTGTGGATACAAAACATACATCACGTGTGGGTTCCACACGACATGTTGACATCCTGACAGCAGCAATGCAGCTGCTGTCAGTGCACACTAACCACCCCGTGCACCGGAGGTGGGTCCCATGTGGGGCCCACCATAATGTAAATTTTCCATCTAATCCGTTCATAAAATCACAAACACTTGAATAAAGAAGAAAAACAAATTTCATATCGATCCACAACTTCTGTGGCCCATAGACAAGGGTTTCAATGGTAGATGTTCAGTCCCGCTACTTCCTATGATGTGGGCCACTTGAGCTTTGGATAGGGCTGATTTTTAGGGTGGGGCCCACTGCCCTAACAGGCCATCAAATGCATGGTGTTAATGTCCCACAAACTTCACGTGGGGCCCACGGCTAGGACAAGTGGTCCCTGCCCGTCCAACGTCAAATGTAACAGCATTTTGCTGCTGCGTCAGCAGTAGTAGGTGCTGCCTATTTATTTTTTTTTTGAAATCAGATTTTTTGGTGGTTTTTCAGCCGTGGGGCCTGCATCGGAAAAATCCACCCCGCCCACTGGTTCTCATAGCTCAGGACAAGCCAAACAAGCCCAATATCCAATATTTTTTGGTGTATAAAAACGACAGGGGGTATTTCAATGGTAATCACCCTATTTGCCATGCTATGGCCTGCCCGAAAGTTGGATTGGCCCCATTTTTCGGCTCAACGCCTAAAATGGTCTGGGGAAAGGAATGGACGGCTTGGATTAAAAACATACATCGAGGTGGGGCCTACATGGAAAGCCCTTACCAAAAAGCCATTTTTTTTGTCTTCTGCCGTGGGTACACCCACCGTCAGCTCACCCTTCACTGACGTCCGGTGTCCCTGGATGCTGGACGGTTTTGGATACAACATATATTTTAAGGTGGGCCCCACCTTCAAACATGCTATTCAGGTGGGCCACCATAGGCATGGATGGTGTGGATAAAACATACACACCAAGATGGGGTTCATTTGGGTGGGCCACACAGCCACATCATCATACAACAAAATGAAAGAGAGAGGGAGTGTGAGAAAGAAGCACCCACTATAATCCAAAGGTCAAGATCTACACAAAAGAAAATCACCCACCTCGAGATCTCTTCTTCCTTCTTCTGCCAATGCATGATAGAGCACCAAAGAGACAACTTCAACAGTGGAGATGATCCTTAAATGGTGGAGATGGGAGATAGGGAGGTGGGCCACACTAGCTCTCTCATGGGAGTCATGGATGTGGGAGTCTCATGGTTGCTTGAAAAAATGAAGAAAATAAGAGAGAGAGAGAGGATGGGATGGGTGAGTGAGGTGATGGGTGTACTTGTGTAAGGGAGAGAGTTGAGTTTAAGGGAGGTAGTTGCACTTGGGGATGGGTGTGAGTGATGGGAGTGATGTGTACTTGATTGATGTGATTGATGTGATATTTTCTAGGGATTGCAACGCACGGCGTTCATCCTCGAACTGAACGCGGGCCCACATCTCCTGGCCAGGGTACCGCATCAGCGTGCAAGACGCGATATCGGAACCGCGACGACGGCGCGGTCACACTGGTACAAGTCTTGGGTCGAGCCAACTCAGATATACGGGACACATCTCAGGGTCACACGTAAAAATCGATAACTGTTCGCGGGTTGCCGAAATTTGACCGGGATGACCGCGGAAGCCTACGGAATAGTACGGGCTAGGATACGGGTCTTACAGCTCTCCCCACCAAAAAAAAATTTCATCCTCGAAATTTACAGAATAGACAAGGGAAGAGGAAACATCATCAAGTATATATGTGAAGGCTCAATCTGCAAAGGGATGAAGATATCGTTCTCTAATCTTAACCTCGCACCCCAAAGACGCATCATCGACCCTATGTTGACCCTACTAATCTTCGGATTATGCAGTCTCACAATCTCAATGGTAGGGGGCTATGTCCAAAATTCTCTAAGTTATACGAACTCGGGGATCTAACCGTTCTAAGTTCTCAACAATCATAGAGTTCAGGGTAACTATCAGCAGATATGTGATGTTATCTTCAGGTATTCCCAAGTTATGCTTTGATACCAACTTCTGTCATGCCCCAAACCTGAAAATCGGATTCACAGGAATCCCGATCGCCGAATCTGATGCTGACAGCCTTCGAAGTACCCCATTCTCGGCTCCTAGCGTTCATACGCCAGATTTCGATCCTGGGATCCTACAAGGAGGATTTTTTTTGCCAATGTACATTTAACTCGTAATAAGCATAATCACTGGTATACCCAAATTACAAAGACAATATCATCATCACATATCCACTAATATAAACATTTAAATATAATACTGAAAGGGAAATCGAAAGTCAAGCTCCAAAAGACCGCTGACGCTACAAGCTCAACACTGCTGCAACCTAACACCACCTGCATGCATCTATCATGTATAAGCTTATAGAAAGCTTAGAGGGTGGTGTAAGTGTGTGCACAACGTAAGTGCCAAGAGGGTGGTGTAAGTGTGTGCACAAGGTAAGTGCCAAGTATGCAATACAATGTCATCATCATACAATACTGAAAATACTGGTAATCCATAAATCGTACATTATTGGAATAAGCAGAAATATTGATAAGATCATGAATTATCAGAGTAAGCAGAAATATTGACAAGATCATACGATAACAGGGTAAGCAAAAATACGGACAAGTCCATGAGTCAATCAATGTTAGAATACGCAATATAGAACAATTATGCAAATAAGGAATCATAGATAGCCAAATATCAGATGCAGAGGATGCAATACAATATACATTCTTGATGAGTAACACAAATAGCGTCAGCCGTACCTAGACCATATAAATGTAGAGACACAATCACCCAAAATGTCGTATGCCGCGAATGTTATGCAATATGCGGTGCGAATGGAATGACCATACTAGAGTGTGAAGTCAGGATGATAGTACTTAGTATCGCAGGCTATGGGGTCCATCACAATGGACTTCTATCCAAACTAGTCCCATACCTAAATTTAGATAGTTAGACTCAATGTGGTAAACTTTTGATCTCAGGTTAGTCGCGTGCCCCAACCGAAATCCTGGCCACTGTGAAGGCACACGTAACAAATAGTTACGCACCACCAACCCGAGTGGATAGTGAATGAATGAATACATGAATGAGTATGTAACTCCTGCTCAATAAGTCCACATATCAGTATGGTTCCTCTCTGGGATCATCATCGGGGTTTAGTACACTCCAAATGGCACTGCCACTCTCCTAGCCGCATAGTCCAAGTGAGCATAAGAAACCTCACTATCCTCCTGGTCAATAGTCTGCCAATACCTATCCGGCATGTCGATAGCGGGCCCATTCATGACCTGGTCAAACTCAGCCTAGTATTGCCCCCTACCCTTAGGTGGGTAAGGCCACACCCCCTCCCAACCGATCATGACACGGTGGGAGACGCGGCCTCCTGGTATTCGACACTCGAGCGCTCATGTATCTACTTAGTCTCGACGTCGGGGCGTTTCCTGACCACGAAGGTTTAGGAATTTTCACCCAAGGACATCTATGGTGCCCGTATGCTAGAACCAAACATTTTCGGTGTCCCATCTAGCCATCCACGATATGCCTGTGGAGGCTATGGCCCTGATATCGCTAGGGCATACAGTAGTCATATTATAAAATGCGTGATGCATGAGTCATACAATCTAATCATACATCAATCCTACGCATGCCGTGCACTCATGTGAGATAACCTCCGCCAATCAGGAAGTCTCATATCAACCTGCCCAATGACATATGCAATGGTCAATCACATCTCATAACAAACATGCAGATGATGCGTATGAGCATGTATCATGGTGCTATGCTGTCACATACTCATAATCGGTTTCAATAACTGACATCATCAATCGACCTTGACAATATCGACATTTAACCAACATTGCCTCCAAGGAATGGCTCGCATAGAGGCTAACATACAGTAGACCCATGGCCTCATGCAAAGGCAAAATATACAACACCATGGGCCTCACTCAAGAGCTCAATACATTATGATGGGCCTTTCACATGAGCCTAACATACCTTACAATGGGCTATATTACTTGGCCCTCAAATGCATCACAATGGGCCTCATCACATAGGCCTCATATACATCACATTAGGCCTTAAACACGGGCTGAATGCACATCACAATGGGACTCAAATACAGGCCGTATATAGATCACATTGGGCCTCAAATACGGGCTTAATATACATCACAATCGGAATCCACAATCGGCCACGATGATTGGCCTCGATTGTTAATCAGTCAATCAGCCACGACAATCATAATCGGCAATCGGCCACGATAATCGGGCTCGATCGATAATCGGTCAATCGGCCATGACAATCATAATCGGTAATCGGCCTCGATCGATAATCGGTCGATCGACCATGACAATCATAATCGGTAATCGGCCTCGATCAAAAATCCGTCAATCGACCATGACAATCATAATCGGTAATCGGCCATGATAATTGGCCTCAATCGATAATCAGTCAATCGGCCATGGCAATCATAATCGGTAATCGACCACAATAATCGGCCTCGTTCGATAATCGATAAGAATGGGCTTAAGAAGACCTAAGGGAAGGTCATAATGACGACATCTAACCATCATTGCCATTAATTGGACATCTAACCAACATCGCTCGCAAGGAGTTGCCCACATAGAGCCAATCGTGTCATGGGCCCATGGCCTCATACAAAGACCTAATATACATCACTATGAGCCTCACTCGTGGGCTGCATATATATATCATAATGGACCTCGACACATGGGCGATAATCGCATCACATGGGCCTATATACGTCACAATGGACCGCATCACGGTGGGTCACATACGATCTCAATGGGCCTTATATAATCATAATGGGCCATAAATACATAACAAGTGAGCCCTGCACATGACCCTCAATTACATCACAATGGGCCACTTCACATGGGTCGAAAATACATAATAGGTGGGCCTCAAATATCCAACAGATGAGCCTCAAATAACCAACAGGTGGGCCTCAAATATACATCGCAGGTGGGACTTGCACATGCAGTAAGTGGGCTTCATCAATGGGCCAGACTAATGGGCCACAAACACATCAAGTGGGCTTCATCAATGGGCCACATACACATCAAGTGGGCTTCATCGATGGGCCACACTAATGGACCACATACATATCAAGTCAACCACGACAATGGGCCCCATAGATGGCCCACAAATACATCGAGGTGGGCCTCATGGTTTATCGCATTGGGCCTTATACAAGGGCCTCGTAGTAGGTGGGCCCTTCACAACCAGCAGGTGGGCCTGCACCATCCAAATGAGCCCACCAGATGAACAACATGGATGTACAGAACATACATCAAGGTGGACCCCACATAACGTTTATTTTCCATCCAAATCTATTCACAAGGTCACAAAGACCTGGCTTAAGAGGAAAACAAATTTCATATTTATCCAAAACTTCTATACTCCCAAAAGGGGATTTCAATGGTAGGCGTTCAATCCCCACTGTGCAGTGTGGTCCACCTGATATATGGATCTGCCTCATTTCTCTTCCCAAACCTTAAAACGATCTCACTAAACCGATGGACGACTGGGTTGAAACACTTATATCTTGGTGGGGTCCACTACACGGACGGTGCAGGAAAAGCCCATATATCACGGTAGTTTCCACCTAGGATGGATGGTGTGGGTATGAACCACATACATCAAGAGGGGTCCCCATCCCAAGACAGATGGATGGGATGGATATAGAACAAATATATCAAGGTAGGTTCCCATGGTTATGTGGACCCCACAGATACATCTAGGTGACCCCACGTCCAAGCTATAAACGTGGTGGATATACATATCAGGGTGGATCCCCACCGTCCAGGAACGCTGGACGGTGTGGACATAGAACAAATACATGAAGGTGGGTCCCACGAGCTTGGGATGCCAACACAGCAGCTATATTGCTTGTGAGAGGTACACCAGCCAATCTACTTCATCAAGTGGTCCCACATGGGGCCCACCATATAATATAATATATATTATTATTATAACATACTAAGTCCACCGTACGGACGATCTGGATGTGCATGTACATATAGGTGGGTCCACACGGTGAACGGTGTGGATCAAAACCCACATCATGGTGGTCCCACATGTGGACGGTGTGGATACAAAACATACATCACGTGTGGGTTCCACACGACATGTTGACATCCTGACAACAGCAATGCAGCTGCTGTCAGTGCACACCAACCACCCCGTGCACCGGAGGTGGGTCCCATGTGGGGCCCACCATAACGTAAAATTTTCATCTAATCCGTTCATAAAATCACAAACACTTGAATAAAGAAGAAGAAAAAATTTCATATCGATCCACAACTTCTGTGGCCCAAAGACAAGGGTTTCAATGGTAGATGTTCAGTCCCGCTGTTTCCTATGATGTGGGCCACCTGAGCTTTGGATAGGGCTGATTTTTAGGGTGGGGCCCACTGCCCTAAAAGCCATCAAATGCATGGTGTTGATGTCCTACAAACTTCACGTGGGGCCCACGGCTGGGACACGTGGTCCCTGTCAGTCTAGCGTCAAAAGCAACAGCATTCTACTACTACGTCAGCAGCAGTAGGCACTGCCTGTTTGTTTTTTTTTTATTTTGAAATCAGATTTTTTGGTGGTTTTCTGGCGTGGGGCCCGCATCGAAAAAATCCATCCCGCCCACTGGTTCTCATAGCTCAGGACAAGCCAAACAATCCAATATCTGATATTTTTTTGGTGTATAGAAACGACAGGGGGTATTTCAATGGTAATCACCCTATTTACCATGCTATGGCCCGCCCGAAAGTCGGATTGGCCCCATTTTTCGGCTCAACGCCTAAAATGGTCTGGGGAAAGGAATGGACGGCTTGGATTAAAAACATACATCGAGGTGGGGCCTACATGGAAAGCCCTTACCAAAAAGCCATTTTTTTATCTTCTGCCGTGGGTACACCCACCGTCAGCTCACCCTTCACTGACGTCCATCGTCCCTGGACGCTGGACGGTTTTGGATACAACATATATTTTAAGGTGGGCCCCACCTTCAGACATGCTGTCCAGGTGGGCCACCATAGGCATGGGTGGTGTGGATAAAACATACACCAAGATGAGGTTCATTTGGGTGGGCCACACGGCCACATCATCATACAACAAAATGAAAGAGAGAGAGTGTGTGAGAAAGAAGCACCCACTATAATCCAAAGGTCAAGATCTACATAAAAGAAAATCACCCACCTTGAGATCTCTTCTTCCTTCTTCTGCCAATGCATGATAGAGCACCAAAGAGACAACTTCAACAGTGGAGATGATCCTTAGATGGTGGAGATGGGAGATTGGGAGGTGGGCCACACTAGCTCTCTCATGGGAGTCATGGACGTGGGAGTCTCATGGTTGCTTGAAAAAATGAAGAAAATAAGAGAGAGAGAGAGAGGATGGGATGGGTGAGTGAGGTGATGGGTATACTTGTGTAAGGGAGAGAGTTGAGTTTAAGGGAGGTGGTTGCACTTGGGGATGGGTGTGAGTGATGGGAGTGATGTGTACTTGATTGATGTGATTGATGTGATATTTTCTAGGGATTACAACGCGGCGTTCATCCTCGAACTGAACGCAGGCCCACATCTCCTGGCCAGGGTACCGCATCGGCGTGCAAGACGCGACATCGGAACCACGGCGATGACGCGGTTGCACTGGTACAAGTCTCGGGTCGAACCGACTCCGATATACGGGACACATCTCATGGTCACGCGCAAAAATTGATAACTGTTCGAGGGTCGCCGGAATTTGATCGGGAAGACCGCGGAAGCCTAAGGAATAGTACGAGCTAGGATACAGATCTTACAGAAAGTCTCCTCATGCCTTTTTGTAATGCCCTAAAAATTGGGGGTCGAGCAGATGCCCAACTCCCGAGTTCCAACGCATCACTTATGCAACATAGATAATGATGATTGAATGTTGTCCGTATTAGTGCATTAAACATGAATGGAATTATACCAAATCAGCTTATTATACTCCAGGGACAATTAAATTATGCAAGCAGAAGACTGTGATAAGTATATAAAACATATAAGTGATTGTAAGTCCCCAAAGCATGAGCATGTCACCAGGTTAAATAATTACAAGTATAGTTCCAAAATTCACAAACTAATACAATGTGGTGTTCAACTAGTTTGCAACCCTGTAATCCTGTCAATGCAACTTCAGTTTTACATAAACCCACCAGAGAGTTGTATGTAGGAGAACTCCTCCTCGTCATCATAAAAGTCAGGCTCCGCTTAGTAAGCATCGCCACCATCTGTAACTAAACCAGAGTCTGATTGGTGTTTTAAAACACCGTCCCAGAGTGGGAGTGAACGATCAACTCAGTGGAGCTATAAGACAAAGGTTAACATGTTATCAATTCAGTCAAGCAGTAATGATAAAGCAGTACAACAATCACGTCCTAAGTACTCTTGTTAATGCAGGAGTGATATACCGTAATGATGCATGCCCTCGCCTACACTCCCTCAGCGACATCATCTCACGGTCACGCATGGCAAACTCTCTAAATGTGAGCTTCCTTGCCAAAGCACATGCAATGCGGTGCATGATCATGTTAGCCAATATTTAATTAGGTTTATTCATGCAGCAGATTTGGGAAGCTAAGGTACCTCCCTTTATATCATGTACCCAAACGATGATCCATCTAGGGTTGTCAATCCTAGTTCGTCACATACGATAGGCAAGTTTCATGTCACTACGGAGAGGCTCGTCACCTCAGCGTAGGCCTAGTTTATACACGAGGTCACTACAGAAAGACTCGTTACCTTAACATAGTTCTAGTGTATACTCGAGGTCACTACGAGAGGCTCATCACCTGATCGTAGGCTGACAGCTCGAATACAGTGTCTCATACCACTGTATTCGGCTCACGAGTTTGGGTTGCTCATTGGTCACTATGGGGAGGTTCGTCACCCCAGCGTAGGCCGACAGCTTGACCACGGTGTCCCATACCACCATGCCTGGCTCATGAGTTTTGGCGGATCGGGGTACCAAGGTTAAATGGGCTTTTCACTGGTAAGTTAGTACCTTAGATTCAAGCAGTAGTGTCCATATATGGTGAACATACATTAGGTCAGTCGGGTTACTTAACAAGCTCGACTAGTTCGAGCACACGTTGAATTAATCGACATGGAGTGCGTAAGCACTCAGCGTAGCCTAACCACTGTCGATAATCACCGTACGACTCGGATTCATCGAACGTATCCGTCGTAGCTAAAAGAGTTTGGCCACCGATCGTAAACCGTTACCGATTTTCTGGACTATATCGTAGCCCCAATCACACTCCAAACAATAGCATTCACATGTGATAGTCAAAGACAACATGTGACAGCCGATCTAAATATAAATCTCATTTGAGCATTTCAACAAGCAAATAGTACACGTGTTTTCATACATAGGCATTTCATCCATAAATCACATAGTAGTAAGATAGGTTACATAAAGGAAACGGTATCTATAAATAAGAGAATTGAGAATCCTATCTCAATGCCCTCATTAAGTACATTTCAACAAGCATTTTCTCATTTAGGCATTTTATCAAACACTTAGACTACACATATCACATACATGTAATATATTAGTTAAAACACATATTATAGCAAATCCTTCCACATAGGAGTTGCCACATGTACAATAATCATGTTTTATCAATAAGTAAACATAGTAAGCACAAATCATAATTCTGTATTCATTCAAATATTTCAACAAACACATAGAATGCATTATATTCAACATAGTTTATATATATGTGTAATACACGGAAACCATCGCATCTAAGCATATGTGATAGCAACCAAGTCAATCATGAATCATTAACTGACATTGAAAGCCTTGAAAACCATAACCTAAATGTTTATAGTCCGCACCTTTCGCCGGTAAACTCGTATCGAACTTAGTTCGAACACTATACCTTCGTCTACGGTACAACGGCTACCTGAATCACGAAATAGGTTAGCTATTTCACCATTTACTCTATTTAAATATCTAAAACAGATTAGGGTTAGGATTTCTTACCCAAGAAATCGAAATCGCCAGTATAGCGATGCAGGTAGGATGATTCAGCACGTGGAGTTGCGAGATCGAATCCCGGCGATAAACCACAACTCTCTCTCACTTCTCCTCACTTTCTCCTTCTCTTTTCTCACTTCTCTCTCCTAGGGTTTGAAATTTCGTATGGAATGAGAGAGGGGTGGGTTAAGACCTTATATAGGCCTATAACTGATGTCAATGGCCCCAGGGTCATGGTATACTTAGGTTATAGCCAAAGAGTTGCTATTTCAGGTCAACGGAGCTCATCTGGAGGCCCATTTTCTATATACGATCTAAAGAAAGTTCCCTAACAATGGATCTATGTCAGGTTAAGTTTTTGGTCCGATAGGATTTACGGATTGACAACAGTGGACCTGTTTTAGTTCAACGGTCATTGTTACTTGATCAGGGCCACAAGTACACTGACATTGTTGAAAATTTTTCCTGATCTGAGGGTGTAGTTGGGTCAGAATCTGATGGTCTGAAACCTTAAATTTGGCCCGCAAGCGAACGATTTAATTCACTTAAGTTTGAGTCCATTTTCTAAAGATATTCGCGTTCCTCACACACTTCGCTCTGGGCTCAAGTTGTGCATTTCTGGATACTATTGGGACTTGATTTTCGAGATGGTAAGGCAGTCATAACCGTATAGTTTCGTGGTAATCGGACTTTCGACGCGTGGTCCAGGTCCGATACGGAATTTCAAGGTGCTCCCGAGAGCAACTGGGTTTAGAGATTGATCTTAGATTTTTAGGTAATGTAGAGTTAGTAATTCTACTAGTTTTGGGTCTTACAAATCGCATAGAAAGCGGTTCAAGCTAATCTACTGATTAATTTAGTTTAGTACTTAATTAATTTTCCCACCTAATTTTTAAAGAATTTGGTCCATAGTGATTTCTGCCTGAGGTGGTACTCGGGTCTTTGTACGGATTTTTTCGAGACGTTACACTTTCCATTTGTGGTCGGGTGCCTGCCCATTTCTTGTACCAAAGGAACGCTGAGATCGTTACCTGGAAGGACGATCGAGATGAAAAGGAGGGGATGCACGTGGATTAGCCCCATGGCAAGGAGAAACGAAAGAAGATTCCATTTTCAGAAACCTTCAACCACACACACACCACTTGCACCCTCAGTGGTGTTCATGCACGTGTGCATGGGTGCGTATGGACATCGTGGTTTGGGTCGAATGGAAGTCCTCTACCCGATGGATGGTTCGGATTGTCTCAAGGTGGCCCACCTTGATCACAATGGATCGATTTTGGAGAGGCTGAAAATGCACTCCCGTTCGTACGTTGGCTGAAACTGTGTTTACGCTCATGGCTTCCAACGTGGAAAAATGTTGGGTTTTGGTTAGGCCATACCCCGATCATGATGGACGGTTCGGATCATCTTGATGATCCATCCTAATGGCCCACCGATCCAATGCATGAACGACTCCTTTTCAAATAGCCCGCAGGCGGGAATAGCAGAGGAAAGAGAGAGAGATAGAAGCCTCTCTTTTTCGAGAAATTTTGGGTCAAACCCGATTGACCAAGGATTGTGGTCCGGTGCACCGTGGTACACACACACTGTGTACCCATACTACCCTAAAGTGGGGTCCACCAGGATGATCAGTGAGATCGGCTCCGTCCATTACACTTGGAGGGCCCAATCAAGGCCTTTGATCAAGGATGGGGTGGATCCAAGGCTTAAGTGGGCCATACATCTAGATTTTTATTATTTATTTATAGATTTACATTGATTCGATGGCCAGATTTCATTCAACCTAATCATCAACGGCTACCAGAGCCCTAGGGTTTGCCTGGATAAAATTCAAAGGTTGGGCTAGTGGTCTGATGGCCTAAGTATGATGATCAAATGGTAAACCATTAAATTGGATGTTGTGGAACTGCTGAAGGGTGGATTTACTAAGTTGGGTCTCGAAACTGGTGATGTGTGGTTCAACTGTGAAGTTTCGTTGCGATCAGATCCCCATAATTAGGTCCTTTGAGGTTTATTATTCATTCCCTTAAGGTGCAATGGTCCATCTTTAAAATTAACGGATGGATCACTTGATTTTAGGATGAATTTTTTTTTCAATGGTATTTAAGGGTCTTAAACTAGTCTAGGTGCACCCTAATAGTCAACATTACCATCTGACAGTCAATTTCACATGATTTGGCGTGGGATCATTGAATAAGGTGCCACAAACTCGATGAACAGTGGATCTTAAGTTCTTGGATTTGCAATCGATGATGAATGGTTTAATTGAGCCATTGAAGCGATTGAGATCCTAAAATAAATGTCTTTAAAGCTATGATGGACTAATTTGAAAATTAACCGGATGGATGGCTTGTTGTACATATGAACGTTGTACTAGACGGTTGAAATGGATGCTTTGAGGGTCACTAGATGTTGATGTGTAAGGAAAGCTACGTGTGTTTCTACAAATGTGTAAACTGATTTAGATTCTTATGGTAACATCCAAGTACTGAAAAGTGCGGGGTGTTACAATCCTGTACCTCGATCAGTATTCTTGTCTCTCATAATCAGTGCATTGGAAGATGTCTCCATGTTACCGTTTAACTTTCTCATGGCCTTCCCTTGAAGGGCTTAGATAACGGTGTCGACACTTAGGGTTTTATTTGCGGTGTACATTGAGTTCCTGAATGACTCATTCGATGCTGGAAGAGAATTCAACAACATACGTGCTTGTTCCTCATCTTTGATCACTTCCTCCATATCCAACAGTTTGCAAACAAATTTATTAAAGTTGCTGATGTGGGTCTCCAGGTCTCCACCCTCTGCCATCTTGAAGGCATACCACTGTAGCTTCAAGTGTAGGTGAATTTCGGAGGATTTTTTCACATAGATATCTTCTAAGTTCGCCCATAAACTAACACAGTTTTCTCCCTCAAAACATTATAGAGAATCTCATCCGTGAGACATAAACGGATGGAAAATAAAGCATTCATATCAAGGCTATTCCAATCTTCGTCATTCATAGTAGATTTTCGCTCCTCAAGAGCCTTAGCTTCACCTTGCTTAGTTAATAGACTAATCATCTTAATCTTTCATATCTCAAAATTATTTTTACATGAGTACTTCTCAATATCAAAGTTGGCGTTTCCCATTGATGTTAATCCAATAGATCCAGATTTGTGCCCCAACGATTGCTTTGATATCACTTGTTGGGGATTGGGTCGCGGAATCACATGGAGATGATCTAGGATAACAATCCAAGAGCACCAAGTAAACACAAGAGAACACAAAGATTTAACATGAAAAACCCTTTCAGGAAAAAAACTATGGCGCAAAGTAACAGAAATCCATTATGAAAGTATAAATTACAAAGAGAAAAGACTTACCCGATTTGAACAACCTCGAATCTCACCCTTTCTACACCTTTTAAAACCCTAGAACCTCTTTTAGAAACCCTTTGGAATACTTTAGAAAGCCTTAGCATGATTTAGAATGGCCCTAGGAACTACTATTTATCGATTAGGAAACCCTACTTTTGCACCGACTTGGAATAGTTCGGAAACTGCCTTAAATATGCGTAGTATGTGTAACCTTCGACTAGTCAAATTAGAGCTTGGGCTAATCGAAGGGTGCCCTTCGACTAGTCGAGCTTGTCCTTTGATTGGTCGAATATCTCGAAAGTTCCATAATACATTGTTGCTAGACTTCTAGCCGAACTTTCTCAAGCTAATCGAATTTCCTCAGATTTAAGACATTTGTTAACAACAAAGAATAATACAAGAGAAATGATAATCGATGCAGTTAAAATGCTCTTCTCACACATATAAGGCATACTAATGTAAAACTGGACCACTTATAAGGCTATCTAATGGTGTCTATTTCTTTCATCAAAATTTAAGAAATGCAATCATTCAGTGGGCCACATAGCATGAAGAATTTGAACCAATTTCTCTTAAGTAGTCATTTATTTTATAATAAGGGTATTCCCATCCAGATTAAGGCCCATCAAATCATATAGGGCCTATTTGTCTGGGTGTATTAGATGGTATTAGATAGAATTGTATTCCTAATTCCATCTAATACATGTGTTGGCATGTTTGGAAGAACTATGGAATAGGTAAATGATGACCATTTTGAGTTTCGCGCCCAAACCGTGGGCTGTAGGTGGGATTTCACCGTCCGTTTCCTTATTTCTCTGAATCCCATGCCCGGATTTACTGGGAAAGGGTGGGGGCTCCACTCGTGGGTCCCAACATGATGCAAATGTTTCATCCAAGCCGTCCATCCGACCATCCGATTCTTAATCCAATTTTAGCTTTTGAACCCAACAATAAAGTCGATTCTTATCTAAGGTGGGCCACACCGTGAGGTGCAAAGAGACTGGAAATATATAGCATTAATGATGCTTCGGTTGCATGTACAAAGTTTTGGAGTGGGTTTCTACTCGTGGGACTCATCATGAGGTAGCGGTTAAATCCACACCATTCACGTCTTTACTCCGCTCATTTTAACCCCTGAACCAAAAAACCAAGCTGATCCAACCATCAGGTGGACCACACTACAGGTGACGGTGGTTTGGGAAACTCCCTCATGTCACTGCGGGCGTGGGTGGGGTGTCCCCACTCGTGACCCCATGATCTATCCAAATCCACGCCGTCCACCGGTTTCTCATGATTATTTCAGGCCATGGAGCAAAAAATGATGTAGATACGAGTTTAAAATGGGCCACATGGAGGGAAATAAACTTTTGTGGCCCTTAAAATTTTTTAATGTTGGGAGTCACTCTCTCCACTCTTCTGTGGTGTGGTCCACTCGAGATTTAGATTAGACTCATTCTTTGTCTCATGTCCTAAAATGATCTTTCGAAATGGATGGTGGGTGTAGATACAAAACATACATCATGATGGGACCCATAGAACTTGGCGACGTCAATTAGCGTATGAGTCCCGCGACTCAACTTCTCCGTAGTTTATATCCGTGCCCTTTTATACGACCATACAGTAAACATGCCTATAGTGTAAATCCTTGCGTTCCCAACCAATATCTCAAAATTTTGGCCAAATTCCATCGGTTATCCAAACAACATTCCGTGATATCCTTGCATTCCCAAATCCACCGCAAATCCACGACAATCACTGACCAGTGATATAATGATCTTCCACGTAATTCCATCCATCTAATACCACCTAGTGCACCCCGCCAAACACGCCGATAAATCACTAAAGCATGGGCTCCAATTGTGAAACCATGTGTTCAAATGCACTGGGACACTAATTCTTATCAAGGTGTCTCTTCTTCCCTTTTCTATGCATTTATTGGCTTATCTAATTTATATTTTTCTTATTTGGTACGATAAGAAAGATGTAGACCCACTAATCATAATAATAATAATAATTAGAATTCCTTTATAATGGCATGGACACGTTAGAGTTATTAAAAAGGAATTTTCAGCAGACAGATTCTCAAGACTTCTAAATAAAGCATCTAACTTTTTTTGAGTTTTGAAGAGCTCTTTTGGGCATATGAAATGTAGACCTTCCCTATTATTTTTCTTTAAAAGAAAAGTGATATAGTCAGATACCGTGGGGCTGAACTGGTGTGTTTATGACATCCAACCTCTCCAACAGGTCACCCTGTCATGATGCACATATAATCTAATAATTGGGTAGGCCATACGTAAAGTTGAAGGGTTTTGACTGATTTATATTTCTCTCCATGGTGTGCCCCACCTGTTGGTCTTATTAGCCTGATTTTGTTGTTTGTATGATGGTATAGTTGTTGGATGTCATACAAAGACCATATGGACCCAAATAGGCCAACTTATAACAGTGGTCATTGTAGTCACTTTACTCACGGTAAATTTTTTTTTTTTTTTTAAAGACTCTTCTATACTTTAAAATGGAGGAGTCGTTTGGTAAAATCACAATTTCCATAGAATTTCAGTATAAATTTCTATTGTCAGGCAACCGCCTCATTTCCACCAACATGTCATTTGAGTGGGACATCTTGGCGTACATATACAGCTGTAGATAGCATCTTACGCACTGTGCGTCTGTCTTGCAGATCAGTTTAAGACTTAGCTCAAGTGGATCGTACCATAGAAAACAACCTTCCTAAATCCCACTTATGTTTATTTGTCATCCAACCTGTTCATAAGGTCACATGCATCTAGATGAAAGTAAAAAACAAATACCATCTTGATACAAAACTTTTGTGGCTCCCATGATGTTTTCAATAGTAGGCGTTTAACTCATTCTGTTTCATCTAGTGTAGTTCACTTTGGCTTTCCATATGCTTCAATTTTAAGATCATGCTTAAAAATTAGTTGGAAAAACGAATGAACAGTGTTGATAATGACACATACATCACAATGAACTCTTGGAGTTTGCTCACCACACTGTAGCGAGATTAGTTACTCATTGCACAATTCATGTTCCGTGTACTCGTACTTACCGTGCAAAACATATTCGGTGGCCCAACCATAAAGATTAATAGACGTAAAACTTGGACTAAGCACTTTCTCAAGCAGGTACACCATTAAAATTAGTGTTGTATTTTAAAATGAAGTGTTTCAAAATTTTAAAATTCTTATTTGTTGCTTATTTTGAAAAGTATTTTGTTTTTAATGTATTTCTTACCCACATCGAAAATGATAAAAAAAGAAAAAAAAAAAAAAAAAAAGAGATAAAAAAGAAAAGGAATACATATAAAAGTTGACTTTTGCATCGTACTTGAACCTCATTTGAATTTGGTTAAGTGAGAGGCATGCCATTAGACCGAATCTATGCCATTGAACACATGCGTGCCTTGCGCGGGTTGGGCCGGGTCTGAGTCTCGGTGTAGGTTTCGATGAGTAATGCTAAACTTCAACTCAAACAAATAAATAATATTTTCTTATTTTATTTTATTATCTAATTTTTATTTATTTTTGAATATTATCTATTATTTTCAATAATTAATAGACAACCAATAAGTTAACGTACAAGTGTCTCCCACTACTGTGCGAACGTACCTGATATTTGAGATGTGGGGCCTACTGTTTTAATGTATAGACTGTCCTACTCGAATGGAGTGGTGGGAGGAAGGATGTACAGGTGATCAGGTCTTTATTATATGTTAGAATTCAAGATCTGCCAAATATTAGGACAAAAGTTGAAAATTCAAGCCAACCCACGGGAATATTTCTACCAAATCTGATGTGGTCTAGCGTCTCTAACCTGGGTGATCCCATACACTCGTGTCCATGAAAGCTCCCATACATCTTAGCTCTCTGCCGTTGGATGATTAAGATTTCAGCGTGAAAGCAAAAGGTTTTTTTTTTTTTTTTTTTTAAAGCGTTAAATTTAATTTTTGTGATATTTCTCTACTATGGCGTCATGTGATGCCCCTTTTGGGAAGGACTGGAATCCACCGCAACGCTTGTTTTAAACAGTTACTAAAACACCCTAGTCGGTGGTTCCCACCGGATTCTTCACGTAAAATCTCCTCCATCTAGCATGTTTGAACCATGATGTCAGCTCCTTAGACTAAAAAATCAGCTCGATCTACACCACATGGAACATCGGTGGGATGGCAACCATAGGTATTTGTGTGGGGCCACCACGGTGTTTTATCTTTTATCAAACTCGCCCGTCAATGAGCGGTAACTTACCAGGAGGAAGTGAATGTGCGAACATAAGTCTGGTAGAGAGCTCAGGCAGGCCGTCCCTCATGAGCTCATCAGTTTCGAAAGAAAATTAGTTTTTTCCTTGGTGTGGCCCATATGAGCTCCTAATCCGGCTTCTCTTCTAAACATGTGGTCCAAATAATGTTACTCACCTAATGGATGGAAAAGATTTTACACATGCAAAGCGATGGAACTTGTTGTTGGCAGATTTTGGCCAACATATACGATCAATGTATAACTGCACCTCTGATGGACTTGCAAATAACAAGGAATATATAGATAACAGGGGGTTCCGTTGGCTGGCCATGGACCCTCCAATGCTTAAGTTAGGCTTGTATGTGATAATCTTAGCGGTGTAGATTAGGATTTAGATCTCTCATCATTCTCATTTCCTATCGATTTATGATGGTTGTATATATAGGGTTCCGGAGGTGGTTCTGAGACTGTTGCGTATTAATGTGATACACTGGACAGTCTCTATTCTAATGAGAAACTTTCTCTGAATATGTCGTCGAGCCCACATCCGTTGACGTAATCTTCGGCCGAGATTAAGACTGGTCCTCATCTTCTGAGTCTAGGGTGAGATCCCCTCCAAGTTCCTTGTACTGCCTCTGACGGTCGTCGACCTGGTCAGCTCGAGGTGCTGAGGAGATCGGGGCTTGCGCTCCTTGCCCATGGGTCCTTTACTCAGGTTTTAGACATTCCTAGTGAGGCGAGTCCCCTCCCATGGAGATCTGTCCTCCGATAGCTCAACTCGACGACTCATCTATAAGTCAGAGGAACTGCTCGTCTTGTGTCGATGACCCTTCTACTTGGACTTCAGTCACCCTATCTCGGGGTTTACCTCAACTTGGCAGCATCTCACTTATAGATAATTATGGCTCTTCCCGTGTGAGAGACCAGCTCTGCCACGCTCCAAACTCGGAAACCGGGCTCACAAAATTGCCAATCGCCGAACCCGGCGACGACAGCCTCCGTAGTACCCCATTCTCGGCTCCCGGCACCCATACAACAGGTTCCGATCCTGGAATTCTATAAGAAGAATTTCTAATATAATTTTGATTCGCAATGAGCATAACCATAAGCATAACCCACGAACAATAGCCACAAAAATACCATCACACAATCCACTATGATAAAAACTTTAAGGTACAATGTGTATAAAGGAAAATACAAGATAATAATAATAACGGAAACTGCTGAAGCTCGACTGTATGCTCCTACTGCGGCGAGGCTACGGCTGCGTCCTAACGTTACCTGCACGTATCAATTGTGCATAAGCTTATAGAAAGCTTAAAGGGCGGTGTAAGTGTGTGCACAATATGAGCGTGCTCAGAATGTAATATCAAAGTAATGCGGAATCATGTTTATGAGTACATGAATGCAATCAGCCGTACCAAGGTTATGCGGTGCAAGATATGAATGTTATTGGCTATATCAAGACCATGCAATGTGAGATGTAACTCAAACAAACCAATCCTTATCCAAATCTACATATCAGTGCAGCCCATCATTAGATCATCAAATATCAGTACAGTTCTCATTCTGGATAATTACCGGGGTTTAGTACACTCCAAATGACACTGCCCCTTTCCCAAGCACGCAGTTCAAGTGAGCGTAAGAAACCTCACTATCCGCCTAGCCAATAGTCTGTCACTACTTATCTGGCACGTCGATAGCGGACCCATTCACGAGTTGGTCAAACTCATCTTAGCAATGCCCCCTACACTCGGGCGGGTAAGGCCACATCCCTTTCCAACCGACCATGACACAGTGGGAGACGCGGTCTCCTGGTATTCGGCCTTCGTGCACTCATGTATCCAGTCGGTCTCGATATTGGAGTCATCGGATTTTCACCCAGGGACATCTATGGCGCCCCGGTGCTAGAAACAGTATTTCCAATATTCAATCCGGCTATCCACAATGTACCTGTAGAGGCTTTGGCCTTGATGTCGCTAGGGCATACAATAATCATAATCACACAAATGCAAAGTGCATGAGTCACGCAGTCCAATCATGCATCAATCCTGCACATTCTGTGCGCTCATGTGGGATAACTCCGCTTATCAGGGAGTCCCATAAACCGCCTGCACTATGGCATATGTAATGGCCAATCACATCTCATAACAGACATGCAGATGATGCGTATGGGCATGTATCATGATGCCATGCTGTCACAAACTCATAATCGGCAGCGGTAGCCGGTATCGATAATTGACACTGATAATCAACCTCGATGTAAGGCAGGCTCCATAGGTGGAAGACCGATGGTGGATCAAGTATATCAATGGGGCCCAAGCATTTGGGTTAACCCACGAGAGAATAATGAGGAAGGGCCTATCAAGGCCTTAGGGAAGGCCACAATGTGGGCGTTCAACCATCATTGCCCATCAATGTGGTCATTTAACCAACATTGCTCCCAAGGAATGACGCTCATAGGGCCAATGGATAAGGGCCCACGGCCTAGCATAAGGGCCTAATATAAGGGCCTAATATACATCATCATGGGCCTCAATTACATCAAACGGGTCGAATCAACCAAATGGGCTGAATCAATCAAATGGGCTGAATCAAGTGGGCCGATCAAATGGGCCAATACAAATGGGCCGAATCAAATGAGCTGGTTCAAAAGGCTGAATCAAATGGGCTAAATCAATGGGCCGAATCAAAGGGGCCGATTCACATGAACCGAATCAATGGGCCGAATCAAATGGGCTAAGTTAAATGGGTCGAGTCGAATGGGCCGAGTTGAATTGGCTGATCAAATGGGCCGAGTCAAGTGGGCCGAATCAAAGGGGCTGATTCAAATGGGTCGAATTAAAGGGGCCAATTCAAATGGACCAAATCAATGGGCCAAGTCGAATGGGCTGAGTTGAATGGGCCGATCAAATGGGCCGATTCCAATACACCATTCATCCATTGTTAGAGATCATTTTAGAGCATAAAAAAATAAAAAGGAATCATATCCAAAGGATCACCTGGACCATACCACAAATGGCAGTGGTGATAATGATTCACACTGTTAAAAATTTAAAGGACCCACCATAGCATTTATTTCCCATCCAGACTGTTCATAAGGTCACAAAGACTTGGATTTAGAGGAAAAATAAATATCATATTGGTTTAAAACTTCTGTAATCCCAAAAGGGGTTTCAATGGTGGGTGTTCAATCCATTGCTTTCTGTAGTGTGGTCCACATGATAACTGGATCAATCTTATTTTTAGTCTTAAGCCTTAGGACTAGCTCACTAAATGTATGGACAGTTGGATGAACCTTGTACATCAGAGTGGGGTCCACAAGTATGTCCAATGAATGGACGGTTTGGATCTAACACAAACATCATGTATGGGGCCCACATAGGCTGCTGACGATATAAAGCAGCTATATAACTGGTGTGAAGTATACCAGCCAAAGCACATCCACCATCCAGCAATATTGGACGGTGTGGATATTCACATATATCAAGGTGGTCCCCCACACACGTGGCAGGAGGTCCCACCGTCCAGAGTACCGAATGGTGAGGATTGTAATTTTTTTATCACCATTTGGCCCACCGTCCAGCCATCTGGATGGTGGGGATTGCAAAACAGGTGGACGACACTAGTTAAAACAGATGGGCAGTGTTGATAGGACACATACATCACATGGGGTCCACACACACGTGGGTCCCACGGCTGCTGATGCAATAGATAAAATACATATATCATAGTGGGTCCCACGTAGGGCCTACCAAGTAATATTACATATATTATTATATTAATATTTATTATATATATATGTATGTTTTGTTTTTTTTAAGTCTGCCCGTGTTCAGCATCCTGGATGGACTGCCTAGATGAAATACATGTCATGGTGGTCCCATGATCTGAACAGTGTTCGTTCCACACATGCCATCGAGGAAGATCTCACTATCTAGCGTTCTGGATGGTGCAGATACAACAGATATATCAGGGTGGCCCCACAGAACTTACTGACATCAATAGCAGCACCTTGCTGCATGGGATGCCCCTATCCAATTTGTTTCCATCCCACCATCCATAAATGGATGGTGAGGATAAAATACATATATCCAGGTGGGCCCACATCAGTGTGGCCCACCAGAGTTTTGGATCTGTTGATTTTTTTAATATATTCCCTTCATCCAGCATCCTAAATGAACAGTGTGGATAGAACACAAATCAGGGCCTCACCGTCAAAACATCTGGATGGTTGGGAGGCATGGATGGAAAGCATACATTAGGTGGGCCCACGACTTGTACGACGTGGATCAAGTGGGCCACACCTATCACAAGAGAGAGAGAGAGAGAGATCGTGATGAAGAGGAGGGACCCCACCACTATGGGCCCTCCATTTCTTACATTGTATACTTCAAATGGGTCCCACCACATGTGGTCCCAAAAAAATGAAATTTAACGGTGGATCACCCACCTATCGGCCTTCTCCTTTAGCTCCTTGGACTCCTATGCTCCTTGCCTTCTATTTTAATAGAGGTTGATGAAGATTGGAAGGTTGAGATGGGAGATGAGAGAGTAGGAAAGTGGGCCACACATGTTTTGGGAGAGAGAGCTTGGACATTGGAAGCTCTCATGAGAGTTGGTAAGTTGCTTAGAAAATGAGAGAGAAAGAGAGGTGATGGATTGATATGGGGTGGGTGGAATGGGTATTGTAAGGAAGGGGATAGAGAGGTATGGGTTTGTTGGAAATTTTGGTAAAAGAGGGATGGGTAGGGAGAGAGAGAGTTGACTTGTGGAAAAGAGGGAGTGGGTGTTTGTACTTGGAATATGTTGAGGTGGCATTGAGGTATGGGTGGTGTACTTGACTTGATTGATGGGACATGTTGTAGAGATTTTCTCGAAATTTACAATATGCAGTATTTCTTGGAATGAATGTGGGCCCACATCTCCTAGCTTGGGTATCGGTTCGGTGTGTGAGTCACGGTATTGAAACCACAATGACGGTGTGGTCGCTAGGGTACAAGTTTCAAATCGAGACGATTTCGGTATGCAGGACTCGGCTTAGGATCGCGCACAAACGTTAGATACAGGTCGAGGGTTGCTGGAATTCGACCGGGAGGACCGCGGAAGCCTACGGAACGGTACAGTCTAGGATACGGGTCTTACAGCTCTCCCCTCCAAATAAAATTTTCGTCGTCAAAATTTACACAATCATCGCAAGTAAACATAACTCATAATAGAAGAGGAAATAAGGCATCGTTATATAAAATCGGAGACGGCATATAAGATACAACATATAATCAATCATCAAAGAGATGGGGATAGCACTCTCGAATCTCGGCCTCGCGCTCCCAAGATGCCTCATCAACAGAATGGTGACCCCACTGACCTTTCACCAAAGGAATAACCTTGGTCTAGAGGACCTGCTCTTTCCGATCATGGATACGAACTAGCTGCTCAACGTAAGAAGCGTCCTCACAAACCTCCAGCGGCTGCTAATCGATAATAGGAACGATGTCTGACCCACACTTCCTCAACATAGAGACATGAAAAATATTGTGGATGTTAAATAACTGAGATGGCAAGGCAAGTCGATAGGCCACGACGCCAACACGCCCAATGATCTTGAAAGGTCGTATGAATCGCGGGGCAAGCTTGCCCTTCACTCTAAATCGAACCATGGCCTTTATGGGTAAGACCTTGAGATACACTCTGTCCCCAACAACGAACTCCAAAGGACGACGCCATTGATCAGTAAAACTCTTCTGCCGGTTCTGAGCTGTGCGCATCCTCTGCCTGATAATATTGATAGCCACTGACGTCTACTACATAAGCTCGGGACCTAGGAGACGCTACTCTCCGACCTCGGTCCAATAACTCGGAGATCTGCACTGTCTGCCATATAATGCCTTAAAAGGAGCCATGCTAATGGTCTCCTGATAGCTATTGTTTTATGCGAACTCAGCCAATCATAAATTTCATCCCAGCTACCCGAGAAGTTGATCGCGCAAGCTCTGAGCATATCCTCAAGGATCTGGTTGACCCTTTCGGTCTGCCCATCGGTCTGCGGATGATACGCGGTGCTGAGCTATAAATCAATGCCCATCGCTCTCTGAAAGCTCCCATAAAACTGAGACATGAACTTCGGGTCTCGGTCTGAAACGATCGAGATAGGAACACCATGCAGTCTCATGATCTCATCAACAAACAGCCTGACGAGCCAGTCCGAATGCCAAGTCGCACGAATCGTAAGAAAATGTATCAACTTCGTTAGACGGTCCACGGTAACCCAGATGGCATCATGACCGACCTGAGTCCTCGGCAAACCCATGATAAAATCAGTAGATACATGCTCTCACTTCCACGTCAGGATGCTCAACGGCTACAATAGACCAGGGAGTCTCTGATAGTCGGCTTGACACGTTGGCATGCGTCACACTCGGCCACAAAATTGGTGATCTGACGCTTCATCCCTACCCAAAAATACTGTCTCCTCATATAACGATACATCTTCATCGAACCAGGGTGGATAGAAAACTGCGATCGATGTGCCTCGGTCGTAAGATCTTTGTGCAACTTAGGAATATTCGGGATACACAATCGGCCTCTAAAGCGAAGTCCACCATCAGAACCAATATACCAATCTATCTGATTCTTAGATGCTGCCTCTGCTCGGTAATCATGTAACAACTTATCTGCCTGCTGAGCCTCGATCACCCTTGCGACAAGAGAGGGTTGAATCGACAGGCTCGATAGCTGAATGATAAAATTCAACAGATCAAACTCGAAGTCATACTATGCTATATTCTTGAGCATCCTCCACTCCTGAATCATCATGTGTGCCACCAGGCCCTGTGGCTGATGGCTGAGGGCATCCGCCACCACGTTTTCCTTACTTGGGTGGTATTGGAGATCAAAATCATAGTCATTCATGAGCTCCATTCAGCTGTCTGCCTCATGTTCAGTTCAGATTGAGAGAATAGATACTTCAAGCTCTTGTGGTCAGAAAAGAGCTTGAACCTGACCCCATAGAGATAGTGTCTCCACACCTTCAGTGAGAAGACGACTGTTGCTAGCTCCAAATCGTACGTAGGGTAGTTTAGCTCATAGACCTTGAGATGTCGAGACGTGAAGGCTACAAACCTACCGTGCTGCATCAGGACAATACCTAAACCAATATGTGAGGCATCAGTAAGTACAACAAATCCTTCACTCCCTAAGGGAAGAGTGAGTATAGGAGTAGACATCAGACGATCCTTCAGCTCCACGAATGCCTGCTTACATGCGTCAGTCCAAACAAAATATGCACCCTTCTGAGTGAACCTGGTCAACGGGGCTGCAATACAGGAGTAGCCCTCAATGAAACGCCGATAGTATCACGCTAAACCAAGGAAACTGCAGATCTCGGACGCAGTCATGGGCTGACCCCATTAACACACTACCTCAACCTTCGAGGGGTCCACTGCGACACCCTCCCTCGTCACCACGTGACTGAGGAACCTTACCTCCTCCTGTCAGAACTCGCACTTCTCTAACTTCGGATTTAGCTGGTGGGCACAGAGGGTTTGCAGAGCGATCTCTAGATGTTGCATATTCTCCTCACGGGTCCTCGAATATATCAGGATGTCACTGATGAATACCACAACAAACTGATCGAGATACGAACGGAAGACCTCGTTAATCAACTACATGAAGATCAGGGGTGCATTGGTTAGTCCAAAGGACATGACCTGAAACTCAAAATGACCATAACGTGTCCTGAAAGCTGTATTCGAGATGTCCTCCTTTCAGAGCCGAATTTGATTATAACCAGAATGTCAGTTAATCTTTGAAAAGAACTGTGCACCCTGCAGCTGATCAAACAAATCATCTATCCTTAGGAGCAGGTACTTGTTCTTGATCGTGACCCAGTTGAGCTCACGGTAATCTACGTAGAGCTTCAGTGAGCCATCCTTCTTCTGGACGAAGAGTACCGGCACTCCCCAAGGCAAACTACTCGGACAAATGAATCCCAAATCACGCAACTCGTCCAACTGTCATTGTAGCTCCCTCAACTCCATCGTTGTCATACGATATGGGACCTTTAAAATAGGCATAGTACCAGGCACAAGATCGATCTGGAACTCAATGTGCCAAGGAGGCGGCAACCCCAGAATCTCCTGGAACACGTCGGGAAAATCACAGACAATTAGCAACTGATCAATATATGTGGTAACAGGCTCCTTAACAGTGTAGGACATCAACCAAGACAACGACACTCATCTGGGCTTGGTAATGAACTGAAACTGCGGTAAGCTTGGTATGAAGAACGTGACTGTCCTGGTAGAGCAGTTCAAAATGGCATGGTACTCAGCAAGCCAATCCATGCCCAACATAACGTCAAAATATGACATCGGCAGCACGTACAAGTCGGCAGGCAAGAAAATATCTCCCACTAACATGTGGCAATATGAGTAGAAGCGGCCTAATACTGTAGTCTTCCCCAAGGGCATTGATACGGTCAACCCCTCTCGAGCAGACTCTGTTGGCAATCCAATCGAACGACAGAATCCCTTAGACATAAATGAGTGCGAAATATCAGAATTAAATAAAACTCGAGCGATACATGCAAAGACTCGAAGTATACCCTGAACAACTCCTCCAGAGGACTACGGGTCCTACTGAGCTGTGTAGAACCTAGCCTGAGCTGGCTGGGGAAGTGCCTGTCCCCTCTGAGGTCCTTCGTGTTGCTGTTGCCTCTGAGGTGCCCTATACTGCTGTCTCTTCTGCTGCTGGGGCCTCGACGACTAAGGTGGCTCCGGTTGCTGCTGATGGGGTCATTGCTGCTATGGTCGCTGCTACGCAGGAGGTTGTTGTTGCGGTCCCTGATACGCTAGAGGCTGCTGTGGCCCTCTCGGCTACTGCAGATGAGGGCAAGGGCACTCATACATGCGGTGCCCTTGTCCCACCACATTTATAACAAGTCTATGTAAACGGTTGCGGGGGTCGCGTGGGAGGTGTCCCATCACATCAATCCATCAATCACAAGTCAAGTACAACCCATCACTCACCCATACCTCTCTCTTCACTAAGTCAAAACAACCCATGCTTAGCCCATTCCTCTCATCCCAAAAGTCAATGAGACCCATACCCTCCATGTTATCTCTCCTTACAACACCACTCCTCTCTCTCTCATTTCTCACTCCATCCCAATCAATCCAAGGGAGGTGACCATCCAAGCTCCAAGAGATCCTAGTGTGGCCCACTTCCTATCCCCTCATCTCTCATCCTAGCCAACCATACTTCATCATCCTCCATCAAAGTTGAAGCTTAGGAGCCAAAGATTCTAAGGAGCTAAAGAAGAAGGTAATTAATGGGTGATCTTGGATTTCCACCGTTGATCTTCATTTGAGGGCCCACTTGTGATGGTCCACCGTTGATCTCATCCCAAAAGTCCATTCCCATAGATGAGTCTAAAGGGAGACATTCCAATAAGAGTCTCAAAAGCTGTACAATAAGCCCATAAGGCATTAGTCAAGTAAATTGACCAATCCTTATGGTCAGGGTTAACTGGTTTTTTTCCAGCATTTGTTTAATTTCTCTATTAGAAATCTTGGCTTCCCCTCTTGTCTGCGGGTGGTATGAAGTCCTCACTTTATGAAAGATGCCATATTTCTTCATTAAGTTCTCAAACGACCTATTACAAAAGTGTGAACCTCCATCACCGATGATGGCTTAAGGCATTCTAAACCAGGAAAAGATATTTTCTTTTAAGAATCGAATGACTATTTTATGATCATTATTCCGGCACGGGATCACTTCGACCCTTGAGCTTAGTGAAAGGTATGCTATAGTCGGGTGGTTGCATGATAGGAGTGATAGTCAACACGCCTTTGAGCTTAGTGAAAACTTTGTGGCATTGTTCAGTCCACTCGTATGGTACATCCTTTTGAAGTAGATTGCATAAAGGATGAGAAAGATGACTAAAGTCCTTTATGAATCGTCTATAGAATCTAGCATGTCCTAGGAATGTTCGCACATCATGTACGCTCTTAGGTGGAGGTAGGTTAGAGATAAGATCAATTTTTTTCTTGTCTACCTTAATTCCCTTGGATGAAATTATGTGTCTAAGCACAATTCCCTTGGAAACCATGAAATGACATTTCTCCCAATTCAGAACCAAAATCTTTTCCTCGCATCACTTCAGCACACATTTAAGATTTTCCAAACACTCGCTAAAGGATAGACCAAAGATAGAGTATTCGTCCATGAAGACCTCTAAATATTGCCCCACCATGTTAGAAAAAAATACTCAATATGTATCACTGAAAAATGACAGGAGCATTACACAGTTCGAATGGCATCCTTCGGTAAGCATAGGTGTCAAATGGACATCTGAACATTATCTTTTCTTGATCTTCAAGGGCTATCTCAATCTTGCTATAGCCCGAATAAACATCAAGGAAGCAATAGTAAGAGTGACCAGCTAGCCTTTTCAAAATTTGATCAATAAAAGGCAAAGGAAAGTGATCCTTCCTTGTAACGGCACTCAATTTTCTATATTCAATGCACATTGTCCAACTAGTAGTAACTCTAATTCCCATTGACTGTCAGATATAGGTATATTATACCCACATCTAATAACTTAAATACCTCAGCTTTAACTACTGCTTTCATATTTGTATTGAGTTGACGTTGTTGTTATCGGGAGGTTTTCATATTATCCTCAAGATGAATGCGGTGAGTTCAAATCAAAGGATCACTTCCCTTGAGGTTCGCAATTGATCATCTAAGGGCTCCTTTATGCTCAATAAGAGTAGAAATAAGCATACTCTCTTGTTCTTTCTCTAGGTGGGAATAAATTACCACCGGGTATATCTCGTCTTGACCTAAGTAGACATATTTAAGATCAGTGGGCAAAAGTTTTAGTTCAAGCTTTGGTGCTTTGAGGCTATACGGTAAAGGCACTACATCAGTTTGGGGTAATTTCTCAAATTGTGGCCTCCACCGATTAACTTCAAGTATCAGCGTAGTATCAAGTAAGGCATCCATCTCCCTAATCATGTCATTATCTAAATCAGGAGAATGGGCCAAGCATATCTTTAGAGTGTCAGAGTATAGAGTCAAAAGTGTCTTATCATCCACGAAAGAATCAATCATGTTAATGTCGTGGGTATCGTCATCATTCTCTAACTGTTTGTTCATATTAAAAAAGATGTTGAGCTCTAATGTTATATTTTTAAAAGATAGATTCATAATTTCATTCTTACAATTAATGATAGCATTTGATATAGCAAGGAATGGGTGACCAAGAATGAAAGGTATTTGAGTGCTCATATCCATGATGGGTTGAGTATCCAGGACAATCAAATCTACTAGATAGTAGAATCTATCAACTTAGACCAACATATCCTCAATCATCCCTCTCGGTATACGAACTGAGTGATCGGTAAGTTGTAATGTGGTCCAGGTGGGTTTCAATTCTCCTAGACCCAGTTGTTCGTAAACCAAGTAAAGGATCAAGTTAACACTCGCCCCCAAGTCAAGAAGTGTATGCTCAATCCATTGGTTCCCAACTACACAAGTGATGGTTGAGATATCAGGATCTTTGTATTTTTTGGCACATCTTGTTTAAGGGTGACACTCACTTTTTCTGTCAAAAAGATTTTCCTTTTTATGTTTTGTCGTCATTTGGTAATGCATAGATCTTTAAGAAATTTGGCATATAAAGGTATTTGTTTAACAACATCCATTCGAGGAATATTGACATTCACTTACTTAAGCACCTCTAGATTATCCTGATACTTAAAGAGAGGTTTTAGTGCAATCAACTGTTGAGGGAATAATGCAATCGGCTTACTTTAAGGTTCCGGTTCTAACTCATGTGAAGCATTACTAGGTCTATCATTCTCAATTTCTTCCGGATCCTTAAGTTTTTCCGCCCTCATCGAAATGGTCTTGTTAATAATCTTTCCACTCCTAAGAGTGGTGATAGACTTAGCTTGCTCTATCTAATTTGAAGAGCTTGGGTCACTTATTCCATATTGTGGTTTTGGATTGGGGAGGGGTTAGGCTGGAAGCATCCCTTTCTCCCCATTCGCTAAGCGTGACTCAATCTTTTAAATTGATGATGCAAACATTCCCATTGTTGTTTTGAGATCTTAGAATGATTGCATTGTATTTTGGTTGAATACCTCTTAGTTTTATATGAACTTTTGAACCGTATCCTCTTGAGGCTTCTTTTGATTTAAGAATTGTGTAAGGGCCTCTTGTGGGTTAGCTGTTTGTCCATTCCTCCAACTAAAATTTAGGTAGTTTCTCCAACTGGAGTTGTATACATTTGAGGTGGGTCCTCTGAAAGGTCTTTGGTAATTATTTACGGCATGTGATTGCTCATTCAATGTCTCTTGAAAAGTAAGAATTGTTGGACAATTCTCAATTATATGTATGTTACAAGCACAAATACCACAAACAACTTCTGCAGCCTTTTCGGTTTCTACCTTCTTAAGTTTCATGGCCTTGACTTTTCTTGTGATTTTTGCCATTCTTGCATTTATATCATCTTCCTCTTTTAAAACATAAATTCTTACCCTTTCCTTTGATTGAGTAGGCTTAAAAGGGGTAGTTCTTGAAGAGGTATCCCAAGATTGCGTGTTTTCAGCAAGTTTATTAAAATAATCTCATACATCATCGACTTCCTTGTTCATGAATTCCCCATTACACATCATCTCCACAAATTGGCGCATAGGTGAGGTCAATCCCTCATAGAAAAAGCTTGTTATACGCCATGTTTCGTAGCCATGTCGTGGACATGAATTTATGAGATCCTTAAATCGCTCTCAACATTAGAAGAATGTCTCATTCTCTTTTTGCACAAAATTCATGATTGCTTTCCTTAAGGTATTTGTTTTATGATAGGAAAAGAACTTTTTAAGGAACTGTCTTGTCATCTCGACCCATGTGCCAATGAACCTTAGTCTTAAAGAATGTAACTATGACTTAGCATTTTCTTTTAAAGAGAAAGGAAACAATTTCATTCTAACTGTGTCCTCAGACACGTTTGGGAAGTGTAATATAAATATTATCTCATCAAACTCTTTCATATACAAGTATGGACTTTCACATTCTAGTTCATGAAACTTAGGGAAGAGTTAAATTACCCCTGGTTTATTATCCATAGTTCTTGCATTCAATGGAAATATCATAAAAGGTGTACTCACCCCCGATGGTTGTAAATAATCTCGTAGAGTATGAGGCGAGGGTGCATTATGCACCTCATTTTCATCTTAAACTTCCTCAACTGGTGGTTAAGGTTGAGGTTGAGGTTGATTTGTAGCCATCACTTCAATTAATTAAGAGGATCTCAAATGGTGTCTAATCCTGTGATGGATAAGTAACCCCTCGACTAATCCTCCTTTACTCAAAAGACGAAGGATGTTGTCACGAACCCACTTAGGCATGAAACATTCTTAGCCCTCAAGTAACTAAACAATTAAACCTAAAAATAAAACTAAGAGAAAGAGTTTAAACAAAATTACCGAATAAGAGTTGTTATGTTATGATCCTACAAAATAGAAAACAATGTTAGTTTCTAAAAATAATTTCAAAAAGAATCCTACCCTAAAAACATAACAGAAAAATAAATTATAATCTTAACCTAATTTTAAAACCAATTAATTTCATACAAACGTAGCTGTAGTCCCCGGCAACGGCGCTAATAAACTTGTTCACAACCCTAAGTGTAAGGTCACGATGTAGTAATAACTCGGTGAGACCGAGGTCAAATCCACATGGACTAAACTTGTATATATTATGAAAATAACTAGAACTAGACCTAGAAGGAGATCTAAATTGAAATCTGAATAATTGAGAATAGTGGTGAATAATGTTGATTAAAACTTATGAATTTAAAGGTCAAAACTAAGGTATCAAGGATCCACTTGTAGATATCAAGATCCTACCTTACTTGATTCAAGGAACACAATTGGAGTTGGAGTCCTATCTTATCCAATTAGAAGATAAAGTAAGTTAAATCGAATATGAACTTTTCATTGACCTAATTCTCAATGGAAGAGAATTGTGATGATTGGAAGGGATTCCATCACCCTACCATGCCTAAGAGATGATGATGAACAACAAGATTTACCAATCTCACAATCTCAAAACAGAAAAAGAAGATATCCAAAGCTATCATAGCATCTATTGTAATTTGAGTCACAATAAATTATAGAAAACTGAAAATATTCCTTTAATATCAAACTATAAATCAATGAGGTTTAATAAGAACAAGAATCAAAGAAAGATAATCATCCAAACATGCTACAAGCTTCACCTCTTAGCTCTAGCTAAGAGGTTTACCCAACCATAGACATGATTGAAACCAAATCTCTTAAACAAAGTATGAAAAATAAACTAGGGAAGAAGAAAAATTCTTTGGTGGCTGCTCCACCCTTGTGCTATTCTCCTTAAGATATTTCTAAATCCTAGAAGATGCTTTGGAGCATCCTTAGGTGTCCTATTTATAGTTGTAGAACTCCAACTTTTACACTAAGTTGGAAAAATCTAAAAACCGCCTCAAATTTAGCACTCTTTACAATTTCCCAAAATAAACTTCTAAAACTTTCATTTTTTAAATTCGGAGTTTCAGAATATGTTTTTTCAGGATAGTTTTTGGAAATATGTTTATTTTAAGACAATTTTCAGGATTTCTTTTCTCTTTCTTCACTTCAAATCTTCAATTCTCATCATTCCTCACTTAGTTTCTTAGGATCTTTGGCATGTGAATTCTTCATTAATGACTTTCAAATCTCCAAATCTTCATTTAGTAATCTTTTGAGTATAAATTTTTCTTTTGGCATCAATTTTACCTTAACCTCTCGAAATCACCTCGCACATGAAAACATGCATAATTAGATTGATTAAGCACTATCATGTTTAAAAAACCAATGTATAAATAAGAAGAAATATGCAATATTTCATACTTAACGTTTTCTAGGTTCTCCTATGCACGATTTAAAGTTAAAAGAGTAGTGTAATGAGTGGTGGAAGCTTAAGGAGTCTCTTCTTCTTCTTCTTCAATCTTCTTCTTCTAGTTGGTATTTATGTTTTTGTTTGAGAGTTTAGTTTAATCATATCTATGGTTGGCTAAATCTCGTAGCTAGAGCTAAGAGGTGAAGCTCGTAGTCTATTTTGATGCTTATTTTACTTTGATTCAAGTTTATTTTGAACTTCCATTAATTATTAGTTTGAATGAAGGAATATTTTCAATTTTTATGATTTATTGTGACCGTAATTACAATAATTGCTCGGGAAGCTTTTAATATCTTTTACCTATTTTGTAATTGTGTGATCTGTAGATGTTTGAATTCCCTATAATCATTGCATTGATACTTTATGAGAGAACGAAACTAATAAAAGTTCAAAATATATTTTAACTTATCATCCAATTGGATAGGATAGGACTCTGATTCCAGTTGTGTTCAATTGAATCAAGTAAAGTAACATCGTAATAGCTACAAGTGGACCCTTGGCGCTCTAGATTTCCCATTATTATTGATAGTTTATCACCATTGATCTCTCCTATTTTAGAATTTAGTTCTAGTCTAGATTCTAATTCTAATTCTAGTTGATTTTAGAAACACACACATAAAAAGTCCCTATGGATTCAATCTCGATCTCACCAAGTTATTATTACATCGGGACTCTGCACTTGGGGTTGCCAACAATTAGAGTTGTACACGAACCGAGTTAGCTCAATTAAGTTGCTCGACTCGACTCGAAAAAGCTCGATTCGACTCAGTTCGAAACTGAGTTCGAGTCGAGTTGAGCTGATTTTTAGAGCTCAAAAAAATTTTGAGTCGAGTTCTAGCTTGTCCGAGCTCGAATCGACTCGAAGCAAACCTCAACTCGAATCAACTCAGATCGAATCAATTCGATGACTCAGTTAGTTTGATATTGACACTTTTCACCAAGTGTTTGATGAAATGACTCAACCAAGTGTTGTTTCGGGTTCATACAATCTCCACGGGATCGGCTGGTGGTGAGGTAGGTATGGATATGAAATAAATTACTAAAAAAAAAAAAACTTTATATGATAAAACTACCATCGTATCTTGATTTTGATGATGCCTGCCAAGTGTTCGATAAAATACCTGTAAACTTTTGCTGTTGTTTTGCATTTTATGAGAAATTGAAGGTGCACTCTATGTGTTTGACAAAATGCAACATAGGCTCGAACTCGGCTCGAATTGGCTTGAGTTGCTGACCGAACTGAGCGAAACTGGCCAGTCAGGCTCCAGGACCGAGCCGAGCCGAGTTCGAGCTGGGGTCTGCTACTAGCCGAGCCGATTCGAGCTGTGCCAAGCTTCGCTTGGTTCGACTCATGTCTACTCTACCAACAATGGCATACAACAACACATCGTATTCCAAGGAATTAAGACGTGCAGTCCTCATGGCATTAATTTCAACTGAAACAACACATGACTCCTCTTTTTCACTTGCCACATCAACAAGACAATTATGGATTGTGAAAATAAAGAAAATGCTAAGTAAAAAAGATGGTCGAGAAAGTTAGACAGAAGGGTGGCTCGGAGGGTGATTCTATTAATTGTTAAATATATAGGATGAAAGGTAGATCTCTAAAGAAGAGAATTTAGCAATTACATGATTCATTTTTTCTTGTTTATGTTTCTTTTTTGCCAAAACTGCCTGATGTTTCAAGGCCATGCGCCTAATCTGTCTATGCAAGTGGCTGAATAGATAATCGATCTTATTCGATATTGGTTATATGCGGTTGATTCCAAAGAATCTGCTTATCTTAATGCTTGGGGTCTTAGTTATTCCATTTGAATTGAGATACACATTCGATTCTCGCATGCACAATCCACACGAACGAATTTTAAAACTGAGAAGAAACAATTACATCAACTATATATTTAAAAATATTAATGTAGAATTAAATATTTACTATAATCCAAATTATAGCCATCATAACCAAATTCAAAATTATTATGATAATCTAAATAATTAAGTTCACATTCATATATCATACGCTATGTACGAAAGTAATGTCTTGAGCCATGCTCACGGTGCACCGGTCGGGTCCAGAAAACTCAAACCTAATCTGGTTAATTGGCAAAACACGACCTAAATTGTGACTCTCCAAGGTTAGGTGAAATGGGGTTGCGTACGCTATTATCGTACGGAGTAAATTCGAATGTATTTGGTCTATCCACACCATCCATCCATTTTTCCATCTAATTTGAGCCCCTGCACACACAGCTCAAGTGGAGACACATGAGACATCATTAGGTGGCCCAACGTGGAAACATATGGAAAATTCAGGCTGCTTTACTCCCCAGCTGTGGGCCACCCAATAATAATAATAATAATAATAATAATAGTTGGAAAGAATTTGCCCAACGGTCTATATTCATGGAACACGTGCGCTTGCTTATGAAAGGACAAAAGTCATCGGACCCGTGACAAGGCCAATCATGACAGTACTGACTCCTACTCTTGGGCCAGTCAATTAGGTAGGTTGTTGTGCGAGCCGATTAGGTGCGACCCCCGGACTCACCCAAAGATGGAGCGGCCCTTACCGTGGGACCCACCTTGATGTATGTATTTTACGTATAGGCTGTCCATCCGTTTTCTGTTTTGTCAGATTATTTTAGGGCATGAGCCCAAAAATAAAGCAGAACCAAATCGAAGCAGTAAGGATTGGCCGGGGTCACAAAAGTTTCGAATCAAGCTCATATTTATTTATTTTTCTTTCATCCAATTTTTTCTAAACTTAGCAATAGGTTGAATAGCAAATAAATATTACCAAAACATTAAGGTGGGCCTATGAAGTTTTAAATGGTAGAGCGTTCAATAAATATTGCTTCCTATAATATGGACCACCTGAGATTTGGATCTAAATAATCTGGCAAAACGAATGGACAGCGTGGATGTAGAATACATACATCAAGGTTGGACACACAGGAAAGGACACACGGTCTAGAGTGAGGTCGGGGCCGCACCTAATTCGCGCGCGTCTGTTGTTGTGTAGATACACCGTGGCCCACGAATTAGATAATTCGGTCATCAGGTGGGCTCCATGTCCATTTGTCAATTTGGGACGCGGATTTCCTGAAAGCCTTTGGGATGAAGTTACTGCGCTGGGATTCTAAGTGTGGCTCACCGTGATATTTGTGAAAAAGTATATGAAAGGAAGGTTTTAACGGTAGAAAACACCTTCCCCGGTTTTCCCTCTGGTATGGCAGTGTTGAGTTTACTTTTGATCTCATGTCATAAAATGATATAAGAAAACGGATGGACGGTGTGGATTTGTCGTTAACATCACAGTGAGCATTACCTAGCATCCCAGCAGGAACTTACTGGGAAAGGCTTTCCCAGGAAATCCGTGTCCGTCCATTTGCAAATTTTGTCAGCCATCTGATGGTCCATCTTTCTATCCACGCGCATTGCACGTGCCAGTTGTACTACTCAACAGAGGCTTGCTGTGTCGACGGCCACACCGTATAAAAAGCAGTTCACGTACACGTCAGTAAATGTGCCAGCATGGAACAGGCGCGTGAGACCCAAGAAATCCATCACGTGGTTCCAATTATTTAGATCTCCCCAACTAGAAAACAGGCTGGTCCGCTCATTAGGTGGGCCACGATGTTACAAATAGATGGACATCTTAGAGAAACTTGCCCAAAGTTTTTCCATCCGTCCATTTAGTCAGAGAATTAAAAAATAAATAAACAAATAAATAAAAGGACAAAGCTGATGGGTGGATGGGATCTCACTCCCGAGTTCCGCGTGGGAACATGTGGTTTCGTGTAGATGAGATGGCTTGTACACGCGTGTTGGTAAGCTAACTAAATAAATAAAGAAAAAATAAGATAAATAACATCTGGAGCATGCAAAAGGTTGGCATCATCGTACAGTGCGGTTAGATCATCTTCCATGGCCAACCTGACCTAATCAAAAGCCGGAGCATAGATTGTGATTTGCACAATGTCGGAGGGACGCAGATTACCTGCGACAGGAAGCTAGGTAGAGCCGACGCGATGTTTGTGAGAAATCCAACCTGTTCATCTATTTATCCAAACATGGCCAAAAAAATGAGGTAATTTCAAAACTCAAGTGAGCGGCGTGAAAGAAACTGTGAAGTCAATTACACCCATTATTAAAACATTTGTAGGGCTACTGAAATTTTGAATTGGACTAATATTTTACTGTGTTTTCAGTTTATCTCAATAGGAATGCCCTGATAACCTGCATAAATGACATATGAAGATCACAGTAAGGGTAGGCATTTCCCTGCCCACTTTTTCCTGGCATTGACACACTTGAGTTTTGGATCAGCCTCATTTTTGGGCCCATGTTTTAAGCATGATCTCACAAACACAGTAGCTTCCTGTTGCAGGCAATCAGCATCCATGGTCGGGCAATAAAGCACATGATACATCACTCTTGTGCGGTCTAGGGGCCATGGTTATTTGTTAAGCTTTAAACAGAAGCTCTAAAATGTGAACAATTCCGTCCATACAGGTAAACTAGTTAATGCATGGTACAGATTCTAGAAATGAAGCTGGCAGAAATGTACAACTAATATATATATATATATATATATATATATATATATATATATATATATATATATATATATATATATCCAACCGTCAAATAAATTGATTGGAATGGGTGGGAGAGATTGTCCACTTTTCTTGGATTTGATGAGAAAGGGCTAGATTTAATTAATATTTACATTTTCCACCCCTCAAATCGTGGGTCTCACTGTGTAAGGATGGTGGCGTGGTACACAAGCCTAGTTAGCATGAAAAGCTCACTCAGCTTGACTCAATTTATATTTCGGACAAACTGAAACCTATTTGACTCACCTCATTAAAAAATAAGCAAGAGATTTGAGTTAAACCTTGAGTTAGCATGAAAAGATCACTTAGCCTAGTTAGCATGAAAAGCTCACTTAGCTTAAAGCTTGAGTTAAATCTCGACTCTCTCACTCTATATGTGTGTGTGAAAGTTTCACTTACGTATGTCTTGTACATTATTTGCATTCATTTGTAAAAAATAGTTGGATTGAAAGAATTAAGGATGGCTCAGATTACCTTCACTCCTATTCCTAAAGTAAAATATCTTACACTTTTGTTGTCGCACGTGACATTTTATCAATTTCATTTACAACGGTAATACAGAATATGCGTTTAATACGTGGAATAATGTTGTGAGCAAATACCAAACCTCTATTGCATAAAAAAATAAATAAAATTGAAGTGCTCGTTTATAAACAAAATTGGTTGCAGCTGAATTTGAGTGGTATAACTTTTGACGCTGAGAATGAATAAGAGTACGAGATCTAGATTCTAGGTGAGACTACACCTCCATTTATTTGAAGGAGATTAATTATTCGTATTTTATTGTTGTTGATAATTGAATGAATTATATTATTAAATTACTGGTTTAACATTTGTTATATTTTGCTAAACATATATTTTTAAAATATTAATGTTGTTGAATGGATTACACTTTTGCATGTATTGTTCTTCAAAATTATGTGTATAATTTATATCTTATTTTTAAGCTTTTAGCTATTATTAAATATGAATCGACTCAACTTGCCTCGCTTTAATCAGCTTGCTGGCCTCGACTTGACATCGCTGGACTGAGATGAGCTAGCGTGTTGAGCTCAAAGGTTGAATTGAGTTGAGATTGAGCTACGGTTATAGTAGGTAGAATTGAGTTGAGATTGAGCCACGGTTACAGTGACTCCGATTGATTTCCAACTCTGGATTCATGGCTCAAAAACAACATAATCCTACCATCTTTACTATACAATCATTGAGGTTCCTGAGACCGTCCATGGCGTGAACCATGAGTTGGGCAGTTTGGATTGACATATGTTGATGCTACGTCTACTCCAAATGAGTAACCACGGTTTAGGAAAGTCGGAAAACGGCATAGAATTTGGATGTGGCTCGCTCGCGTGCGTACTGAGTAAACTCTATAAGACTGTGATGTAGATGTCTTATCCATATTATCCACTCATTTCTTTGCATCATTTCAGAGCATGAGCCCAAATTAAAAGCATAGCTAAAGACCAAGTGGACCATACAAAATAAATAGCGGGAATTGAAAGTCTACCATTGAAAACTTCTTGGGGCCACGAAAGCTTTGGATTAAGCTGATTTTTATATTCTCCTTCTGTTTATGATTAGGTTGGATGACAAATAAGCATCACTATGGATATTCTTTAAATTTAGATTCATGAATTAAAATGAGCTTAAAAAAATGGATGGACAAAATGGATGAAACACATATATCATGGTGGCCCTAGAGAATTTACTCAGTAAGCAATCCGTGGCCATGGTTGTCCAACCATGTTATAGAATCATATTTTTATAGTGCAATTTGGCACGTGCGCCCGCACGCGTGCGTGCATGGATATGTGTGGTTGAGCCAGCTCATGCTACAGATGCAACGACAAACCAACTCCTGGAATGTTAGGTGAATGAAACGTAAGCAGAATAATTGTTGATTCTTCTAAGTATTGTCCCCTCTCCCGACCGAAAGGACTACTCCAACGACGTGTACAGCTATCTGGACCGTCCAAGTCGTTTATTATATAATAGATGGAGCTTAAGCTGAAAGTCACATCGATTAAGCCAATCCTAACTATCCAATTAATGCATATCATATTGATGATTAAAACTTATATATGTCTAAATTACCAAATTCGGTAGAGAAATAAAACTATTAAGATCACCTGATCAGTCTGATTTCCAGGCTTTGGCCCATCCACAGCATATTCTCCGAATATGGTCAGCCTGGATAGTGATACATGTATGCAAATGGTGGTGAACTATCACCTTGGTCTTTCGCCATCTTAATCCTCACCTATAGACATGGTGGTACAGAAACAGAGAGGTTATCTACCTCTATTTATAGCGCTGGACACGGCACCCATGTCAGTTTGGTATTAATTAAAAGGTAGATGTGACGTTTCAACAATAAAGGTGGTGTGGGTGCACGGCAATCACACTAGAGTCTTGCAGGGATCACTGACCCGCCTGTGTGAGGACCGGTTGGTTGGGTGTAAATGCTGGTAAATCAGCGGTAAAAGTATAATAATCACTTGAGCCCACTCCTTTGAAAGAGTCCGAATTGCACTGAAAACCGAGCAAAAACTCAACCATCTTTCCAAGCCAAAACTCTCGTCCCCACCATGGATTATATCATGCCATCCATTTATGTTTTTAGATCATTTTAGGACATGACCCTAAAATTGGAGCAGATACAGAGCTCAAGTGGATCAACCCACAGAAAAATGGTGTAATCGATGGTGGGCATCATTATTCCTAACTATTTGTGGTGTGGTCTACTTGAGTTTTGGATTTAATCCATTCTTTCTACCGCCCTAAAATGATCTGGCAAAAAAATTGAATGGACGGTGTTGATAACCAATATATCATGGTGGGACCCACGGAGTTTTGCTATGCATATGCGCTGCGAGACGAGAAGTCCTACTTGCACTAAATTTTCAAGTAAATAATGATTACTTATGGCCATATAATTTCATGTCATTTACAGTAAAAGCTTCATTTTCCCTTTGAATTTGGAGGGTTCACTATTTTATTTTGAACCATTCATTTCATATATATCAACTATTTAAAATGGGTGGCTACTGTTGGATCGGTGTGATCTTAGTGATATATAATCAATCCACGAAGTGACCCACAATATAAGAATGGCATGGATGGCTATACCTCAGCATCACAGGTAAGAGGATAGAGTCACCACCACAACGGAGATGAACTATCATTTATTCCTCCTCAACCAATTCCGACACCTTTCCAGGTGAGGAGTTATTTTATACTCTGGCTGTGGTATGATGGTTGATAAATACATGCGTTAGAAATAGTAAGTGTGAGGTGTAATAACTGATAGTGTAGATGTGTGACACACGTTATGGTAGAGCATGACCTCACATAACTCCCATGAGGTTGACCTGATTTGTTGAGATTTGTTACCTGCGATAAAATCATATATTGTTATTCATTTTGGACGCAGGTTGGCTGTTGAGGTTGCTTGGCCCCGTAATGATGTATATATTTTATCCATGCCATTCATCCATTTTTTTCAGCTCATTTAAAACTTCATCCCAAAACTTTGTTACATCTAACTATCAAGTAGAACAGCCACAAGTTAAAAAGTAGTAATTGAATGTCCACCATTCAAAATTTTATTGAAGTTACTGTAATAATTATTTGACATCCAACCTCTTGAGTAGGCCATACATACTTATGAAGAGAAAAAACAAATATTACTTGATCCAAAACTCAGTCACCTCGGGACGTTTTCAATGGTGGGAATTCAATCAGCGCCGAGCTCATGCCATGAAATGACTGTGGATGAAATACATATATCATGGTGGGACCCGCAAGCGCCAGCGTCACTAGCCAAACCACGCTCATTCATTTTTAACCATCCAATGAGTGTCAACAAAAAATAATCCTATATGCCACATGCAATTTTTCTAGTAATTTTTAAACGTTTGTGCATTATTGATGTAGAGCAGGTCGCAGACAGTTATATGGCCAAGATGGATCAGAAAAGGCCTGGTCGACGACAAAAGTGATCCAGACCATCGGACTTTAAATCGGGCATATCTCGCAATCTTGAATGAGTTATCTGATGTAAAATATATGATTTTGGGGTAGAACGAGCTACTTTAGCCAACCAACCCCGCTACACTGGGTTACCCAAGCCGGATTTGCAAAATACCACTAGATCGACGGTCGTTTTCCTATTTTAATTTCGTTTTTACTATAAATAGTAAGTTTTAGTTTGATTATAACTCTTCATCCATTAGGCTTTAGGGGTTGCGTCCAACGTGAAAAGAGCATAGAAAAATTAGGAGAACAGTTTGGTGAAGCCAAATAGGACACTTACTATTTTAGGCCAAAAACCTTGCGCACTAGTAGACATCACGACCGTCTATAAATAGTAAGTTTACTATTTATAGTAAGTTGCGAATTCTAGGAGTTTTAGTTATAGTTTGTTTCTGATTTCTTTCTCATTGCTTGGTACCCCTATTTAAAGGGTTGTGAACTTGTTTTTATTCATTCATTAATTAATTTCGAATTTATTAGAATTATTTGTATTTTCTGTTTTCTTTCCACGTGGATTCGAGAAGTCTCTGTGAGGAGTTCAGAGAAGTTCCGTGGATTCGGAATAGTTATCCTCTTGAGGAAGACGATGCTTGACCTCATGTCATTCCTTACGTCAATTCGGTATCAAAGCGAGGTTTTTCCTCGGATAGATGACTTCTAACGATGGGTCGGGTAATAATCTCATGGGCGGTGCTCAAGGGAATTTACCTTTAATGGCGGCAGCTTTCGAAACAACGCAGCAAGAGAATCAACAAGCCATGCAAGGGTTGCAGGCTTTCATCAACCGCATAGCGAATCTCTTAGCGGAAACCCTAGGGCAACTTCGTGTTCCTGGTGGTAATCCTCCACCGCCAATTGCTGAAACTCGTAATCGCCCTGATCGCAGGATAGTATCGGCAGTACATCCAAGGGTTATTCCTAAGGAAGGAGGATCTAGTGAGAAGGAGATCGATGACATAATCTTTCGACACCCCAGACAAGGCAGCGATCGAGTAGACCGAACAGATCGAGAATTCAAGATACGGGTTGATATTCCTAACTTTAATGGCCAGCTACACATTGAGGATTTTCTGGATTGGCTTTCTGAAGTTGGGCAATTTTCAACTATATGGACATCCCTGAAGCAAAGAATGTAAGACCCGTATCAGTCTGTATCGTTCCGTAGGCTTCCGCGGTCATCTTGGTCAAATTCCGGCAACCCTCGACCTATAATCGACACTTGCGCATAATCCTAAGTTGTAGTCTATAAATCTACGTCAGCTCGACTCGAAACTTGTATCCTAGTGACCGCGCCGTCGCCGCGGTTCCAACACCATGACTTGCGCATCGATTCGATACCTGGGTCAGAAGATGTGGGCTTGCGTTCATTTCGAGGAAAACGCTGTGCGTGCGAATTTCGAGAGAATCTCTACAATCTATCCCATCAATCAATCAATCAATCAATCAAGTACATACCATATCACAAGTACAAACAACCCATCCCTTTCACATTCTCAAAGTCAACTCTCTCTCTCTCTCCACCCATCCCTCTTTCACTCAAATTTCAACCTAGCCCATACCCTAACCATCCCTTCCTTACAACATCCATTCTACCCATCCCTTATCATCCCATCACTTCTCTCTCTCCCTCATTTTCTCAAACAATCTCCCAAGCAACAAAAATTCTAACGTCCAAGCCTTCCAAGAGCAACCTGAGTGTAGCCCACTTCTCTACCACCCAATCTCTCATCTCCACCATCAAAACTTTATCATCCACTGTCAAAAGTTGAGCATAGGAGCTAAAAAAGCTAAGAGACCAAGAAGAAGGCTGATAGGCAAGTGATCTACCTTTGATTTCCATTTGAGGGCTCCCTTGTATGTAGGACCCATTTTGATGTATGTGTTGTAATCTAGAGGGGCCCATGGTGGTGGGGTCCCTCCACTACGCTGATCTCCCTCTCTTTCTCTCTATCCATCTCTCTCTCTCTCTCTCTCCTGATTGTATGGCCCACCTTGAAGTATGTATCATATCTATGTCGTCCATGCATTGGGCCCACCTCGATGGACTGTTCAGTGGACGGGATTGCTGGCCATCCATCTGGACAGGCCCGGATGAAAAGTACACAAATATCAGCTTTATAAAGAGCTAAGGTGGGCCACACGTGTGGACCCACCATGATATATGCATTAGATCCTCACCATCCAAGGGCCAGGACGGTTGGGCCTACCCTTATGTGACGTGGATTAAATCCACACCGGCCAGAGCGTCCAAACCCTCTGGACGCTGGACCATTAAAAAAATAATAATGAAATATATAAATAAATAATATATATATATATATATGTGTGTGTGTGTGTGTGTGGAGGAGGGCACCATGTGGGACCCACCTGATGAGCGGATTGGATGGCGTACATACAGCAGGTGGGCCACGTACATGGGACCCACCTGATGAACGGATTGGATGACGTACCTCACACAATTATAGTTGTTGTGAAGTTGACGTCAGCGAGTTCTGGTGGAACCCACCGTTGCTGTATGTGTTTCATCTACACCGTCCATCTGGACGGTGCCATGTACGCCCCACCATGATGCAGTGCTTCATCTGCTTTGTATCGTCCATCTGGATGGTGCCATGTTCGGCCCCACCATGATCGATGTTTTCCATCCAAACCGTTCATTCATTTGGTGATCACCTCTTGAGGCTTTAAAAAAAGAGAAGCAGATTCAATTCTTTGGTGGGCCATGTATGTGGACCCCACCTTGATGTATGTGATTCATCCAAACCGTCCATACATTTGGTGAGCTCGTCCTAGGGCTTAAGAAGAAAAATAAGACTAATTTAGCTATCAAGTGCACCACACTGCCATAACAATGGGGATTGAACGTCCAACATTGAAACCCTTTTTGGGGTCACAAAATTTTGGATCAATATGAAATTTTTTTTTCCTCTCAAGTCAGGTCCATGCGACCTTATGAACAGATTGGATGGAAAAAAACGTTGTGGTGGGCCCTACCTTGATGATGTGTTGATGCAACCCATTTGATGCATATGAGGCTCATTGGTACGGCCTGTTAATGCGGCCCATTTGATGGATATGAAGCCCATTGGGTATGGCCCGTTGATGCGGCCCATTTAATGCATATGAGGTCCATTGGGTACAGCCCATTGATGCGGCCCATTTGATGCATATGAGCCCCATTGGTATGGCCCATTGATGCGGCCCATTTGATGCATATGAGGCCCATTGGTACGACCCATTGAAGCGACCCATTTGATGTTTATGAGGCCCATTGGTGCAGCCCATGTGATGCGGCCCACTTGATGTATTTAAGGCCTATGGGTTAAGGTCCAATGTAAAGCATATGAGGACCATGAGTGATGCCCAATGAGACCTATGTGAGGCCTTTGTGTGGGCCAAATGTGATGTATATGAGGCCCATTGCGATGTGAGATTCCACCATGATGTATGTAATGATGTTTGTGGCGGTTATGCCTTGGGACTAATGATGGTTTAACGTCCACATTGTAAGAGTAGTGATGGTTAAATTTCTGCATTGTAACTCTTCCTAGGGCCCATTGTTAGGCCCATAATTGTAGCGTGTAGGCTGTATAAGCCCATCTTCGTTATGAACAGAAACCATCACTATATAACATGTTTAATATAGTTCCTTGATTCATGCTCATACGCATCATATGTATGCTTGATATGAGAAGTGACTGATCATAGCATATGCCTTCGGGCAGATTGTTTATGGGCTTCCTAATAGATGGAGTTGCCCCACATGAGCGCACGGTACGCGTAGGATTTCTGTATGACTGATAGTGTGATTCATGCACTTCACATTTGTATGACATGATTACTGTACGCCCTAGCAACATCAGGGTTGTAGCCTCCACAGGTACATCGTGGATGGCAATATCGAACACTCGAAATATTGTTACTAGCATCGGGGCACCATAGATGTCCCGAGTTGAAAATCCCTATACCCGATGGTACTAGAGGATGACTCCAACGTTGAGACCAAGTGGATACATGAGCGCACGAGGGCCGAATACCAGGAGGCTATGTCTCCCACTGTGTCGGGGTCGGTTGGAAAGGGGTGTGGCCTTACCGGCCCGAGGGTAGGGGGCATTGCTAGGCTGAGTATGACCAACTTGTGAATGAGTCCGATATTGACGTGCCGGATGGGTATTGGCAGACTATTGGCTAGGTAGATAGTGAGATTTCTTATGCTCACTTGGACTGCGCACCTGGAAAAGGGGCAGTGTCATTTGGAGTGTACTAAACGCCGGTGATTATTTAGAGTGAGAACTGTACTGATATTTGATGCTCTAGTGATGAACTACATTGATATGTGGATGAGGATTGACATGCTTGAGTTGCATCTCGTATCGCATGATCTTAATATAACCGATATCATTCATGTCTTCCACCACATAGCCTTGGTACGGCTGATTGTATTCATGCACTCATCAGCATGATTTTGCATTACTCCGATATTGCATTCTGAGCACGTTCATATTACGCATACACTTATACCACTCTCTAAGCTTTCTATAAGCTTATGCACGATTCATGCGTGTAGGTAATGCCAGGACGCAGTCGTAGCTTTGCTACAATAGGAGCGTGCACTCGAGCTTAAGGAGTTTCTGTTATTATTATCTTGTATTTCCCTTTATACGCATTGTATCTTAAAGTTTTTGATCATAGTGGATTTTGTGATGGTGTTCTTGTGGTTATTGTTCGTGGGTTATGCTTATGGTTATGCTTATCACAAATTAAAATAATATTTGAAATCCTCCTTTTAGAATCTCAGGATCAGAACTTAGTGTATGGGTGTCGGGAGCCGAGAATGAGGTACTATGGAGGCTGTCGGTGCCAGATTTGACAATCAAAAATTTTGTGAGCCCGATTTCTAAGTTTGAGGGGCGTGATATAAGTTGGTATCAGAGCATAACTTGGGAATAACTGAGAACAACGTCACATGTTTTCTATGAGTTTAGAACAATTAGGTCCTGAGTACGTAACATCTTGATTTAGTCCCCTAACGTGCGTGCATTCAAGAGATTCTCAAGGTTGATTGGCGTTCTTGTTCTTTCCTATAGGACATGCCGCCCAGGAGATCGACCCAGGCGACTCCCGCTCCATCAGCTGAGGCTCCCACTCTTCTACCTACGACTCTCGCTCCACCTATAAAGATCCCTACTCTCCAGCCTGAGGATGCCATCCCTCCACCTGAGACTGGTGCGGATCTGACCGTACCTATGAGTACCTCCTAGTTATAGCAGATGTTGCAAGCTGTGACGGCTGCGCTTCAAGAATAGGGCAGGCACCCTTTAGTTTCACCAGCCCAAGCAGAGCAGGAGTGCGCGAGCACCCTTCTTCAAGAGTTCCGATAGCTCGATCCCCCGCGTTTCCAGGGTGAGCCAGATCTAACTACAGTTGAGAGATAGCGCTTCAATGTGGATAAGATTTTTGATACTATGGCATGTACAACCCAGTAGCGGTTTCCGTTGGTAGTATTTCTTTTCCAGGGTGAGGCCGAGCACTGGTGGAGCTCTGTTACTTATATTGCAGGGCTTGATTTTATTTGGATATGGGAGGATTTTGTAGACCGATTCAAGTAGCAGTACTCCCCCGACCACATTCGTCGGTAGCGAGCATTAGAGTTTGAGACCTTGGTGCAGGGAGAGATATCTGTCGCACAGTACGTGGTTCATTTCGTGGCGCTATCGAGGTTCGCGCCATATTCGATTGATGATGAGGGGCGGAAGGCCCGCTGTTTTGAGAACGGCTTACGTTATAGTCTTCGAGGCCGTTTTATTGGGCATGAGCTCTCGACTTATAATGTCTTGGAAGAATCTGTACAAAGACCCGAGTACCGCCTTAGGCAGAAACCACTAAGGATCAAATTCTTTGGAAATTAGACAAAAATGAATTAAGTACTAAACTAAATTAATTAAGAGATTGGCTTGAACTACTTTCTATACAAACTGCAAGACCCAAAACTGATAGAATTGCTAACTCTACATTTTCTAAAAACTTAGGATCAATCTCAAAACACAGTTGCTCTCAGGAGCATCTTGAAACTCTGTATCAGATCTGAACTCCGCGTCGAAAGCCTGATTAACGCAAAACTATACAGTTATGACCGCCTTACTGGGCTTGACAACCATCTCGAAAATTAAGTCCAAAGAGTATCCAGAGACGTACAACTTGAGCCCGGAGCGAAGTGTGTGAGAAACGCGAATATCTTTAGAGAATGAACTCAAACTTAAGTGAATTGGGCCGTTCGCTTGCAGGCCAAGTTTAAGGTTTCAGACCGTTAGATTCTAACCCAACTACACCCTTGGATTAGGAAAATTTCCCTACACATGTCAGTGTACTTGTGGCCCTGATCGAGTGACGACGGTCGTTGAACTGAAACTGGTCCTCCATGGTCAATCCACAAATCCGATCGAATCAAAATCTTAACATGATATAGATCCATTACTAGAAAACTTTCTCTAGACCGTATGTGGGAAATGGACCTCCAGATGAGTTCCGTTGGCCCGAAACAGCCATCCTTTGGCTATAACCTAAGTATACCATGGTCCTTGGGCCATTGACATCAATTCCGGGCCTATATCAGGGCCTTAACCCACCCCTCTCTCATTTCATACGAATTTCCTAACCCTAGGAGAGAGAAGAGAGAAAAGAGAAGGAGAAAGTGAGGAGAAGTGAGAGAGAGTTGTGGTATGTTGCTGGGATTCATTCCTGCCACTTCACGTACCGAATCATCCTACATGTATCGTTATACTGGTGATTTTGACTCCGTTATTCAGTAAGAAATCCTAAACCTAATCTGTTTTAGCGATCCAAATAGAGGAATTGATGAAATAGCTAACCTATTTCATGCTATAGGTTGCTGTTGTGCCATAGAAAAAGGCGTAGTGTTCGAATTGAGTTCAATACAAGTTTACCGATGAAAGGTGCAGACTATAAATTTTTAGGTTATGGTTTTCAAGGCTTTCAATTTCAGTTAATGATTTATGACTGACTTGATTGCTATTACATATGCTTAGATGCGATGCTTCCACGTATTACATATATATATGAACTATGTTGAAATTAATGCGTTCCATATGTTTGTTGAAATGTTTGTATGAATATAGAATTATGATTTGTGCTTTCTATGATTGCTGTTCGGGAATACATGATTGTTGTACATGTGGCAACTCCCTTGCGAAAGGATTTGCTATAATATATGTTATAACTAATTTATTTCATGTATGTTGATATGTGTAGTAGTGTTTGATAAAATGCTCAAATGAGAAAATGCTTATTGAAATGTATTTAATGAGGGTGTTGAGATAGGATTCTCAATTACCTTATCTATAGCTACAGTTTCCTTCATGTAACCTAACTTACTACTACGTGATTTATGGATGAAATGCCTATGTATAATAACATGTGCACTATGCATTTGTTGAAATGCTCAAATGAGATTTATGTTTAATTTTGTTGTCACATGCTGATTAGACTATCACATTTGGATGCCTATTGTGTTTGAGTATGATTGAGACTAGTACGTAGTCCAGGCAATCGGTAATGGCTTACGATCAGTGGCTGAACTAGTTTTGCCATGATGGATACGTTCGATGAATCCGAGTCGTACGCTGATTATCGACAGTGGTTAGGCCACGAGGAGTGCGTATGCACTCCATGTCGATTAATTCAATGTGCGCTCGTACCAGTCGAGCTTGTCAAATAACCCGATTGGCCTAATGTATGTTCACCATGTATGAACGCTACTGTTTGAATCTAAGGTACCACTTACTATTGAAAAACTCATTTAACCTTGATACCACGATCCGTTAAGACTCATGACCTAGACATGGCGGTGTATGAGACATTGTGGTCGAGCTGTCGGCCTATGCTGGGGTGACGAGCCTCCCCGTATTGACCAGTGAGCAACCCAAACTTATGAGCCGAATATGGTGGTGTATGGGACACCGTATTCGAGCTGTTGGCCTATGCTAAGGTGACAAGCCTTTCCTATAGTAACCTCGAGTATAAAATAGGCTTACGATCAGGTGACGAGCCCCTCATAGTGACCTCGAGTGTGAATTAAGCCTACGCTGAGGTGACGAGCCTCCCGTAGTGACATATAGTGTAAACTCGCGAACTTGCCTATCGTATGTGATTAACTAGGATTGACGACCCTAGATGGATCATTTTTTGGGTAAATGATATAAAGGGAGGTACTTTAGCTTCTCAAACCTATTGTATGAATAGGTTTAATTAAGAATTTGGCTAATCACGCACATGCACCCATTGCATGTGCTTTTGGCGCTGGAGTTGAGCACAGTGGGAGTGTTGTATGCGTGACCGTGAGATGATGTCGCAGAGGGAGTGTAGACGAGGGCATACATCATTATCGCATCCCATCCTTGCATTAACCAGAGTATTTAGGAATGCTTGTTGTATTGCTTTATCATTACCGCTTGATTGAATTAATAACATGTTAACCTTTGCCTTATAGCTCCACTGAGTTGATCACTCACTCCCACTCTGGGACGATGTTTTAAAACACCAACCAGACTCTGTTGTAATTTCGGGTGATGTCGAGGCTTACGAGGCGGAGCCTGACTTCTATGACGACGAGGAGTTCTCCTACCTGCAACTCTCTGGTGGGTCTATGTAGACCTGAAGTTGCATCACCGGGGCTACAGGGATATGGATTAGATGACATTACACTTTATTATTTTGTATATTTTGGAACTAAACATGTAAATATTTAATCTGGTAACATGTTCACACTTTGGAGACTTACAACAACTTATATGTTTTATATATCTATCACAGTCTTCCACTTGCGTAATCTAATTATCTCTGGAGTATGATATGCTGATTTAGGGTAATCTCATTCATGTTTAATGCACTAATATGGACAACATTTAATCATCATTATCTATATTGCATAAGTGATGCATTGGAACTCAAGAGTCGGGCTTCTGCTCGACCCCCGATTTTCAGGGCATTACACGACTTTTCAGGTGGAGTACAGAGGGCTCAGATTTATGAGACTGACTGGGCCAACACACAGAGCGATCGAGATCAGAGGAGAGGTCGGAAGAGATAGGCCCCCTCCACTAGCTCCCAAAAGCATCGACGGCCACAAAGGCACGGAAGCCACTCATCTGGCAGAGCACCAGCAGCACTGGCGGTACCTCCAGTACCACCCCAGCAGCCGTTAGGAGGGAATTGTTATGAATGTGGTGGCACAAGGCACCGTGTGTATGAGTGCCCCCACCCTCAGCAGCAGCAGCTGAGAGGGCCATAGCAGCCTCTAGCGCAGCAACGATCCCATCAGTAGCGACCGCAGCCACCTCAGCCGCGGAGGCCCCAGCAGCAGCAGAGACATGAGTACAGGCCGCCACAGAGGCAACAGTAGCAAAGACCTCAGAGGGGACATACACCTCCCCAGCCAGCTCAAGCTAGGTTCTACGCGGCTCAGCGGGATCAACATTCATCTAGAGAAGTCATTGAGGGTATTCTTTCCATCTCCGCATGTATCATACATGTACTGTTTGATTCTTGTGCATCACATTCGTTCATGTTTGAGGATTTTGTCATTCGACTGGATTGCCGACACAGTCTGTTCGTGAGTGGTTGACCGTATCGACGCCCTTGGGGAAGACTACAGTGTTGGGTTGTTTCTGTTTATCTTGCCTTATTCTGGTCGGTGATATCTTTTTGTCTGCTGACTTATTTGTACTGCCGATGTCAGATTTCGATGTTATCCTAGGCATGGATTGGCTTTTCGAGTACCACGCTGTCTTAGATTGCTCTGCGAGGATAGTCACATTCTGTATAGTAGGCTTGCTGTAGTTCCAGTTCATTGCTGAGCCCAGAGGAGAGTCGTTGTCCTGTCTCATGTCCTATGCAGTTGAGGAACCCGTTGCCTTGTGTATTGATCAGTTGCCAATGGTCTGCGATTTTCCTAATGTGTTTCAGGAGATTCCGGGATTGCCGTCACGCCGGCATATTGAGTTCTAGATTGATCTTGTGCCCGGTACCGCTCCTATTTCGAAGGCTTCGTATCGTATGACACCGATGGAGTTGAGAGAGCTGCAGCGACAGTTGGACGAGTTGCGTGAGTTGGGATTCATTCGTCCGAACAGTTCACCTTGGGGAGCGCTGGTACTCTTCGTCAGGAAGAAGGATGGCTCGTTAAGGCTCTGCGTGGATTATCGCGAGCTCAACCAGGTCACGATCAAGAACAAGTATCCGCTCTCGATGATATGATAGATGATTTGTTTGATCAGCAGTAGGGTGCATCGTTCTTTTCAAAGATTGACCTACGTTCCGGTTATCATCAGATTCAGGTCTGAGAGGAGAACATTCCGAAGACGCCTTTCAGGACGCGTTATGTTCATTTTGAGTTTCAGGTCATGTCCTTAGGACTGACCAATGCACCCACAGTATTCCTGCAGTTGATGAACGAAGTCTTCCATCTGTATCTTAATCAGTTTATGGTGGTCTTTATCAACGACATTCTGATATATTCGAAGACCTGTGAGGAGCATGCGCAGCATTTGAAGATTGCATTGCAGACCCTCCGTGCCTACCAGTTATATGCGAAACTAAAGAAGTGTGAATTTTGGTAAGAGGAGGTGAGGTTCATCGGTCACGTGGTGATGAGGGAGGGTGTCGCAGTGGACCCCTCAAAGGTTGAGGTAGTGTGTCAGTGGGACCAGCCCACGAGCGTGTTCGAGATCCATAGTTTTCTTAGTTTGGTGGGCCATTACAGGGATTTCAATGAGGGCTTCTCCCATATCGCAGCCCCATTGACCAGGTTGACTTGGAAGGGCGTAGAGTTCGTTTGGAGCGACGCCTATGAGCAAGCATTTATGGAGCTGAAGGACCCCCTCACGTCCGCTCCTGTCCTCACTCTTCCCTCTAGGAGTGATGAATTTGTTGTATTTACCGATGCTTCGGGTATTGGCTTGGGTGTTGTCCTGATGCAGCACTGGAGACCAGTGGCTAATGCGTCTCACCAGCTCAAGTTCCATGAGCTGAACTACCCCACGCATGATTTGGAACTGGCCGCAGTCATCTTCCCACTGAAGGTGTGGAGGCATTATCTCTATGGAATTAGGTTCGAGCTCTTCTCCGACCACAAGAGCTTGAAATACTTATTCTCTCAGTCTGAACTAAACATGAGACAGAGGCATTAGATGAAGCTCCTAAAAGACTATGATTTTGATCTCCAATACCACCCAGGTAAGGTAAACGTGGTGGCGGATGACCTCGGCTGCAAACCATGAGGCCTGGTGGCACACTTGATGATTCAGGAGTGAAGGATGCTTAAGAATGTGGCAACATATGATTTTAAGTTCGGTTTGCAGTCTTCTATCATGTAGTTATCGATTCTTTCGATTCAACCCTCTCTTGTCGTAAGGGTGATCGAGGCTTAGCAGGCTGATGAGTCGTTACAGAGTTATAGGGCTGAGGCGGCATCTAAGAGTCAGTCAGATTGGTAGATTGGTTCTGATGGTGGACTTCGCTATAGAGGTCGATTATGTGTCCCGAATATTCCTGAGTTGCACAGAGATCTTATGGCCGAGGCACATCGATCGCAGTTTTCTATCCACCCTGGCTCGACGAAAATGTATCGTGATATTAGGCGACTGTATTTTTGGGCGGGAATGAAACACCAGACCGCTAGTTTTGTGGTCGAGTGTGACACATGCCAGCGTGTCAAGGTTGATCATCAGAGACCCCCTGGTCCATTGCAGCCGTTGAGCGTCCCGGCGTGGAAGTGGGAGCACGTGTCAACAGATTTCATTATGGGCTTACCGAGGACTCAGTGCGGTCATGACGCCATCTGGGTTGTGGTGGATGGTTTGACAAAGTCGGCACATTTTCTTGTGATTCATGAGATTTGGTCTATAGACTGGCTTATGAAGTTATTCATCGAGGAGATTGTAAGACTGCACGGCATCTCAGTCTCGATCGTTTCTGACCAAGACCCAAGGTTCATGTCTCAGTTTTGAGGGAGCTTTCAGAGAGCGATGGGGTCTGTTTTGCAGCTCAGCACCACGTATCATCCGTAGACCGATGACCAGACCGTGAGGGTCAACCAGATCCTTAAGGATATGTTTCAGGCCTACGTGATTGACTTTGGGGGTAGCTGGGATGAGATCTGCGATTAGCTGAGTTCGCATACAACAACAGCTATCAGGCGACCATTGGCATGACTCCTTTTAAGGCACTATATGGCAGACCATGTAGATCTCTAAGTTGTTGGACTGAGGTAAGAGAGCGTTGTCTCTTAGGTCTTGAGCTTGTGCAGCAGATGTCAGAGGCTATCGATATCATCAGGCAGAGGATGTGTATAGCTCAGAGCCGACAAAAGATTTTTACTGATCGCCGACGTCATCCCTTGGAGTTTGCTGTTGGAGACAAAGTGTATCTCAAGGTCTCACCCATGAAGGGCGTAGTTCAATTTGGAGTGAAGGGCAAGCTCACCCTGAGATTCACTAGGCGCGTTCGCACCGTGGCTTATTGGCTTGCCTTGTCATCTCAGTTGTCTGGCGTCCACAACATTTTTCATGTCTTTATGTTGAGGAAGTGTGTGTCAGACATCGTTCCTGTTATTGATTAGTAGCCGCTGGAGGTTCGTGAGGATGCTTCTTACATTAAGCAGCCAGTTTGTATCCTTGATCAGAAGGAGCAGGTCCTCCGGACCAAGGTCATCCCCTTAGTGAAGGTTCAGTGGGGTCACCATTCGGTTGATGAGGCATCTTAGAAGTGCGAGGCTGAGATTCGAGAGCGTTATCCCCATCTCTTTGATGATTGATTATATGTTGTATCTTGTATGCTATCTCTGAATTTATATGATGATGCTATGTTTCATCTTCTTTATGTGTTATGTCAAATTACGATGATTGTGCAAATTTCTAGGATAAAATTTTTTATTTGGAAGGGAGAGTTGTAAGACCTGTACCTTAATCCATACTATTCCGTAAGCTTCCATTGTCCTCCCGGTCGAATTCTGACAACCCTCGACTAGTAATCTGCACTTGCGCACGATCCTATGTTGTAGCCCATAGATTTAAGTCGGCTCGACTTGAAACTTGTATCCTAGTGACTGCGCCGTCACCGCGGTTCCAATGCCGCGACTCACACACCGATCTGATACCTGAGTCAAAAGATGTGGGCTTGCGTTCATTTCGAGGAAAAGCTGTGCGTGTGAATTCCGAGAGAATCTCTACAATCTATCGCATCAATCAATCAATCAATCAAGTACACACCATATCACAAGTACAAACAACCCATCCCTTTCCCATTCTCAAAGTCAACTCTCTCTCTCTCTCCACCCATCCCTCTTTCACCCAAATTTCAACCTAGCCCATACCCTAACCATCTCTTCCTTATAACATCCATTCCACTCAACCCTTATCATCCCATCACTTCTCTCTCCCTCATTTTCTCAAACAATTTCCCAAGCAACAAAAATTCTAACGTCCAAGCCTTCCAAGAGCAACCCAAGTGTGGTCCACTTCTCTACCACCCAATCTCTCATCTCCACCATCAAAACTTCATCATCCATCATCAAAATTTGAGCATAGGAGCTAAGGAAGCTAAGGGACTAAGAAGAAGGCCGATAGGTGAGTGATCTACCACTAATTTCCATTTGAGGGCTCACTTATATGTGGGACCCATTTTGATGTATGTGTTGTAATCTAGCGGGGTCCCTCCATTACGCCAATCTCCCTCTCTTGCTCTCTATCCATCTCTCTCTCTCTCTCTCTCCTGATTGTATGGCCCACCTTGAAGTATGTATCATATTAATGACTTTCATGCATTGGGCCCACCTCGATGGACTGTCCAGCGGACGAGATTGCTGCCCATCCGTCTGGATAGATGTGGATGAAGAAATACACAGATATCAACTTTATACAGAGCTGAGGTGGGCCACAAGTGTAGACCCACCATGATATATGCATTAGATCCTCACCGTCCAGGGGCCAGGACGGTGGGGCCTGTAAGACCCGTATCCTAGCCTGTACTGTTCCATCGAATCCCGCGATCCTTCCCGTCGAATGCTGGCAACCTGCGACCGATAATCGACGTTTGCGCACAACCCTAAGTCATATCCTATAGAATTGAGTCAGCTTAATCTAAGACTTGTACCATTGCGACCGCACTGTCGCCGCGATTCTGATGCCGCGTCTTGCGCACCGATCCGATACCCTGGCCAAGAGATGTCGGCTGGTGTTTATTTCAAAGAAAAACGCCGCGTGTTTGCAATCCCAAGAGAATCTCTATGAAATGTCCCATCAATTAATCACTCAAATCAATCAATCAATCAATACTTTCTTTCTCCTCAAGTTAAGCAACCCTAAAGTCAACTCTTTCTCACCCTCTCTCTTACACACTTATGCTAGTCAAGTACACCATCACCTCACATCCATCACTCACATCTCTCTTACAACCACCACACCTCTCTCTCTCTCTCTTTCTCAACACAAATTCCAAGCAAAGTGGTGGACGTCCATGGCTTTCCCAAGTGAGAGAAAAGTGTGATGTATGTGGCCCACTTCCTTTTCCAAGATCTTTTATCTTAGCCATTCAAACCTCATCATCTTTCATCAAAGTGAGGCATAAGGAGACCGGCATTCCAACGGACCAAGAAGATCGACCGGTGCGTGCTATATTAGGCCTAGATTTCTTTTTTTTTATGAAGGGCCAAGTGAGGCCTACCAATTGATGGTATGGATCTTACTTTGGACCCTAGGTGTGGCCGATGGCCCACCTTGATCCTCATGATCATTCCATGATGGGGCCATTCTCCATGATCCCCCATCATGATGTTTATTTTCTTTGCATGGATAGAGGTCATTTAGACCGTCCATTTTAGTGGAGAAGGAATCTCCACCGTTGAATTTTGATTTAATGGGCCCACATGTATTGGGACCCACTTGATGTATGATCGAACGCAAGGGAGGGCCCATAGTGTCGGGGTCCCTCCATCATCACGTGTCCCTCTCTCTCTCTCTCTCTCTCTCTTTCCTTTTTTTGTGATGATATGGCCATGTGGCCCACCTAGATGGACCCCACTATGAAGCATGTATTTGATCCAAACCATTTGTAGGTGGGGCCCACTTTATGTATATATATGTATGTCCCACACCACCTAGCCATGTGGTGGCCCACCTAAGTAAGGCTCACCTTAAACATATTTGTTATGCCACAGAAAAAAAAACAGTCCAGCGTCTGGATGAAGAAATAAATAAATAAATATTAAGATTGGTTCAACAAGCTTTAGGGAGGGCCGCTTGTGTAGGCCCCACCTTGACATATGGATCTCATCCACGCCGTCCATTCCATTCTCCAAGTCTTTTTAGGTGTTGAGACGAAAAATGAAGCTGATCTGAATTTCTGGTGGGCTATAGCATGGCAAACGATGTTTTATACTGTTGAAATCCACCTGTCGTTTCCACACATCAAAACACATTGAATATTGGACTCATTGGGTTGGTCCCAAGCTGTAGAATCCAATGGCCAAGGTGGATTCCACTGATGCGGGCCCCACATACAAAAAACCTTGAAAATACATGTTTCTTTTTAAAAAAAAAATTAATTCAGCAATAGCAGTAGACACTGCTGTTGCTGACAAGAAAGGACGCCAAGCAGTGTCCTAGGTGCTAGAAATAAGGGTCCCATGCGTGGGTCCCATCGTGATGTGCATGGAATATCCATACCATCCATTACGTAGCCCCCTTGAGTGTAGTGGGCCACCCCAAAAATCACCCTCATCCAGAACTTAGGTGGCCCACACGGCAGGAAACAGTGGTGATTGACAGCTGCCATTGAAACTCCTTTCTGGGTCACAAAAGTTTTGGAACATTATGAAATTTGTTTTCCCTATTCATTTAGGTCCTTGTGACCTTATCAACGGATTGGATGGAGATTAAATGTTATGGTGGGCCCCATGTGAGACCCACAATGATGCATGTGTTTTATTCATACCGTTCATAGGCAGTGGACGGTTGGACCCACATGAATGTATGTGTTTTATTCATACCGTCCATAGGTAGTGGATGGTTGGACCCACGTGAATGTATGTGTTATACACCACACCGTTCACGGACGGTGGAACCCCACTGTGTTGTGTACGTGTTTCATGCACGCCGTCCAGCCATGGCTGCAGGACGGTCAATGGACCCTGCCTTTGATGTATGGGTTCCATCCAAACCATCCATCCTGATGGCGGGCTGCCTTAAGGCTTGAGCCTAATGAGGCATATCTGCTTATCAAGTGGACCACACAGCAAAAGGCAGTGGAGGATTGAACGTTTGCCCTTGGAACCTCCTTGGTTCCACAAGTCTTGATAAATATAATATTTATTATTTATTTTTTGTCTGTGTGACCTTATTAAATAGATTGGATGGTAGATACATGTTATGGTGGGCCCCACATGGGACTACTGATGTATGTATTGTAATCCACACCTTCCAGTAGTGTGGACTCCACCATGAGGTATGTACTTCATCTATGTCGTCCATCCCTATGGGACCCACCGTGATGCATGTGTTGTATCCAAAACTATCCAACCATTTGGCAAGGCCCATTGTGATGTATTAGGGCCCATAGGTTGAGGCCCATTGTGACGTATAAGGGCTCGTGGGTTGAGGCCCACTGTGATGTATTTGGGGCCCATGGGTTAAGGCCCATTGCGATGTATTGAAGGCCCATTATTGAGGCCCACCTTAATATGCATGAGGGCCCGTTATTGAGGCCCACCTTAATGTGTATGAGAGCTCATTATTGAGGCCCACCTTGATGTGTGTGAGGGCCCGTTATTGAGGCTCACCTTGATGTGTATGAGGGCCCATTATTGAGGCCCACCATCATGTGTATAAGGCCCGTTGTTGAGGCCACCTTGACATATATGAGGACCATGTGATTGGGCCCATTTTTGATGTATTTTAGGGCCCATGGGTTGAGGCCTATTATGATGTATTGGGGCCCATGGGTTGAGACCCATTGTGATGTATTAGGGCCTATGGGTTGAGATCCATTGTGATGTATAAAGGCCTGTGGGTTGAGACCCACTGTGATGTGTATAGGGACCATGGGTTGAGGCCCATTGTGATGTATTTAGAGCCCATGGGTTGAGGCCCATTGTAATGTGATTCCACTGTGGTTTATGTGTTGACCTTTATGGCGGGCCATGCCTTGGGAGCAATGTTGGTTTGACGTCCACATTGTAAGGATAATGTTGGTTAAATGTCTACATTGTACTTCTCCCTAGGGCCCATTGATAGGCTCGTACTTGTTGTGCGTAGGCCGTCCAGGCCCATCTTTGTTGTGAAGATAGTTCATAAAATGCTTAGTATAACTCCATGATTCATGCCCATACACATCATATGTATGCCTGATATGAGGAATGTTTGATCATAGCATACGCCATTGGACAGACTATTTACGGGACTCCTTATGAGACGGAGTGCCCACATTATCACGCTGTACGCGCAAGATTGCTGCATGACTGGATAGTGTGACTCACGCATCTCGCATATATGTGACTTGATCATTGTACGCCTTAGCAACATCAGGGCCGTGACCTCCACAGTCACATCGTGGATGACTAGATGGGACACCAAAAATATTTGGTTTTAGCACTATGGGCACTAAGATGTCCTTGGGTGAAAATCCCAGAACCTCCGAGGCCAGGAGAAGCCCCAACGTCTAGACCGAGTGGAACATGAAGCCCCAACAAATACCAGTAGGCTGCGTCTCCCACTGTGTCGTGGTCGGTTGGGAGGGGGTGTGGCCTTATCCGCCCGAGTGAGGGGGCTATAAGCTAGGCTGAGTATGACCAGCTCATAAATGGGTCTGCTATCGACGAGCCGGGTAGGTATTGACAGACTGCTGGCTAGGTGGATAGTGAGGTCTCTTCCACTCACTGGGCTGTGCAGCTAGGGAGGAGGTAGTCGGAGTGGAGTGTAATAGACCCCGGTGATTTCTCCAGAGAGCAACCATACTGATATGTGGACTTATTGAGCAGAAATTGCATATCCATTCATTCATTCATTCACCATCCACTCGGGCTAGTGGTGCGTAACTATTTGTTACGTGTACCTTCGCATGGCCAGGATTTTGATTGGGCGCGCGACTAACCTGAGATCAGGAGTTTACCACATTGAGTCAAACTATCCAAATTTAGGTATGGGACTGGTTTGGATAGAAGTCCCTTGTGGTGAACCCCATAGCCTGCGATACTACATACTACATCCTGACTTCACATTCCATCATGGCCATTTCATTCGCACCGCATATTATATTGTATCCGCAGTACTTAACATTTTGGGTTACTATGTTTTTGCACTTATATGGCTTAAATGAAGTTGATGGTGTTCGTGACTCATCAGGATTTGCATATTGCATTGCATCCTTAGCATCTATTATTGCCTTATTATGTTTTGCATCGCATAGCCTTGGTACGGATGATAGCACTCATGGACTTACCAGTTTATTTTCGCTTACTCTGATATCGTATGATTCATGATCTTATCAATATTTCCGCTTATCCCGATGATGTATGATTTATGCACTTTATGGTATACTTGACACTTATCTTGTGCACACACTTTCACCACCCTCTAAGCTTTTATAAGCTTATGCACGATAGATGCGTGCAGGTGGCGTTAGGTTACAGTAGCGTTGAGCTTGGAGCATGCAGCTGTCCTCTGGAGCTTTGATTTCGATATATGTATTTTCCTTTCAGCATTGTATTCAAATGATTATATTAGTGGATATGTGATGATGATGTTGCCTTTATGATTTGGGTATACGTGTGGTTATGCTTCTTATGAGACAAATGTACGTTGAATAATCCTCCTTGTAGGATCCTAGGATCGGAACCTGGCGTATGTACGCAGGGGGGCCGAGAATGGGGTACTACGGAGGCTGTCGGCACCGGGTTCGACGATTGGGATTCCTATGAATCCGATTTTCAGGTTTGGGGCGTGATAGGGCCGACCCTCATGGGACATGAATTAAATCCACACCATCCATAGCGTCCAAACCCTCTAGATGCTGGACCATTAAAATATATATATATATATATATATATATAAATATATATGGAGGTGGGCACCAAGTGGGACCCACCTGATGAGCGGATTGGATGACGTACATATAGCAGGTGGGCCACGTACGTGGGACCCACCTGATGAACAGATTGGATGACGTACCTCACATAGTTATAGCTGCTGTGAAGTTGATGTCAGCGAGTTCTGGTGGGACCCACCATAGATGTATGTGTTTCATCTACATGTCCATCTAGATGGTGCCATGTATGCCCCACCATGATGCAGTGCTTCATCTGCACCGTCCATCTGGACGGTGCCTTGTTCGGCCCCACCATGATGGATGTTTTCCATCTAAACCGTTCATTCATTTAGTGATCATGTCTTGAGGCTTAAAAAAAAGGGAAGCAGATTCAGTTCTTTGGTGAGCCACGTATGTGGACCCCACCTTGATGTATGTGATTCATCCAAAATGTCCATACATTTGGTGAGCTTGTCCTGGGGCTTGAGAAGAAAAATAAGATTGATCTAGCTATCTAGTGGACCACACTGCCATAACAGTGGGGATTGAACGTCCAGCATTGAAACCCTTTTTGGGGTCACGAAAATTTGGATCAATATGAAATTTGTTTTTCCTCTCAGGTTAGGTTCATGCGACCTTATGAACAGATTGGATGGAAAATAATGTTATGGTGGGCCCTACCTTGATAATGTGTTGATGCGGCCCATTTGATGCATATGAGGCCCATTAGTACGGCCCGTTGATGCAGCCCATTTTATGTATATGAAGCCCATTGGGTACGACCCGTTGATGCAGCCCATTTGATGCATATGAGGCCCATTGGGTACAACCCGTTGATGCAGCCCATTTGATGCATATGAGCCCCATTGGTATGGCCCGTTGATGCGCCCCATTTGATGCATATGAGGCCCATTAGTATGACCCATTGAAGCGACCCATTTGATGTTTATGAGGCCCATTGGTGCGGCCCATGTGATGCGGCCCACTCGATGTATTTAAGGCCCATGAGTTAAGGTCTAATGTAAAGTATATGAGGACCATGACTGAGGCCCAATGAGACCTATGTGAGGCCTTTGTGTGGGCCGAATGTGACGTATATGAGGCTCGTTGTGATGTGAGATTCCACTCTAATGTATGTAATGATGTTTGTGGCAGCTATGCCTTAGGACTAATGATGGTTTGACATCCACATTGTAAGAGCAATGATGGTTAAATGTCCACATTGTAACTCTCCCTAAGGCCCATTGTTAGGCCCGTACTTGTAGTGTGTAGGCCGTCTAAGCCCATCTTCGTTATGAACAGAAACCATCACCATATAACATGTTTAGTATAGTTCCATGATTCAAGCTCATACGCATCATATGTGTACTTGATATGAGAAGTCACTGATCATAGCATATGCCTTCGGCCAGATTGTTTATCGATTCCCTGATAGATGGAGTTGCCTCACATGAGCGCATGGTATGCACAGGATTTTTGTATGACTGATAGTGTAATTCATGCACTTTGCATTTGTATGACATGATTACTGTACGCCTTAGCAACATCAGGGCTGTGGCCTCCACAAGCACATCGTGGATGTCAAGATCGGACATCGAAAATACTATTACTAGCATCGGGGCGTCATAGATGTCCCTAGGTGAAAATCCCTAAACCCAATGGTACCAGAGGATGACTCCAACGTCGAGACCGAGTGGATACATGAGCACATGAGGGTCGAATACCAAGAGGCCATGTCTCCCACTGTGTCGTGGTCAGTTGAAAAGGGGTGTGACCTTACCCGCCCGAGGGTAGGGGGCATTACTAGGCTGAGTATGACCAGCTCGTGAATGGGTCTGCTATCGACCTGCCGGATAGGTATTGGCAGACTATTGGTTAGACGAATAGTGAGGTTTCTTACGCTCACTTGGACTGCGCGCCTGAGAAAGGGGCAGTGTCATTTGGAGTGTACTAAACCCCGGTGATTATCTAGAGTGAGAACTGTACTGATATTTGATGCTCTAGTGATGAGCTGCATTGATATGTGGATGAGGATTAGCATGTTTGAGTTGCATCTCGCATCGCATGGTCTTAATATGACCGATAACATTCATGTCTTCCACCATATAGCCTTGGTACGACTGATTGTATTCATGCACTCATTAGCATGATTTTGCATTACTCCGTTATTGCATTTTAAGTATGTTCATATTACGCACACACTTACACCACCCTCTAAGCTTTCTATAAGCTTATGCACGATTGATGCATGCAGGTGATGCCAGAACGCAACCGTAGCTTCGCTGTAGTAGGAGCGTGCAGTCGAGCTTCAGGAGTTTCCATTATTATTATCATATATTTCCCTTTATATGCATTATATCTTAAAGGTTTTGATCATAACGGATTTTGTGATGGTGTTCTTGTGGTTATTGTTCGTGGGTTATGCTTATGGTTATGCTCATTACAAATCAAAATAATGTTTGAAATCCTCCTTTTAGAATCTCAGGATCGGAACTTGGTGTATGGATGCCGGGAGCCGAGAATGTAGTACTACGGAGGCTGTCAGTGCTGAATTCGGCAATCGGGAATTTTGTGAGCCCGGTTTCCGAGTCTAGGGCGTGACAAAGAAGGTCAAGGTTGTGGCCTATAATTTGAAAGGCGGAGCTTCAGCTTGGCGGGAACAACTGCAACTCGCACGAACCAAGCAAATGAAAGCACTAATCTGTACATGGCAATGGATGAAGCAGCTACTACATGCCCGATTCCTCCTTAGCGATTATGATCAGGTATTATTCTAACAATACCAAAATTGTTGACAGGATAGTCAGTCGGTGAGAGAATACACAGAAGAATTTTACCGCCTGACAGCGCATAATGATTTGGCCGACACTGAATCGCAACAAGTCGCCAGATTCAACAGTGAATTGCATATGGCGATCCATGATCAGGTCTAGATGCAGTCCGTTTAGACGATGATTGATGCGATCAAGTTGGCTACTCGGGTGGAAGCGCAACTTGAACTTCCTAACATGTAGACCTATCCTACCACAAGGATCGCTGTTACAGGTCTGCCCCAGGGAGCTCCACAGCCCAAGGGGAAGGAGCCTGTAGGAGCACGCACTTAACCTCCTACTGATGAGAGCCGAGATTAGGAAAGCGGGCAAGCTAGACCCCAAAGGGGTGTATCGACTGCTGCTGGTTCAAGTAGAATCCCAAACCCTTATGCTCGATCAAGGCCCAACAATTGCTATTGTTGTGGCCAACCGAGCCACCTATCAAATACTTGTCCCTAGCGAAAAGTGGCGAATCTTCCCATCAATGATGGTAGTGCTGATAACGCTTATGAAGATCCAGATGTCGAAGAATAGGAACATATTACTAAAGACGAGGCAGATGATCAAGTTGGGTTCAACAAGATCGCGGCGAGTCACTTGTCGTGAGGTGGCTATTATATGCTCCAGGAAAAGAAGTGCATGCATAGCAGCATAACATCTTTTGCACTAGGTGTACGGTGAATCGAAATGTTTGTGACGTGATCATTGATAGTGGAAGCAGCGAGAACATCGTCTCCAAGGTCATGGTAGAAAAATTATAATTGAAAATGGAGCATCATCCCTCCCTATATACAATCGGTTGGATCAAGAAGGTTAGTGAAACAAAGGTAATTGAACAATTTACCATATCCTTTTCAATTGGCAAATATTATAAGGATGAAGTAGTATGCAATGTGGTTGACATGGAAGCATGTCATAAACTACTTGGTCGACCCTAGCAATTTGACCGTGACGTTATTCATAAAGGGCGAGATAACATATATATCTTCATCAAGAACGGCCGGAAGACCATATTGGCCCCTATGGATCCAGAGGGATCACCTGAAACTTCTAAAGTGGAGGGCCATTTTCTCTTAACCATACGTGATTTTGTGGAAGAATCTAACGAAAAAGGACAAGCTTATGCATTAATTGTAAAAGGGGAAGAACTCGAGCCTACCATCATTCCTGAAAGACTAAGGCCCTTGTTACATGAATTTAAAGAAATCTAGCCTGATGACCTTCCCGATGGGTTACCCCCCATGCGGGATATCCAACACCATATCGACTTTGTCCCCGGGTCTAGTTTACCCAATCGTCCTCATTATCAAATGAGTCTAAATGAGCGCGAGATTCTGCAAGGGCAAGTGGAGGAGCTGATCCGTAAGGGTCTTATTCAAGAAAGCACGAGCCCATGTGCCATACTAGCTCTATTAACTCCAAAGAAAGATGAGAGTTGGTGCATGTGTGTCGACAGCCGGGCCATCAATAAAATCACCATAAAATACAGGTTTCTTATACCATGGTTGGATGATATGCTGGACATGCTAGAGGGTGCAAAAATATTCTCTAAATTGGACCCAAGGAGGGGCTACCATCAGATTCGAAAACGGTTGGGTGATGAGTGGAAAACGGACTTTAAGACCAATGAAGAATTGTACAAATGGATGGTCATGCCCTTTGGTCTTTCGAATGCGCCTAGCACATTTATGAGATTGATGAACCAAGTTCTGAAACCATTCATTGGGCAATTCGTTGTGGTTTATTTCGATGATATTTTGATATACAGTTAAGACGAAACCACCTAAATGGAACATCTCAAGAAGGTTCTTCAAGTGCTCACTGAAAATAAACTGTATCTCAATTTAAAAAAGTGCAGCTTCATGACTGATAGCCTATTGTTTCTGGGTTTTATTATAACATCCACGGGCATTCGAATGGATGAGGAAAAGGTGAAGGCAATCAGAGAATGGCCAGTTCCCATAAATATTCACGAAGTGCGAAGTTTTCATGGACTGACGACATTCTACCATCGGTTCAAGAAAAATTTCAGTACTATTATGTCACTAATCACAGATTGCATGAAAAAAGGACGGTTTCAGTGGACTGACGAAGCTAACAAGAGCTTCGCCGAAATCAAGCGCAAATTATCCATGACCCCGGTTCTTGTACTTTCCAACTTCGACAAATTATTTGAAGTCGAATGTGATGCCTCATATGTCGGGGTTGGGGGTGTTTTGTCTGAAGAAAGTAGGCTGATAGCCTTCTACCGTGAGAAACTTAGCGATGCACGTAAGAAGTGTTTTACATATGAGATCGAGTTGTACGCAATGGTCCAGGCACTGCGACACTGGCGACATTATTTGATTCAAAGGGAATTCATACTTTACACAGACCATCAAGCTCTCAAATACATTAATAGCCAAGCTAACATTAACCGTGTGCATGCTAGATGGATCTCGTTTTTGTAAAAATTCGCGTTCGTTCTAAAACATAAGTCAGGGCAACAGAACAAAGTAGCTGATGCGCTGAGTCGCCATGCAACTTTGTTATTCACTATGAGCAATGAGGTTGTCAGATTTGAGCCTCAAAGACATATATGCCGACTATGACGACTTCAAGGATGCATGAGTTAGATACCAATAAGGTCATCCCGGTGACTTACATATATAAGATGGGTTCCTTTTCAAGGAAAATCGACTATGCATCCCCAACAGTTTGCTAAGTGAACAGATAATCCAAGAGCTACATGGAGGTGACCTTAGTGGACAGCTTAGGCGAGACAAGATGCGAGCTCTTGTGGAAGAATGATATTATTGGTCGCAATTGGTACGTGATGTGGGAAAGGCAGTCTAATGTTGTTATATTTGTCAGACTTCTCAAACCTCTAATGGGCAATCTTATAATACGGGCCTCTATACCCCGTTACCAGTGCCTGACGGCCCTTAGAAGGATTTATCTATGGACTTCGTGCTTGGTCTACCACGAACAGAACGCGACATAGAATCAGTGTTCATAGTAGTAGATCGTTTCTCCAAGATGACGCACTTTATTCCATGCAAGAAGACTCTCGATACAACACACGTGGTGAATCTATTCTTCATAGAAATTATGCGGCTAAAGGGGGTTCCCAAGACTATTACTTCTGACCGTGACACGAAGTTCATAAGCCACTTTTGGTGAACTTTGTGGACTCGATTCGATACACGACTTCAGTTCAACAGCACCTACCACCCACAACTGACGGGCAAAGCGAGGTTGTCAATCACACGTTCGGAAACCTCTTTCGATGTATTTCAGGAGAAAAAGCGAAGCAGTGGGATTTGCCCTTGTTTTAAGCGGAGTTTGCATTCAACAACATGGCGAACCGCTCGACAAGAAAATCCCCGTTCCGGGTTATTTACGGACGAGTACCTCGCCACACACTAGACTTGGTCCCTCTGCCCAAGCTCTCAGGTATGAGCATTGCAGCAGAACATATGTCAGATAGGATCATGGGCATTCATGCAGAGGTACAGACCAAGCTACATACCTTGAATGAAAAGTACAAGGAGTAAGTGGACAAGCATCGACGACAAAAGGTGTTCGAGGTGGGCGACCAAGTAATAGTCTATCTGCGCAAGAAATATTTTCGATCAGAACATACAATAAGTTGAAGAATAAAAAGATTGGACCGATACCAATCATCCAAAAGATCAATGGCAATGCTTATGTCGTTGATCTTCCAGATGACATGGCGATCTCACGGACTTTCACCGTTGCGGACCTAACCGAGTATCATGAACCAGAGCAAGAAGAGAACTCGAGGACGAGTTCTTTTGAGGTAGAGGAGACTAATGTAGAGCGGGTCGTAGACAGTTACATGGCCAAGATGGATCAGAAAAGGCCCGGTCGACGACAGAAGTGATCCAGACCATCGGACCTTAAATCAAGCGTATCTCGCAGTCCGGAATGAGTTATTAACGTAAAATATATGATTTTGGGGTAGAACGAGCTACTTTAGCCAACCAACCCTGCTACGCTAGGTTACCAAGGACAAATTTGCAAAATACCACCAGATTGACGGTCGTTTCCATATTTTAATTTTGCTTTTACTATAAATAGTTAGTTTTAGTTTGATTATAAATTTTCATCCGTTGGGCTTTAGGAGTTGCGTCCAACGTGAATAGAGCTTAGAAAAATTAGGAGAACAGTTTGGTGAAGCCAAATAGGACACTTACTATATTTGGCCGAAAACCTTGCGCACTAGTAGACATCACGGCCATCTATAAATAGTAAGTTTACTATTTATAGTAAGTCGCGAATTCTAGGAGTTTTAGTTGTAGTTTGATTCTGATTTCTTTCTCATTGCTTGGTACCCCTATTTAAAGGGTTGTGAACTCATTTTTATTCATTCATTAATAAATTTCAAATTTATTTTTTATTTTCTGTTTTCTTTCATCGTGGATTTGAGAAGTCTCTGTGAGGAGTCCAGAGAAGTTCCGTGGATTCGGAATAGTTATCCTCTTGAGGAAGATGATGCTCGACCTCACGTCTTTCCCTGCATCAATCATCCATCATACTCTTGAAGAGTTTTTTTTCCCTCTCTCCCTCTCTAACCGTATATTCATCTTTTTTTTTTTGGTTTCTTTAATGCTTTTCCCTCTTGTCCATTTGGTGCAAGCAAAAGGCAGCATCCTCCCATTCTCAACCGTCCACTCCATTCCATTGTTTCTATACGGATTTAGGCGCCATAGGAATCTTCATCCCTGCCCAACTCTCCCTCATGTAGTTTTCAATTTAGCTTATTTCGTGAAGTGTCATGTAATACTGTACCAAGAGGAGCACGGTAGTGTATACACGCGCACGCCACCATGCAGGGATGGGGATTGAGTGGTGCACGCACCACCGAGGTATGTTGACGTGACTGAAGTTCTGTGGGACCTACCATGGTGTATGTGTGGTATTCGTACCGTCTATCCACTTTTAGACATCATTTTCAGTGCATTGAACAAAAAAATGAGGCGGATCTAAACTCTGGGCCACACGACAGAAAGCAAAAAGTAGTGGGGATAATAACGCTCACCGTTGAAACCTTCTCAGGACCCGTGATGATGCTTATTTTTCATCAACCTGTTCATTATATCACAAACACCTGGATGAAGTCACAAATATCAGTTAAAATTTTGATTAGTAGATGTTCAATCCCCACTGTATTCTGTTGTGTGGTCCACTTGAGGTTTGGATCTACCTATTTTTTTGGGTTATGCCCTAAAATGATCTTGCAAAGTGGATGAATGCTTCAGATATAGCACATACATTATGGTGGGGCCATGGAACTTTGCAACGTCAACATGCCACAGCTTGGTGGGAAGCACACCACGCAATCTACTTCCACGTGGCATGATTGGGACCTGCTAGCGGTGTGTCGATATCACGCGTTCGCTAACAATGATGTATGTATTATATCCAGTGTTCAAGTTGTCGGTATCGCTACAAGTTTCGCTGGGCAGAGATAAAGATATAATATCGTTATCGCCGATAATATCGCCGATAACCGGAAATGTAGGGAAAATAGTGGAAACATGGAGAAAATGGTGGAATTTTTCAGTGAAACTTCAGGACATGCCTGAATACACATATTTACATATTGAGTAATAAAAATATTACAAAAAGAATGCATTAAATAATAAATTTCCATTTAATAGGGGCCAAAAGGATGTCTAAAGCTCAAGTGGAACACATGATGGATGGATTGGATCTCATCTTAATTTGCCATGCTGGTACATATAGTGCCATTTGAGCTCCTTAATGTACACAAATTATAGATGGAAGTGCATAGATCCAGTTGATCTTAACTGTTTGATTTTGCCCGTTGAATTTGTACTTTTGACCAATTTTCAGATTTTATTTTATTTTTCTTTCAGTTTGTAATTGTATGGTGTCCCATGATTCGGTGATCCAAACTGTTTATATGATGGGCCTCAGCACCGATGCTTCATGCACCAAAAATCTCCCACATCAAAATTTATGTGAACCCCAAAAAGGTATCAATGGTAAGGCGTTCAATCCTCCACTACTTTTTGCAGTGTGGTCCACTTGATTTTTGGATCTGTCTTATTTTTCAGATCAAGACTTAGGAAGAGCTCACCAAGTGGAAGGACGGTTTGGATATAACTCATACCTCATGATGGGACCATAGAACTTGGTGACGTTAACGCCCTGGTTTGTGTTACACCAGCCAATCCACTTCGGAAGCGGATTACGTACCCAGTAACTTAGTACGTTAGGCATACTGAATAAACTCTGTGGGGCCCACCGTCATTCATGCACGGTATCAACGCCGTCCATCTGTTTTATCATATAAATTTATATCTTTAAAACAAATATTAAGAATATCCAAATCTCAAGTGGAACACACCATTCGAAATAGTGTGAATTGAATTCTATCGTTGAAAAGTTCTTCGTGGCTACATAAGTTTTACATAAAGATGATATTTGTGTTTTCCTTTCATCCATATAATTTTGATGTTATTAACGGTTTGGATGAAAAATAAACATCATTGAGAGCCTCAAAAAGGTTTTAATAGTGGAAATCAATACTTCCACTGTTTCCTGTGGCATGGTCCACTTGAGCTTTTGATATACTTCAATTTTGGCCTCAACCCCTAAAATGATATGTAAAAATGTATGGACGGTGTGGATAAACCACATGAATTCACAGTGGGCCCAATAGAGTTTACTCAGTACCATAAGAGGGTACTGAGTAACTCAATACGCAGTTCGCTTTCATCCGAGTCCGGGATATCACTGTATCCCACGCGCGGAGGATCCGATGGCCACTGAAAGGCCACCGTGATGTATGAAATTTATCCGCACCGTTCATTCATTTCTTCGTATTATTTTAAAACATTATGCAACAAATATATAATATCTAAATCTCAAATGGGCCACACGGTGGTAATTAAATTAATACCGTTGAAAAATTCTTAGGGGCCACAGAAATTTTAGAACAAGATTATATTTGTTTTTTTCTCTCCATCCAGGTGTATATTATCATATCAAAGGGTTATGTAAAAAAAAATACAGTGGGCCCTAGGAAGGTTTCAATGGTGGGCGTCCTTAGTATCATTTCTTCCTATAGTGTGGTCCACTTGAGCCTTTAATATGATTTATTTTTGGTCTAATATTCTAGAATGATATGAAAAGATGGACGGACGGTGTGGATAAGATTCATACATCACGGTGATCCCTCAGTGGCCCTTAGATCTCCCCCCTGCACCCAGCTCCGAACGAACCGGGTGGTACCTGATCCGCGCGCCCATTTGCTAAAACAGATTGGCTACTGCCACTGGCAGATGGCTGGTGGTTGGTGCTCTGTGGGCCCCACCATGATTTATGTGTTTCATCCATACCGTCTATCTATTTTTATAGATCATTTTATGATATGAGAAAAAAAATGAGGTATATACTAATATCAATTGGACCACATTATAGGAAACAATGTTGAATGAACTTAGACCATTAAAAACTTTTTGGGGGCCATAAAAGTTTTGGATCAAGCTGATCTTTGTTTGTTCCCTTCATCTAGGTCTGTATGGCCTAATTAACAGATTGGATGTCAAATAAACAGTACAGTGGGCCTTAGGAGGATTTAAATGGTGGATATCCAATCACTATTATTTTCTTGTGGTGTGGTCCACCTGAGATTCGTATCCCTCTAGATTTTGGGATAAAGCCCTAAAATGATCCATAAAAATGGAAGAACAGAATGGATAAAGTACATACATCATGGTGGGGCTTAGAAAGGTTTCAACGGTTGAAATCATTATACCCACCATTTCGTATGGTATGATCCACTTGATCTTTGGATTTGCTTCAATTTTGGGCTCAACCCCTTAAAGTGGATGGAAAAACAGATGGACGGTGTAGATAGACCACATACATCTAAGGTGGGCCCAACTGAGTTTAGTCGGTATGATAAGAGCGTACTCGGTAACCGATTTCCCACGAAAACCTTAGAAAACGCCGGTGCGACTACGAAAGGGTTTTTCGCTGGAGGGAAAAACCAAAAAAAAAAAAACCCTAAAGAGGGTTTTGCGGGGAGACGATGAGATGTGAAGGGTTTTGCGGGAGATTTCAAATCTCTAAATCTGTACCAACTCTGTCGATCGAGATTCGAGAAGATCCTCCTGTTCCGACTTCCGATTAACCAGGTATGTAAATCACTCTCATTTTTTCCCCAATTTTTACGTATTCACACAATTTCAGCCCCAATATTTTGATTTTTCTTCCGATTTATTCACGCAGCCCCGATAATATCGCCCGTATTTCGATAATATCGCCCATATAAAAAAATCGCCGATATTTCGCCGACAACTAGGAGAGAAAAGAAAAAAGGGGTTTTCGGTGTCGCAGGGCTGGCGACACCGATAATATCGTCGATATTATGGACTTTTTGCTGACAATTTGAACACTGATTATATCTCACCGTCCATTTATTTTGTGATATCATTTTAAGGCATGGGCCAAAAACGAGGCTGATCCAAAACTTAAGTGGATCCTACCACAAAAAACAATGGGACAATGACACTCAACGTTGAAACCTTCCTATGACCCACCCTAATGTTTATTTACCATGTAACTTGTTCATAATGTCACCCGGACTTTGATGAATGGTAAACACAAATACTCAGCTGGGTCCAAAATTTCTGTGGCCCCTAGGGAGTTTTCAGTGATGGAAGTTCAATCCCCACTACTTTTGGGTGGTCTGGTCCCCTGATCTTTGCATCTATCTCATTTTTAGGTTTAGGTCTTAAAATGATCTAGGAAAATGGACGGATAGTGTGGATATAACACATACATTATAACGTCCTAGATTTTCGATATTTTGCATTTCTAAAAGACCCTTGAAAATCTTCAACATAACTAGCCTACGTTGTTGCTTATTGGCCCTTGACATTCGAAGTGAGCCTATATACGAGTAGTACCTGTAAAGGACCGCACAAATCCAATCAATTAACCGTAGGAAGCCAACGAATCCGCCCGATCACTTAAACATCGAGTTTAGCCTCAGATTTGTTCACGTAGGGTCCAAATCTAACCGACCTATCACTGAGTAATCGAGACAGCCGTAACTAAATAAAGATCTACGCAAAGCCAAGACAAGTAGGGATCATATCTTAATTTATAAACCAAATCAATCTAATTACTCATTTAGCCTAAAAACCAACTATTTAGAGTTATTAAGACCGAATTACTGTTTTCGCTAATTATAAATAGGCCACACTAAGAATATAGTTAATCTAAACCCTAATAGTTGCGTATAAGAAATCTTGATACGTAATTCATTCCAAAAATGTCTTGATCTTCCGAACAAGCTTCAGACCTCTCGTTAGTAGGCCACTAGTTCCAAAACTACACAATAATGTCCGTCTCGCTGGGCTTGACGTCCATCGCGGGTATAGAATCAAGATAGTACTCATAATTGTGCAACTTGGGCCAGAGGCCGAGTGCTTGAAATATGCAAATACCCTAGGCTAAAGCCTGAAACTTAAGTGAAATAGACTTTTCATTCTTTCGCGAAGTTGTGGATTTCTAATTGTTAGATCACAATCAAACTCGAGGTATGAGTTAAGGATATTTTGTTTATAACCCCAAGTGTCGGGCTGCGATGTAGTAATAATCTTGGTAAGATAGAGGTCGAATCAATCTGAAAATAATCAGAACTAGAACTAGAAGAAGATGTAATCTAAATTAGGGAGAATTAAGAGAATAATAGTTAACTAATTAACTAAAACTTGTAAAATTCAAAGGTGGAGAATTAAGGTTTCCAAGGATCCACTTGTTGAGATTAGGGAGATCTATGCTTGATCTAAGAACAAAACTAGAATTAGAGTCCTATCTTCATCCAGTTCAAAGATATTACAATAAAATCAACCATGAATTTCCTTTGATCTAGTTTTCAATGGATAAGAGGTATAAGAATTAGAATTGATTCCATCACAAGGCCATGCCCATGAGACATAGCAAACAACAGAATTTAACCAATCCACAACCATTCTCAGAGAGTTGTGAACATTAGGAAGGATTCCATCATCCAACCATGCCCATGAGACGATGGTAAACAACAGGGCTTCCTAACTTCATAATCTCAACAATGTAAAGAACATGCTCAAAGCTATTGTAGATTTATTGTAATTTAAGTCACAATAAACCATTAAAGACTAAAAACATTCCTTATAATCAAACTAAAATCAAAATTAGTTCAACTTAAACATGAATCAAAGGCATAAAGAAAAGTCTCCCATCACACTTCAAGCTTCACCTTTTAGCCCTAGCTAAGAGGTTTAGCCCATCATCAACATGATAAAGCTAAAAATCTCTTTAAAGCATTAAGGAAGAAAAACTAAAAATAAAGAAGAATGAGAAGCAAACTCCTAGCCGGCCGCACGTCAATCTCTCTCTCTCTCTCTCTCTCTCTCTCTCTCTCTCTCTTCTCTTCCACGTCCAAGATGATCCCTCTCTACGTCCTTCCCTCTCCTTTTATAGAGATAACATAGGTCGGTCGACTAGGTTTCACGCATAAGAGGCGATGCGTAGCCTTTACGCAGCAACAAACGCGAGCCGTAAGGAAGTCTTACGTTTGGATTGAGTTTGGGATGGCTGACTGTCTCAAAACTTCATTCTGGCTCCATGGTTGGGGTGATGGCCCTTTCCTGTGATGTTTGGACGGTCTGGATCATGGATTCGACCATGATCTTGGCCATGCAACTCCCCAGAATGTTTAATTTTCTAGACGCACATTTCTTGCGCATAGGCTGCGCTGTGATGCTCAGTGGGCCCCATAGTGATGTTTTCGAGGAAATCCACCCTGTCCATTAGATTCTTAGCGAAAAACCAGTCGGGAATGGGTACTTTTGCTCGAGTTTTGTGTGGCCTAAAGGATCAAATCTTTTCGCCGTTCATCCTGCGTTTGAAGGCAATCTGCGTGTGTACACGTGCATGGGACCAATAGGACTCAATGGCTAAGGTCGTGGCCCCCATTTAGATTGAATGGACGGTCTCGATTGTCAAGATAGATGATGATGGTGGCCCACTACATGTCCTAGCATCCGGACACTGGATGTGAGGTCGGTGGGAGTCGGGTCAGCGCGGTTTGACCGCTCTGACTGATTCGGTGCAGTGGGCGTGCATGTGCACTGTGTGCACGTCCAACCCCATTTGGGGTCCATTGTGATGCTTCTGAGAAATATGCTCCGTCCATCCTCCCTCTCATCCAATTTGAGGGGTTGATACCAAATTTGAAGCATATCCAGAGATTAGGTGGGCCATAGATTAGTGATTTATGGGATGATCTGCCCGTTGGACCACTTCCACAAAGATCCAAGGGCTGAATTTCGACGTGTACGGTTAATTTAGGGTCCTCAGGCCAGATATAAAGTTTCGAGGCAAACGAATGGTGGGACCCTGTGATCTTGCATTCAGGACGATTTTCAGGCCTTTTTATCGTCGATCACTTGATTTTCTCGAATTTTTGGCGTATAAATTCTTCGATCTCGGTCCTCTAAGATCTGTTCCTTACCTTGGTGATTCTTGAGCATCAAATCCATACTTTAAACACCCTTTTTCAGTCTAAGCTCTTAAATTCACCTTGCAACACAAGCACGATTAAAATAGGACGTTAAATAGTATTTTGTTCGTAAAATCAAGTAATAACTGGGGTCTAATATGCAATATTTGAACCTCAACCCAATCCCCAACTAGAATTTTACTAGTCCTGAGCAAAGTATGTGAAAAATATTTTAAGAATTACGGGACAATTTCTATAAACCCAAGTGATTTTTGAAAAAACAATCCAGTCAATAGAATTCTAAGATTCATAAATGTTGGGCATTACTTTCTCTTAGACTCAAGCGCACGATAAACTTCATGGTCACGTTCAAAGTATTAATCCATCGATTAGAACAATTCTAAACATTGAGTTCCATGGGTATATAGTGTAACCTTGACTTATCACAATTAAAGGTCCAATCATCAACTTTCATGATAACAATGATAATCAAACAGAGCATTCCTGGATAACCCATCCTAAACCGAAACTTGCCTTACAGTTCAGTCTTTTACTCTTCTAGTTTTTGATTTTTTTCATTGATGGCTTTCACGCTGTGTCAATCTTCTAAAGATCTTTAACAGGTAACCGTTTTCAAACACAACTGTTTTTTTAGCTGGGTATTCTCTTGTTTTTTTAATGAACATGATAGACAAATTCCCCAGGTTGGTTCTTTCCATGCTTAGTGATTACCAGATTAATAATTCAATATCGAAATAAAGCTTTAATGTGTAAGCTAGGTGTGACATGTGAAATCATGACTCAATCAATGTTTAAAAATTCTAATAATGGATTAATAATTCGAACTTAACTATGAAATCCAACAGGTAATTGAATCCAGGAGTGATAAATAACCAACATTAAGTATCTCATACTTCTTAAATTAAGATGATTTTTCAAAATCACTCGAATTCACAAGAATTTTCAAAAAAAAAATTTTAATTTTTTTTAAAAAAATTTCACAATTTTTGCTCAAGACTAAGAAAATACTGATTAGGTAACCCAATCTTCCATCCCTAACCTAAAATCTACATTATCCTCAATGTAAAATTTATAAGCATGCAATGCACGTGAGACAACGAAATTGAAGGAGAAGTGATGGAAAGATAGTACCTGATGAAGGAGTTGTACAACTTTTTCCCAAAGAGATTTCAGCATGAAGGTGGCTCGGAACAAGAGTTAATCTAACAAAAGTGGAAAACAAACTATCCTCATAGCATCAATCCGACTATCTTAGAACGACAAAAAATAAACTACCCTAGTCCTATGAAAGTAGTAAACCTACTTATACCTCCATCAGACTAGGAGATCAATCCTAATAGACAGGATCCTTTAGAGGCATGGACATGTCCTCTGAATCAAATTTCTCAACAAATGGCTTTAATTGATGTCCATTCACTTTGAATTCATTACCATTGTTCTGGATTCCGAATCTCGACAGTCCCATGAGGATAAACATTGATAACGGTGAAATGGCCGGTCTAACGAGATTGGAGCTTACCCAGAAAGAGTTGTAACCAAGAATTATACAAAAGGACTTTCTGACTTGGTGTGAATGATTTTCGCAGAATATGTTGGTCATGAAACGCTTTCATCCTATCCTTGTAAATTCTCGAGTTTTCGAATGCATCGTTCCGAATTTCTTCAAGTTCATTTAACTGAAGTTTGCGTAGCGAGCCAGCATTGTCCAGATTGAAATTCAGTTTTTTGATCGCCCAGTAGGCTCTATGTTCCAACTCCACAAGCAAGTGGCAAGCCTTCCCACAAACAAGTCTAAAGGGAGACATTTCAATAGGGGTTTTAAATGTAGTATGGTAAGCCTATAAAGCATCGGTCAATCGGATTGACAAATCCTTATGGTCAGGGTTAACCGTCTTTTTCAAGATATGTTTGATTTCCCTATTAAAAATCTCAGCTTTCCCACTTGTTTGTGGGTGGTATGGAGTGCTCACCTTATGAGAGATACCATATTTCTTCATTAAACTATCGAATGATGTATTACAAAAATGTGAGCCCCCATCACTAATGATGGCTTAAGGCGTTCCAAACTGGGAAAGGATGTTCTCTTTTAAGAATTTAATAACCGTTCGATGGTCGTTATTTTGGCACGGAATCGCTTCGACCCACTTAGTGACACAGTCTACAGTGAGCGAAATATATAATTTTCTAAAGGATTGGGGGAATGGTTCCATGAAATCGATGCCCCAGCAATCAAATGCCTCTATGATAAGAATAGAGTTTAAGGGCATCATATTTCAACGGGATAATGCTCCTAACTTCTAACAATGCTCACAAGGCTTGCAAAACTCATGAGTGTCCTTGAGCATAGTGGGCCAGTAAAAGCTACACTGTAGAATCTTGGTCGTAGTTTTTTTGACAGAAAAGTGACCACCACAGGCCTAAGAGTGACAGAAGGAGATGACACTCTGATGCTCATCGTCTGACACACATCTTCTTAAGATTTGGTCTAGGCAATATTTAAACAAATATGGATCATCCTAGAAGAATTTGCTCACCTCAGTGAAAAATTTCTTCTTATCTTGCGCAGTCCAATGTGTCGGTGTGAAACCTGTGGCAAGATAATTAGCAATATCAGCGAACCAAGGTGAATGAGAGACTTTGAACAATTGTTCGTCAGGGAACATGTCATTAATATGTGTCATCTCAAGCGAATCAGAGATATTAAGGCGAGAAAGATGGTCAACCACTACATTTTCTACTTCCTTTTTATCTTTTATTTCTAAATCAAATTCTTGGAGTAGGATGACCTATCTTATTAGGTGGGGCTTAGCATCATTCTTAGAAAAAAGATACTTAAGTGTGTATGATCTGTGTAAATAACGATCTTGGATCCGATCAAGTAAGATCTAAATTTGTCCAAAGCGAACACTACGGCTAAGAGTTCCTTTTCTATAGTCGAGTAGTTCACTTGGGCAGGATTTAGGGTTCTACTTGCGTAATGAATAACGTAGGGCTTCTTTTCTTTTCTCTAGCCTAAAACCGCCCCAAGAGCATAGTCAGACGTGTCACACATATGTTCAAAAGGAATGCTCCAATCAGGTGGCTACGTGATAGGTGAAGTGGTGAACATGCCCTTAAGATTAGTGAAAGCCTCTTAGCATTGCTCAGTCCACTCGTATAGTGTATCCTTTTGAAGTAGATTACATAGAGGATGAGAGAGGAGACTAAAGTCCTTTATGAATCATCTGTAAAACCCGGCATGTCCTAGGAAGCATCGCACATCTCATATGTTCTTGGGTGGAGGTATGTTAGAGATAAGATCAAATTTTGCCTTATCTACCTCGATTCTTTTAGACGAGATGATGTGTTTAAGGACAATTCCCTTACGAACCATGAAATGACACTTGTCCCAATTAAGTATCAAATTCTTTTCTTCACATCTTTTCAGCACAAATTTAAGATTCTTTAAGCAATTGTTAAAAGATGGACTGAAGACAGAGAAGTCATCCATGAAGACCTCTAGATATTGCCTCATCATATCAGAAAAAATACTCATCATGCATTGTTGAAAAGTAGCGGGGGCATTACATAGTATGAATGGTATCCTTCGATAGGCAAAGGTGTTGTAAGGACATGTAAATGTAGTCTTTTCTTGGTCTTCAGGAGCTATTTCTGTTTGGTTGTAGCTCGAATTGTAATGACCCTGGAAATTTTATGCTTATCTTTCCCTAAGTAGTTGTTTTTGGGGTAATTAGCGCTATACTCAATTGCTTGTGAAATCTGCATCAATCACTTTAAATTCGATTTGCATGACTCTAAACTTGTAGATTAATTAGCACTATGTTACTCTGAAATCTGGGATCCATCGCTAAATCCAGTTGTTCTGGGGAATTTTTGAAAGTTCTGGATCGGACCTGGACCGCGCGTCGAAAGTCCGATAGCGATGATCTTAGGCTGTTGCGGTCACTATGTTGGGCTTGACCATCACCTCAAAAATCAAGTCCATGTGATGTTCTGGGTCGATTTGATTGAGTTCGGAGTGAAGAGTGTGAGAACGGTTGGAAATTTATTAAGCTTTTATAAAATCTGAGTCGTGTTGCTTGCGCGACGATTTTAAGCTATCTGACCGTCGGATTCTGACCCAATTTCACCCTCTGATCAGGGAAGGTGGCCCAGGCATATCCTTGTGCTTGTGGACCTGATCGAGATTCCGTGACCGTTGAATTGAGTGTGGTCCGCCACGGCTGATCTGAAGAGCCGGTCGGTACGAAAACTCAGCCTGACCTAGATCCATGGTCAGTGAGCTTAAGTCTGACCTTTCGTAGTATTAGGCCCACCAGAAGTGCTTCGTTGGATCGAGAGAGGCTTGTTTTGGTTATACCCTAAGTATACCTTAGCCCTGAGGTTATTTTCATCAATATGAGGCCTATTTATAGTCCTTAAACCCTAGCTCTCTTTTCCATACGAATTTTCTCTAACCCTAGCTTGGAGAGAGAGTGGAAAAGAGAGAGATAGTGAGAGAGTAGTTGGTGAATCATCTTGGATTCTTTCCTGTTCTTCTTCATCTTTGAACCTTCACTTTGAATCGTTATTCTGACGATTCTGAGTTCATCTTGGGGTAAGTTAACCTAACCCTAACCTGTGTTAGAGCTTAGATTAGTCTTGGTGTTGCTGTATCTCATTTCTATTATTGTCCTAGGTTATTCTATCACCGTTGACGAAGACAACTCGTCTGAAATCAATTCGGTGTTCTTTTCTGGCTTAAGGTGCGGACTTTAAGTGTATAGGTTATGGTTTTCAAGGCTTTCAATACCAGTTAATGATTTATTCTTGTTATGGATGAAATTTCACATGCCAAATGTTGTATTTACTTTGCGTTCCTTATATGCATGTGCTATATTGAGAATTGCATATTCTATGTGTATGTATAAAGTACCGTATACGTATAAAGTATGCACTTGTGTTTGCCATGATTATTTGTCATGTATATATGGTAGATGTATGTGCGATAACTCCTTGGTAAAAAGAATTGTCCAAATGCTTGTATTTCAACATATGTCATATATGTTGTATCATGTATTCTAAGTGTTTATAGAAATGTCTGAATGATCTAAAGTGTAACTTATTACACTAATTGCGGGCGTTGAGAAGTGATTCTCAACACTCTTATTGATGTGTATGATTTCCTTCTTGCACGTTACATTCCTTGTTATTTAATTTCAAGCATTACTTATGCTTTCATTTATGTTAAGTTGATATTCTTCAAATGCTTGAGTACTTCATGATTGAAGTTGTTGTTCCATTACTGTTTTACATTCGATATGAATATCTGTTGTAGTGTAATGTGTGTGGGACTATGCATTAGTCCAGGAAATCGGTAATTGACCTTAAGGTTGTGGCTGAGATCGCTTTCGCCACAAAGGACATGATTAGACGAACCCAAGTCGTATTAGAGTTGTCGGCAGTGGTTTGGTCCACGCGAAGTGTTTGCGCACTCTATGTCGTTCAACCCAACGTGCACTTGTGCTAGTCGAGTTCGTCAAGTAACCCGATTATCCGATGTTTGTTCACCATGTATGGATGCTACTGCTTGAATCTAGGGTACCGAACTTACCAGTGAAATCCTATTAACTATGGTACCTTGATCCGCTAAGACTCATGAGCCAGACATGGTGGTATGGGACACCGTGGTCGAGCTGTCAGCCTACGCTGGGGTGACGAGCCTCCCCGTAGTGACCAGTGAGCAACCAAACTCGTGAGCCGATTATGGTGGTATGGGACACTCTATTCGTGCTGTCGGCCTACACTGATTGGTGACGAGCCCTTTGTAGTGACCTCGAGCATCCCTGGATACCGCATTGAGGTGACGAGCCTTGGTGTAGTAACGAACGTATGAAAGGCGTGCATTGATTGGTGATGAGCCCTTTGCTATGACCTGAAACCATATGATCGTATGAGATGTCTAGGACTGACGACCCTAGAATGGATCACTGTTTGGATGGTGACATGAGGAAGGTATCTTAGCTTCCCAATCCTGCTGTATGAAAAGGACTAATACAACTTGGTAATCATATCCATGCACCGCATTTGCATGTGCTTTGTAGATGTGGCACACTTTGAGGTGGTGTCATACATAACGTAAGATGAAGACATTGAGGGTGTACGCGTGAGGGCACGCATCATTTTGCATACATCCCTGCATTAACAAGAGTACTTAGGACTTATTTAATTGTTCTGCTTTATCATTATTGCTTGATTGAACTGATAACATGTTAACCAGTACCTTATTGTTCCACTGAGTTGATCACTCACTCCCACGTTCTGGGGCGGTGTTAAACACCCACCAGACTCTGTCTTAGGTTCTGATGTTGCAGATGTGGATGCGACTTCTGAGGCAGAGCGGGAGATGGATGATGATGAGGCTGCTTTCTCTTGTATGCAGTTTTCAGACGGGTTCTAGCGAGCCTTGGTCTGATGCGCGGGATGCTGGGATTATTTTTGGGATTTAAATGATGTAACTTGATACTTGTAATTTTGATAAGTAACACTTTCATTACGACCTGGTTTGTGAATGTACTTCAGGGATTTACACTTGTACACATATATTTCTATAAGTCTTCCGCTTGCTTTCTTCACTTATCCCTGAATTATATCTGTGTTTTGGCTTAATCTATTCCATGTTTTATGCACTAATACAGTCAACATACATCCATCATTAAATATGTTGCATAAATGATGTTTTGGAACTCGGGAGCTGAGTTATGCTCGACCCCTGAATTTTAGGGCGTTACACGAATACCCGTCAAGGAAACAATAATATGAATGACTAGCTAAGCTTTCCAAAATTTGATCGATGAAGGGCAAAGGAAAGTGGTCCTTCCTTGTGACGGTATTCAACTTCCTGTAATTAATACACATTCTCCAACCAGAGTAACTCTAATTAGCACGAGTTCATTATCGACATTGGCTACGATAGTGATTCCGGACTTCTTGGGAATCACCTGAGTTGGACTCACCCATTGACTATCGGATATAGGGTATATGATACCCACATCCAATAGTTTGGGAACCTCAGCTATAACCACTTCATTCATGTTCGGATTAGGTTTACATTATGACTGCCGAGAGGTCTTTGTATTATCCTCAAGATAAATGTGGTGAGTAGAAATTGAAGGGTCAATTCCCTTGAGGTCCGCAATCATCCATCTAAGGGCTCCCTTATGCTCAATGAGAGTAGATATGAGCATACTCTCTTGTTCTTGCTCAAGGTGGAAAGAAATCACCATCAAGTTTGTCTCATCTTAACCTAAATAAATATATTTCAAATTAGAGGGCAGAGGTTTTAGGTCAAGCTTTAGTGGCTTGAGGTTAGATGATAGAGGCACTTCATTAGTTTGGGGCAACTCTTCAACTTGTGGCTTTCACCGGTTAACTTTAAGTACCTGCACAGCATCAAGCATGACACATATTTTCCTAATCATGTCATCATCAAAATCATGGGAGTGGGCCAGGCATGTTTCTAGAGAGTCAGAGAATAAAGTTAGAGATGTTCTATCTTCCACGAAAGAATCGATCATGTTAATGTCGTGGAAATCGTTGTCATCCTCTAACCGTCTCCATGTGTTGAAAAAGATGTTTAACTCCAATGTCATATTCTTGAAAGACATGCTCATTACACCATTCTACAATTGATGATTGTGTTTGAAGTGGCAAGGAATAGATGACCAAGAATGACAGGAATTTGAGTTCTCATGTTACTGATGGGTTCAGTATCTAGGACGATAAAATCTACGGGGCAGTAGAATCTATCAATCTGGACCAATACACTTAATTATCCCTCTCGGAATATGAACAGAGTGATTAATGTATGGACGCTACTGTTTGAATCTAGGGTACCGAACTTACCAACGAAATCCTGTTAACCATGGTACCTTGATCCGCTAAGACTCATGAGCCGGAAATGGTGGTATGGGATACCGTGGTCGAGGTGTTGGCATACGCTGGGGTGACGAGCCTCCCCGTAGTGACCAATGAGCAACTAAACTCGTGAACTGATTATGGTGGTATGGGACACTATATTTGTGCTATCGGCCTACATTGATTGGTGACGAGTCCTTTGTAGTGACCTCGAGCATACTTAGATACCGCATCAAGGTGACGGGCCTTAATGTAGTAACGAAGGTATGATAGGCGTGCATTGATTGGTGACGAGCCCTTTGCAACGACCTCAAACCATATGATCGTATGAGATGTCTAGGACTGACGACCCTAGAATGGATCACTGTTTGGATGGTGATATGAGGAAGGTATCTTAGCTTCCCAATTTTGCTGTATGAAAAGGACTAATAACAACTAGGTAATCATGATCATGCACCGCATTTGCATGTGCTTTGTAGACGTGGCGCACTTTGAGGCGATGTCATGCGTAACGTAAGATGAAGACGCTGAGGGTGTACGCGTGAGGGCACGCATCATTCTGCATACATCCTTGCATTAACAAGAGTACTTAGGACATGTTTAATTGTTCTGCTTTATCATTACTGCTTGATTGAACTGATAACATGTTAACATGTGCTTTATTGTTCCACTGAGTTGATCACTCACTCCCACGTTCTGGGGCGGTGTTAAACACCCACCAGACTCTGTCTTAGTTGTTGATGTTGCAGATGTTGAGGCGACCTCTGAGGCAGAGCGGGAGATGGATGATGATGAGGCTGCTTTCTCTTTTATGCAGTTTTCAGATGGGTTCTAGTGAGCCTTGTTCTGATGCGAGGGATGCTGGGATTTCTTTTGGGAAATTAAATGATGTAATCTAATACTTGTAATTTTGATAGTAACACTTACATTACGACCTGGTATGTATATGTACTTCAGGGATTTGCACTTGTACACATATATTTCTATAAGTCTTCCGCTTGCTTTCTTCACTTATCCCTGAATTATATTTGCTATTTGGCTTAATCTATTCCATGTTTTATGCACTAATACAGACAACATACATCCATCATTAAATATGTTGCATAAGTGATGTTTTGGAACTCGGGAGCTGAGTTATGCTCGACCCCCGAATTTCAGGGTGTTACAAGTTGGTATCAGAGCATGATTTGGATTAAACCGAACCTGGGTTATGGTCACACACCGCACGCTATCGCCACTTTAGTGTATTTGGGTGTGAGTTTATTGTAAATTGTGTGTTTGTGTTCCGTAGCTTCTATCGGTGAAAGTTTACTGAAAACGATCGCCAAGATCGAGTCTGTGCTCTCTCCTGATCACACACAGTGACCTGAAACCTTTCCTAGACCATCTATTAATGAGTTTAGATGATTTATCATCCTATTTCAACCCTTAAATCTTTAAGAAATCTCTGTTTGAATCAGATTTCTTCCCGAATGGCCCGATAGGCGTCAAAGTAAGCAAAGGGGCCGATCGGGGCATTTTCAGTGGGGCGTAGGGGGGACCTACATCATTTTGAGCATGGAGGACCAGGAGGACCTCGCCCAAATGGCGAGGCATCACCGGATGGTCCAGAGACCGGTGATGCCATCGCCGGCTTGGCGAGGCCTCGCCGATCAGCGGGCCAGGCCAGGCGGGCCGGCACGGGCCGATGAATATTTGGCCTAGTGTGGCCTACCCCTCCACGGTTTGCTACTTTAAACCCTTTTTACACCCTACTTCCTTCAAAAACCTCCCTCCCAAGCTCTCTTGTCTTTCAAGTTCTTCTCCAAACTCTTTCAAATCCCTTCCAAATCTTCTTCTTCTTCCATTTTTGTGCAAACCCTATCCACCCATCTCAAAACCCTCACCCCCATTGTTGTTTATCCTTCCTTTTCTTCTCATTTGGGCTCTCAAATCCTCTTTTGGGATCTCAAGTGTGTGGAAGCTTCACCATCTTCCTATTTCTCTCTTTCTCTCATTTCTCATGGCCCTCTTTGAGTTTATCATGGCCATCTTTTCCGTTTCTACCCTTCTTTCTTTAATGGGGAAGAAGAGAGCGCCCGTGGATTAAGTCGGGCCTAGCCGTCCAACCCGTGCACGGAGGGTGAGAGGTGCCGCCGCGAGCACGTCCGCCACTCGTGAATTTCAGACCAAGCGGGACCTCGATCCTCGAGCTCCCATTGGTAGAACCTTGCTGGTGGAGTTGTCGCATGGAGTCTATGAAGGCCGTAGAGTTCTTTTTGAGGCTCATGTTGATCCGCGACTGTATGGCGAGTTTCTGTTGTTGGAGCGCCTGGAAGGGACTGGTTGGTGTCCCTTGTTTGAGGACGAGTATCGCGTGAATGCAAGTACTGTTCAAGCTTTTTATGCCAATATTCGTGATCCTTTGCTGGAGCCTCTGCAGTTCAAGATTCCTTGTGGTAGTGGTCGGGAAGCTACGGTCAACGTCGCTTTGATATTCCGACTCCTGAATGTGCCACTTGGTGAGGTGGATGCCTGCGAGAAGAATTTGAGCAGTATGCATGAGAGAGATCGTCGCACCCGATCCTTGTGTGGTCGTCTAGTCGAATGGCAGCCTAATAGGAGTCTTCTGGCTACCAACATAATGGACGACTTCCGTTTGCTTCACCACATGTGTGCGTTCAATGTATACCCAAGGTGGAGCAACAGCAGCGAGTGTACGCGCCTGATGGTAGATTTCCTGTATCAGGTGGGGTAAGAAGCGAAGTTGTGTGTGCCGATGTACATCTTGCGTCAGATTATTCTCATCGCTCGTTCGACTAGGAGGACCGAATCGCTTCCTTTTGGCCACCTCATTTGTAAGCTTGCTCATGAGTTTGGCTATAGGCTTGGAGCGGAGAAGCCGGTTCCTATTCGTCATATTAGCCTGACGACCCTTAAGCAGATGGAGATTGGTTCTGGTCGATAAGCCTCAGAGAGTGAGGATGAGTCAAAGAGCGATGATGAAGAGAGTTATGCTGAAGGTGGTGCTGAGATTGAGGAAGAAACAGAGCAGGACGAGGAAGAGGTCGAGGCACAGGATACGAGTGAGAGATCTCCTCCTATGACACCAGAGCAGAGCACAGATCAGACTGCCAAAGATGCCCGTATTGCTCGGCTTGAAGAAGGGTAGGCTATTCTATGCTAGGATATTATGGGTCTTCGAGGCCTTGTGAAGCATAAGTTTAAGAAGGTGACTCAAACTCTGAAGTCTATCCTGTGTTGCTTGCAGGATAAGGGTGCCCCGCCTCCATCTCCTGATTCCGACGAGTAGCTGTCATTGTAGTCGTCCTTTGCTTTGTTTGTTGTTTCTTTCTGTGTGTAGCCGTTGTTGGCTTTGTAGTTGGAGTTGTTTGTAGTTGTTTGTTGTTGTTTGAAGTGTTAGATGTTATAGTTCACATGCTTTCCTAGTCGTGATTCATGTAATGCTTCACTACTTGTATTGCGATGATTTTATTTAATGGAATGCATGTTGTTTATCTTTGAAGTTGTGTTGTGAATGCTGTGTGGATGGATTATGTGGACGTAGAATCTGACAGGTTACATCCTCTGTTGAATGTAGGGATGCCTCCTATGGGTTCGTAGACTTCGGCCCGTCTCTCCTTAGTTGAGTCGCTTGCTGGGGTTCCTCCCTTGAGCGATAGCCAGACAGATCCACAGGCGGGCCCGTCTCATGCCGGTGTTGGGCCGACACCTATGGCTCCTCCAGTCACGCCCTCGGTTCCTGAGCCGAGCCGTGCACCTTCGTCTGCTCCGCCTACTGATAGGTTTGAGCAGATGTTGCTATTGATGCAGCAGTAGCAGATTCAGTAGCAGCAGTACTAGCAGCAGCAGCAGGAGTTCCTCTCTTCCATGGCTGGCATCTTTGCTCAGTCAGTGGGGGCGACTCCACCTGCTTCACCTATGCCTCTATCTGGAAGCGCTAGTTTGAGCGGCACTTTTGAGCGATTCCAGCGCTTGTGACCTCCTACATTTACGGGTTCTCATAGACCCGCGGAGGCCGAGTATTGGATCGATCGCATCTTTAAGATGCTGAGACCGCTGCATTGTTCAAAGGTTGAGTAGGTTGAGCTTGCCTCCTTCATGTTTGAGAAGGAGGCCAGTCTGTGGTGGGACAGTGTTCTTCGCACTGTTGAGGAAGGTTTTGAGTGGTCGTGGCAGGCGTTTGAGAAACGCTTTCACGAGAAGTATTTTTCGGTTACGTACCGACATGAGAAGGAGAGTGAGTTCCTTCGCCTCTGCCAGGGAGGGTTGTTGGTGACGGAGTATGAGAACCGGTTCGCTGAGCTTGGTCGGTATGTTCCTTTGATTCTGGGCGATCAGCCGATGAGGATGTGGCATTTTTCTGAGGGATTGAGACCTGAGATCCGATCAAAGATTTACTGTGCTAGCATTTCTTCTTATGTGGAGTTGGTGAGCATGTCCTTGCGAGCAGAGCAGGATGGGGACAGGTCGTCCCGCATGCGAGCACCGATGGCTCCTAGGCCGCGACTAGACTTTTAGGGTGCACCTTTTCTCGGCAAGAGGCAGCGACCAGATTCTCCTCCTAGGTGTTCAGCGCCGCCCGCTCAGCAGATGAGAACTGATCTTCACTGTTCGTATTGTGGGAAGATGGGGCATTTGGACCGTTTTTGCTTTTTCCGTATGCGGGCCAGTGGTTTTACTCCATCGCAGAGGATTAGCTGTCCGATGCCTCAGGTTATTTCTCCTCCACCTCTTCGTTCAGCGCCAGCTCATCCATCCTTCAGACCTGCAGTGCCCAGCTTCAGGCCACCTCAGCGGCCCATGGTTCCTCCGCCAAATCGTCAACAGCATGCTCGAGTTCATGCGCTCTCAGCTGAAGTGCCTATGTCTGACTTGGTGCCGAGATCCTTGGAGGTGACAGCGCACATTGAAGGTATTCCTGTTTCTATGTTGGTGGATACAGGGTCCACTACTTCTCTTATATCATATACGGCAGTTAGGCGTTTGGGTTTGAGAACTGTTCCTATGCAAGGAGTGACCTTACTACCGCTATTCCTCTGCTATGAGCAAGCGTTGTATGGATTGTTTGGTCGATCTAAGAATTGGATCGATCCGTGTTGATTTCTTTATCGCACCCCTTTATCTTTACGATGTTATTATGGGTATGGATTGGCCCATGAGGATGCGAGTTGAGATTGATTGTGAAGCAAGGTCGGTGACCATCCATGGACCTGAGGGCGAGACAGTTACTTTCCCAGTTCAGGTCAGTTACCCTTTTCGTATTGATTATTATTCTTCTCTGTTGGAGAGTATGGCTGAATCGGCGTTAGTTAGCACGCCGGTAGTTCGGGAGTTTGAAGATGTGTTTGAGTCGATTCCTGGATTACCTCCTCAGCGTGAGATTGATTTTGCTATCGACCTCATGCCTGGTGCAGCGCCCATTTCATTACCCACTTATCGTATGCCTCCAAGTGAAATGGAGGAGTTGAGGAAGCAGATAGATGATTTGCTGAATTTGGGTTTTATTCGGCCTAGTGTATCTCCTTGGGGAGCACTTGTTTTGTTTGTGAAGAAGAAGGATGGTTCCTTGCGATTGTGTATTGATTATCGCAAGTTGAATTTGGTAACTGTGAAGAATAAGTACCCTTTGCCCAGGATTGATGATCTGTTTGATCAATTGAAGGGGGCACGGTACTTTTCCTGCAGTCTGGGTATCATCAGTTACGCGTCAAGGATGGGGATGTGCAGAAGACCGCTTTCAGGATTAGCTTCGGTCATTATGAGTTCCTTGTGATGTCGTTCGGTCTTAGGAATGCACCGGCCGTGTTCATGGATCTGATGAACAGGGTGTTTCGGCCATTCTTGTTCCGATTCATCATTGTCTTTATCGATGATATCTTGATTTATTCGGCGAGCCGGGAAGAACGAGGAGCACTTAAGAGCAATTTTGGATACTCTCAGGAAGAATCAGCTTTTCGCGTAGTTCAAGAAGTGTGATTTCTGGAAAGAGAAAGTCAAGTTCCTGGGACATGTGGTGTCCAAGGAAGGGATAGCTGTCGATCTTACCAAAGTAGCTGCAGTGTAGGACTGGAAACAGCCTGGTTCAGTTACTGAGGTAAGGAGTTTTCTGGGTCTTGCAGGCTATTATAGACGCTTCATTCAAGACTTCTCGAAGATTGCCAGACCGTTGTCACAGTTGACACGGAAGGATTTGAGGTTTGCTTGGAATGAGCAGGCGGAGTTAGCTTTTCAGGAGCTGAAGGACAAGTTGACGTCCGCCCCTATGCTAGTATTGCTAGAGCAAGGGGTTAAGTATATTATATATACTGACGCCTCTCGCGTTGGTCTGAGTTGTGTCCTTATGCAGAAGGACAGGGTGATTGCTTATGCTTCGCGTCAGTTGAGGAAACACGAAGAGAATTACCCTACACACGACCTGGAGTTAGCAGCTATCATTTTCGCATTGAAGCTGTGGAGACATTACCTCTATGGTGAGGAGTTCGAGCTCTTTTGTGACCACAAGAGCCTTAAGTATATTTTCACGCAGCGTGACTTGAATATGAGGCAGCACCGATGGATGAAAACATTGAAGGACTTTAAGTTCGATGTTTCTTACCATCCGGGCAAGGCGAACCTTGTGACAGATGCGTTGAGTCGCAAGAAGGCTATTGAGTTTGCGGCTCTGCTGATGATAGCAGAGTGGGATATGTTGGAGTTTGTGCGATATTTTGAGCAGAAGCTTACGGTGGTTGAGCCATATGAGGTTATCGCACACATTCGTGTACAGCCCCTTATCGACGAGAAGATCGTTGCAGCTCAAGCAGATGATGAGCTTTTGGTGAAGATGAGGAAATGGGTTGGTACAGATGAGAACTCTGACTGGAGTGTTAGTTCTGATGGGGGCCTACGATTTCGTGGCTGGTTATGTGTTCCTGACATCCCTGACTTGAGACGGGAGGTTCTCGAGTTAGCCCATAGTTTTAAGCTTGCGATGCATCCTGGTAGCACGAAGATGTATCAGGATATGAAGAGATCTTATTGGTGGGACAATATGAAGGTCCAGATTGTTGAGTTTGTTTCTCATTGTCTCACGTGCTAGCAGGTCAAGGCAGAGCATCGCCGACCTCCTGGGTTGCTGCAGTCCATGCCCATAGCAGAATGGAAGTGAGACTTCATCTCTATGGATTTTATTTCTGGGTTGCCAAGAACGAGGAAGGGATATGACTCTATTTGGGTGATAGTCGACCGATTAACGAAGTCGGCGCATTTCTTACCGATCAGAATCACAAACTCTGCAGACGAGTTGGCTAGGCTGTATATCAAGGAGATAGTACGTCTGCATGGAGTTCCCCTGGAGATTGTGTCTGATAGAGACGCGTTTCATATCTATCTTCTGCACTCGTATTCAAGAAGCGATGGGTGTGAAACTGAAGTTCAGCACCGCATTTCATCCGCAAACAGATGGGCAGACGGAACGCGTGAATCAGGTCCTGGAAGACATGTTGCGAGCTTGTGTTTTGGATTTCAAGGACAGTTGGGATGATTGTCTTCAGTATGCAGAGTTCGCGTATAATAACAGTTTTCAGGCGAGTATCGGCATGGCTCCCTATGAGGCATTGTATGGTCGCCCGTGTAGAGCACCGCATTGCTGGGTAGAAGTTGGTGAGCGTAGTTTGCTTGGCCCGGAGTTGGTGCAGGTGACTTCAGAGAAAGTTGACATCATTCGACGTCGACTTCTGACAGCCCAGAGTAGGCAGAAGAGTTATGCTGATACGAGGCGTCGACCGCTTGAGTTTGAGGTTGGAGACCATGTATTTCTGAAGGTCTCTCCTATGAAGGGAGTTCTGCGGTTCGGTAAGAAGGGGAAGCTGACGCCGAGATTTATTGGTCCATTTCAAGTTCTGGATCGAGTGGGAGCGGTAGCATACCGCCTTGCTTTGTCCACACCTCTTGCGGGCGTGCATAACGTATTTCATGTTTCTATGCTGAAGAAGTACGTTCCTGATCCTTCGCATATTATCAGTTGGGAGTAGGTGCAGTTGAGTGAGGATGCCACTTATGTACTGCGACCGACGCGTATTCTCGACAGGAAGGAGCAGGTATTGCGTAGCAAGGTTATCCCTCTTGTGAAGGTGCTATGGACGCATCATAGTAAAGAAGAGGCTACTTGGGAATCTGAAGCTGAGGTCAGGAAGAGCTACCCTCAGATCCTTAAGGAATATGAGAAGGTATGAATTTCAAGGACGAAATTTTCTTTAAGGGGGGTAGATTGTAATGACCCTGAAAATTTTGTGTTATTCTGTCCTTAGTAGCTTTTGGGGTAATTAGTGCTATACTCGATTGCTTGTGAAATTTGCATCAATCACTTTAAATTGTATCTGCATGACTCAAAACCTGTAGATTAGTTAGCGCTATGTTACTCTAAAATCTGGGATTCATCGCTAAATCCAGTTGTTCTTGGGAATTTTTGGAAGTTCTGGATCGGACCTGGACCGCGCGTCGAAAGTTCGATAGCGATAATCTTAGGCTGTTGCGGTCACCATGTTGGGCTTGACCATCACCTCGAAAATCAAGTCCATGTGATGTTCTGGGTCGATTTGATTGAGTTCGGAGTGAAGAGTGTGAGAACGGTTGGAAATTTAATAAGATTTTATGAAATCTAAGTCGTGTCGCTTGCGCGACGATTTTAAGCAATCTGACTGTTGGATTCTAAACCAATTTCACCCTCTGATCAGGAAAGGTGGCCCAGGCATGTCCTTGTGCTTGTGGACCTGATCGAGATTCGGTGACCGTTGAATTGAGTGTGGTCCGCCACGGTTGATCTGAAGATCCAGTCAGTACGAAAACTCAGCTTGACCTAGATCCATGGTCAAAGAGCTTAAGTCTGACCTTTCGTAGTAATAGGCCCACCGGAAATGCTTTGTTGGATTGTGAGAGGCTGGTTTTGGTTATACCCTAAGTATACCTTAGCCCTGGGGTTATTTTCATCAATATTAGGCCTATTTATAGACCTTAAAACCCTAGCTCTCTTTTCCATACGAATTTCCTAACCCTAGCTTAGAAAGAGAAAGGAAAAGAGAGAGAAAGTGAGAGAGAAGTTGGTGAATCATCTTAGATTCTTTCCTGTTCTTCTTCATCCTTTAGCCTTCACTTAGAATCGTTATTCCGGCGATTCTGAGTTCATCTTTGGGTAAGTTAACCTAACCCTAATCTGTGTTAGAGCTTAGAATAGTCTTGGTGTTGTTGTATCTCATTTCTATTCTTGTCTTAGGTTATCTTGTCGCCATTGACGAAGACATATCGTCTGAAATCAGTTCGGTGTTCTTTTTTGGCTTAAGGTGCGGACTTTAAGTGTATAGGTTATGGTTTTCAAGGCTTTCAATGCCAGTGAATGATTTATTCTTGCTATGGATGAGATTTCGCATGCCAAATGTTATGTTTATGTTGCGTTTCTGATATGCATGTGTTATATTGAGATTTGTATATTCTGTGTATGTATAAAGTACCGTATGCGTATAAAATATGAACCTGTGTTTACCATGATTATTTGTCATGTATGTATGCTAATTGTATGTGTGACAACTCCTTGGCAAAAGGAATTGTCTAAATGCTTGTATTTCAACATATGTCATATATGTTGTATTATTTATTCTAAGTGTTTGTAGAAATGTCTGAATGATCTAAAGTGTGATATATCAACCTAGTATGGGCGTTGAGAAGTGATTTTCAACTCTCCCACTAGTGTGTATAATTTCCTTCATGTATGTTACATTCCTTGTTGTTTAAATTCAAGTATTACTTATGCTTACATTCATGTTAAGTTGATATTCTTCAAATGCTTGAGTACCACATGATTTGAGTTGTTGCTCCATTACTGTTCTACATTCAATACGAATCTCTGTTGAAGTGTAATGTGTGTGGGACTATGAATAGTCCAGAAAATCGGTAATCGGCCTTAAGTTCGTGGCTGAGGTTGCTTTCGCCACGTAGGACGTATTAGACGAACCCGAGTCGTATTAGAGTTGTTGGCAGTAGTTTGGCCATGCGGAGTGTTTGCGCACTCTATGTCATTCAACCCAACGTGCACTCGTGCTAGTCGAGTTCATCAAGTAACCCGATTATCCGATGTATGTTCACCATGTATGGACGCTACTGTTTGAATCTAGGGTACCGAACTTACCAACGAAATCCTGTTAACCATGGTACCTTGATCCGCTAAGACTCATAAGCCGGACATGGTGGTATGGGACACCGTGGTCGAGCTGTCGGCCTACGCTGGGGTGACGAGCCTCCCCGTAGTGACCAGTGAGCAACAAAACTCGTGAGTCGATTATGGTGGTATGGGACACTATATTCGTGCTATCGGCCTACATTGATTGGTGACGAGCCCTTTGTAGTGACCTCGAACATACCTGGATACTGCATCGAGGTGATGAGTCTTATGTAGTAACAAAGGTATAATAGGCGTGCATTGATTAGTGACGAGCCCTTTGCAACAACCTCAAACCATATGATCGTATGAGATGTCTAGGACTGACGACCCTAGAATGGATCACTGTTTGGATGGTGATATGAGGAAGGTATCTTAGCTTCCCAATCCTACTGTATGAAAAGGACTAATAACAACTTGGTAATCATGATCATGCACCGCATTTGCATGTGCTTTGTAGACGTGGCACACTTTGAGGCGATGTCATGCGTAACGTAAAATGAAGACGCTGAGGGTGTACGCGTGAGGGCACGCATCATTCTGCATACATCCTTGCATTAACAAGAGTACTTAGGACGTGTTTAATTGTTCTGCTTTATCATTACTGCTTGATTGAACTGATAACATGCTAACCTGTGCTTTATTGTTCCACTGAGTTGATCACTCACTCCCACGTTCTGGGGCGGTGTTAAACACCCACCAGACTCTGTCTTATTTGTTGATGTTGCAGATGTTGAGGCGACCTCTGAGGTAGAGCGGGAGATGGATGATAATGAGGCTGCTTTCTCTTTTATGCAGTTTTCAGACGGGTTCTAGTGAGCCTTGTTCTGTTGCGAGGGTTGCTGGGATTTCTTTTGGGAAATTAAATGATGTAATCTAATACTTGTAATTTTGATAGTAACACTTACATTACAACCTGGTATGTATATATACTTCAGGGATTTGCACTTGTACACATATATTTCTATAAGTCTTCCGCTTGCTTTCTTCACTTATCCCTGAATTATATTTGCTATTTGGCTTAATCTATTCCATGTTTTATGCACTAATATAAACAACATACATCCATCATTAAATATGTTGCATAAGTGATGTTTTGGAACTCGAGAGCTGAGTTATGCTCGACCCGCGAATTTCAGGGCGTTACAGTTTGTAGACCGAGTAAGGAATCAGATTTACGCTCGCTCCTAAATTAAGAAGTGCATGCTCAATGCAGTAATTCCAAATTACACAAACAATGGTTGGGCTACCAGGATCTTTGAATTTTTGTGGCACATTTTACTTTAGGATGGCACTCACTTTCTCAGTTAAGAAGACTTTCTTTTGAATATTTTACCGTCTTTTGGTCGTACACAAGTTTTTAAGAAATTTGGCATATGAGAGTATTTTTTTTGCGGTATCAAGTAGAGGAATATTGACCTTTACTTGTTTCAACACCTTTAGAATGTCCTGAGAGTTAGAGAGAGGTTTTGGTGCAACCAACCGTTGGGGGAAATGGAGCAACCAACTTCCGTTGAGGTTCCGGTTCTAATTCTTGTGGAGCATGGCTAGATCCATCATCTTTGTCCTCTACCAGTTCCTTAGGCTTTTCAGCCCTAACTGGAATGGTTTTGTCAATGGTCTTTCCACTCCTAAGAGTGGTGATAGATTTAGCTTGCTCCATCTGAGTTGAAGAGCTTAGATCACTTATCTCATATTATGTTTTAAGATTAGGGAGAGGTTGAGCAGGAAGCATCCCCTTTTCTATAACTGTCATACATGAATCCATCTTTTGCATAAATTTTGTAAGTTCTCGTATTGCTTGAATAAGCTCTTGTGAGGAATTTTGAACCGGTTCTTCTTGAGGTTTCCCTTAGTTTAAATTTTGATTGAAGAAACCTTGAGGGGTAGCAGTTTGTCCATTCCTCCAACTGAAGTTTGGATGATTTCTCCAACTAGGATTGTATGTATTGAAGGTATGTCCATTGAAAGGTCTTTGATAATTCTTCACAGCATTGAATTGCTCAATCAACACCTCTTGAAAGGCAGGTATTGTTGGACCTTTTTCAGTTACGTGAATGTTGTAAGCACAAATATTGCAAACAATTTCCTTATCCTTATCCTATTTTTATTCCATGGCCTCGAGTTTCTTAGTGAGATAAGCCATTTTAGCATTGACATCATCGTCCTCCTTCAGGAGATACATTCCACCCCTATCCTTAGATTGAGTCGGCTTAGACATGGTGCTTGGTTTTGGGTATGTGTCCCATGATTGTGCGTTTTCAGCAAGTCTATCCAGGTAGTCCTACACATCATCGATATTTTTAATCATGAATTCCCCATTACACATTGTTTAGTCCAATTGCCGCATGGAAGATGTCAAACTATCATAGAAAAAGAGTGTAATGTGCCACGTTTTAAATCCATGTTGTGGGCATGAACTGATAAGATCCTTGAACCACTTCCAACATTTGAAGAATGTTTCATCCTCCTTTTGGGCGAAGTTCATGATTGACTTTCTAAGGGTGTTCATTTTATGATGTGGAAAAAATTTCTTTATGAACTCCCTTATCATGTCATTCCATGTGCCAATAGATCGAGGACGTAGTGAATGCAACTACGTGTTAGCTTTTTCTTTCAAAGAAAAGGGAAAGAGTTTCAGCCTGACCATGTCATCAGACACGTTAGGAAAGTATAAAGTGGCTATGATCTCATCAAACTCTTTCAGATGTAAATATGGATTTTTTGACTCAAGCCTATGAAATTTAGGAAGGAGTTGGATCACCCATGACTTGATATCCATGTGTCCTGCATTCTCTGGAAAAACTATGCATGAGGGTGTGATCACCCCTGCAGGTTGTAAATAATCTCGTAAAGTAAGATGTGTGAGTGCTTGGTGCACATCATTCTCATCCTAGACTTCCCCAACCCTTGGTGGAGTAGTCCTTCTGGTTGATTGGCCAGTTGATTTGCGGCCATAACCTCAATTAACTCTGGGGATCTTAAGCGGTGTCTAGTCCTGCGATGGATAATCAACCCCTCAATCAATTCTCCTTCAGTCAAGAGACGTCGAGTGTTGTCATGGACTCACTTGGGCATGAAACACTCGCAGCCCTCAATTAAGATTCTAAACCTAAACCTAAAAGAAAGAAAGGAAATAGGAATCTAGGAATAAAGAGAAAAGAGTGGGAAATAAGTTACCAAATAAGAAGTACATAAATTAAGATCCTGCAAAACAAAACAAAATAAGTCAGTTCCTAGAAAGTAAACAGTTTTTAAAAAGGGAAAATTCCTAAAAAATGAAAATAGAAAGTTCCTAAAAATAGAAAATAAAACTCTAATAGAAAAATAGAAAAATTAGAAAGAGATTACCAATTTCGAAAGCCTATATTAAGGTCCTACAAAATAGGAAAGTTATGTTAGTTTCTAGAAATCAAATAGAAAAACCTAAACCTAGAATTAAAAACTAGAAAAACGCTAATCTTAACCTAATTCTAAAACTAGTTAATCTTAGATAAACATAACCGTCAATTCCCCGTCAATGGCACCAAAAACTTGTTCACAACCCTAAGTGCAGGGCTATGATGTAGTAATAATCTTGGTAAGACTGAGGTCGAATCCACAGGGACTGAACCTTGTACGTAATCTGACAATAACCAGAACTAAAACTAGAAGAAGATGTAATATAAATCAGGGAGAATTAAGAGAATAATGGTGAACTAATTAACTAAAACTTGTAAAATTCAAAGGTGAAGAACTAGGGTTTCTAAGGATCCACTTGTAGAGATCAAGGAGATCTATGTTTGATTCAAGAGCACAACTAGAATCAAATTCCTATCTTTATCCAGTTGGAAGATATTACATTAAAATCAACTATGAACTTTCTTTGATCTAGTTTTTAATGGATAAGTGGTATGAAAATTAGAATTGATTCCGTCATAAGGTCATGCCTATGAGACACAACAAACAATAGAATTTAATCAATCCACAACCATTCTAAGAGAGTTGTGAACGTCAGGAAGGATTCCGTCATCCAAGCATGCCCATGAGACGATGGTAAACAACAAGGCTTCCTAATTTCATAATCTCAACAATGTAAAGAACATGCTCAAAGCTATCGCAGATCTATTGTAATTTAAGTCACAATAAACCATTAAAGACTAAAAACATTTGTCACGCCCCAGACTCGGTAACCGGAATCATAAGGAACCCGATGGCCGGTTCTGGCTACAACAGCCTCCGTAATACCCCATTCTCGGCTCCTGAGGTAGGTTCCGATCTTGGGATCCTACAAGGAGGATTTCCATAATAGTATAATTATTTCCAATATGAGCATACCCAAGATCACAGTAAGTATATCTGAGAATAACAAAGGCATACATCATAAAGTCCACTAAGAATTTGAACTTTTACAAGCTTTCATAAGGTCCAAAAGAACATACATAAGATAATAGAAGAATAAGAGAAAAGTCTGTAACACTAGGGTCCTCAATCTCAACTCTAATCCAAGCTCTGTCGTTACGATGCCTGACTAGGATCTCCTGCACGCATCAATCGTGCATAAGCTTATAGAAGCTTAGAGGGTGGTGAAAGTGTGTGACAATGGTGCATATAAGAATAGTAGGAGGTACAGGAAGAGAAACATGCTCAATGACAATATCACTAGCCCTCTCAAGGCTTATCATAAATACGATGCAATGAGTACTGGGCACCATATCAAGGTAATACATGAAGGGCTTATGCAACCGGAGTGAATGCGATGGAAAGTAATGCCAGTGCTCATGACCAATCCACATATCAAGTTCATTTCCAATCATAAGGAAATCACCGGAGTCCATTACACTGGTGGATGACTGCCGCTCTATAGACCCCGCACAGTCAAACGATTGTAAGAGACCTCACTACCTGCCTGTAGACAGCCAATCACCAACAAGGCCTGACAGTAGCAGACCCATTTATTAGCTGATTAGTCTTAACCTAGCAAAGCCTCCTTACATCAGGCGAGTAAGGCCACACCCCTACCCAACTGACTACATGATAGTGGGAGTCGCGGCCTAACGGTATAAGGCCCTTATGCACTCATAGTTTCCACTCAGTCATGGCGTTAGGGCAGATCCTTGGTACGATGGAAGTTTTGAGAATTTCACCCATGGACATCCTATACACCCGGTATGCTCAAGTAATATTTTCGGTGTCCACACATACGACCATCTACGAACATCCCTGTGGAGGCACGACCCTGGTGAAGTAAGGGCGGTATCATCATAAAATGTGATGCCAATGCATGATTCACATATACAAATCAGGCACAAGCTTCAAGCACTCAATGTGCATAAGGGGAGAAACTCCATCCTTTTATGACCACCACACAATGCAATCAATTCACACAGATGATGCATATGGGTCACAATGATGTGTGTTACCTGTAAAATATATTCCTCCTTTCCAAGGAGGGATAAGGTCTAGATACATAGATAGGTACTCTAAGGAGAAGTGAAGTCCTCTAGTGGAGGCTCAATACTTTGGGGTGGCGCACAATCTAAGAGAGTCATAAAGTCTCAATGGAGGAAACAATCTTAACAAGGTCCAAGGTGGGCCTTCAACCACCTATAAGGGCCCTATAAGCCTACCTTCGGGCCACCAAGGAGGACATTCAACCTCAACTGGGTCCCAAAAGGTAACCCGCTATGCATATAAAGTAAGGTCCAAGGCCCAAGCAATCCATGGCCTAATGGGCCATACACTAAGCCCAATACCTAAGCAAGATGGTGGGCCCTCAAGTAAGGTTTGGGCCCAACCATAAAGATCATAAGACTACTCATTGTGGTAGGCCTAATGGGTAGCCCATTATTCCAACATATGGATAACCTTTATATTTAAAACAAGTAAGTTGGGCCTCACATCTCGGCCCAAGTATGGATTTATTTTAATGGGCAAGTAAGGGCCCCACTACTTGAATATTAGCCCATAAAACCCATCACAATGACATAAATAAATATAGGCCCAAGGGTCCAATGGGCCTATCAAGAGTTTCAAGATAATGAGCCTAGGAAAACCCAATAAATAACTAAGAAGATTAGTCCAATAAAAACCCAATTGGAATGGGCCTCAAATAAACACTAATTAAGACCAAAAAAATTAACTGAAATGGGGCAAGATATGTGTAATAATGTCCCCAAATTTGGTGGACCATGCTGCCCCAAAAAATTCATTTATGGGTAGCAATCATGGGCGTATTATTGAAATTCCAGCCCACCCATAATCTGAGCTTGCTGGAAATTCCAAAATAATTAATTCATAAATTTATTTTAGTTCCTAGTGAACCATACATAACATAGGGGTTCCACCAGATGAAGGGAGTGGATTTAACACATAAATCAGATGGGCCATGCTACTGGACTGGAAGTCCAGCAGCAGCTCAATGGGCTGGGCGTCCCATGTGTACGCAGCCATATGGGCATGGGTATTTAGCCCAAAAACTCATCCAATCAGCCCAAAAATGGAAAAATAAAGAGGGAGGATGATCACTACCCCTATAGACCCCACATGGATGAATGTTGGAATATAGAATACATTAAGGTGGGCCCACGAAGTGGCCTGGTCGGCCAGCCAAGGTTGGACGCCCGAGCCTGGGCGTCCCAGCCTGGTGCGCCACTCCAGGTTGTACCACAGTCAGTACAGGGTCCTGATGGACCTAAACTTTTTTAAAGAGTTCCTTCCATAGGTGGACCATACCTTCACAAAATTTCATGATTTTTGAATAATTACAAGTATTTTAATTAATTTAAAGAAAATAGTCTGTCTAGAAATTTCTGTCTAATCTGGATGTCCCAACGTGGAGGGCCGGTCTAGCCCTTACCACGGTGCGCACTGAGGTCCATTGGCCCCAATAATTTTTAGGTGGGTCCTACCATGGGTGAGCCACACCTTTTTAATTTTTCATGATTTTTGGATATCCAAAAGTATTTTAATTAAATTCAGAATTACAATCTATCCCGGGTGAAATGTTGCTGGAAATATAACTATCCCTATGTTTGGGACCACATGGAGTGGGCCTGGACCCACCCAAACCCTTGGAAAATTGGGAGAAAAGGTGGTCCTATATCTGGACAACAAGTGGGGTCCACTCGGGTGGCCCACTTCTTCCATAAAGTCAGATGAATATAGTGTTTTCCGCCATACTGTATTGCTGAACTATCTAGAAATTTTTAGACAGTTAGCCATCTTTGGCCCAACCCATGGGCCTCAAACATGAGAGGTAGGGTGTGGGCCCCATACCACATCAAAGTGGGGTCCACACACTACAAAATCCCTAAAGAAATTTTGGATAAAAAGGCCTACAAATAGGTGTAAATAGTAGCTCAAAACACATGCTCCAACTAGGCTTGAAATTTGGACAGCAACATAGGTTGTTCATATTTCAGCCCATGCAAATAAATCAAGGGGTCTATAGCCCTTATTCCTTATGTGGGGTCCACCCTGATAGGTTCACAAAATTCCAGATCCATCAGAGCTCTCAAGCCTCCATGAAAATTCATTTTAGAGGCCATCCAAACCATGTATGCATGATTGGGCCTCGACGTCCAATCAAGGTGGGCTTGGACGTCTCATCTTGCTGGGGGCCTGAGATGTTGCTGACCTACTTTGGTGGGCTACACATCATCAGAAAATGTATAGAAGAAGCTAAGGGAAAGGAGGGAGAGAAGGAGCAAGTTCGGCCATAGGTGGGAGGTCCCTCCACTAATAGACCACCCACACACAAATCCACACCATCACTACATCATACACTTACATGCAAGCCAAGATACATCAAAATAAGTTACTGGATGGAAGGGATTCCTTCCCTAAATGCATGCAAAGGCCTAGGTGGCCCATGAGATGGAGCGGCTGACAGTGCTACTGATGATGATGGAGCAGCTGATTGAGCCGTAGGCTGTCGAAACCCTGATCTGCCCCTTCGTCTCTGCTGACGGTGCTACCTGGAACTGCCGGCTGGTACTCTCCTCTTTCGATCTCCATCAGAACTCTGCTTTCTCGATCTCCAGGTCATAGCCCAGTCCTCTTCATAAACTAGTGCCCGATGAACGACCTGGTTGAACATCTCCAAACAATGCCCTACCACACGGCTACAAAGGGTAGGATGCAAGCAGTCACAAAACGACAAGTCCTCATCTTCTTATCACTGGTGAGATGAGGAGCAAATCGAGGCAAGGCCAAGAAACGGGCCTCATACTGTGACATCGATAAATCACCTTGAACTAGGGTCTCAAACTCAATCGCCCTATGAATCTAAACATGCTTGGGGAAGAATTTCTTGTCGAAATGGACCACAAATTCCTCCCAGGTCCAAACAAACTAAGGCTCGACCATCCTGGATACGGACGACCACCAATGACAGGCCTCGCCCTGAAAAGGATAGGTCGCAAGGGAAACTCTCTGATCCTCAGGACACTGCATAATGTCAAAAATCCTCATGATCTCATTACGCCATGCCTTAGCGGTATAAGGGTCAGGGTCACCACTAAACCTCGGGGGATCATGCTGCTGGAACTCTCAAGATATCATGCTCGCACGCGGTAAGTCAAATTACCCAGGTACCTCGATGGTAGTAGGCTGACGGGTCTGCAATGCGGTAGCGACAAGTTGCATTAGCTGATTAAAATACTCGGCACCTACTGGCACTGTCGAGAAAATAGGAGCGGCACTCGCCTCGGGCGGAGGTATAGGTGCGGCTGGTGGAGCAGGAGCCTCTATAATCGGAACATCAGGCTGAGGAGGAGGAACCGGTGGGGGAATTGGAGCAAATGAAGGAACAGGCGCTACAGGCTCAACCGAAGGAACAGGCTGAATCGGGACCTCAAGAATCAAATTCTTTAAGATGGGAGCGGGATGCGCTCGAGTGGAAAGGGTATCTTGGGTGCCTCGTCCACGGGCACTACAACCATGAGAGCCATGACCATGGGAGCCACACCTAGACGACATCATCTATAAAATAACGATGATGCAAGGAATCGATACAATTACAGGCTCAATATGGAGAGAAAAGAAGGATCTCGGGACACTACTTGTCCTACGCTTTCAGCAGACATGTGATGTTATCCTAAGTTATTGAAAAGGCCTAGCTATATGTCCTAGAGGGGGGGTGAATAGGACAATGCCAAATAAAACTTATAACAATGGAATTAAAAAGAATATGATAGCCAAAATAAATCACAATGCAAGAAAGTAAAATAACCTTAAAATTTAGATCTTGAGAGGTTGATACAAATGTTGTTCTAAGGACAACCTTACACCAAAAACCAGAGTTTATGGTAGGACAACCTTATTTCTAGAAAGATCTTTGTATCAAATCTCAAACCAAAGAGGAATACAGAAATAAATACAATCTGATTTGAAATAAATTGTAATCACAAATGTATTGTTCTAGGGACAGCCATACACCATAAAAATGGCAGGGCAACCTTGCTGGAACAACTTTTAAAGGAAATTAAATATCAAGCTGATAAAGGAATAGCAGAAAATAAATTCTAAACTATTACAAAATTCTCACAATGCTTGAATTAAATGATTACAACATTCACCACCATACATACATCCCACAAAAGAATAATTAAAGATCAGAAGAATAAATCATTCAACCACAACACAGGGGATTATAGTGGTTCGCCTGTGTGTTCACCAACTATTAAACAACAGCCACACAGAATGCTACTCCACTCCTAATATCCTCACACAGGGGATATTAGCGTTCACTAACAAAATAGGTTTTCCCAGGTTCACCCAAAACCTTTACAATTGTGTCTTTGTCTATGGGCTTATACAATTAAAAAAATCTCACTTCTGAGTTTTCCTGGCTCTCCTCAGATAACCAATACAACAAGATTTTTCTGGCAAATCTTGAAAGAAACCAAAACAGAAAGGAATTTACAATTAAATGTAAAATACCTGATTATCTCATTCGTTGTAGCAGCCCGGTAGAACCAAATCAAAGTAGATGATTGAATGTCCAAGTTCAATGTCCAGTACTCAATTACAATGGTTCTAATTCTAATAGATTTTAAATTAAACCAAATAGGGCTTGCCTTAATTGATTTTGATTCCAAAGAAAGGGAATAACAATTCCTCTTATCAAATTAGATTGGAATAGCAGAAACAAAATCAATTAAATAAAGCTAAGGAAAGAGAATATTAAATAAGCACACTTAGCTTAGATGGAGCACAGAATTATCTCTCAGAAGTTCGACGAAGATTGGCTTGAATGGATTAATTAATTCAATGATTTCTCAGAGATTCGTGCACTATTTATAGGTGAGCAGATCGCGTCTTCGACTGGTCTAGGGAGCTCTTCGACTAGTCGAAGCAATAACAGATATTTGAAAAATCAGGCGCGATAAGCTTTGACCGTTCTATGACTGGTCGAAGGTCTCCTTCGACTGGTCGTAGGTCACCTTCGACTGGTCGAAGAACCTGAAAAATATCGCTGGATTTTGAGTCGAAGATTTTCGACTGGTCGAAGATGCAGTCGACACTATTCCTTCGACTGGTTGAACAGATTCCTAGACTAGTCGAAGCCTAATAGAAATTATCCAATTTTTGTAACAAACTCACGACTGATCGAGGAATTTCTTAGACTGGTCGAAGCAACTCTAGGACTAGTCGAAGAAGGCCTAAGACTAGTCGAAGAACAGACCAAACTTATGTAAAATAAACATTCGATTTATGTATCCAAAATGACCTACTTCTAAGGTCAACCTAAGGTCAGTCAAACCTCAACTATGAAGTAAGGACATTGAAACATTAGGAACTAGTGACCTTGAAGTATGAGCCTTGAAGTCTTGATGTAGTTCAATCTTGAAATCTTGATGTAGCTCAATCTTGAAATCTTGATGTAGCTCAATCTTGAAAGTGTCTTGAGTTCTTTACAAACTGCCTTGTACTCTTCTTGAAGTCTTGACTTGTGAGCAGTTCTTGCATTCAAGATTGATCCTTGTACTTGTGAGCTTTGCTTGTTGTGAGCTTAGCTTGTTTATAAATGTTGATCCTTGAGAGAGCTTCACTTATGCAAGTTATATATAACAGTGATTTTGGCACCACAAATTTGACAACAGACAGGGATATAAACTATAGCACTTACAATCTCCCCCTTTGTCAAATTAGTGACAAAACACATAACCAAGATAAACAGAAAGTAAAACAACTGGTTAAAGAGTTATAAACCAGGTCATATCAACTGGCTTACCTGCAAATCAATATTCAATATTCAACATTCAACATTCAACCAGTTTCATTCAACTAGTTCAAACATACTCCCCCTGAGTAACATAACCAATGCTACTCATCTCACAATCACATCGTTAAGAACAAACCATTCTCCCCCTTTTTGTCACAATATGACAAAGGAAACAACAATAAAGGAGAACTAAATAAAGGGATATATGAGAGTAAACATGAGGAGTTATGAGAGTATAACAAAACAGTGATAGAGATACTCAGCATAGCTTCACATAGAATAAATATCCAACATAAAACATAGATAGTATCCAACTCAAAATCAGTCAACCAAGTGCTAAGTTATAAAGTTATTACAGACCAGAAGTCTCACATAAACTAGTCAGAACCAGAACCAGATGACGGAGCAGGAATAGAGGGATCAAGTTGGTGCATGCCTTTGTTCAATCGCTTAAGATATTTGTGCAAGTACTTGAATTGTAAATCATGAGCAACAGACATGTTTTCCATCTTTACATTTATATTCTCAACTTTATCCTCTAAAGCACTCAGACGAGCATCAACATCAGATGGTTCAAAATCTGGATCATTTGTTGAGTCAGAATCCAGTTCCTTAAAAATGTCATCCATATTAATGTCATCACCAGCTTCTTCATGACCACCACCACCACCACCACCTTGTTCAGGAAGTAGATCCAGCTTCATCTTATTGATATTAATATTGTTGAAGATCAGATGATGGATTGGTGCCTCATCAACCGGCATATCGACTAACATATGTGTAGCCAATACCGTCATTAAATAGGTAAAAGGAATGTCACTATGACCAGGATGAAGTCTAAACTGAAGAATGAAATGACAGATTAAGGATGGTAAACAAATCTGAGTACCATTGGAAATAGCATGGATAACACGAACCATAAACGAAGTCAAGTCAGTTTTATTACCCGAACGAGGATACAGATTAGACACAAAGATTTTGTGGAAAATTTTGTATTTGGGTAACAAATATCTTGTGGGAAGTGCATTCCCTTTTTGTGTCCATTGAACATCCATGTTACACAAATCTTTAGTGAGCATGCGTTTTTTAGACATTGAGGGTTTATCAGTTAAGTTATGGATAGGAATACCCTCATCATTCATAGGAATGTCCATAAGGGTTGAAATTAATTGACGATCAATGTCAAAAGGCCCTTCTCTAGTAGATCTTTTAAAAGTTAAATTATCCTGTGAGAAAGCACTAATACATGCAAACGTGGATTGGGCAATGGACCGGTATGCAGGCCCACCCCAATGTAATAAGTTAACCCAACCTACAGCTTCAAGCATAGGAAGGATGTCAAAAGGTGCAATATGATTAACATCAACAGGATGTTCAACAATAACATTACGTAATCTAATGTCCCTAACATATGATGGATCATTATTGGGAACAAGAAGATGACGCTTAGAGATAATGGACGATCTGGAGGAAGAAGAAGGACCACGGGAAGTAGTTTTTCTACCTCTAGAAGCCATTTGCAACAAGGATATCAAGGAATTAAGAAGTTGTAAAGGATTGAGAAGTGGGTTTACTCAAAACAGATTTTTCAAAATCCAAACCCCAAATCTCAATGAAATCCAAAAAAGAAAGCTTCAAGCTAGAAAAGTAAACAATCTAGATATAAATCTGCAAGAAAAACGTAATTGGAACACTAACCATGAAGAACATGAACAGTGGGTTCGACAAGTCGAAGCTCAGCTCCTTAGAGAGAAAAAAACGGAATGAGGAAGAAAGCAAAAATCCCCAAATTTTAAGTGATTCCCGAGTTCTACGACTGGTCGTGGATATCTACGACCGGTCGAAGGTCGACTAGTCGAGTATACTCACGACTGGTCGAAGAATGTCCAAAAATTCATATTTCTTGCAAATTATACAAAAATTAGAATTCAATCTAGCAAATATATACACTATAATACAAGTAGGCATAAATAATCATTTTAAAATGCACATGCCAAGATCAAATTTCATCTTTTTGAACCTGCTTTTATCGAGAGGTTTTGTGAAAATGTCAGCTCGTTGATCTTCGGTAGGAATATATTCTAGAGATATAACTTTTTCTTCTACTAATTCCCTTATATAATGAAATCTAATGTCAATGTGCTTAGTATGAGAATGCTGAATAGGATTTTTTGAAATATTTATCGCACTGGAATTATCACAATGTAATAACATAGAATCCTGTTTAATTCCATAATCACTTAGCATTCGTTGCATCTAAACAATCTGTGTACATGCATTACCAGCTGCGATATACTCAGCTTCAGCTGTTAGAATTTTGTTTCTTACTAAACCAGGAAACTAGACAATTTCCAATGTAAAAACAACCACCACCGGTTGATTTTCTATCATCTAGATTACCGGCCCAGTCTCTGAGTACCCAACTAATTGGACACTAGTCTCATGAGGATACCAGAGACCAAGATTTACAGTACTTGCGACATATCTAATAATTCGCTTGACAACAATCAAGTGAGATTCTTTTGGATCAGATTGATATCTTGTGCAAATACCAACACTTAGAGAAATATCAGGTCTACTAGCAATTAAATATAACAAACTACCAATCATACTCCGATAAAGTTTTGAGTCAACATTTTTACCATTAGAGTCTTTTGAGAGTTTCAGGGTAGTACTCATAGGAGTATCGAAATTCTTGCCATTCTCAAATCCAAATCTCTTGATTAGATTCAAAGCATACTTAGATTGAGAAATGAATATTCCTTCAGGTTGTTGCTTTACTTGCAATCCAAGGAAATAAGTCAATTCCCCAACCATGCTCATTTCGAACTGTGATTTCATCAAATCTGCAAACTCAGTAGTTAAGTCAGTACAAGTTGATCCATAAATGATATCATCAACATAAATCTGCACCATTAAGATATGATCATTATGTTTTTTAACAAAGAGAGTTTTATCAACAGATCCCATTTGAAAATTATGACTTAAAATTTTTTTTGTTAGTTTCTCATACCATGCCCTAGGTGCTTGTTTTAATCCATAAAGTGCCTTTTTAAGCCAATATACATAATCAGTATTTTTGGAATCTTCAAAACCCATTGGCTGTTCAACATAGACTTCTTTATGTAAATCGCCATTTAGAAAAGCACTTTTCACATCCATTTGATAGAAAACATACAATGGATATAAATAGTCTGATAGATTCAAGACGGGTTACTGGTGCAAAAGTTTCATCGAAATCAATCCCTTCAATTTGAGTATAACCTTGTACCACTAGTCTAGCCTTGTTTTTAATTATATTTCCACACTCATCAGACTTATTTTTGAAAATCCATTTTGTTCCAATGATGTGTTTATCTTTAGGTCTTGGTACGAGATACCAAACATCATTTCTTACGAATTGGTTGAGTTCTTCTTGCATCGCAACAATCCAGTTCTCATCAGCAAGAGCTTCTTTTATGTTAGATGGTTCTATTTGGGATGTAAAACATACATAATTACATATATCCTCAAGTTGTCTATGGGTGCGAACACCGGTGAGAGGGTTTCCAAGAATTTGTGTGGTTGGATGATCTTTAACAGTCCTCAACTCAGAATCAGTCTGATTCGATGAAGTATCGGGTTTATCAATGATTAATACTTCATCATTATCTGAATTAGAAATTGGCGTGTTTAAGTGATCATCAATGAAAACATTAATGGATTCTTGAATCACACCAGTCCTTTTGTTCAGAACCCTATAAGCTCGACTGTTTAAGGAATATCCTAGAAAAATACCTTCATCACTCTTCGTATCGAATTTTTCCAAATTTTCATGATCACGTAAAATATAGCACTTATTGCCAAAAACTCGAAAGTATTTAACAGTAGGCTTTTTATTGAACCACAATTCGTAAGCCATTTTATTATTATCTTTGCTAGTGTAGACTCGGTTAATAATATAGCAAGCTGTGTTGACTGCTTCAGCCCAAAGACTTTTAGAGAGCTTCATGCTATTCAACATGACATTAGCCATTTCTTGAAGCACCCTATTCTTTCTTTCTACAATTCCATTTTGTTGTGGAGTTTTGGGAGCAGAGAATTCATGTAATATTCCTTGGTTGGTACAGAACTTCTCAAAATTGCTATTCTCAAATTCAGATCCATGATCATTACGAATTTTACTGATTTGAGAAGATTTTTCAGTTTGAATCCTTTTGAAAACTTTTCTTACTTCTTCAAGGGTTTCAGATTTATCCCTTAAGAAGACTACCCAAGTGAATCTGGTAAAGTCATCAACTATTACCAGGATATACTTTTTCCCACCATGACTTTTTGTTCTGGTAGGTCCTATCAGATGCATGTGGAGAAGTTCGAGTGCTCTTGATGTGGTATTTGAATTCACCTTTTTCTGTGAGTTCTCTGTTTGTTTGCCTATCTGGCACTCACCACATATTTTATCTAATTTCTGAAGTTTGGGTAAACCTCTTATAAGTTCTCGTTTGCTCAATCTATATAAATTTCGATAATGTACATGTCCAAGACGTTTGTGCCATAAATCAGTCTCGTCTGTATGGACCATGTAACATGTTTGATTAGATGAGCTAGATTCACTAATAATATAGCAATTTTCAGATGTTCTACGTCCAGTTAATATTACAGAACCCTTATTGTTTAGTATCTCACAGCTTTGATTAGAAAACCGAACACTATGGTTATTATCACATATTTGAGATATACTAAGCAAGTTATGTTTTAAGCCTTCAACATATAAAACATTTTTAAACATAGGAAGATTAAAAAGTTGAACCGTACCTTGGCCTATAATCTTGCAGTTGCTACCATCACCAAATGTGACTGAACCATCAGTCATATCTTTCAGATCCGTGAATAAAGCTTTGTCACCTGTCATATGCCTGGAGCATCCACTGTCTAGGTACCACTTTGAATGACTTGTTGCTTTGAAAGCAGTGTGAGCAACCAAGCAGGTAACTTTAGGAACCCATTTCATAACTGTTTTGGGTTTACGAACATAGTTGGTCTTCTTTTGTGTATATTTGTAGAAATGACCTATAGAGTTAGATTTTAAGAGCTCCTTGAGTAAATCAACTATCTTTTCAGCTAGTGGATTTTGTTTCTGATTAAAGTTGACATGGCTGCTTCTAGGTTTTTGAAAAGTTTTTGAATTTCTAGAAAAATCTTGATAAGTACTTTTCCCTTTTGAGTTTGAGGACTCTCCTTTAACAAACATAGGAGGAGTATACTTTTGTTTAGGAGGTAGATTTTTATCATAGCCCAACCCGGATCGATCGCCACATTTTCTTGATCCAGATAACAGTTTTTCTAACTTTGGATCACCTTGGGCATATTTCCATGTGTCCTTTAGACTCAGAAGAGAAGATACTTCAGTTTTAAGTTTCTCAATTTCAGATTTTAAATCAATAATTAGGGAGTTTTTGAATTCCAAATCACATTTTGATTTTTCAAAACAATCTGAAATTTGTGATTTTTCTAAGACAAGTGATTCAAAATATTTTTTGAGTTTAGAAAACTTTTCTTTTTGAAGTTTAAGTTTGACAGCAATTTTACAACTTTCCTTATATAGGGCATTGTAAGCGTCTTGAAGATCATCTTCATTTTCACATTCACTACTCAGATTTTCTTCACTTGTTGAGTCATTATCTGAAAATGTGAATTTGGCTAGAGTCATAAGAGCTTTAACCTCATTGCCCGACTCAGTTTCAGAATCTTCTGATTCAGAAGAACCTTCAGAATCAGATGATTCATCCCATGTAGCCAACATACCCTTCTTCTTGGGTTTGTCCCTTTTAGGACATCTATTTGCTAAGTGCCCATATTCTTGACAGTTGTAACATTGACTATCTTTCAAAGATTTTCGAGATTTGGGTCTAAACTTCTTTTTATCATTTGATTTTTAAAAATCAACCCTTTTCTTGCTTTTGAAAATCTTGTAAAATTTCTTAGCTAAAAGAGCCATATCATCTTCTGAATCAGAATTTTCTTCTGAATTATATTTAGAAGATTTTAGTGCAATAGATTTACCTTTAAGAGCTTTAAAGTTTAACTCGTAGGTTTGTAGAGAACCAACTAGTTCTTCTACCCTCATATTATCCGTATCAAGAAGTTCCTGGATCGCGGTTACTTTAGAATTGAACCGTTCAGGAAGTGAGCGTAATATTTTTGCACACACTTTACTTTCTGGATTTTATCGCCAAGACCCCACATTGAGTTTACAATGTCATTCAATCTAGTGTGAAAGTCCATAAACATTTCATTTTCCTCCATATGAATTTCTTCAAATCTGATTGTGAGGAGCTGGACTTTAGATTTTTTGACAATTGTAGTACCCTCGTGTGTCATTTCTAATATATCCCAAGCTTGCTTTGCAGTATCACAGGAAATGATTCTTTTGAACTCATCCGGTGATAGTGGGCAAGTAATTGCATTTAGTGCTTTAGCATTTGCACTACTCTCACTTTTCTGAAGAGTGGTCCATTGGTAATATGGTGTGACTTTCATAGATTTTGAACCATCAACCCCAGTAACTTCCATGATAGGAGGTTTCCATTCAGTTGTTGTGGCTTGCCACACACTCTCATCCATTGATTTGAGGAAGATCCCCATTCTGGCTTTCCAATAGGCATAGTTGGAGCCATCAAAGGGTGGAGGCCTAGTGACTGAAAGGCTATCAAAATTTGACATCTTAAATAGCTTAAATCGTTAGGTCAGGAATTAATTCCAAGAATAAAAAAGAGCTATTAGGCTCTGATACCACTTGAAAAGGCCTAGCTATATTCCTAGAGGGGGGATGAATAGGACAATGCCAAATAAAACTTATAACAGCGGAATTAAAAAGAATATGATAGCTAAAATAAATCACATTGCAAGAAAGTAAAATAACCTCAAAATTTAGATCTTGAGAGGTTGATACAAATGCTGTTCTAAGGACAACCTTACACTAAAAACCAAAGTTTATGGTAGGACAACCTTATTTCTAGAAAGATCTTTGTATCAAATCTCAAACCAAAGAGGAATATAGAAATAAATACAAACTGAATTGAAATAAATTGTAATCATAAATGTATTGTTCTAGGGACAGCCATACACCATAAAAATGGTAGGGCAACTTTGCTGGAACAACTTTTAAAGGAAATTGAATATCAAGCTGATAAAGGAATAGCAGAAAATAAATTCTAAACTATTACAAAATTCTCACAATGCTTGAATTAAATGATTACAACATTCACCACCATACATACATCCCACAAAAGAATAATTAAAGATCAGAAGAATAAATCATTCAACCACAACACAAGGGATTATAGTGGTTCGCCTGTGTGTTCACCAACTGTTAAACAACAGCCACACAGAATGCTACTCCACTCCTAATATCCTCACACAGGGGATATTAGCGTTCACTAACAAAATAGGTTTTCCTAAGTTCACCCAAAACCTTTACAATTGTGTCTTTGTCTGTGGGCTTACACAATTAAAAAAACCCCACTTCTGAGTTTTCCTGGCTCTCCTCAGATAACCAATACAATAAGATTTTTCTGGCAAATCTTGAAAAAAACCAAAACAGAAAGGAATTTATAATTAAATGTAAAATACCTGATTATCTCATTCGTTGTAGCTGCCCGGTAGAACCAAATCAGAGTAGATGATTGAATGTCCAAGTTCAATGTTCACTACTCAATTACAATCTTACTAAATCTAATAGATTTTAAATTAAACCAAATAGGGCTTGCCTTAATTGATTTTGATTCCAAAGAAAGGAAATAACAATTCCTCTTATCAAATTAGATTGGAATAGCAGAAACAAAATCAATTAAATAAAGCTAAGGAAAGAGAATATTAAATAAGCACACTTAGCTTAGATGGAGCACAGAATTATCTCTCAGAAGTTCGATGAAGATTGGCTTGAATGGATTAATTAATTCATTGATTTCTTCTGAGATTCGTGCACTATTTATAGGTGAGCAGATCGCGTCTTCGACTGGTCTAGGGAGCTCTTCGACTAGTCGAAGCAATAATAGATATTTGAAAAATCAGGCGCGATAAGCTTTGACCGTTCTACGACTGGTCGAAGGTCTCCTTCGACTGGTCGTAGGTCACCTTCCACTGGTCGAAGAACCTGAAAAACATCGCTGGATTTTAAGTCGAAGATTTTCGACTGGTCGAAGATGCAGTCGACACTATTCCTTTGACTGGTCGAACAGATTCCTGGACTAGTCGAAGCCTAACAGAAATTATCCGATTTTTGTAACAAACTCACGACTGATCGAGGAATTTCTTAGACTGGTCGAAGCAACTCTAGGACTAGTCGAAGAAGGCCTAGGACTAGTCGAAGAACAGACCAAACTTATGTAAAATAGACATTCGATTTATGTATCCAAAATGACCTACTTCTAAGGTCAACCTAAGGTCGGTCAAACCTCAACCATGAAGTAAGGACATTGAAACATTAGGAACTAGTGACCTTGAAGTATGAGCCTTGAAGTCTTGATGTAGTTCAATCTTGAAATCTTGATGTATCTCAATCTTGAAATCTTGATGTAGCTCAATCTTGAAAGTGTCTTGAGTTCTTTACAAACTGCCTTGTACTCTTCTTGAAGTCTTGACTTGTGAGTAGTTCTTGCATTCAAGATTGATCCTTATACTTGTGAGCTTTGCTTGTTGTGAGCTTAGCTTGTTTATGAATGTTGATCCTTGAGAGAGCTTCACTTATGCATGTTATATATAACAGTGATTTTGGGACCACAAATTTGACAACAGACAGGGATATAAACTATAGCACTTACAGTTATTCCAGAATTAATTGCTATCCTCTGATACCAACTCCAGTCATGCCCCAGACTTGATAACCATACTCACAAGGAACCCGACGGCCGGTTCTGGCCGCAACAGCCTCCGTAGTACCCCATTCTCAGCTCCTGAGGCAGGTTCCGATCTTGGGATCCTACAAGGAGGATTTTCATAACAGTATAATCATTTCCAATATGAGCATACCCAAGATCACAGTAAGTATATCTGAGAATAACAAAGGCATACATCATAAAATCCACTAAGAATTTGAACTTTTACAAGCTTTCATAAGGTCCAAAAGAACATACATAAGATAATAGAAGAATAAGAGAAAAGTCTGCAACACTAGGGTCCTCAAGCTCAACTCTAATCCAAGCTCTGTCGTTACGATGCCTGACTAGGATCTCCTGCACGCATCAATCGTGCATAAGCTTATACAAGCTTAGAGGGTGGTGAAAGTGTGTGGCAATGGTGCATAGAAGAATAGTTGAAGGTACAGGAAGAGAAACATGCTTAATGACAATATCACTAGCCTTACTAAGGCTTATCATGAATACGATGCAATGAGTACTGGGCGTCCTACCAAGGAAATGCATGAAGGGCTTATGCAGCTGATATGAATGCGATGCAAAGTAATGCCAGTGCTCATGACCAATCCACATATCAAGTACATTTCTAATCATAAGAAAATCACCAGGGTCCATTACACTGCTGGATGACTGCTGCTCTAAAGACCCTGCACAGTTAAACGAGCATAAGAGACCTCACTACCCGCCTATGGACAGCCAATCACCAGCAAGGCCTGACATTAGCAGACCCATTTACGAGCTGGTCAGACTCAGCCTAGCAATGCCTTCTTACATTAGGTGAGTAAGGCCACACCTCTACCCAACCGACTACACGACAGTGGGAGTCATGGCCGAACAGTAGAAGGCCCTTATATGCTCATAGTTTTCACTCGGCTGTGACGTTGGGGCAGATTCTTGGTACTATGGAAGTTTTGAGAATTTCACCCATTAGCATCTTATGTACCCGGTATGCTCAAGTAATATTTCCAGTGTCCACACATACGGTCATCCACAAACGTCCCTGTGGAGGCACGACCTTGGTGAAGCAAGGGAGGTATCATCATGAAATGCGATGCCAACGCATGATTCACACATACAAATCATGCATAAGTTTCAGGCACTTAATGTGCACAAGGGTAGAAACTCCATCCCTATATGACCACTACATAATGCAATCAATTCACACAGATGATGCATATAGGTCATAATGATGTAAGTGAGCTACCTGTAGAATATATTCCTCCTTCCCAAGGAGGGACAAGGTCTAGATGCATAGATAGGTACTCTAAAGAGAAGTGAAGTCTTCTAGTGGGGGCTCATTACTTTGGGATGGCCCACAAGCTAAGGGAGTCATAAAGTCTCAATGGAGGAAACGGTCTTGACAAGGTCCAAGGTGGGCCTTCAAACACCTATAAGGGCCCTATAGGTCTACCTTCAGGCCACCAAGGAGGACATTCAACCTCAACTGGGTCCCAAAAGGTAGCCCACTATGCATATAAAGTAAGGTCTAAGGCCCAAGCAATTCATGGCCTAATGGGCCATACACTAAGCCCAATACCTAAGCAAGATGGTGGGCCCTCAAGCAAGGTTTGAGCCCAACCATAAAGATCATAAGACTACTCATTGTGGTGGGCCTAATGCACAGCCCATTATTCCAACATATGGGTAAACCATATATTTGAAACAAGTAAGTTGGGCCTCACATCTCGGCCCAAGTATGGATTTATTTTAATGGGCAAGCAAGGGCCCCACTACTTGAATATTGGCCCATAAAACCAATCGCAATGGCATAAATAAATATAAGCCCCAAGGGTCAAATGGGCCTATCAAGAGTTTCAAGATAATGGGCCTAGGAAAACCCAACAAATAATTAAGAAGACTAGTCCAATAAAAATCTAATTGGAATGTGCCTTAAATATACAATAATTAAGCCAAAAAAAATCTAACTAAAATGAGACAAGATATGTGTAATAATGTCCCCAAATTTGGTGGACCATGTTGCCCCAAAACATTCATTTATGGGTAGCAATCATAGGCCTATTGCTGAAATTTCAGCCCACCCACAATCTGGGCTTGCTGAAAATTTCAAAATATTAATTCATAAATTTATTTTAGTTCCTGGTGGCCTAGGGGGGTCCACTAGATGAAGGAAGTGGATTTAACACATAAATCGGATGGGCCATGCTGCTGGACTAGACGTCCAGCGGCAGCCCAATGCGTTGGGCATCCCATGTGTAGGCAACCATAAGGGCCTAGGTATTTTGCCGAAAAACTCATCCAATGGGTCCCAAAAATGAAAAAATACAGAGGGAGGATGATCATTGCCCCTATGTACCCCACATGGATGAATGGTGAAATATAAAATACATTAATGTGGGCCCACGAAGTGGCATGGTTGGCCAGCCAAGGTTAGACGCCCTAGCTTGGGCTTCCCAACCTAGTGGGCCACTCCAGGACGCACAATGGTCAGTACAGGGGCCCGACGGCCCTAAAATTTTTCAAGATGGTCCTTCCATAGGTGGGTCACTCCCCTCCAAAATTTCATGATTTTTGGATAACTAGAAATATTTTAAGTAATTTAAAGAAAACAGTCTGTATAGAAAATTCTATCTGATCTAGATGTCCCAACATGGTGGGCCGGTCCAGCCCTTTCCATGGTGTGCACAGGGGTCCATTGGCCCCAAAAATTTGTAGGTGGGTCTTAACATGGGTGTTGCACCCCTCTGTAAATTTTTATGATTTTTGGATACCCAAAAATATTTTAATTAAATTAGGAATTACAATCTGTCCCTATGTTTGGGACCACATGGAGTGGGCTTGGACCCACCCAAACCATTAAAAAATTGGGGAAAAAGGTGTCCCTACATCTGGAAAATTAGTGGGGTCCACTAGGGTGGCCCACTTCTTCCAGAAAGTCAGATGAATATAGTGTTTTCTGCCATACTGTATTGCTGAACTGTCCAGAAATTTCTGGACAGTTAGCCATCTTTGGCCCAACCCATGGGCTTCAAACAAGGGAGGTAGGGTGTGGGCCCTATACCACATCAAAGTAGAGTCCACACACTACAAAAACCCTTAAGAAATTTTGGATAAAAGGGCCTGCAAATAGGTCTAAATAGTAGTTCAAAACATATGCTCCAACTGGGCCTGAAATCTGGACAGCAACATAGGCTATCCATATTTCAGCCCATGCAAATAAATTAAGGGGTCCATAGCCCTGATTCCTCATTTGGGGTCCACCCATATAGGTTCATAAAATTTCAGACCCATTAAAGCTCTCAAGCCTCCATGAAAATTCATTTTAGAGGCCATCCAAACCATGCATGCATGATTGGGCCTCGAAGTCCAATCAAGGTGGGCTTGGACGTTCCATCTTGCTGGGGGCCTAGGATGTTGCTGACCTACTTTGGTGGGCCACACATCATCAGAAAATGTATAGAAGAAGATAAGGGAAAGGAGGGAGAGAAGGAGCAAGTTCGGCCATAGGTGGGAGGTCTCGCCGCTAATGGACCACCCATAGACAAATCCACACCATCACTATATCATACATTTACATGCAAGCTAAGATACATCAAAATAAGTTGCTTGATGGTAGGGATTCCTTTCATAAATGCATACAAAGGCCTAGGTAGCCCATGAGATGTAGGAAATAAGAGGAGATCATTATGGTGGGTCCATAGACAATGGCCCTCCATGGAATGGATTGTGAAGGATCTAGGCCTTTGGCCTTCATCCTAGGAACCATATAGGGCCTCCACCATGGATTGGTGGGCCCTACATGCTTCCATGCATGTAGTAAAAAAGAAAGGAAGAAAGGAAAGAAGAAGAAGGAGAGATGAAGCCAAAAAGAGCACTCACCTCAAAGATCTCCACCAAAACTCCAACTCTAGGATTCTAAGGCTCTAAGCAAGCAAGATTGAAGGGGTGAGATATGATTTTGATCGATGGATTGAGGGGAAATGGAGGAGAAGGGGGCTAGAGTGTTGGAAGCTTGTAGGAGGGAGAGGAGAGGGAGAGATAGGGAGAATGAGAAGAAAGAGAGAGGGAGAGAGAGTTGTAGGAGAGTCATCATTGCTCTCACCACCTAGGTTAGAGAAAACCATCATACCCTATGGTGATACAAACAATGTTGCTAGGGTAGGGTAGGTTTGGGTGGTGTGGGTGGTGTTGGTAGTGTGGGTGGTGTAAGAGATGTAGGTTTAGGTGGTGTTGGTTGGAAAATGTGTAGATGGAGTGGGGTACCTTGGGAAATGTGTACACTACTTTAGGTGGGCCACACAATCATGATCAAAGGGCTAAAATGATGAAATGCCTACAACTTATGATCTACACATCGGATGGACGCACGGGATGCGGCATCAGAACCGCGGTGACGATGTGAACAAGATGGCATAGGTCTTGAGTCGAACTAAGTCAGGTCTATGTGACCAGACTCAAGGATGATCACAAACACAATCCGAAGGTCGCAGGTCGCCGAAATTCGACCGATAGGACTGCAGGACCACAAGAAATGAAATGCATACCTACACACACATGCACACAGAAGAAATCTCAGGTCGGGTCTTACAATGTTACTTATAATCAAATTAAAATCAAAATCAGTTCAACTTAAACATGAATCAAAGCCATAAAGAAAAGTCTCCCATCATACTATAAGCTTCACCTCTTAGCCCTAGCTAAGAGGTTTAGCCAATCATTAACATGATTAGGCTAAAAATCTCTCAAAATCATTAAGGAAGAAAAACTAAAAACAAAGAAGAAGTAGAAGCAAACTCCTAGTTGGTTGCACGTCAATCTCTCTCTCTCTCTCTCTCTCTCTCTCTCTCTCTCTCTCTCTCTCTCTTCTCTTCCACGTCGAAGATGATCCCTCTCTATGTCCTTCCCTCTCCTTTTATAGAGATAACATAGGTCAGTTGGCTAGGTTTCACGCATAAGAGGCGGTGTGTAGCCTTTACGCAATAACAAACCTGAGCTGTAAGGAAGTCTTGTGTTTGGATTGAGTTTGGGACAATTGACCATCCCAAAAATTTGTTTTGGCTCCATGGTTAGGGTTGGGGTTGTGGCCCTCTCCTGTGACATTTGGATGGTCTGGATTATCGATCCGACCATGATCTTGGCCACAACTCCCTGGAATATCTGATTTTTTTGGATGCACGTTTCTTGCACACGGGCTGCGCTGTGATGGTCGGTGGGCCCCATAGTGATGTTTATGGAGAAATCCACCCCGTCCATTAGATTCCTGGCAAAAAACTAGCTGGGAATGGGTGCTTTTGCTCGAGTTTAGTGTGGCCCAAAGGATCGAATCTTTTTGCTATTCATTATGCGTTTGATGGTGATTTACGTGTGTATACATGCATGAGACAAAAAGGACTCCATGGCTAGGGTCATGGCTCCCCTCTGGATCGAATGGATGGTCCCCATCGTCAAGATAAATGATGATGGTTGCCCACTACACATCCTAGTGTCTAGACGTGCGGACGTGGACGTGAGGTCGGTCGAAGTCGGGTCAACGCGATTTAACCGCTCTGACAGATTCAGTGCAGCGCACGTGCGCGTGCATTGTGTGCTCGCCTAACCCCATGTGGGGTTCATCGTGATGTTTCTGAGAAATCTGCTCCATCCATCCTCCCTCTCATCCAATTTAAGAGGTTGATACCAAATTTGAAGCATATGCAGAGATCAGGTGGGCCCCATATCAGTGATTTATGGGTTGATATGCCCATTGGACCACTTTCACGTAGATCCAAGAGCTAAATTTTGACATGTACGGTTAATTTAGGGTCCTCAGGCCAGATATAAAGTTTCAAGCCAAACGGATGGTGGGAACCCTGTAATCTTGCATTCAGGACGATTTTCAGGCCTTTTTATCATTGATCACTTGATTTTCTCAGATTTTTGGTGTATAAATTCTTCAATCTCGGCCCCTTAAGATCCGTCCCTTGCCTTGGTGATTCTTAAACATCAAATTTATGCTTTTAACACCCTTTTTTAGTCCAAGCTCTTAAATTCACCTTGCAACACAAACATGATTAAAATGGGATGTTAAACAGTATCATGTTCATAAGATCAGGTAATAACTGGGGTCTAATGTGTAATATTTGACCCTCAACATATTTCCCTACTCATATCCGTATATCCACGGCCCCTATCGATCACCTACGATCGTCCATCATAAGTGAGGCCCCCCACGGTTGACCAAGGAGTTTGATTGTTGCTCGATTCTAACAAACTATAGATCCCATAGTGGGGCACCTTTCTCCTGATGTGGATGAGCCAGTGGGCCCCAGAAAGACCCTATAAGTGGGAAACAACCTCCCTTAGGGTTAATATAATGGATAAAGAGCCAGTAGGGCCATTTGCACAACTTCTGGCACTATATAAGGGCTTCATTTGGGCACCCCCTTCTCCCATACGAATTTCACACCTTAGCTTGGGTGAGGGAGAAGAGATAGAGAGAGAGAAAGAGAGGAAGCTTGAAAGAGTGAGGGTTTGTGCACATTCACTCTCCCTTTTCTCTCTATAACAGCATTACCACTCTCATATCCTTTATGAAGTTCTCTTGACGACGATTGGATATAAGAAATAGAATCTACTCTCTAATATAGTCTTTTGGGTTAGGTTTTCTAGTCCTTACAATGGTTTTTGTGATTGTTTAGGCTTTGGTGAATTTTCTCTATAACCCTAATCCTAGGAGCGCTTTGAGTTAGACAAATCATTGCAAAGGTGCGGACCATTATCTCTAAATTATCGTTTATTGACCCTTGAGGGTCTCAGTTAATGATTAAATGCTTATAGATGAATTTGTGCATGCTAATATGTTGACATTTTGATTTTTTCTACAATATAAGTTATTGGTTGCATATGGATACTTATGTGTTTGATAAAAGGTATAGGTGATTGAATGTGTTGTTTTATAGATGCTCAAATGGTTGATTGAATGCCCAATTGAATATGTTATTTTGTTGATGCCCACATGTTTAATAAAATGCTTAAGTAGATGTGTTGTTCCATTAATGCTTACATGTTCGATAAAATGCCTTAAAATGCCTAAGTAAGTGTGTTGCTTCTATTGATGCTCACAAGTTCGATGAAATGCTTGAGTGATTGTGTAGTAGAATGCTATAATTGTGTGATGTAATGTTTAGTCCGTAGCGATACTTAGGATTTCTATGATGCTGGGTCAGTTAGCTAACCGCCCGAACTAAAGGAGTGGCCTAAGTTAAGGTGGCCACCCTAGGCTTGTTCGATCGACCCGGGTTGAACACGGATGATCGACAGTAGCTGGACTACATGGGCTGCTTGCACCCAACGTCGGTTGTGTTGTGGTTCTAATAGGTCAACCAAATTAGTCCACTAACTGACTAATCATGTATGTTCACATTGTATGACACGACTAAATGAAATCTCGGATACCTCATTCCCAATGGATGTGTCCATTCATAACCGTTAGTGCAATATGATCCCACTAAGACTCATGATCCGGCCTACACTGGGGTGACGAGCCTCCCCGTAGTGACCAGTGAGCAATTAAGATTCATGAGCCAAACATGGTGGTATGGGACACTGTGTCTAAGCTGTTGGCCTATGCTGGGGTGATGAGCCTCTCTATAATGACCGGTGAGCACAGATGGAGGTGATAGACCATTGTTCGAACGACCCCTGTCAAATTACCCGGCCGATGGTTCCATGCTAGAGTACCGTTCAAACAATCTGGGCGTTAATGGAATTGTGTGACGGGCCCTTTCCTTTATATTGATTTAGTTTAATGTGATAAACCCACACCTTTGTAACACCCCAGCCACTATTCGTTCGGGCTATGGTCCAAGCGTGGGTTGTCATCCAGGTCCATGTGTGGGATCAGTCAGGCTTCGAAAGTAGTGCTTCAATTGGTGGGGGCAGCGTGTTGTGAGTTGTTACAACCTCGGAACTGAATGATCATACTCGGTTTGGGTGACGACCCATACTGGGTTGATCCTTAAAAGGACACTAGTAAGGAGTCGCTACGTCCGACAATGAGCCACGTAATCCAGATAAGGACACGTGATATAACGTCGGTATCTTAGCTTCGCCAATATGCTGGATGAATTGAATTACTTGGCTAACATGATTATTCATCGCATCACATTAGATTAAGATGTGGTGAAACAGGCGTTGAAGTCGCATGTTGAAGAAGTATTGTCATTTGCGAACCAGGTGGTCGGAGTCACGTGTGAGGGAGTGTTGTTTGGAAAGGGCACGCATCATGTCATATCTTCATATGCACATTTAACCAGAATATTTAGAAATTATTTGATTTCTTATTTATCATTAACTGCGCTGATTGTGTCGATAAAAGTGTAACTTAGAACTAATGGAACCACTGAGTTAGCTACTCACTCCTACCTGGGACAGTATTTTAAAACACTAACCAGGCATATCATTGATACAGGTACTAGTGAGACCCCACACAGGTAAGCTTATATCGGGTTGTGCCAACGCCGTTATGTTTTAGAGAATTGGGCGTAAACTGAAAGCTTTACACTTTAATCATCTTGGGTATGTATATTGTGGCGTGTATAACCCTCATTTGGGGCAATCACCACTATTGGGATTGTATTTTTTGCTCTTAGCCCTATATTTATTGACTATTATTATCTCTACCTCACTTTGGATCCACTAATTTGAATTATGCTACTCTAATTATCTGTGTGTGAAATGAATTCGAACCTGAATGAGGACACAACGTGCGTTTTCATTTAGTTAACACCTGGGAACTCGGGATTGGAGTATATATACTCGGGTGCTGATTTTTGGGGCGTTACAAGTTGGTATCAGAGCAGAGTATTAAGATAACCAGGACCTTGGGAATGCTGATCGTACAAACCACAATAACTAAGGCTGAGACACTTAGGATTAGAAATTGGTCCTGTGGGGGATTTCCCTAAATTTTAGGAGTATCTGACAGTGTAAGAAATCCATTAAATTAGGAACAATAAACCTTAGGACCAAACTCCTTTGTTTGTTATACTTTAAAATTTAAAAATCAGAAACTAGACTCTAGGATTAAATTTCATATTGTGTGGATGATTTTGAATATAAACTTAGAAATGATGAATAATAGGATCAAATCCTCGATTTTATGATGTTTTTGAACTTTAACTTAGAAATTAGAAACTTAGGACCACCCTGGTTTTTTGGCACCATAAAGTAACTAAGAGTTTCAATTCCCCTAAAAGCGGAGGTTTGAAACCCTCAGTGAAAGATTGGATTACATCTAAATTGCTTCCAAGAATTACATCTGTAATATGTGTGTCACTAGACTATTAAACCATTGGGCACATGACCCACTAATGATATCCTAAAACAACTAGATTTTTAGTTGCATCACTATAATTACTTTAATATAATGATCAGTTCCATCCAAACATTGTCCATGTAAATCAACGGTTAAAAGTTGTTTGTTAGTCACCCGGACATGATCTTGTGCTTGTGGCCCCTCCAATACTTGGAATTTCATCATTTTCGAGCAAAGTATATATTTCAATGGGCTTATTACAACTATTATGTCAAACATTACATAAGTTCACTAATTAGAGATATTAAAGTTGATTTAATAATTAAATTCAAACCCTTTTAAATATACCATGTATAACTACTTTTGGATTAAAGTTGATTCCAAATCAATGGTTTCATACATAATAGGAGGATTTCAAATCCTTGGGGTTCTAAGTCCAGAGGGTTCCAAATCCACACTCCCAAACGAGCCTATAAGAAAATGGAAGGCCTAAGAAACAAAGAAAAGGAATGGGCGTGATGATGTCGATCATCGTCTTCCTCAAGGAGACAACTACTCTAAATCCATGAAGCTTCTCTAGGCTCCTCATAAAGATACATCGAATCCACGAGAGAAAATAAGAAAATAGAAATAAATTATAGAAAAATTTGATAGTGATATCAAACCTTGTCAGAAGTTTCAGAATCAAACTCCAACTTAAACTCCCTAAAATTTGTAACTTAATATAAATACTAAATTTGCTATTTATAATGTCCTATCTGGCTTAACCACTTTATTCTACTATTTTTTTCTAAATAATTTCATGGTAGACACAACTCCTAAAGCTCAAAGGATAAAGAGCTATAATTGAACTAAAACTTACTATAAATAATAAAAATGTAAATAAAATGAATTTTAGAGAATTGATCTAATGAAATCTCACCAAATAAACATATTTTTATTGGCTAAAGTAGCTCCTCCTACCCCAAATTCATATATGGCACATCGACCAACTCATCTCAGATTGCAAGATACATCAATTTCAAAAAAAGAGTGGTGGGACCATGCCAAATCAGTGTGTCACCACCGATTTTGGTTAGCAGGCCAAGGCGCCACCGCGGTAGTGGCACTCCACCATCGATTCTGGATGAAAATCCGGCGGTGCCACCTCGGAATCGGAGCGCCACCACCAATTTTTTTTTAACTTTTTTAGGTCAACTTTAAAAATTCATATCTCCTTCGTTACAGCTCCGATTTAAGTGATTTAAAATCCAGATTGAAACTTAATAAGTCTAGTTTTATATAAAAATAAAATAAATAAAATAAAATTTATAATATGGTTTATTTTAGGATGTTTTGACAACTATCCAAAAATTATTAATTTCGGATAGCTTTTACTTCTAGAATTTTAATAATTTATTTACAACTCCAAATAATATGAAATTTGTGGGATGAATTTAAAATTAATGGTAAAATATTATAAAAATTTTAAAAATAATTCAGTTACCAAAAGTATAAGAAACCTTACAAGAAATAAAATTAAATTTTGTAAAGTGAGTTTAAACTTAATAATAAAATATTATAAAATTTTTAAAAATAATTCAATTACTAAATATGTAAGAAACGTACAAGAAATAAGACATTTTGAAATCATACAAAATTCATTGGTTTTGGACAACCGTTACTTCCAGAAATTCTTATAATTTTTCTGAAGCTTAAAATAAAATAAAATTTTGTGAGATAAATGTTAACTTAATTATAGATTACTAAAAAAATTATAAAAATAATTTAATAATTAAATGTGACAAAGATGTTATGAACAATAGATGGGTTGAAACTAAAAATTTATGCAACTTCAAGTTGTCGATAGACCAGACGTATCTTTTTTATATTTGAGTTTTAGAAATTTGTGTCTTTTTAGAAATTACTTCTAATCATGCCAGGGATCATCCTGTATAATTAAATTAGATTATTTTTAGTATATTTTTATACTTTAAATAGTTTATAGTACGGTTGAACTACTGCTCTAAAGTAGAGTTGAGTTTGATTGTTTAATACTCTCTAAGTTCGTATTTGAGGCAAACTTCACTAAAATAATATGAATTCCTTATTTATTTGTGAATTCAACGTTCATACCAAATTGAGGAGACGATATTATTCCTCTTTCATTTTCCATGCCCTTCTTAACATCATTAGTCCTCAAAACCTCTAAAATACCTTAGAACTCTCAATTCTTCATTTCCTCTCGAAATTAACAAAATTAAAGAATAGTTAGCTCATAACCCACTAGCCATAGGATCGAGACAATAACATAAAGATAAAATCTTAGGCCATTGGAAATTTTTTAGGATAATCGTTTGACCTTAGGCATAGTGAAAGATTTATTAATCACTAATTTGGACATTAATTAAAATGAGAACTCTCTTTAACCAAGACTCGAGTGATAATCTTATAAATAGGAGATTTGAACTTTCCAATGATGTGTGATATTCCCTAAACATGTAGGATGATCGGATCATGGAATTACAGAACCATACAATTGCGAGGCCTTTGCGGCTTAACCCAATTCTCAATCCTGTGCGACTACCAATGGACTCATTGCTTTGATCGAGTAGAAGACCAAGATCCACCAGAACTAAGAAGGGATACAATGAATTGTCTGCCCTAGTCAGGCGGACAATCGACGATCGAATTTGAGTCTATCACAACCATTTTTCCATATTAACCCAATCATGAAGAGCAAAATATACCACCCTTAGATAAAATTTATTGTTGAACACATAATATGATAATAGTGATTTTGAAATCTGTTCCTAAATCTTGATGGCGGAACCTTTTAAAGGGGTAGACTACAATAAGCCACAATAGTGTAGTTAGTATATATCCTAATATAAATATGAACATGAAATCAATGAAACTTATGCGTACTAAATTAGAATATCTTTACTTATTAATATTAGGCAATTTCGGGGATGAAATTGTTTTTAAGGGGGATAGATTGTAACGTCATAGATTTTTGCTATTTTGAATTTCCAAAAAACCCTTGAAAATCTTCAATATGACTAGCCTACGTTGTTGCATATTGGCCATGGACATTCGAAGTGAGCCTATACATGGGTAATACCAATAAAGGACCGCACAAAGTCAATTAATCAATTAATTGTAGGAAGCTAACGAATCCACCCGATCACTTAAACATCGAGCTTAGCCTCGAGATATGTTCAAGTAGGGTCTAAATCTATCCGACCCGTAACTGACTAATCGAGACAATCATAACTAAATAAAGATCTACCTAAAACTAAGACAAGTAACGGTCAGATCTTAATTAACAAACCAAATCAATCTAGTTACTCCTTTAGCCTAAAAAATAACCGTTTAAGGTAATTAAGACCGAATTGCCATTTTTACTAATTATAAATAGGCCACACTATGAACACAGTTAATCTAAACCCTAATAATTGAGCACAAGAAATCTTGATACCTAATTCATTCTTGAAATGCTCTAATTTTCCAAACAAGCTTTAAACCACTCATTAGTGGGCTACTAGTTCCGAAACTACACAATAATATCCATCTCGCTAGGCTTTACGTCCATCATAGGTGGAGAATCAAGATAGTACCCAGAATTATGTAACTTGGGCCAGAGGATGAGTGCTTGAAATGTGCAAATACCCTAGGCTGAAGCGTGAAACTTAAGTGAAATAGACTTTCCATTCTTTCGCGAAGTTATGGATTTTCGACCGTTAGATTGCAATCAAACTTGAGGTATGAGTTAAAGATATTTCTCTGCTCATTTTTCTGCTCATATCTGTATAGCCGCAGCCCTGATCGATCACCAACGACTGTCCATCGTAAGTGGGCCCCCCACGGTTGATCGAAGAGTCCGATTGCCGCCCGATTTTGACAAACTATAGATCCTATAGTGGGGCACCTTTCTCCTAATGTGGATGAACCAGTGGACCCCTAGAAAGACCCTATAAGTGTGAAACAACCTCCTTTAGGGTTAATATAATGGATAAAGGGTCAATAAGGCCATTTACACCACTTCTAGCACTATATAAGGGCCTAATTTACGCACCCCCTTCTCCCATACGAATTTCACCCCCTAGCTTGGGTGAGGGAGAAGAGAAAGAGGAGAAAGAGAGAGAGAGAGAGAGAGAGAGAGAGAGAGAAAGAGAGGAAGCTTGGAAGAGTGAGGGTTTGTGCACATTCACTCTCTCATCCCCCTCTATAGCCACATTGCCACTCTCATATCCTTTATGAAGTTCTCTTGGCAACGATTAGAGGTAATAGAATCTACTCTCTAATATAGACTTTTGGGTTAGGTTTTATAGTCCATACAGTGGTTTGTGTGATTGTTTAGGTTTTAGTAGATTTTCTCTATAACCCTAATCCTAGGAGCACTTTGAGTCAGATAAATTATTGCAAAGGTACAGACCATTATCTCTAGGTTATCATTTGTCAACCCCCTGAAGGGCTCAGTTAATGATTAAATGCTTGTAGATGAATTTATGGATGCTAATACGTTGACATTTTTATTTCTTCTATAATATATGTTATTGGTTGCATATGGATCCTTACATGTTTGATAAAATGTCTAGGTGATTAAATGTGTTATTTTATGGATGCTCATATGCTTGATTGAATGCCCAACTGAATGTTTTATTTTATTGAATGTGTGATGTAATGTTTAGTCCGTAGCGATACTTAAGATTTCTATGATGTTGGGTCAGATGGCTAACCGCTCGAACTAAAGTAGTGGACCAAGTTAAGGCGGCCACCCTAGGATTGTTTGATCGACCCAAGTTGAACACGGACAACCGACAATAACTGGACTAAACGGGCTACTTACACCCAATGCTAGTTGTGTCATGGTTCAACCAAGTCAATTAAAATAGTCCACTAGCTGACTGATCATGTATGTTCACAATGTATGAGACGACTAAATGGAATCTAGGATATCTCATTCCCAATGGATGTGTCCATTCATAACCGTTAGTACGATACGATCCCACTAATACTCATGAGCGGGGCATGGTGGTATGAGACACCGTGTCCGAGCTGTCGTCTTATGCTGGGGTGACAAGCCTCCCCATAGTGACCACTGAGTACTAATGGATGTGATAGGCCATTGTCAGAACGTTCCTTGTCAAATTACCCGGCCAATGGTTCCGTGCAAGAGTACTGTTTGAATGACCGGGCGTGAATGGAATTGGGTGACGAGCCCTTTCCTTTGTATTGATTTGGTTTAATGTGATAAGCTTACACCTTTGTAACACCTCAGCCATTGTTCATCCGGGCTGTGGTCCGAGTATGAGTTGTTATCCAGGTCCATGTGTGGGATCGGTCGGGCCTTGAAAATAATGCTCTAGTCAGTCAGGGCAGCGTGTTGTGGGCTATTACAACCTCAGAACTGAGTGATCATACTCGGTTTGGGTGACGACCCATATTGGGTTGATCCTCATACATTTAGGTATCATACCATACCTTTGGAATTGTTGATTTGTGAGATACACAGGTGACATCTAAATTTGGATCAAGGGACACCTGTAAGGAGTTGCTACATGCGATAACGAGACATGTGATCTAGATAAAAACTCGTGATATAACATCGGTATCCTAGCTTCGCCAATATACTGGATGAATTGAACTTAATAATTACTCGGCTGACATGATCATTCATTATATCACATTAGATTAGGATGTGGCGAAACAGGCGTTGAAGTCACATGTTGAGGAAATGTTGTTATTTGTGAACCAGGTGGTCAGAGTTGCATGTGAGGGAGTGTTGTTTGGAAAGGGCACGCATTATATTATATCTTCATATGCACATTTAACAAAAGTATTTATGAATTATTTGATTTCTTATTTATCATTAACTGCACTGATTGTATAACTTATAACTAATGGAACCACTGAGTTAGCTACTCACTCTCACCTGGGACAGTGTTTTAGAACACCAACCAGGCATATCATTGATGTAGGTACTAGTGAGACCCCAAACAGGTAAGCTTTTTTCGAGTTGTACCAATGCCGTTATGTTTTGGAGAATAGGGCGTAAGCTAAAATTTTTATACTTAAATCATCTTAGGTATGTATATTTTGGCTTGTATAGCCCCTATTTTGGGCAATCACCACTATGGGGATTGTATTTTTACTCTTAGCCCTGTATTTATTGACTATTGTTATCTCTACCTCGCTCTGGATCCGATAATTTGAATTGCGCTACTCTGATTATCTGTGTGTGAAATAAATTCGAACCTGAATGAGGACATATGTGCGTTTTCATTTGGTTAACACCCAGGAACTCGGGATTAGAGTCTATATACTCGGGTGCCAATTTTCAGGGCATTAGATACATCATGGTGGGGCCTACAAAACTTGGTGTTGTCAATACAAATTAGTCCACTAGCTGACTGATCATGTATTTTCACAATGTATGAGACGACTAAATGGAATCTAGGATACCCCATTCCCAATGGATGTGTCCATTCATAACCATTAGTGCGATATGATCCCATTAATACTCATGAGTGGGGCATGGTGGTATGAGACACCGTGTCAGAGCTGTAGGCTTATGCTGGGGTGACAAGCCTCCCCATAGTGACTAGTGAGCATTAATGGAGGTGATAGGCCATTGTTCGAACGTTCCCCGTCAAATTACCCGGCCAATGGTTCCGTGCGAGAGTATTGTTTGAATGACCAGGCGTGAATGAAATTGGGTGACGAGCCATTTCCTTTGTATTGATTTGGTTTAATGTGATAAGCTTACACCTTTGTAATACCCCAGCCACTGTTCATCCGGGCTGTGGTCCGAGTATGGGTTATCATCCAAGTCCATGTGTGGGATCGATCGGGCTTCGAAAATAGTGCTCTAGTTGGTCAGGGCAGCGTGTTGTGGGCTGTTACAACCTTGGAACTGAGTGATCCTACTCGGTTGGGGTAATGACCCATACCGGGTTGATCCTCATACATTTATGTATCATACTGTACCTTTAGAATTATTGATTTGTGAGATAAACGGGTGACACCTAAATTTGGATTAAGGGACACCGGTAAGGAGTCGCTACATGCGATAACGAGCCACGTGATCCAGATAAGAACTCGTGATATAACATCCGTATCCTAGCTTTGCCAATTTACTGGATGAATTGGACTTAATAATTACTCGGCTACCATGATCATTCATCACATCACATTAGATTAGGATGTGACGAAACAGGTGTTGAAGTTACATGTTGAGGAAATGTTGTATTTGCGAACCAGGTAGTCAGAGTTGCGTATGAGGGAGTGTTGTTTAGAAAGGGCACACATTATATTATATCTTCATATGCACATTTAACAAAAGTATTTATGAATTGTTTGATTTCTTATTTATCATTAACTGCGCTGATTGTGTCGATAACATGTGTAACTTATAACTAATGGAACCACTGAGTTAGCTACTCACTCCCACCTGGGACAGTGTTTTAAAACACCAATCAGGCATATCATTGATGCAGGTACTAGTGAGACCCCAGACAGATAAGCTTATATCGAGTTGTGCCAACGCCGTTATATTTTAGAGAATTGGGAGTAAAATAAAATCTTTACACTTTAATCATCTTGGGTATGTATATTTTGGCTTGTATAACCCCTATTTTGGGCAATCACTACTATTGGGATTGTATTTTTACTCTTAGCCCTGTATTTATTAACTATTGTTATCTCTACTTCGCTTTGGGTCCGCTAATTTGAATTGCGCTACTCTAATTATTTGTGTGTGAAATGAATTCGAACCTAAATGAGGACACATGTGCGTTTTCATTTGGTAAACACTCGGGAATTCGGGATCGAAATCTATGTACTCGGGTGCCAATTTTCAGGGTGTTACATACATCATGGTGGGGCCTACAAAATTTGGTGATGTCAATACACCACCGAGGTTGGTGGTATGGGGCACACCTCGAAATTCATTTTCAATCTATCTCTCGGGGGACCCACAATGAAGGGAAATGCAACCTAAATTATTTTGACTAGACAACCCTAATTGTTTGATTTTATGTGCTAGATTTTGAACTTGTGTTTTACCCTATTTTTGGCCATTCAGGAAAATGCTAATAGGAGGGTCACACATGATATTATATGAGAAATAAGAGGTGGATGAAAAGATCATCAAAATACTTGGAGTGCTTTTTATGGAATCATAATTGACGTAAATCCAATTTTACTCGTCAATGGATGGTCAACGAAGTAATGTGGATGAGTTATCTAAAATTCTAACAAGTGAACAGAGAAATGTGTTGAGTAGTTCAAGATACAAAATGCGACCAAGAAGAACATAAATTTTGACTAACATAAGAGAAACAATCACAAAAAGGAAACGTAACAAAAAAGAAAGATTTAAAGAAAGTTTTTTTAAAAAAAAAATTTATTATAACTGTTATAATAATGGAAGAAGGATATGGAAGAATAAGCTAAACAGAACTTTATATATAGCTATTTCGATAAGAAGTAAATGTATTTCGGTTGGAATATTTATATTTAATAAGAACAAAGGAAAAGTAGAAGAATACTCATCATTATGTATTTCATTGATTTTGGATTCATATTACATCCTCGTGTTTCCCTTAATTATGAAACAAAGTACAATGAATCAGTGCAATGGATTAAATGAAAAATAGTTCTATAGCAATGTTGGCGGCATTTCAACTAGAAAAATGTCTGTCGTAGTGATAGAGGAGTTGTGCGGGCTCGATATCTGTTGTTCCACACTAATATGCAAAAGATGTGGACATAAGAGAACAAGTCGCGGACGAATCTACAAAGCCATACAAATTAAAAATCTTTGACGAAGGAACCTGGGACCCATTACGCGAGCACTAGGGACTTATTGTGCGGGTGCACAAATGTGACTTGTTGCACATGCGTGAAATAGGGTTGGAATCTCATATGATACCTGCTGCTGACTTGCTCCTTAACTCTCAGAGCTCTTTAAATGCTCCTCAAACTCTTTGAATGAATCAAATGAGTAGGGTATGGGGGGTATTTATAGACTTTCGCATATGTGAACTCGATTCCAGCACAACAGAATCCTTGTGAGTGGGCACGTAGCAACTAAAGGTTCATATCAATTTAGGCACACAACAAAACAAGGCTCCTGTAGGCTAAGGCACACAACATGGGTGAACGCACAATGGACTGGGCACACAATAACAGTGGCATGGAGGCTGGGGTGCATAACAAGTCAAAGGGTTAGGAGATGGGGCACGCAAGAGGGCAAAGGGTTTGGAGATGGGGCACACAATGGGGTAAATGGGCTGGAGATGGGGCGCACAATAGGGCAAATGGGTTGGACATGGGGTATTTTTTTATGCCCCAACAGATGCCCCCCTCGATCTATCTTTGATTGTTTTACGAAATCAAACGGAGGATCGATCTTCTTTTACTCAAAAAATCATTTTATAACGAAAGACTCTTCATTAAGGTAGAGCTAGTCGCATGACGAAAAAGGATTTCAAATGGAGAGCTGAAGAATAGTACTCGAACAAAGAACTGAAGAATCACATTCAAATAGATGAGAATTGAAGAATCATGTTCGAACAGAGAACTGAAGCATCACATTTGAATGGATGAGAACTAAAGAATCACATTCGAACAGAGAACTGAATAATCGTGTTTGAATGGATGAGAACTGCAGAATCATGTTCGAATGGATGAAAACTAAAGAATCACGTTCAAACAGATGAGAATTGAAGAAGCACGTTCAAATGGATGAAAAATGAAGAATCATGTTCGAATGGATGAGAACTGAATGCCACTAGTTAAAAGCATCCAAAGACTTCTTTTCTCCCAGTAAAGTCAACTGGTCAAGCAAATGCTTTGGTGGTGTAGTCAATAACGGCAACGATGCTTTTTTTAGGCAGTGTTCTGTCTACATCCCGGTTAATTAGATTAGCAAGTCATCTTTTAGTGCAACTCATGCTGTAATTCCAGGGACTGCTCTAACTATCCCTACATTGTTGGATGTTCTTTAATAAGGATATTCCAGAACCTTGAATAATGATTTCTCCTGCCAAATTAGCCATGATTAGTATTTCAGTGCTATATAATTCTTTGATCCAATTTCATTACGTACTAATAATTTCATAATGCATTGATAATCTTCAAAATAATTGTAAATATATTGACGATTCTGAAATAATCATAATAGATTGACAATTCTGAAATGATTGTAATTTATATATATATATATATATATATATATATATATATATATATATATATATATATATATTAATGGCGTACTTCTCTTTCACTCGAAATGTATATATCATGACAATAATTTAGCCATTCCATTTTTCACACCTATCAGCACTTTCTGTTACATTCTTTGTCTTAGAATTTAGTTAGTAAAATTGGCATGTCATATATAATGTCGTCTCAACTCAAAATAGTTAATATAGTTTAGGCTCAAAAGTAGTTGAAGCATACATAACTTTAATTGGACTTGACTTTGATTGGACTTAACTTTGACTGGGCTCAAGAGAGCAAACATAGTTTAAGGCCGATTTCGGGTTGGGCTCAAGAGAGAAAGCATAATTTTAGCTCGTAAGGAGTTGGAGCATTCACAATTTAGGCTTGTAAGTTGTTGAAGCATTCACAGTTTAGGCTCATAAGTTGTTGGAGTATTAGATATAAGTCTTATGCATGGTTAGCCTTCCTAGGCGCTCACCGTTGCCGCCTTATACGATGAATTTCCACTGATGTAGGTCTTATGTATAATTGGCCTTCTTAGGCTCTCACCACTGCCGTAAATGATAAATCACTAATATAATCAATTCGATGTGATCAATGATAATCAATAGTTGGTGATATCATTAATGCGGCAATAATAACAATATGTTGATAATAGGCAATAATATCCATTCGGCAATGTTTGACAATAATAATAATTCAATGATAAATGATAATATTATTTTGTCGAGGTGATAATATCAACTTGGTGGCAATAACAGAAGTATTAGTGATGATCTATAATAATATTAATTCCATAATAGACGATGTCTTAGTGATCGACGATACATGCTTTGTAATGTATATAAGGTGATAATTCTTTGGCAGTTTGTAAGAATGATTTTACTAGTTGACCGATACTCGTAATAATATTTTGTTATAAGAATGATATGAGGTGAATATCGCCTTGTTACCAATTACTGTTCCAGAAGGATTATGCTTATATATTTATTTCTTTATAATTGTCACTTGTTGAAGAAAATATATGTGCTTGTGACTTGATACAACTTTAGGCGATAGTATGCTTATTATGGCTATTTTATAACTGTTGCCTAATTTTCTCCCCTTTTGATTGGGTGAGATTTTCTCTGAGAATCTTCACAATTAAAACTCTTTTATCTTTCGAGAACAATAATTTTTGATAATATGAATATCTTCAAGCATTCCAATACCCTATTTATTCTGATTCATGACTTGATAAGTCCTATTGATATAATATTTAGTGATAATATATTGATTCTCTTATTTAGGATTGATCTTGGCCCTGGTCTTGTAAACAACATCTGATGGCCTCTTCAATGTTAACGACATATCATCTTTCTCGAGGGATAGATATTTGACTTTCCTGTGTTTTGATTTGCTTATACTAGTGGGCTATTGGAATATTTAATGTTTAGAAATCCAAGAATAATCAGTGATATTCTCATATATACTTGGCAACCGTTCAGAAGTATAGGGGCCCGATTATTCTTATAGATAACAGGCGATAGTCCGGATATAATTAGTGCTCGATAGTCTCACAGGTAATCGGTAATAGTCTCAAGATAATTGGAGATAATATGAAAATATCTTCGTGATAGCCTCTTTAGGTTATATAGTTAATTTCAAAGCCCTTCTGAAGATCACGACAAGAATCCAATCGTAATAATAATTTTGATCCAACTATTGACGTATAATAATTTAGCCACTATAATGATTCTAGCATTGGGTGTCAACTTGCAAAATTATTGTCAACAATTATCATTTCAGAAAATAAACAATTACCTCCTTTGAGATCAAGTGGATTGAGAATTTCGTCTAGCTACTTAAAGGTATATGAATAGGTATTTAGAAATTGCGTCTTTTCCCAACTCTTCTATTTATTAATCATCCTTCATCTTTTCCTTACCAAGGAATGAAGACTCATGAAGATATATGACTGGTGATCATTCTGTGATAAGACTATTTGTCTTATTATGTTGTTACATAGCCATTCTGCTTTTCTTCTTGTGCATAAGCATGATGGACAGTACCAACACTGGAATCCTGTCCCCTTTCTCAAAGATTATCAATACTTTGGACTCATCATTCTTCTCTTTTTGTCATACTCTTCCATAACAATTTTACCTATCGATCATCCTTTGGAGTATGCCTTTAATAACATGGTAATTTTCAATATGATGCCCAAACACATGATGATAATGACAATAACCTTTTTCTTTTCTCTTCTTCATTTCTCTATGGCATTTCGACTAAGGTGGATTAATTTTCCCTATAGCCAATAGTTGATTAATCATACGAAGTATATCCTCCTTTGCGAGTACACATTTTTTACGGTCTTTATATTGTCCGGATTTTTCATAAGTCATCTTGAATGTATAATTACTCTTATTTCCTTTACTGTTGTTTCTTTCTTTTTTCTGATACTCTTCTTTCTTTTCTTCTTCACTAGCAGCGTTGGCTGATGTTCCATAAAAGTTCTGGTGTAGTAACTTTATGTAAAAAGAGGACACCTTTTCAACCATCTTTTCAAGAGCATGAGCCTTTGTAGCAAGATTATAAAAGGTCTGTGTAAGACCTGTACCCTAATTAATCCTCTCTATGCTTCATTTTCAGTGCCGGTACATTCCCGACGGAGTAGATCGACGAGTTTTGATCGTGACCCTATTTTAGTATTGTAATACCCCGAAACTTATACCCAGCAACCGCACAGGGGTCGCGATTCCAATGCCACGTGGCACGCCTCATTTTGAACCCTAAGTTATAAGTTACAATTTTGACATAATCTGATGTAGACCGTGCAATGTATGCAGGCTCCACTTGCACAAATCCCCATGTTTCAAATCAATCAATCCATCAATTAATCTATCAATCAAGCCACCAACCAACTCATCCATCACTCATGTTACTCTCTCCCCATTAGTCAAATAAGCTCATGCCTTTCTTATGCAACCCATACCCCTACCTATGCTAGTTATCATTCTTTCCTCATTTTGTCGGCATTTTACCCCTCTTTTCATAATTATATATCTACCCAAAAATATCTACCATAAAAACTCCATAACTCCCTCTCATTTCTACCATTTTCTAGCAAGAGTAGAGAAAGATTAAGAGAGAAAGAGAGAAAGGAAAGAAAAATTAGAGAAAGATTAAGAGAGAAAGAAAGATTAGGGAGAGATTAAGAAAAAAGAAAGAAAGCTTTTGAGGGGATTAGGAAGGATCAAGAGAGTAAGAGAAAAGAGGAGTGATTATAGGAGGTTAGGGGTGGAGAGGAGCTTAGTGGACCATTCAAGTCATCCGATCTACAATCCGGCTCGATCTAATTGTCTATTGTCATTGTGAGTGCATGGAAGGGTCAAAACCCTCCCTTTCATTATGATTTTCCTATTTTGGTGGGCCCACAAGGGTGGGATCCACCTTGATCATGTATAACTTGTATGGTGGTCCCCATAGTGACGGGGGGCCACCCCGATGGACGGATCCCTTCCCTTGCTTCTCATTCTTTTCCTTTCTTTTCTCCTTCTTTTCCTTTTAAATTCATGGTGTCGTGGGGCCCATAAGTGGGTTATGCTATTGGATAGCATGCCCCTCATGCTATCACAGCATTGACTACCTTGTGTAGACCACACCAGAGGCGACGGTGGGGTTGAGAGCACCCCCTCATGTCAGCCATGCGGGCGTGAGGTGAGGGTGTCCCACCTGTAGACCCCACCTTGATGTGTATATATTAGATCCATGCCGTCCATATTTTTCTATAGATCATTTTAGGCTATAGGCTGAAAAATGAGATAGATCCTAGTCCTGAGTAGACTGTACTGAGGGAAACAAATCCCATTGTTGAAACTTTCTAAGGCTCATTGTTGTGGGTGTGTGATGAAAACCTGCCCAATCCTAGACTCCTTTGGTCCAAGGAGAGTTGAACGACAAGATGGATGGAGTGGATCATCCACGCGTGGACCCCACTCATCATTAAACACAAAAAAGGAAAAAAAGAAAGAAAAGAAAGTGACTCCGGGCATTACTGCACAACGACGTGAGGGGCAGAAGCCTCCTTGGGCTGCCTTCACTCGTGGACCCCACCATGATGTATATGTTTAATCCACACCGTCTGCCATATCCTCTAGATTATTTTAGGCTATGGACTAAAATATGAGGTAGATTTGAATCTAGAGTGGGCCATATTAAGGGAAACAATGCCCATCTGTTGAGACCTTCTAAGGCCTGTTGTGGAGTCCCTGATCATCCAAACCAGTCCTAGTCAGTCTATTGGACCTCATTCGACCTGGCCAAGACCGTGGATGGAGTAGATCATCGACTTGGGAGCCATCTTTATAGTATATCATATAGATATATGTATGTATATATGTATGCATGTATGTTTGTATGTATGTATGTATGTAATAATTTTTTAAAAAGGCCATGCACGTGGGTGACCCATTCCTAGCTAAATTTGGGTCTCACAAGTGGTACCCATCTTGCTGTATATATTTAATTTGAGTTATGCACTAACTTCTCCAGATCATTTTAGGCCATGGGCTAAAATATGAGGCAGATTCGAGATTTGAGTGGATTGCACGGAGGGAAATAATTCTTATATGTTAAAACCTTCTAAGGCCCCACCATGGGTCCCTGTTCATCCAAACCAATCCTGGTCAGAGCCTATTGGCCCCTTCTCGAACTATTTTACATGGTGAACAGAGTTGATTATCCAAATGGGGCCCGCTTTGATGATATGACCAAAACAAACAAACACACACACACACACACACACACACACACATATATAAGGGCATCTTCCAGCACCTTAGGCGGGCGGATGCTCAACTATGGGCGTGGAAGTGGGGCCACTTTGGGACCCTACAAGATGTATGTAGGGTCCCAAAGTTCATCCATCTTACCAAATCATGTTTGGGCTTGAGCCCAAAACTTAGGCTGATACAGATCTTAGGTGGGCCACACCACAAGGAAATGTGGGGGTAGAATCCTCTTAGACTTGGGATTTCTTGGTTTTAGGATCCTATGGACTTGGTAATCCTTGGATTTCGGATCTCTTAGGTCTTTGGCTATATTTGGCATCTTGGATTCAAATTCCTAAATTAGTAGGTGTGTGAATGTTGAAACTATGGTTATATTAAATCCATTTAAACATATACCTTACCTGAACTGATGAAATCCCAAGACTCAGATGGGCCATGAGCATAGGATCACATCCTAGTGACTAACCAATGATTTATAACCGTCGATTTACACTAGCAATGATCAAATGGCACTACGTGAAAAATGAAAAAAAAGGACGGATTTCGAGACGGTTCCGGACCGTCTCTAAAATTGCTTGGTTTAAAGACGCTTTAGAGATGGGTGTAAACCATCTCTAAAATTTTAGATGGCCCCTGACCGTCCTTAATATTGTCTTAAAAATATGAATGTCCAAAAATCATTTAAGACGGTTGTTGACCGTCTTATATGGGGTCATCTGAGACGGTCATTGGCCGTCCGCATTAGAGACGGTCCTTGACCGTCTTATATGCAGTCATTTGAGACAGTCATTGGCCGTTTGCATTAGAGACGGTCATTGGCCGTCTTTTACTTGTAATCTGAGACTGTCAAAGACCGTCTCTATTAGAGACGGTCCTTAACCGTCTTATAGCCTTGTCAAAGACTCTCTCTATTAGAGACGGACGTAAACCGTCTTTATTAGAGACTGTCCTAAACCGTCTCTATTAGAGACGGTCCTAAACCGTTTCTAATGCTCAGGTCAACATACAACCTCAAAAAAATTATGAATTTCGAAAAAAAAATAGTTGAAAAGCTTAGAAAAATAATTAACAATGTTTAAGAAAATTTTAAATTTTGAAAAAAAACTGTAATTTTATAAAAATCTAGATTTTGAAAAAACAATTAAGAACTTTGAATAATGTTGATAATTTTGAAAAAAAAAATGATATTTTGAAAAAGAAAATTTTAAAAATTAAACAAAATTGTGAAAAAATTGACAAATTGAAAAAAAATATATATTTTTAAAAAAAGAAAACTAGATTTTGCATTTTGACAAGAAAAATTGAAAAGTTATATAACAAAAGTGAGATTAAAAAAATGATATTTTGAAAAAGAAAATTTAAGAAATTAAACAAAATTGTGAAAAAATTGACAAATTGTAAAAAAATATATATTTTAAAAAAGAAAACTAGATTTTTTATTTTGACAAGAAAAATTGAAAAGTTATATAACAAAAGTGAGATTTTGATGATGTGTTATATATCCTTGCCGCCCCTATATTTCTCCAACCCATATTTGTGCCGGGTATAAAAAATTGTGTAGATTTAAATCTTAAGTAGACCACACCACTGGAAAGAATGATAATATAGTACCTCGCCATTAAAAATTATAAAGAGCCCATCGTAAGGTTTTAGTAATGTTTATTTGCAATCCAACTTGTTGATAATGTAAAGAAGATCTAGATGAAGGTAAACTACAAAGATCGAATTGATCCAAAACTTTTGTAGCCTTCAAAAGGTTTTTAATAGTTATTCATCATTGTTTTGATTGGTATTGCCCACCTGAGATTATTGAGTTCTTGTGATTTAAAATCACATCCTAAAATATGATGGAAAAATATGTGGATGGTGTCGATATACATAAAATATGTGAAGTGGGCCCTACATGGTTAGAGTAACACCCATGAAGGAGTTACCTAAATAGTGAAATGGTACTATAAGGTCACCTCATGGGAACTTCCCATGAGGTTAATCTGTGTGTGCCCCACCATGATGTGTGTAGAACATCTCAACACCATGCATTTGATGTGTCCCCTTTAAGTCTAAAAATCAGTCGTATACGAAACTCAGGTGGCCCATAGCATCTAAAACTATGTGAAGACATCCCTAAAATATATAAAAGCATTTGGTGGGGCCCATGTGAGTTTTGGATGTGTATGAAATTTGGTCTAACTCCTCATCCAAGTGGGACACTTATGATGAATGGGCTAGATCTATGAACCACATCTAGGTGGGCCCAATAAATGATTATGAATGTTTTAATGGGAGGGTAACTCTCTCAACTATAGTATGTGGTGTGGCCTACCCAATATCTTTCTCATGTGTAGCATGATCGGGGTGAGTAATTAGTTAAATTGAGGGTAATGATCAGTAAAATAAAGTGAATGGACCAGACATGTAAAATGGGCCAAATATTCTGGTCAAAATTGTGACCCAACTTACTAACCTCGTGAGAAATTAAGAATTGATGTTAGTAAGTTTTGTGGGCCCTATCATGATGTGTGTTGAACATCAACACCGTCGATTTGATGCGTCCCCTTTAGGTTATGAGATATCTCTTCATTTATATTTTTTTTTTTATATCTTTTTAATATTATGAACATGTTGGATGTCAAATAAACATTACTATGGGCCTAAGGAGGGTATCAACGGTGGAAATCATTATTCCACACTGTTTGGCGTGGCATGGTACACTTGCGTTTTGGATTTACCGAAAATTTGGGATCAACCCACATAGTTCATCCATTTTTTCGAGATAATTTTAGAGAATTATCCAAAAAATGAATCATATCCAAAGATTAAATGGACCACACTACAAATAAGGGAACAGAATGACTACTCCCTCTGACACCATCCAATGGTTGGTGGTCGGTGCTCTGTGAGCCCAACTATGGTGTATGTGTTTAATCCATGTTATCTATCTATTTTTAAAGATCATCTTACGGTATGAGACCAAAAATGAGATATATCCAAATCGTAAGTGGAACACATTCCAAGAAACAGCGTTGAATGAGCGTCAACCATTAAAAAACATTTTGGGGCCATAAAAGTTTTAAATCAAGTTGATTTTTGTTTTTCCCCTTCATCTGGCCATATATAACCTAATCAACATATTGAATGTCAAATAAACAGTACAGTGAGCCTTAGGATGATTTTAATGATGAATATCCAATTACTATTGTTTTTATGTGGTGTGGTGCACCTGAGATATCGATTTATATACTTCTCAATTTTGAGATCAAGTGATAAAATGATCTTTATATACCTCTCAATTTAGGACCACACCACATTTTGGATGAAGTTGATATTCGGTATTATTATTATTATTATTATTATTATTATTTTTTTTTTTTTTCCTTTATGTCTCACCTAATCAACAGGTCGAATAAAAATAAATATTACAGTGGGCACTTGAGATTTATATACCTCTCATTTTTGGGCCCCACCATGATGTATGTTTTGTATCCACACCTTCCATCCATTTGGAGAGATCATTTTAGGGCAATGTCCAAAGAACGAGTTAAATCCAAAGTTCCAGTGGACCCCAGCACAGAAAACAGATTGGCTACTCCCCCTACCACCAGCCATCTTTGGGCCCCACCTTGATGTATGTATTTCATCGATTCTGTTCATCCATTTTACTGATAATTTAGGGCTTGATCCAAAAAATTAGAGGAATAGAAATCTCAGGTGGACCACACCACATGAAAATAATAGTGATTAGATATCCACCATTAAATTCCTCCTAAGGCGCACTGTACTGTTTATTTGACATCTAATCTGTTGATTAGGTCATACAGGCCTAGATTAAGGGAAAAAACAAAAATTAGCTTGATCTTAAACTTCTATGGCCCCCAAAATGTTTTTAATGGTTGACGCTCAATAGTGTTTTCTGATTGTGTGGTCCACCCAAGATTTATTTCAGGCTCATTTTTTGGTGTCATATAAAAAATGATGTTATGAAATATATGGACGGCGTGGATGAAACAAATTGATCATGGCAGGGCCCATAGAGTGAAACTAGGTCTAAAGTTCATGTTAACGTTTTCAATTTACTGTTTTCACTGTGAGTCTTGCATTTTATGTAAAATGGTGTTGACTCGTCCATAGCAATAGTGGATAAGATATAGAGTTATCCAGACCATCGAAATAATCGGTCTAGTTGTGAATAGTAAATATTTATAATTTTTTTTTAAAAAACAATCTTAACCATCCGGAAAATGGTCCCATGCATGTACGACTGTTAATAGAGTTGGTGTTATAAATAATGGTAAACTCACAATATACGGATTTGAAATGTTTTTCATTAAAAATGAAAACCATCCGACGCCCGCCCCTCTTTTCCAATTTTCCCTCTTTTCCTCATCTTCCATCAACGAGAAACCCTCTCTCTCTCTCTCTCTCTCTCTCTCTCTCTCTCTCTCTCTGTTGTGAAAAGCCATGGCAGCAGTAGTAGCAACAGCTGCAGCAGAAGCTTCTTCAGGATCTAGTGGTGGAGGAGGATCCCAGATTCCTACACGGCAACGTGATTAGCTTGACATCCAAATGCAAAATCAGATATGAAGGCGTCCTCTACAACATCAACACCGATGAATCCAGTATCAATTTGCGGAACGATACTCTCTCTCCCTCCCCATTTTTCCTCTAGATTAGGGTTTTTAGGGTCTGGAAGGGTTTTTGTGGGATTTTGGTATATTGGTTTTGATTTTTATTGGATTTGGGGATATGGGTCTTGTTAAATCTGACGTGAGATTTGTTGGGTTTTTAGGAATTTGTTTATATATATATATATTATACGGGTTTTGAGTGTATTTTTCAGTTTATATATATATATATATATATATATATATATATATATATATATATATATATATATATATATATATATATATATATATATATATATATAAATTTTCTTTTCATTTTATATGGGATTTGTTGAACGCATTTATCTCATGCATGTCTTTAATTTTGCACATGTCACTTTGTTGCTACCTTTTAGCTGCTTGACTATTGGCATTGTTGAATCTACTGTTGTCAACTCTGTATTTCCATATGGAAAGCCATTTTATTAGTTTTCTCAATAAATTGAGAGCTATATATTCAGGGCAGGTTGGGTTGGCATCCAGTGTATCCACATGGCAATCTTACTCTCATACATGCTTATACATGGAAGCTATTAGACATTCAGTTATGTATGGTTCCTTAATTCCTAAGATGTTTTCTGTTGACCTCCACTGGGGAACACTATCACACAACCATTTTGGTAGTGTCCAATTGTTGGCTAACGTTGTGTGCAACTGTTTTCTAATGCATTATGGTGGCAGGCTTTCAGCCTTTTTTTTTTTGACCAAGTGCATATCTAATTGTTCTGACATGATTTTCATTCTTCCAGGCTCATTGCCTTGCTCTAAGCCTATATTGAATTGAAAACTTAAAATTTAGTAGCTGCTAGACATCACTTAGAATTTTCGTGGTGTTACTTCCCCAAGAATTGATGGGTGGATATCTTTTTCTAGATAAAAAAAGGTCTGGTGGAGCTCTTAGGGTCTGTTTGGTCTTGAAGTGAATAAATATTTTGTTCTGCTGAGTTGCAGTTTTCTGCTGAATCTATGATTCTTTTTTTCCTCCCTTCTATGAGTCATTTGGGGGAGATAATGATGGTCATCTGCTACTTTATGCTTCAATGTTGTCATCATATGCCGCTGTGATAGCACTATGCCGCCTGCCCCTGCAGGAGCAATCTTTTGAAGATGGGATTTTTGGATGTTTCTTTTTTATAACCTGCATTTTGCTTTTCTTTTGTTGTTGTTTTTACTATAGGTGGAGTATGTTGCTGCTAGATTTTGTGTTAGGTTACTACTTATCTTTGTGATTTACCTATCACAGGCATCATTCATTCTTATGCTTTGTTGTTAATGTGAGGACTGTTTGGTCATTGGGCACATGATCCTTTTGCTTGCTTAGACCTTACTTTATATCAAATGGTGACTAATCCATACTGTTGGTCTGAACTATAGCACTGTGGATGGATCATTATCAAAAATCATTTCAAGTTGTGAGGTCCTAGATCCATGAATATAAAAGAAGTCCTAGATTAGTTGAATATAGACAGTTGTGCTTTTTTAATTGACCATCTGTTAACCAAATGGGACATAACTCAATGGCCATATTGAACTACCTATTGTTCTCATACACGGCGACTTGCCTGATGAGTGGATTTTTAACTCAATGGCCACATGTACGGCTGTGGTGCTAAACAGTCCCATATATTTAAATAGTGGCCAAAGGGACTATTGCATTAATAATTTTCCACGAGAAAACAGAGATTTTCAAGTAGAATAGAAGATAATATGGGAGTTTTTGAAGTTCCCATTGACATTTCCATTGTTACATTTTTATTTATGCTTTTTGAAAAGTAACTCAATGGAAATGTCAATGGGAACTTTGTCAAACCTGTACATTGAGTCAAATCATTGGTTTTCATTGATTTTTCTAGTGTGGCCTGCCTAGTGAGTTGCCCAACATTATTTTGTCATCAGGTGATCTGTGTTTAACCTTTTGCATGGGTTAGATGTCTAACACACGTGACACAATTGGTGAGAAAGATGGGGCTGCATGTGAACTTTCACATATACATAAACACACATGAGCACCTCGATCAGTTCAATAGCTAAGGGGTTCGATGTGACTTTTCTTTTTGGGAGTGCTGCCTCATAGCATGATACGTGCAAAAAAGGTTCATTTATTACTGTGATCTGATTTTTTTATCATCTAGCATTTACATGATCACATGCACATGATTTGGGATTATTGTAATAGTTTGCAAACAAACACAAAAGGCATGTTGCACCTATGCATGATTGAAGTAGCTTTCTAAAAATTTATGTGGTCAACAAATCAGGCAATTCAAATGTTCATTATGTCATTGTAGATGTCAGTAGTATTTTTACCTATGAAGATTTTTATTTTGGTGGTTTTCAGCTCAAGGAGGCTGGAAGTAAGTAGAATGGAATTGCTTCTCCAGGTTGGGACATTTTGTGTTGCAATCAGTGAAGAGTCACCACCATGTTCTAAATGATGCAAAACTAACATAGGAGTGTTGCAGACATTTTCCAGTGATGTTGCCAAATTTCATGCGAAATTGACACTTTAGACCTTACTTGATATCAAATGGTGACTAATCCATACCATTGGTCTAAACTATACCATTGTGGATGGATCATTATTAAAAATCATTTCAGGTTGTGAGGTCCTAGATCCATGAATATAAAAGAGGTCCTAGATTAGTTGAATATAGATAGTTGTGCTTTTTTAATCGACCATCTGTTAACCTTTATGGAATATTGAGAGAGAAAAAAGAGGAAAGTTTTTTAAAAGGATGACTGGGTCCACAGGTAAATACACCTGGGTTTTATATATGTTATGGACCTTTATCCCCAATTTTTTAGCCTTTTATCTTTGTTTCATGCTTTCTTTATTTGCCCCTTACCCTTTAGTTTTTCCTTAATATAAGGCATAATATGTAATTTTTCATTTTCTTCTAATATTATAAATAAGAGTGGGTTGGACATTCCAGCCCCATATGCTCTTTTTCTCACAAATTCCCTCCTGCTTCTTAACATGTTATTAGAGCCTAAGGGCTCCTAGGATTTCTTTTTCTTCCTATGCTTCTTAACATGGCCTGATTTTTTTTTCATCCCTTACATCTTCATGTATCATACAATTTATCATACAATGCTAAGACTATTTTCAATTTGTAGAAGTGGGGTCCATCATACAGTGTCTGAATCATTGAGATTTGGGGCCCTACTATAGCAAATATCTCCAGTTTCTATTTCCACAATTATTTATTGCTTTACAAATAGGCTTTAGTTCAAAAATATTTTTTTTAGTTGTTAAGTAATAAGAACTCATGTTTAAAAATATAATTGTTAATTGAACTTGAGTGTACCACCAAAGTCCTACAATACATAGAACTGGACACCTTGCTATGGCGGTTTTGTGAACTAAATGTTGTTGATGATTATGTCCACCCACTTTATTTAAATATATATCTTAATCTTACTTTTTTGCTAGTATGTTCCTTTGTGCTTGCAACCTTATTAGAATCTGTGACCTATCTAGCAATGTTACAAAAACTCCTATATTCTGTTTCAACCAAATATGCTTGCTTGTCACACATGCCAACACACTTATTTGGATAAGATCTATCTTTTTTTTTGTTATTTTTTGTTTATCGTTTAATTACCATTGCCTTAGTTCCTCTTATAGTTAACAGTTTACTATTAGTGCAGTTTTAATTCACATGTACTACACTAAAAAACTTTCTTAATATTTTGCACTTGAATGATCTAATACTTACAAATGGGTTTGCTAGAGTTGCAAAAACTTTCTCCACAAGCTTCATCCTTTTCTAAGTTATTTTCAGTGTGCACATTGCGACCTAATTCCATAATGTTCTTTGCTTCAAATCTAGCTTCTAATCATAGGGTAGATTTGAAATACCTCATGAATCTAGAGCTGGCAGAAAGATTTTACATGAAATTGTGATTCAGTAATCTACTTTCCGTTATTTTGTACATTCCATATTGTACCAGTGAAAATTTGATTGTGATGCAACTGTTAAGGACACTCAAAGAGATGGAGGAGAGTTTATCATCACTCCTTGCCTTGAGAGTACAAACCCTGTGAAATCCACATACAAAACCTCATGCATGAAATCCACCACTGCATATGGTCAGTAACTATTTCCTTCTTTTTTCCTTTTTCTTTTTATGAAAGACAATTTAAGAAGTTAATATATATAGTGACAAAGGCATGACTATTTGTGGCTGATTAGCATGCCAGATTCCTAGGATTAATGATTCTTTCATTCTTGATGATGAAACCAATATATTTTAGTGTTAGAGGAAAATTATATATGACATGGCAGGTTGAAATGCTGCATGCATAAGATAGGTGGCATGAGGATCTGAACGAGCATACCAGATGAAAAAGGACTGAATCACCTGCAACAAGCCTCTTTGCACTTACACACTCCATCCAGTTGCAAGAAGATGTTGCTTGGGCTGACTTGCATTAGAAATGGAATCAGGTAAGTACTGTCGTGGCTTAGATGATAATGATGATGATGATATATTATGCCAGTAGATCTTAGACATGTTTGCCCTAGCAATTAGTTTTGCTAATGGAGAACCATGGTCAGATCGTTCAAGCCATTTAATGAGGATTTTTCTGGTTGAATGCGGGTTATAGCTTATTTCTATCCATGGGTGTTCATTTGTTGACTGTTCTAACTAATCATATGACTTTTAAAATGTGTAGCAACATGGAAAGGCCCACCTGATTCACTACTTGGATCTCATTCTGAATTGTAAAGTGTGACTTTTAAAATGTGTAGCAACATTCCTGTTGGAGTTACCAAAAGAATTAGGGAATTTCAAGAATTTGGTTGAGTTGACGTTGCTACAAAACAATCTGACAGGTCTGATTCCTCATGCTTCGAGTAATTTGAGAAACCTTGCATTGTTACCTTACATTGTTGTTGGTTCGATTCCTCTTGCAGCTAAGCTTGCAACAGTAATTTATTTATAACTGCAGGTATATGTGTGGCTTTTTGGATTATTAATAAAATTTCATCATTTAAAAAAATGACACAACTGTGTAAATATCTAGGATGATTACATAGCTAAAATGAGAATGTTCAGATAGATTATCAGATATTTCTCATATTATTTATGTGAAGTATATCATTTCATGATTTAGATAATGCTGCTTGTTTATTTAGTGTCCAATTTTACAGAGTTGTTTTGCCTTCTAATTTTCAAGGTCTGCAAAGTGGAAATCTGGCCCTTTTGAACCTTCCCTAATTGCACAAGTGGCTGAACCGTCTCTGTATGTTACACATAATTTGTCATCCACTAGTTTCTGTAAATGAAAATAAGAGGATTGATCTTAACAGTATGGTCGTCATGCACATAGACAGAAAATGCTTGCAATGATGTTTATGAGTACTTGGTAATTTTGGAGTCCTTGGTTAGGGTTTGGGCTGAAAGTACGAGTGCTGGAGCCAACGCCTTCGAAGTCCGAACTCATTCTTTTGAAAAATAGAAAAATGGAAATATTAGTAAATATGGATTTTCTTGTTAAGAAAAAAATGGAAGGTAAAGAAGAGACATAATTGAAACTTTGCACTGTGAAAAGTAATATTAACCATGTTACTTTTCCCGTTGAATTTGACGTTCAGGAAATGGACCTTTTCCAGAAAACCATGGATTTAAAACCATTAAATCCTTCTCAGAAATCTGATTTTATTGAACCAAATTGAATTATTACAATTCAATTTTGTTGAATATCCAAAAGCAAGGTTTCCATGAATTAGGTAAATGAATTCATTCTAACCCATTTTGTTGAATAACTAAATGCAAGGATTTTTTATTATTTATTTATTTATTTATTATTATTTTTGTGATATGCAATAGCTTTTCAGAATTCATATGTAGGTGCATACCTGTGCTCATTCACATGGACTTTGACTATCTTTCTTAAATTTCTTTGGTTTTTCTAATTTTTGTATCTAATTTTGACTTTCTAGGCCCTAAAACAAGATTCGAGGTGCCGTCAACAATGCTAATAAAATCCTCCAGGTCAGATTATTGATTGGACCTGATTTTATTTAAATGATCTTGGTAATCCATTTTATTTGAATAAGCAGACCCGGATGTACGTCGGAGCTATCCGGATGTTGAGCGGGGGTCCGTGGAAGGTGAGAATTATTGTTATGACCATGATGAAGCTGTCCATTTCCTATAGACAACATTCGAGTGGCCTGGCCATTTGGACATACCATATTTATGTATTTACTCGAAATTGATGGAGCAGACCCGGATGTGTGTCGGAGCTATCCGGATGTTGAGCGGGGGTCCCTGGAAGATGGGAACCGCTGTTATGACTATGATGAAGCTGTCCATTTTCTATGGATAGCATTGGAAGGGCCTGGCCAATTGGAGCAGGTCGTGTTTATATATTTGATTGAAATTAATGGAGGAGACCCGGATGTGCATCGAAGCTATTCGAAAGAGCGGGGTTCCCTAGAAAGAGGGAACCACTATTATGACCATGATGAAGCTGTCCATTTTTTATGGACAGCATTGGAAGGGCCTGGCCATTTGCACCGGATGGCCGTGTTTATATCTGTATTTGCAGGGACCATACCCTTAACCTAAACCAAAACCTATGACCTAAAACCTTAACCTATAACCTAAACCTCAACCTTAACCTAAACCTAAACCTTAACTTAAAACCTAAACCTAAACCTAAAACCTAAAACCTAAATATATTCTCAAATCCCTAAACCTAAACCTACACTTAATCCTAATCTTAACTCCCTAACCTAAACCTATACCTAAACTTGAAAACCCAAACATAAACCCAATCCTGAACCCGAACCTAAACCTTAACCTTAACCTATTCTCAATTCCCTAAACCTATATCTTATAACCTAAACCTAAACCTAAACCTAAACCTTAACCTATACCTATAACCTTAACTTAAACCTAAACCTAAACCTTAACCTAAACCTATAACCTTAACCTAAAACCTAAACCTATAACCTAAACCTAAATCAAAACATATAACCAAAATCAAAACCTATATCCTAAACCCAAATGCATTCTCAAATCCTATAACCCATAATCTAAACCTAAACCTAAACCTAAACCTATAACCTATAACCAAAACCAAAAGCTATAACCTAAACCAAAGCCAAAACCTATAGCCTAAACCCGAACCCATTCTCAAATCCAAAAACCTATAACCTAAACCGTTAACCTATAACCTAAATCAAAACCTATAACCTAAACCAAACGTAAACCTAAAATTAAAACCTAAAACCTAAACCTATAATCTATAACCTAAATCAAAACATATAATCAAAACCAAATCCCAAAACCCAAACCTAAACCTAAAACCTAAACCTAAACCTATAACCTAAACTCAAATCCCTAAGCCTAAACCTAAACCTAATCCTATAACCTAAACTCAAATCCCTAAACCTTAACTTATAACCTAACCTAAACCTATACTTATAACCTAAAACTATTCTCAAATCCTAAAACCTATAACCTAAACCTAACCTTTCCCTAAACCTATAACCTAAACTCAATTCCCTAAACCTAAACTAGACCTAAACCTAAACCTATAGCCTAAACTCAAATCCCTAAACCTTAATGTATAACCTAACCTAAACCTATACTTATAACTTAAAACTATTCCCAAATCCCAAAACCTATAACCTAAACCTAAGCTTTCCTTAAACCGATAAGCTAAACTCAATTCCCTAAAGCTAAACCTACACCTAATCCTAATCTCAACTCCCTAACCTAAATCTAAACATAAACTTGAAAACTCAAACTTAAACCCAATCTCGAACCTGAACCCGATTTCCTAAACCTAAACCATAACCCATTCTCAAATCCAAAAACCTATAACCTAAACCTAAACTAAAACCAAAACTTATAACCTAAACCCAAACCCATTCTCAAATCCCAAAACCTATATCCTAAACCAAAACCAAAACCTATAACCTAAACCCGAACCCATTCTCAAATCCCAAAACCTATAACCTAAACATAAACCTTAACCTAAACCTATAACCTATAACCAAAACCTATAACCTAAACCCGAACCCATTCTCAAATCCCAAAACCTATAACCTAAACATAAACCTTAACCTAAACCTATAACCTATAACATAAATCAAAACCTAAACCTAAACCTAAAACCTAAACCTATAACCTATAACCTAAATCAAAACCTATTACCTTTCCCTAAACCTTAACCTAAACCTATAACCTATAACCTAAATCAAAACCAAAACCAAACTTAAACCTAAACCTAAACCTAAACCTATAACCTATAACCTAAACCTAAACCTACACTTAATCCTAATCTCAACAACCTAACCTAAACCTAAACCTAAACTTGAAAACCCAAACCTAAACCTGATCCTGAACCCGAACCCGATTTCCTAAACCTAAACCTCAACCTATTCTCAATTCCCTAAACCTTAACCTATAACCTTGTAACGACCTTGGAATTTTTGTGCTAATCTTTCCTTAAGTAGTTGTTTTTGGGGTAATTAGCGCTATACTCGATTGCTTGTGAAATTCGCATCAATCACTTTAAATTGTATCTGCTTGGCTCTAAACTTGTAGATTAGTTAGCGCTACGTTACTCTGAAATTTGGGATCCATCGCTAAATCCAGTTGTTTTGGAAAATTTTTGGAAGATCTGGATCGGACCTGGACCGCGCGTCGAAAGTCCGATGGCGATGATCTTAGGCTGTTGCGGTCACCGAGTTGGGCTTGACCATCACCTCGAAAATCAAGTCCATCTGATGTTCTGGGTCGATTTGATTGAGTTCGGAGTGAAGAGTGTGAGAACGGTTGGATATTTATTAAGTTTTTATGAAATCTGAGTCGTGTGACTTGCGCGACGATTTTAAGCTATCTGACCGTTGGATTCTGATCCAATTTCACCCTCTGATCAGGATAGTTGGCCCAGGCATATCCTAGTGCTTGTGGACCTGATCGAGATTCCGTGACCGTTGAATTAAGTGTAGTCCGTCACAGCTGATCTGAAGAGCCGGTCGGTATGAAAACTCAGCTTGACCTAGATCCATGGTCAAGGAGCTTAAGTCTGACCTTTCGTGGTTATAGGCCCACCAGAAGTGCTTCGTTGGATTGAGAAAGGCATGCTTTGGTTATAACCTAAGTATACCTTGTCCCTAGGGTTATTTTCATCATTCTGAGGCCTATTTATAGTCCTTAAACCCTAGCTCTCTTTTCCATACGAATTTCTCTAACCCTAGCTTGGAAAGAGAGTGGAAAAGAGAGAGAAAGTGAGAGAGATAAGTTGGTGAATCATCTTGGATTCTTCTTTGTTCTTCTTCATCTTTGAACCTTCACTTTAAATCGTTCTTCTGACGATTCTGAGTTCATTTTGGGGTAAGTTAATCTAACCCTAACCTGTGTTAGAGCTTAGATTAGTCTTGGTGTTGTTGTGTCTCATTTCTATCCTTATTTTAGGGTATCCTATCGCCGTTGACGAAGACAACTCATCTAAATCAATTCGGTGTTTCTTTTCTGGCTTAAGGTGCGGACTTTAAGTGTATAGGTTATGGTTTTCAAGGCTTTCAATGCCAGTGAATGATTTATTCTTGTTATGGATGAGATCTCGCATGCCAAATGTTGTGTTTACGTTGCTTTCCTGATATGCATGCGTTATATTGAGATTTGTGTATTCTATGTGTATGTATAAAGTACCGTATACGTATAAAATATGCACTTATGTTTGCCATGATTATTTGTCATGTATGTATGCTAGATGCATGTACGACAACTCCTTGGTAAAAGGAATTGTCTAAATGCATGTATTTCAACATACGTCATGTATGTTGTTCCATGTATGCTAAGTGTTTGTAGAAATGCATGAATGGTCTAAAGTGTAATTTATTACACTAATTGCGGGCGTTGAGAAGTGATTCTCAACACTCCTATTGATGTGCATGATTTCCTTTATGTTAGTTACATTCCATGTTATTTAAATTCAAGCACTACTTGTGCTTACATTTATGTTAAGTTGATATTCCTCAAGTGCTTATGTACCATGATTTAAGTTGTTGTTCCATTACTGTTTTACATTCCATATTAATATCTGTTATAGTGTAAGGTGTGTGAGACTATGCATTAGTCCAGGAAATTGGTAATCGACTCTATATTCGTGGTTGAGGTTGCTTTCTCCACGTAGGACGTATTAGACGAACTTGAGCCATATTAGAGTTGTTGGCAGTGGTTTGGCCACGCGGAGTGTTTGCGCACTCTATGTCGCTCAATTCAACGTGTCCAGTAACCCGATTGTCCGATGTATGTTCACCATGTATGGACGCTACTGCTTGAATCTAGGGTACCGAACTTACCAGTGAAATCCTATTAACCATGGTACCTTGATCCGCTAAGACTCATGAGCCGGACATGGTGGTATGGGACACCGTGGTCAAGCTGTCGGCCTACGCTGGGGTGATGCTTCCCCGTAGTGACCAGTGAGCAACTTAACTCGTGAGCCGATTATGGTGGTATGGGACACTATCTTCGTGCTGTCGGCCTACATTGATTGGTGACGAGCCCTTTGTAGTGACCTCGAGCATACCTGGATACCGCGATGAGGTGACGAGCCAAATTGTGGTAGTAAAGGTATGAAAGGTGTGCATTGATTAGTGACGAGCCCTTTGCTACGACCTTAAACATATGATTGTATGAGATGACTAGGATTGACGACCCTAGAATGGATCACTGTTTGGATGGTGATATAGGGAAGGTATCTTAGCTTCCCAATCGGGCTGTGTGAAATGGACTAATAACAACTTGGTAATCATATCCATGCACCGCATTTGCATGTGCTTTGTAGATGTGGCGCACTTTGAGGCGATGTCATGCGTAACGTAAGATGAAGACGCTGAGGGTGTACACGTGAGGGCATGCATCATATTGCATACATCCTTGCATTAATAAGAGTACTTAGGATTTATTTAATTATTCTGCTTTATCATTACTGATTGATTGAACTGATAACATGTTAACCAGTGCCTTATTGTTCCACTGAGTTGATCACTCACTCCTACGTTTCCGGGGTGGTGTTAAACACCCACCAGACTCTGTCTTAGGCTTTGATGTTGCTGATGTGGATGCGACTTCTGAGGCAGAGCGGGAGCTGGATGATGATGTGGCTGCGTTCTCCTATATGCAGTTTTCAGACGGGTTCTAGCGAGCCTTGGTCTGATGGGCGGGATTATGGGATTATTTTTGGGGATTTAAATTATGTAACTTGATACTTATAATTTTGTTAAATAACACTTTCATACGATCTGGCTTGTATATGTATTTCAGGGATTTACACTTGTACACATACTTTTCTATAAGTCTTCCGCTTGCTTTATTCACTTATCCCTGAATCATATATGTGTTTTGGCTTAATCTATTCCATGTTTTATGCACTAATACAGTCAACATACATCCATCATTAAATATGTTGCATAAGCGATGTTTTAGAACTCGGGAGCTGAGTTATGCTCGACCCCCGAATTTCAGGGCGTTACAAACCTAACCTAAACCTAAATCGATAACCTAAACCTAAACCTATAACCTAAGTGTATTCCCAAATCCTTAAACTTAAACCTACACCTAATCCTAATCTCAACTCCTTAACCTAAACCTAAACCCGTTCCCAAACCCGATCCGGATTTCCTAAACCTAAACATTAACCTATTCTCAATTCCTTAAACCTATATCTTATAACCTAAACCTAAACCTAAACCTATAACCTTAACCTAAACCTAAACTTAAACCTGTAACCTATAACCTAAACCTAAACCTAAAACCTAAATGTATTCTCAAATCCCTAAACCTAAACCTACACCTAATCCTAATCTCAACTCCCTAGCCTAAACCTAAACCTAAACTTGAAAACCTAAACCTAAACCCGATCCCGAACCCGAACCCGATTTCCTAAACCTAAACCTTAACCTATTCTCAATTCCCTAAACCTATAGCTTATAACCTAAACTGAAACCTAAACCTATACCTAAACCTAAACCTAAACCTATAACCTATAACTTAAACATAAACCTAAAACCTAAATGTATTCTTAAATCCCTAAACTTAAACCTACACCTAATCCTAATCTCAATTCCCTAACATAAACCTAAACCTAAACTTAATAACCCAGACCAAAACCCGATCCTGAACCCGAACCCGATTTCCTAAACCTAAACCTTAACCTATTCTCAATTCTCTAAACCTTAACTTATAACTTAACCTAAACCTAAATCTATAACCTAAACCTAAACCTAAAACTTAAGGGTATTCTCAAATCCTTAAACCTAAACCTACACCTAATCCTAATCTCAACTCCTTAACCTAAACTTAAACCTAAATTTGAAAACCCAAACCTAAACCCGATCCCGAACCCGAACCCGATTTCCTAAACCTAAACATTAACTTATTCTCAATTCCCTAAACCTATATCTTATAACCTATACCTAAACCTAAACCTATAACCAAACCTTAACCTAAACCTAAACCTAAACCTGTAACCTATAACCTAAACCTAAACCTAAAACCTAAATGTATTCTCAAATCCCTAAACCTAAACCTACACCTAATCCTAATCTCAACTCCCTAACCTAAACCTAAACCTAAACTTGAAAACCAAAACCTAAACCCGATCCCGAACCCGAACCCAATTTCCTAAACCTAAACATTAACCTATTCTCAATTCCCTAAACCTATATCTTATAACCTAAACCTACACCTAAACCATCACCTAAACCTAAACCTATAACCTATAACCTTGACTTAAACCTAAACTTAAACCTGTAACCTATAACCTAAACCTAAACCTAAAACCTAAATGTATTCTTAAATCCCTAAACCTAAACCTACACCTAATCCTAATCTTAACTCCCTAACCTAAACCTAAACCTAAACTTGAAAACCAAAACATAAACCCGATCCCGAACCCGAACCTGATTTCCTAAACCTAAACCTTAACCTGTTCTCAATTCTCTAAACCTATGGCTTATAACCTAAATCGAAACCTAAACCTATACCTAAACTTAAACCTAAACCTAAACCTAAACCTATAACCTATAACCTAAACATAAACCTAAAACCTAAATGTATTCTCAAATCCCTAAACTTAAACCTACACCTAATCCTAATCTCAACTCCCTAACCTAAACCTAAACCTAAACTTGATAACCCAAACTTAAACCCGATCCTGAACCCGAACCCGATTTCCTAAACCTAAACCTTAACCTATAACCTAACCTATACCTAAATCTATAACCTAAACCTAAACCTAAAACCTAAGTGTATTCTCAAATCCTTAAACCTAAACCTACACCTAATCCTAATCTCAACTCCCTACCCTAAACCTAAACCTAAACTTGAAAACCCAAACCTAAACCCGATCCCGAACCCGAACCTGATTTTCTAAACCTAAACATTAACCTATTCTCAATTCCCTAAATCTATATCTTATAACCTAAACCTTAACCTAAACCTAAACCTAAACCTAAACCTATAACCTATAACTTTAACCTAAGCCTAAACCTAAACCTATAACCTATAACCTAAACCTAAACCTAAAACCTAAATGTATTCTCAAATCTTTAAACCTCAACCTACACCTAATCCTAATCTCAACTCCCTAACGTAAACCTAAACTTAAACTTGAAAACTCAAACCTAAACCCGATCCCGAACAAAAACCCGATTTCCTAAACTTAAACCTTAACCTTTTCTCAATTCCCTAACCTATATCTTATAACCTAAACCTAAACCTAAACCTAAACCTAAACCTAAAACCTAAATATATTCTGAAATCCCTAAACCTAAACCTACACCTAATCCTAATCTTAACTCCCTAACCTAAACCTAAGCCTAAACTTGAAAACCAAAACCTAAACCCGATCCCGAACCCCAACCCGATTTTCTAAACCTAAACCTTAACCTATTCTCAATTCCCTAAACCTATAGCTTATAACCTAAACCTAAACCTAAACCTAAAACCTAAATGTATTCTTAAATCCCTAAACCTAAACCTACACCTAATCCTAATCTCAACTCCCTAACCTATACCTTAACCTAAACCTATACCTTAACCTATAACATATAACTTAAACATAAACCTAAAACTTAAATGTATTCTCAAATCCCTAAACCTAAACCTACACATAATCCTAATCTCAACTCCCAAACCTAAACCTAAACCTAAACTTGAAAACCCAAACCTAAACCCGATCCCGAACCCGAACCCAATTTCTTGAACGTAAACTTAAATGTATTCTCAAATCCCTAAACCTAAACCAACACCTAATCCTAATCTCAACTCCCTAACCTAAACCTAAACTTAAACTTGAAAACCCAAACCTAAACCCGATCCCGAACCCGAACCCGATTTCCTAATCCTAAACCTTAACCTATTCTCAATTCCCTAAACCTATAGCTTATAACCTAAACCTAAACCTATAATCTAAACCTAAACCTAAAACCTAAATGTATTCTCAAATCCCTAAACCTATAACCTATAACCTAAACCTACACCTAATCCTAATCTCAACTCCCTAACCTAAACCTAAACTTGAAAACCCAAACCTAAACCCGATCTCGAACCCGAACTCGATTTCCTAAACCTAAACCTTAACCTATTCTCAATTCCCTAAACCTATAGCTTATAACCTATACCTAAACCTAAACCTAAAACTATAACAAATAACCTAAACCTAAACCTAAAACCTAATATATTCTCAAATCCCTAAACCTAAACCTACACCTAATCCTAATCTCAACTCCCTAACCTAAACCTAAACCTAAACTTGAAAATCAAACCTAAACCCGATCCCGAACCTGAACCCGATTTCCTAAACCTAAACCTTAACCTATTCTCAATTCCCTAAACCTATAGCTTATAACCTAAACCTAAACCTAAACCTAAACTTAAACTTTAACCTAAACCAATAACCTATAACCTAAACCAAAACCTAAACCTAAACCTAAAACCTAAATGTATTCTCAAATCCTTAAACCTAAACTTATACCTAATCCTAATCTCAACTCCTTAACCTAAACCTAAACCTAAACTTGAAAACCCAAACCTAAACCCGATCCCAAACCTGTACCCAATTTCCTAAACCTAAACATTAATATATTCTCAATTCCCTAAACCTATAGCTTATGACCTAAACCTAAAGCTTAACCTAAACCTAAACCTAAACCTAAACCTATAACCTATAACCTAAACCTAAACCTAAAACCTAAATGTATTCTCAAATCCCTAAACCTAAACCTACACCTAATCCTAATCTCAACTCCCTATCCTAAACCTAAACCTAAACTTGAAAATCCAAACCTAAACCCGATCCCGAACCCGAACCCGATTTCCTAAACCTAAATCTTAACCTATAACCTAACATAAACTTAAACCTATTACCTGCACTTATAACCTAAACCTATAACCTAAACATAAGCCTAAAATCTAAACCTAAACCTAAAATCAAAATGTATTCTCAAATCCTTGAACCTAAACCTACACCTAATCCTAATCTCAACTCCCTAACCTAAACTTGATAACCCAAACCTAAACCTGATCCCGAACTCGGACCCGATTTCCTAAACCTTAACCTTAACCTATTCTCAATTCTCTAAAGCTATAACCTATATACTATAACCTATAACCTATAACTAAAACCTAAACTTTAACTTAAACCTATAACCTAAGCCTAAACCTTAACCTAAACCTTAACCTATAACCTATAACCTATAACCTAAACTTATAACCTAAAACCTAAAACCTAATCCTAAACCTAACCTAAACCTGAAACCTAAAACCTAAACGTAAACCTATTTTAATGATCAGTTTTATTTTTAAAAAGTGCCCACTTTTTTGGAAGAAGTTTATGCAATTCTTCATGATTCTGAATTATAATGTTTTGTTGGTTTAATATTTTTTTTTCAGGTGAAAGACAAAAAGAAAATTGTTGCTGATTTTTTTTCTTTTTTTATTTATGATGTTAAACCTATATGTATTTATGTGTGGATGAATGTAATGTGGATAAGATTGCTTGTGTTTGGATGGATGTAGTTTATGTTTGGATGAATGTAGTTTATGTTGGATTTACATAGTTTGGGTTGTTTAGATGGATGTGAATGTGAATATGATGAAATATATTATATAACAAGTGCATATCAGGAAGAATACGATGAAATATATTGTAATAGGTGTATAGTGACCGAATAAAAGACGGTCCATGGCCGTCCTTTTAAAGGACAGTCTATGGCCATCCTTTGAAGGCCCATAAGAGACGGTCCATGACAGTCCTTTTTAAGGACGGCCCATGACCGTCCTTTTAAAGGATGGTCTATAGCCGTCTTTTGAATGCTTATCAGAGATGGTCTATGACAGTCTTTTTTAAGGACGGTTCGTGACTGTCCTTTTAAAGGACGGTCGATGGCCGTCCTTTAGAGGCTTATAAGAGATGGTCCGAGACCGTACTTTTTAAGGACAGTTCATGACCGTCCTTTTTTAGGACGGTTCATGACCGTCTTTTTTTCGTCAATAAAAATGACGGTTTTCGACCATCCTTTAAGTAATACGACACGTTAAAATTTGACGGCCCTTGCAACAGTCCATGACCGTCCTTTTTGGTCATTTGAGACGATTTTGGGCCGTCCTTTTTTTGCAGTTTTGGCGTAGTGTGGTGCAGGTCATCCTACTATAGTAATTATAGTAATGACATTGATAATCTGATTATTTTGGGACATCATTAGTGGGCCATGTGCCCAAATGGATTGGTAGCCTAGTGACACACGTGTTGTACATGTGGGTGTCCATCTGGGTCACTCCCAGTGGACCCCGCCTTGGTGTACGTATTTTACCCATGCCTTATAGGCTACATAAGGAGTCGATTCTAGTCTCAAGTGGGCCATGCCACACGGACCTTTACATTTCTAATAAGGCATGTCATTCGATTCCCACTCTTTGCATATGATGTGTCAATTAAGGCTGATTATCTCATGAATGTCTGATAAAATGTTCATGTATTTAGCCTGGTATGACACACTGACAACATGCTTAGTGTAATGGATATCATGCCCAATTATGTACCCATACTTTGTATGCCTGTTGTTGATGACGATTGTTCATAGTATACGTCATTCATCTTGAGACACATAAGGGACTCTATATGAGATAGGGTCACCCTGCATGATTCGCGTGATACGTGCATGTTTGATGCATGCCTTAGATAGTGTGATTCATGCATTTTACACTATGTGTGACACATACATCTACTCCCTAGAGACATCAGGAAGGTGGTCCTGTAGCTTTATTATGGCTAGCAAATGATGGACACTGAAAATTACTGAGGTTATAGGGCGTCACAGGCTTCCCTAGGTGAAAGTCCCTAAACCCTGTGGTACCAGTAGGATGCTCTAACATCTATACCGAGTGGATTCATGAGCGCACGATGGCTGGATACTGATAGGCCATATCTCCCACTATGTTGGGGTTGGTTGGAAGGGGATTTGACCTTACCCGCTCAAGTACAGAGGGATATATGCTAGGTTGAGTTTGACCTGCTCATGAAATGGGTTCACTATTAATGGACTAGGTGGTTTTTGTGTACCATTAACGAGGCAGATAGTGAGGTCTTTTCACTCACTTGGTCTTGCCCGCGATGGGCGGCAACTAGTGTCGGAAGTATACTAGACCTTGGTGATGATCCAATTGAGAATTATTTTAACATGTGGACTAGTGGAGGATTGGCACATTGCATTGCATATTTAGCATATGACATTTGGCCATGTAGGCCTTCGCATCGCATAGCCTGGGTATGGCTGACAGCATTTATAGACTTTCTAGTTTAGCCCTCCATCATTTCCGCATACTCTGATTTTTATATGATTGACACATGTATTGCGTACACATGCACACACTCTCTAAGCTTCGTAGTAAGCTTATGCATGTTGTTTATGTGCAAGTTATGCTAGACCGCAGTAACAGAGAAGCAGGAGCATCTGGCTGATCTTTTAGAATTTTGTTATATCATGTATTTCCCTTTCAACATTGTACTTAAAGATTATATTAGTGGATATGTGGTGATGATATTTTGTGACTTGGGTACACTTGTGGTTATGCTCCTTTATGAAAAAAATCACCCTGAAAATCCTCCTTGTAGGATCCCAGGATCGGAACCCGAGAATGGGGTACTACAGATGTTGTCAGCATAAGATTTGGTGACTAGAAATTTTGTGAGTCCGATTCCCAAGTTTGGGGCATGATAGTCTGTATATTTTCACTAATCAGGTTGCATGCCACTTCTGGTCTTATTACTTCCAAACATAGTTTGACCTGCTCTGATTGTCCCTGAAGGTATTGACATGATGCCCCCAAGTTTTTTCATCAATTGATGAATTCTTCAGCTGATTCGTCTTCTCCTTGGTGAACACAGGATAATTCATTCAAACTGACTTTTCTGTAAGAAGAGAAATTTTTTTCCATAAAAGCACTTCGCATCTGTTCCCAAGTATGAATAGACCTTAGATCCAAAGCTGAATACCATTTGAAGGATTTTACTGTCAGAAATGATCTGAATAATCATAAAAAATATTGAGGAACTACAGAGAAATTTCTCATCATTATTATGAAGTGCATCATATGTTCTTCTGGTGATCGTCTCCATTAAATTTTTAAAAATCCGGGTATTTGAAATCTGTGGGAAGTGGTACTTCCTTTATTCTAGGGGGATATGATGTTTGGTACCAGAACCTTTTATTATAATCTCGTTCCTTTTTTAAACGAATGGTTTCAGTGACCATCTGTCAGATTTCATCTTGTGTTATGATTTGAGCAATTGCAGCTGCAGGTCCCTGAAATTTAACCACTCGTGGTTGTGACCCTTTTACTTGGAGTAAGGTATGGTTGAATTGGTAAATCTAATTCCACCATAGTCGATCGTTCCACGCCTGTTCGTAGCATCGCCTACGAATATGAAGTCTTCCTGTGTAGTGGCTTGTAGTCTTAGGAACTCCGCAAGCTTTTAGACTCAAATATGAGTTGAAAATACTATTTGCTAAGATAGTGCAAAATTTCCAACACACTTTCAGGATTTCTCCGAATGTGGCATCTTTGGAGGCCTCTCTAAGAAAGAAATTGGTGTCAAATAACAAGAAGGATTGGCTAAAATTAACAAGGCCCCAATCGAGGATCACTTTCAGATAGATCTTGGCACTATTGAGGAAAGATAGGGAGCTTTGGTTGGAGGCCATGTCTGTAGAGCAAATGAGGTTTCAGAGATTGCTTGAGTTTTAGTGCAAGTTCAGAATAGGGTTCCATGTGGTTTAAATAGGCAATTATGGACCCCATGTTTAATGCATCATGGACAATTATGGCATGCACAAATGCTTTTTGTTCTAAGAAAATGGGAACGTGCAGCCATCATGGAAATTATTTCAACAAGCAACACACAACTCCTTGTTCTCTGCATGCCACCCAGTTAGTTATTCGGATTGCCAAAAAAAGAAAAAAAAATTCTAAGTAAAGACGATCGATGACAAAACATGGCTCGACAGCTAATTTCATTAATCAATATAAGAGAGACTAGAAGAAGAAAGAAAGTTACAACTCGAAGGTAGAAAATTGTTGGATTGCAGCCTTCACTTTTTCATGTCACTCCTTCTTTGACAAGACAGCCTTATGTTTCATGACCATATGTCGAACTCGGCTGATTTCTTCCATTTGAGGGTTGGCAAATGCGACCAAGTCCGTGACCGCTTTCATTTTTCGGTCGTGTTATGCACTCTCCTCTTAAAATTTCTCTTCAATGTCATCAGTTGTACTTCTAGAACAACAATTTGTATGCTTATGTCTTTTAACTTGGATAATGATTGCTTCAATTCCGCATGACTAACTAACAATTTCTCAGCAATGCCACTGGCTGTAGCTACTTGGGATGTTGTTGTTACGTGCTCAAATTCGAGGTGCTCAATTATGGTGTGGAGCTCATAATTTTCTTTCCCTAAATCCAGGAAATCCCTAAGTGCTGTAGATTGGCCAAGAGGTTCTAATCTGAATGAGAGAAAACTTGATATTGATTTATTAGCTTGGTAAGCTTCGCAATCATCTCAGTTGATGTAGTCTCTAATATCCCTAAGTGTGCAAGGATTTGGATTTCTTCCTTAAGATGTTGTAACTCAGTGGAAGGTATAGGAGACTTAGCCATAATGACATCGCTGCTAAGAGCCTGTCTGAAGGAAGAGAGAATGTTTTCAATCAGGAGCACATCTTCTACTATTGCGGTGGAAGCTAAGGCACTGTTAGTCGGCATTGGCATCGATGCTAGAATTGGTGTTGAGGGAGGATGAGAGATATTGTTCATTGGGACCTCCTCTATTACTTAGTTAGAGATGATGACTTTGTGCGTTATGCTCGATCGGACTGGTTCTTCAATTTCTTCAGGCAAAGGTTCTGCAATCAAGGGAAGGTGTTGGACAGCCGAAATAGTGGATCAAGAGGATGATCCTCTTCTGAAGCTTTGGGGAGTTACAGTCAAGGGTGTGCTCATCTCTTTCTTCCTCTTCATCTCCTTGGTCGACGATGATGATTGGCATTTGGGGGAAGTTAATCATCTATTCAGAATCCGTATTGACAATTGTAGTCCCCGGAGAAGGATGAGAATGAAGGGCTTCATTGCTTATTGTCCCTTCAAAGTCGACGACTTGTATTTCAGTTGTCTGAGTGATTTCGGTTGCAAGTTGGACTTGTTGTAGCAGTTGCTCCTTGACGACTTACTTTTTTACAGCCAACACTTCCCGAGTAACTACAAAAAAGATATAATTAGTAAAAAGATTATATGAAAGACTCAGGGTAGGTATAAAAATGAATGTCGTTCCACCTAAATCAGAATGGACGGGTGACTAATCAACTATCTACATATTGACGATCTCTTATGATTATCGCAATCCCTCAAGGAGAAGTTGGGAATGGTGACGGATATGGGTGATAATGAGTGAGGTATTTCTCATCAAATTGATGGTTATGATTATTTAATCTTTCCCATCATGCCACCATTTATTTCAACATTTATTGTAGTGAGCGTCTTGGTGTCGTTTAAGGCATTATTCAATTTCTTTATAATAGTCTTCAATGAAGAACCTTGACCAATATCGGGTTTTGAAGTAATTTTCAAATGAAGATAAGCGTCAGTCGAGGAAGTGCATGATTGTTGTCATCCTCTGGTTGAGATAGGCATCGACTAACTCACTGATATTAGTTGTGGAGTCGAACCGGTGCAGGTGAAGACTAGAGTAGGGGATTAGGGAGCTAGGCCGAGAGGAGCTCCTAAATCAAGGATCCTCTTGGGGGCTGATAGAGATGGTTAAGGCAATGAAGATCTCAGGAGAACATGTCTTTCACTATAACCTTTTAGTACTTTGGTTGCAAAGCTGTTTCGGTAACTGGAGCTGGCGAGATAATAGTGGCGGTCGATTTGTTCTTCGGCTCATTTGTTTTTCAGTCGGAAGTCATGGTCGATTGAGGTGTTGCTCTTTCTTTCCTCTCAGCTTCATAGAGAAAAATAGCTAAGCAATGATGAGCTAGGGAGATTTATTAACCAGTCTTTTGTAGTGACTCTCGCACTAATCAGAGAAGGTATCCATCATCTAAGGTTGGTTCAGATAGATGGGAATATTAACAGTCAAGTGGTCGACTAGAAGGTGGAATGAAGTGAGCAGTAGAGGTAAATTTGATAAGCAATCAGCCGAGAGAAAGGGAGTTGATTATAGGTCTTTTAGAAGAATGGACAGGGAATGCATTGGACAAGGTCAAATCGACGAGCAAGTAGGTTTGAACAGTACTGCTCAATTCCGGCCTTGACATTCTTGCTAGTATCTATCGTGCCGCCATAGATGAGATCCTTACAAATGAGGTGACTCTCCCACGTCCAGGTAAGATGCATCTGAGATACTGCCTAGTTGTCTTCATTCTTATATCAGCTAGTGAATCAAGTTGAATTGAATTCTTTATTATAGAAAGGGGTGAAAGATTGAATGCATTTGCTTTTATTGAGAGGAAAGAATAGGGAGTCCATATACCTAAAAAATGCACGGATATCCTAAGGGGAATGAATAATGCGGTAACTATAAGAACTATAAACAACATCAGAATTAATGGGAGAATGTACAAGAGAAAAACAAAAATATTCATAAATCCACATCAGGAGAAGCCATAATGATCCTCCAAGATACAAACCTTAGGTGGTAATCTCAAAAATACCTCTGTGCAAGTGCTTGAGTACAAAAGGCGTCAAAGTGAGTTTTTAACCCTATGTGAGCACCTCGGCTAGTGGGATATATTCATTTGTGATCTGGTGAGCATTCACACAGAGTAGATGTTGGCACATCCAGATCAATAAGAAGGTCATGTTCTTCATACTCGATTGAGCCTTCATGGTTGTAGTAAACTTGCATGAAGTGTGAATAGGCTTTGCTGGACTTATTGATGAAGTGTCTTGGTTCTTTCCGAGCAAAGCTGGGGAAGACTGTCTTGCCAAAGAGAAGGAACTAGTCAGATTTGTAATGTCCAAAATTGTTGGACTCATAAGGCCGCATTCGAAGAAGAATGTGTTGGTGGATGGGCTCGAAATTGTCGATGCTATTGTAAGAAGAGTAGGCTTCGATGGATACTCATATATGGAGAGTTTGATGCATTTGTAGATGTTAGAATTCCTCCATATTTTTTCATATTGAGCAATAATGTAATCAAACTAGTTGTCCCATTCAGGTGGAGGTTTCGGCTAGATCGATGATTCTTCAAAGCATTAGATGGCTCTGGGACAGATTCAGATTGAATCAGTATTGTTTCACTCTGGGTAGATTGGGGACAGAGGGTCCATCATACTGATTTCTTCAGGTTCAACTCCAAGGAAGAACATTGGTCCCATACAATAATAATCTTCGATTGGTGATTTGAAGACTATTCCATTAGAACATTTCTCGGAGAGTGCATACAATACAATGACTAAATTATCATAATAAAAGGATAGTGTAGAAGATGATGGTTGCTAAGATTGAAGAAAGAAAAAGATTTAGAATTTGAAGATGAAAGTGTGGAATGAAGAATAATGTTTGAAACAACGCTTAAATCAACCGAGGATATAGAGCGTTATTAATTTCTCGTTTTGTACTATATGTGTACATGTGTCACAATGGGGTTAGCTTTTATTTTGAAAAAGAGTAGTTGAAGCTGATGCGTGGGACAACATCGGTTAGAGATAGTTGCTATGACATCACCATGTGTACCGAAGGACAACTGCATTTATGAGGAGACAAGTATTGCTTTTACCATTTTCTAAAGGCAAAGCGATGTGGGGGGCAATGTTCATCCCTACTGTCGCCAATTCTTGAGAAAACTGATCAGAATGGGTTGTGTGTAATTTGGATGGTTTTGTGTGGTGTATTTGAAGATTTTTGGAGATATACGAAGAAGATTCTATAATAATATAGCTAGAGTGCATGGAGGAACGCCACGTCATCCATTAAGTGGTCGAGTAAACAATGATCGTGTTGAAGTAGTTATAGGACATATGGTAAGTTTAGAAGCAGAGAGGGTTAAGTAGTATTAAACAGTTATAACAACCGTCAAAAAGTGAGAAGCATCCAAATGGCCCGATTAAGGCTATAAATAGCAAATTAATTCAGCAAAGCAAATGATCTCATACCAACAAAAACGAAACCAAATCTATCTTTCAATTATCATTTTCATTTCCATTATTTGTTATCTGTCATTTGCATTCCTTAGTGTAACCCTTTTACTTTTGCTAGTCAATTACATTGCATAGTGCAATCCTTTATTGTTATTTATATTCATTAGTGTAATTTGTAACGTTACTTAAGTAACTGTTAATTTTAGCTGTAATTTGAGTTTACGCTCATATGTTAGATTCAATTCAAGTATCAATTGGAGTTCTCCATTCATGAAGGTATTTTGTAGCTGTTCTTCACGACCAACTGTAAGAATTCATTTCTTGTTGTTCTTTAATTAGATCAAAAAGTTCTTTCGTATGAAAGGCAGAGGTGTAACCCACTCTACCCTCTGACTATCGCTTGATCATTTTAACATACTGTGTAAGTGGTTGAATAGGTGACCGATCTTATTCAATCTTGGTCACATACTTCATATCTGCCTATCTTGGATCCTGGTGTCATAGTTATTCGGCTTGAATTGAGCTACACATTCAATTTTGGCATACCTGCATTTATCATGTGACCGAAACTATAAATCGAACTATAACAATACGTAGGACTAGCCAAAGGCTGGCCAATCTAAGCAAATGTCAACTTTTCAATGGCCCTAGACCGATAGGGTAGACACCTTAGGTTTGAGATTCAGGCCCTGAATTGCGGCCCTAAATTATCCGAACCATCCATCTATTGTTGATTGGACACTGGGAAGACCTATTGCTATGCCTGATATCGATCGGGTTTGGACAATATCTAGGCCCAAAGGTCCCATTTGTAAGCAACTTCCACAAAAGTGACCATTTTGTCTACTCACTGGAAACCAATCCAATTGGTTTTCGACGACTGCGCTTTTTAGCACCTAATTCATCAGTTAGATATTGAAAATGACCATTTCGGGCGGGTTTCCAAGTGGCTACAAAACCGTCTTCTTCAATCAAAACAAGGGCTTTGTCTCCAAACATGGGTTTTCACAGTGCATACAAACGGGCCTAGCTAGGTCAAGAAGAGAAAAAAGAAAAGCTATCGATCCGGGCCATAAATCCAAGTCTAGAACCATTTATGGTTTCTACAGGATAACCTCATAAGGTCATCAATGGGTAGGGCTACCCATTGAGTCATCAGATCTGACCAGTCATTGGACTCATAAGCATGCAAGTTGGGGTGAGGCAAAAATGTTCAGGCCATAGTGGTAACTGGGCTTGGGTTAGATCAAGTATATGTATTTTCACACTATCTATGCTCATGTAGAAATTGCTTGAAGGGACTAGCTTAGGCTTGATGTTCTTTTATTCAGTTGGTTTCATATTGGATTCTGCTCATCTAACAGTGATCAATCTGGGTCCATTTTAGTTTGGGCTTGAGCTCCGTCCTAGCCCATTGAAATTTCTACATGCTTAGGCCAGAAAAATAAATTAGCTACATCGGTTTGCTGCATAAAAATCACACTGATCGGATTATCTAACACCCTGAATTAGCAGACTAAAAATGGAAATCAAGTAGGGCTATATATAGGAAATCGGATCTTATCGTACTGACTAAACTCAGTTGGGCCCAAAACTTCTGTGGCCTCCAAAAACTTTTTCAATAGTAGATGTTCAATTCATATTGTTTCCTATAGTGTGGTCCACTCGTGCTTTTTATATGCTTCATGTTTTAATTCATGCAATAAAATTATCTGCTAAAATGGATGGACAGAGTAGATAAAATACATAAATCACCACGGTGGCGCCCCACAGGTTTTACTCAGAATGCAATTCGCTTCCTATCAATAGGTAACAGGACCTTGGAAAGCTGAGGCCCATTCCAGTTGAGTCTTGAGAACTCATCAATTAGTCAACTAATTCTAAGCGAGGTGAAGTTGACATGAGCTAGCTCAGGTTGATGAGTTTTATAATATGAACCCAAACCCAACTCATTCCACATGGGAAGGGTCTAAGACCTGATGGGGTATTAAACCCGTCCAGGTCCAGGTCTGAGAGCTTAAAAAAATCCGGACATAGTACGACCGTACCAAAAAAGGACCAGTCATGATGATTAATCCGCATACGGGCACATGGGTACCTTGTTGGATTTTTCAATGAAAACATGGTGAAATTTTAACTTTTTCAACATGTAATTATTATTCCAAGTAACTCCTCGTAGCAGTAATGTAAAATTTGTATTTTTCTAGATCTATTAAGAATGAGTTAGAATGTATATTGTACGATGGCATCGCAGTGCGATTTTTCCTTTCATTTTGAATAATGTTAGTCTTATAAACTAAGATATCCACAGTCCATCTGAGTGGAAGAGATTAGAGAGAGTGGATATCTACACCTCTAATAGGAGCGAAGGAAGATGCAGACGGTATACTAAAGTCTTTAGTGAACCCCACACGTCCCGTACCTGAATGTAGAGAGAAGAAGAATAAGATGGGAGATAAAAGTTCCACACACACCCTATTTATAAAGAAATATTATATTTCAAATTGCATTTTTATTTTTTTATTTTTTGCATTTTTTTTTTCTTTTATTCTACTTCTTAATTGTATTTTCATTTTTGTTTCTGATTAGAGATTTGATTGAGGATTTGTTTCCAACTACTTTGTGTTCTTATACAAATATATTCAAGAAAATGAAAATTTAATAATCATCTTTGTTATGGGTAAAAATAGACTAACTAAAAAGAGGAGGTGAGCTCGGACATTTCTGCAGGACACAAGGTTAGCTAACGCCGGTCATGACCAGTAAGCTCTACAATGGACAAGGAAGAGAGGGCTCTTCCTGAATCATTTGCTACAGCCAAGCCAGAACTCTTCCTGAATCATTTGATAAAGCCAATCCTGTAACGCCCTGACATTCGGGGGTCGAGCATAACTCAGCTCCCGAGTTCCAAAACATTACCTATGCAACATATTTAATGATGAATGTATGTTGACTGTATTAGTGCATAAAACATGGAATAGATTAAGCCAAAACACAGATATGATTCAGGGATAAGTGAATGAAGCAAGCGGAAGACTTATAGTAAAATGTGTACAAGTGTAAATCCCTGAACTGCATATACAATCCAGATCATGTGAAAGTGTTATTTATCAAAATTTAAGTATCAAGTTACATCATTTCAGTCCCCAAAAAATCCCAGAGATCCCGCGCATCCGACCGAGGCTCGCTAGAACCCGTCAAAAAGCATATAGGAGAAGGCGGCCTCGTCGTCATCCAGCTCCGCTCTGCCTCGACGTCGCATCCACATCTGCAACATCGGGGCCTAAGAAGAGTCCGGTGGGTGTGTAACACCGCCCCGGATACGTGGGAGTGAGTGATCAACTCGGTGGAACAATAAGGCACTGGTTAACATGTTATCAGTTCAATCAAACAATAATGATAAAGCAGGGATAAGTAATTAAATCCTAAGTACTCTTATTAATGCAAGTATGAATGCAATATGATGCGTGCCCTCACGCGTACACCCTCGGCGTCTTCAGCTTACGTTACGCAGGCCATCGCCTCACAGTGCGCCACATCTCCAAAGCACATGCAAATGCGGTGCAGGGATATGAGTACCAAGGGGTGATGAGTCCCTTTCACACAACATGAGTGGGAAGCGAAGATACCTTCCGCATCTCACCATCCAAACAGTGATCCATACTAGGGTCGTCAATCCTAGATATCTCATACGATCATATAGTTGAGGTCGTAGCAAAGGGCTCGTCACCAATCAATGCACGCCTTTCATGCCCTTACTACCACAGATCGGCTCGTCACCCCTTGCGGTATCCGGGTATGCTCGCGGTCACTACAAAGGGCTCGTCACCAATCAATGCAGCCTTTAAGACGAATATAGTGTCCCATACCACCATAATCGGCTCACGAGTTAAGTTGCTCACCGGTCACTACGGGAGGCTCGTCACCCCAGCGTAGGCCGACAGCTCGGCCACGGTGTCCCATACCACCATGTTCGGCTCATGAGTCTTAGCGGATCAGGTACCATGGTTATTAGGATTTCACTGGTAAGTTCGGTACCCTAGATTCAAACAGTAGCGTCCATACATGGTTAACATACAACGGACAATCGGGTTACTTGACGAACTCGACTAGCACGAGCGCACGTTGAGTTGAACGACATAGAGTGCGCAAACACTCCGCGTGGCCAAACCACTGCCGACAACTCTAATACGACTCGGGTTCGTCTAATACGTCTTACGTGGCGAAAGCAATCTCAACCACGATTCATAGGGTCAATTGCCGATTTCCTGGACTAAGGCATAGTCCCAAACACCTTACACTACTACAGATATTCATATGGAATGTAAAACAGTAATGGATCAACAACTCAAATCATGGTACATACTCATCTGAAGAATATCAACTTAACATAAATGTAAGCATAGGAGATGCTTGAATTTAAATAACTTGGAATGTAACTGCATAAAGGAAATCATGCGCATCAATAGGAGTATTGAGAATCACTTCTCAACGCCCACAATTAGTGTAATCAGTTACACTTAGATCATTCATGCATTTCTACAAACACTTAGCATACATGGAACAACATACATGACACATGATGAAATACATGCACTTAGGCAATTCCTTTTATCAAGAAGTTATCATACATGCATCTAGCATACATACATGACAATTAATCATGGCAAACATAAGTGCATATTTTATACGTATACGGTACTTTATAAATACACAGAATACGCAAATCTCAATATAGCACATGCATATCAGGAAAGCAATGTAAACATGACATTTGGCATGTGAAATCTCATCCATGGCAAGAATAAATCACTAACTCGGATTAAAAGCCTTGAAAACCATAACCTATACACTTAAAGTCCGCACCTTAAGCGAAGAAAGAACCGCCGAGCTGATTTAGACGAGTTGTCTTCGTCAACGGCGCTAGAATACCCTAAAATAAGGATAGAAATGAGATACAACAACACCAAGTCTAGTCTAAGCTCTAACACAGGTTAGGGTTAGGTTAACTTACCCCAAAAGAACTCAGAATCGTCAGAAGAATGATTCAAAGTGAAGGTTCAAAGATGAAGAAGAACAAGGAAGAATCAAGATGATTCACCAACTAATCTCTCTCACTAACTCTCTCTTTTCCACTCTCTTTCCAAGCTAGGGTTAGAGAAAATTCGTATGGAAATGAGAGCTAGGGTTTAAGGACTATATATAGGCCTTAAAATGATGGAAATAACCCCAGGGTCAAGGTATACTTAGGTTATAACCAAAGTAAGCCTTTCTCGATCCAACGAAGCACTTCTGGTGGGCCTATAACCACGAAAAGTCGGACTTAAGCTCATTGACCATGGATCTAGGTCAAGCAGAGTTTTCATACCGACCGGCTCTTCAGATCAGCTGTGGCGGACCACACTCAAATCAACGGTTACGGAAACTCGATCAGGTCCACAAGCACTAGGATATGCCTGGGCCAACCATCCTGATCAGAGGGTGAAATTGGGTCAGAAACCAACGGTCAGAATGCTTAAAATCGTCGCGCAAGCGACACGACTCAGATTTCATAAAAAGCTTATTAAATTTCAACCGTTCTCACACTCTTCACTCCGAGCTCAAGCAAATCGACCCAGAACATCAGATCGACTTGATTTTCGAGGTGAAGATCATGCCCAACTCGGTGACCGCAACAGCCTAAGATCATCGCCATCGGACTTTCGACACGCGGTCCAGGTCCGATCCAGATCTTCCAAAAATTCTCCAGAACAACTGGATTTAGCGATGGATCCCAGATTTCAGAGTAACATAGCGCTCACTAATCTACACGTTTAGAGCCATGCAGATACAATTTAAAGTGATTGATGCGAATTTCACAAGCAATCGAGTAAAGCACTAATTACCCCAAAACAACTACTTAAGGAAAGATTAGCACAGAAATTCCAAGGTCGTTACAATCTACCCCCCTTAAAGAAAATTTCGTCATCGAAATTCATACCTTCATATAATCCTCGAGGATCAGAGGGTAGGTCTTCCTGACCTCAGCTTCAGATTCCCAAGTAGCCTCTTCTACACCATGATGCGTCCATAGCTCCTTCACAAGAGGGATAACCTTGCTACGCAATACCTGCTCCTTCCTGTCAAGAATACGCGTCGGTCGCAGCACATAAGTGACATCCTCACTCAACTGCACTTGCTCCCAACTAATAATATGCGAAGGATCAGGAACGTACTTCTTCAGCATAGAAACATGAAATACGTTATGCACGCTCGCAAGAGGTGTGGGCAAAGCAAGGCGGTATGCTACCGCTCCCACTCGATCCAGAACTTGAAATGGACCAATAAATCTCGGCGTCAGCTTCCCCTTCTTACCGAAACGCAGAACTCCCTTCATAGGAGAGACCTTCAGAAACACATGGTCTCCCACTACAAACTCAAGCGGTCGACGCCTCGTATCAGCATAACTCTTCTGCCTGCTCTGCGTTGTCAAAAGTCGACGTCGAATGATGTCAACCTTCTCTGAAGTCACCTGCACCAACTCTGGGCCAAGCAAACTACGCTCACCAATTTCTGCCCAACAATGTGGTGCTCTGCACGGGTGACCATACAACGCCTCATAGGGAGCCATACCGATACTCGCCTGGAAACTATTATTATACGCGAACTCTGCATACTGAAGACAATCATCCCAACTGTCTTTGAAATCCAAAACACAAGCTCGCAACATATCCTCCAGGACTTGATTCACGCGCTCTGTCTGCCCATCTGTTTGCGGATGAAATGCGGTGCTGAACTTCAGTTTCACACCCATCGCTTCCTGGATACGAGTCCAGAAGATAGATGTAAAACGCGTGTCTCTATCAGACACAATCTCCAGGGGAACTCCATGCAGACGCACTATCCCCTTGATATACAACCTAGTCAACTCGTCTGCAGAGTAAGTGACTCTGATCGGTAAGAAATGCGCCGACTTCGTTAATCGATCGACGATCACCCAAATAGAATCAAATCCCTTTCTCGTCCTCGGCAACCCAGAAATAAAATCTATAGAGATGAAATCCCACTTCCATTCAGTTATGGGCATGGGCTGCAACAACCCAGGAGGTCGGCGATGCTCTGCCTTGACCTGCTGGCACGTGAGACAACGAGAAACAAATTCAGCAATCTGGACCTTCATATTGTCCCACCAATAAGACCTCTTCATATCCTGATACATCTTCGTGCTACCTGGATGCATCGCAAGTTTAGAACTATGGGCTAACTCGAGAACCTCACGTCTCAAGTCAGGGATGCCAGGAACACATAACCGGCCACGAAAACGTAGGCCCCCATCAGAACTAACACTCCAGTCGGAGCTCTCATCCGTACCAACACGCTGCCTCATCTTCATCAAAAGCTCATCATCTGCCGAGCTGCAACGATCCTCTCGTCGATAACGGGCCGTACACGAATGTGTGCGATAACCTCATACGGCTCAACCACCGTAAGCTTCGCTCAAAATCGCGCACGAACTCCAACATCTCCCACTCTGCTATTATCAGGCTGAGCCGCAAACTCCAAAGCCTTCTTGCGACTCAACGCATTCGCCACAAGGTTCGCCTTACTAGGATGGTAAGAAACATCGAACTTGAAGTCCTTCAATGTTTCCATCCATCTACGCCGCCTCATATTCAAATCACGCTGCGTGAAAATATACTTAAGGCTCTTGTGGTCGCAAAAGAGCTCGAACTCCTCACCATAGAGGTAATGTCTCCAAAGCTTTAATGCGAAGATGACAACCGCCAATTCCAGGTCGTGCGTAGGGTAATTCTCTTCGTGTTTCCTTAATCGACGCGAAGCATAAGCAATCACCGTCTTTCTGCATAAGGATACAACCTAGACCAACGCGAGAGGCGTCAATATATATAATATACTTAACCCCTTGCTCGGCAATACTAGCACAGGGCGGACGTCAACTTGTCCTTCACTCCTAAAAAGCTAACTCCGCCGCTCACTCCAAGCAAACTTCAAATCCTTCCGTGTCACCGCGACAACGGCCTGGCAATCTTCGAGAAGTCTGAATAAAGCATCGATAATAGCCTGCAAGGCCAAGAAAACTCCTCACCTCGAAAATCGAACCAGGCTGTCCTGCACTGCACCTACCTTGGCAAGGTCGACGGCTATCCCGTCCTTGGACACCACATGTCCCAGAACTTGACTTCCTCTTTCCGGAAATCACACTTCTTGAACTGTGCGAAAAGCCGATGCTCCCTAAGAGTACCCAAAACCGCTCTTAAGTGCTCCTCGTGCTCTGCCCGGCTCGCCGAATAAATCAAAATGTCATCAATGAAGACAATGACGAATCGAAACAGAAACGGCCAACACCCTGTTCATCGATCCATGAACACGGCCGGTGCGTTCGTCGATCGAACGACATCACAAGGAACTCATAATGACCGGAGCTGGAGCGGTCTTCCGCACGTCCCCATCCTTGACGCGAACTGATGATACCTGACTGGAGATCAACCTTCGAAAAGTACCGTGCCCCCTTCAATCGATCAAACAGATCATTAATCCCGGGCAAAGGGTACTTATTCTTCACGGTTAGATTCAACCTGCGATAATCAATACACAATCGCAAGGAACCATCCTTCTTCTTCACAAACAAAACAGGTGCTCCCCAAGGAGACACACTGGGCCGAATAAAATCCAATTCCAGCAAACCATCTATCTGCTTCCTCAACTCCTCCATTTCACTTGGAAGCATCCGATAGGTGGGTAAAGGAATGGGCGCCGCACCAGGCATAAGATCGATAGCAAAATCAATCTCACGCTGAGGAGGTAATCCAGGAATCGACTCAAACACATCTTCAAACTCCTGAACTACCGGCGTACTAACCAACGCCGATTCGGCCGAACTCTCCAACAGAGAAGAATAAAAATCAATACGAAGAGGGTAACTGACCTGAACTGGGAAAGTAACAGTCTCGCCCTCAGGTCCATGGATCGTCACTGATCTAGCTTCACAATCAATCTCAGCTCGCATCCTCGTGAGCCAATCCATACCCATAATAACATCGTAGTGATAAAGCGGTGCGACTAGCAAATCAACACGGATCGATCCACTTCCCAGATCGACCAAACAATCCATACAACGCTTGCCCAAGGCAGAGGACATCCCCGTAGCGGTAGTAAGCGTCACTCCAGGCATAGGAACAGATCTCAAACCCAAACACCTAACTGCCGCATAAGAAATAAGAGAAGTAGTGGACCCTGTATCCACTAACACAGAAACGGGAATACCTTCAATATGCGCTGTCACCTCAAAGGACCTCGGCACCAAGTCAGACGTAGGCGCTTCAGCTGAAAGCGCATGAACACGAGCCTGCTGCTGACGATTCGGCGGAGGAACCATGGGCCGCTGAGGTGGCCGAGTCACAGCAGGTCTGAAGGATGGATGAGCTGGCGCTGATCGAAGAGGAGGAGGAGAAATCACCTGAGGCATCGGACGGCTAACCCTCTGCGGTGGAGTAAAACCACCTGCTCGCATACGGGAGAAGTAGAAACGGTCCAAGTGCCCCACCTAACATCTCAGATCAGCTCTCATCTGCTGAGCGGGCGGTGCTGAACCCCTACGAGGAGAATCAACACGCGGCCTCTTGCCAAGGAAAGGTGCACCCTGGAAATCCGGTCGCGGCCTAGGAGGCATCGATGCTCGCATGCGGGAGGCTCTATCTCCGTCCTGCTCTGCTCGCAAGGACATGCTCACTAGCTCCGCATATGAAGAAATGCTGGCACAGCAAATCTTCGATCGGATCTCAGGTCGCAGCCCCTCAGAAAAACGCCGCATCCTCATCGGTTGACGCCCAGATCAAAGGAACATACCGCCCCAACTCAAGAAACCGGTTCTCATACTCCGTAACCGACAACCCTCTCGGCGGAGGCGAAGGAACTCACTCTCCTTCTCGTGTCGTTCTACGTCACCGGGAAATACTTCTCGTGGAAGCGCGCCTCAAACGCCCGCCACGACCACACGAAGTCCTCCTCGACAGCGCGAAGCACACTGTCCCACCACAAACCGGCCTCCTTCTCAAACATGAAGGTGGCAAGCTCAACCTGCTCGACCTCAGAGCAGTGCCACGGCCTCGGCATCTTAGAGATGCGGTCAATCCAATACTCGGCCTCCTCGGGTCTATGAGAACCCGCCTAAGTAGGAGGTCGCAAGAGCTGGAATCGCTCGAATGTGCCGCTGGCACTAACCTGACACTGGCACTCCCGGATGGAGGCATAGGTGAAACAGTTGGAGTCTCCCCACCGACGAGCAAAAATGCCAGCCATGGAGGAGAGGAACTCCTGCTGCTGCCGCTGCTGCTGCTTCTTGGCTCCGACTCTGCTCGCATCAACAACATCAGCTCTGCTCAAACCTATCAATAGGCGAAGCAGAAGAAGGTGTTGGCTCAAGAACCGAGGGTGTGACTGGAGGAGCCATTGGTGTCGACCCAACACTGGCCCGAGATGGACCCGCCTGTGGATCTGACTGGCTATCGCTCAAGGGAGGAACCCCAGCAAGCGACTCAATCAGAGAAAGACGGGCCGAAGTCTTCGAACCCTTAGGAGGCATCCCTACATTCATTCAAAGGATGCAACCTGTCAGATTCTAAGTCACATAATCCATCCACACAACAACAACACAGCACAACACAACTCCAAAGACAAACAACATGCATTCCATTAATCAAAATCGTCGCAATACAAGTAGTGCAGCAATACATGAATCACGACTAGGAAAGCATGGAAACAACAACATCTAACACTTCAAACAACCACAACAACAACAACCACTAACAGCTACAACAACTACAACAACACCAACTACAAGCCAACAACGGCTACACACAGAAAGAAAAACACAACAAAGCAAAGACGGCCACGACGACAACTACTCGTCGGAATCAGGAGATGGAGGCGGAGCACCCTTATCCTGCAAGCAACACAGGATAGACTTCAAAGTCCGAGACATCTTCTTAAACTTATGCTTAACAAAGCCTCGAAGATCAACCATCTCCTGTCGTAAAGCAGCTTGCCCTTCTTCAAGCCGTGTAAGACGGGCATCTCTGGCAGTCTGCTCTTCGCCCTACTCTGGCACCACAGGAGGAGAGCTATCACTTGAATCCTGTGCCTCAACCTCTTCATCGCCTTGCTCTGCTTCTTCCCCAGACTCCGCACCGCCTTCAGCATAACTCTCATCATCACCACTCTCAGACCCAGCCTCACCCTCTGAGGCAAGCCGACCAGAACCAACCTCCATCAGCTTAAGAGTCCTCAAATTGATATGGCGAACAGGGACCGGCTTCTCAGCTCCAAGCCTATAGCCAAACTCATGTGCGATCTTGCAAATGAGGCGGCCAAAGGGAAGCGACTCGGTCCTTTTACTCGAACGAGCGATGAGAATAATCTGACGCAGGACGTACGTCGGCACACACAACTTCGCATCCTGCCCCACCTGATATAGGAAATCTACCATCAGGCGCGTACACTCGCTGCGGTTGCTCCACCTTGGATATACATTGAACGTAAAGATGTGGTGAAGCAAACGGAAGTCGTCCGTCATGAAAGAAGCCAGAAGACTCCTATTCGGCTGCCATTCAACCAGACGACCACACAAGGATCAGGTGCGACGATCCTTCTCGCGCACACTGTCCACATTCTTCTCGCTGGCATGCACTTCCCCAAGTGGCACCTTCAAGAGTCGGGATATCAAAGCAACATTGACAATTCCAACTCGACCGCTACCACAGGGAATCTTGAACTGCAGAGGATCCAGCGAAGGCTTCAGAATGTTGGCATAGAAGGCCCGAACAGTGCTAGCATTCGCGCGATACTCACCTTCGAACAAGGGACCCCAACCAGCCCCTTCTAGGCGCTCCAACAAGAAGAACTCACCAAAGAGCCGTGGGTCAACATGAGCCTCAAAAAGGACTCTACGCCCCTCATAGACTCCATGTGACAATTCCGCCAAAAAGGTCCTACTGACAGGAGCTCGAGGATCGAGGTCCCGTTTCGTCTGGAACTCGCGCGTGGCGGACGTGCTAGCGGTGGCACCTCTCGGCCTCCGTGCACGGGTTGGGCGGCTCGGCCCGGCTTCATCCACGGGCACTCTCTTCTTCCCCATCAAGGAAAGAAGGGAAGAAATGGAAAAGATGGCCGTCACAATCTCAAAGAGGGCCATGAGAAATGAGAGAAAGAGAGAAATAGGAAGATGGTGAAGCTTTCACACAACTATTAGCCAAATAGGGAATGAAAGGGCTCAGATGAGAAGGAAAAAAGAAGAAATCAGCAATGGAATGGAAGATTTGAGAATGGGGTGATGGGTTTGCACGAAAATGGGAGGAAGATGAAGATTTGGGAGAGATTTGAGAGAGTTTGGAGAGGTTTTGGAAGAAAAGGAAAGCTTGGGGGTGGGTTTTGTGAAGAAAATAGGTAAAAGGAAGGGTTTTAAAATGAAAACTGTGGAGGGGTGGGCCACACAAGCCCCATGGACGATCGGCCCGCGTCGGCCTGGCTCGCCAAGCCCGCTGACCGGCTATCCCTCGCCGAACCGGCGATGGCATCGCCGGTCTCTGGACATATCGGCGATGCCTCGCCGATTTGGCGAGGCCCTCCTGGTCCCCCTTGATCCAAAATGAGTGGTTCCCCCCCTGGGCCCCACTGGAAATGCCCTAAATGGCCCCTTGCGTAGTTTGAAGCCTATCGGGTCATTCTGACAGAAATCTGATTCAAATAGTGATTTTTGGAAGGTTTAAAGATGAAAAAAGAGAAGATAGACCGTCTACACTCATTAATAGAGGGTCTAGAAAAGGTTTCAGGTCGCTGTGTGTGATCAGGTAAGAGTACAGACTCGATCTCGGCGAACGTTTCCAGAAAACCTTCGCCGATAGAAACTACGGAGCACAAACACAAAACGATGATAGACCCGCACCCAATTATACTATAGTGGCGACAACGTGCGGTGTGTGACCATAACCCAGGTCTGGTTTAATCCAGATCATGCTCTGATACCAACTTGTAACGCCCTGAAATTCGGGGGTCGAGCATAACTCAGCTCCCGAGTTCCAAAACATCACTTATGCAACATATTTAATGATGAATGTATGTTGACTGTATTAGTGCATAAAACATGGAATAGATTAAGCCAAAACACAGATATGATTCAGGGATAAGTAAATGAAGCAAGCGGAAGACTTATAGTAAAATGTGTACAAGTGTAAATCCCTGAACTGCATATACAATCCAGATCATGTGAAAGTGTTATTTATCAAAATTTAAGTATCAAGTTACATCATTTCAGTCCCCAAAATATATCCCAGAAATCCCGCGCATCAGACCGAGGCTCGCTAGAACCCGTCTGAAAACTGCATATAGGAGAAGATAGCCTCGTCGTCATCCAGCTCCTGCTCTGCCTCAGACGTCGCATCCACATCTGCAACATCAGGGCCTAAGACAGAGTCTGGTGGGTGTGTAACACCGCCCCAGAAACATGGGAGTGAGTGATCAACTCAGTGGAACAATAAGGCACTGGTTAACATGTTATCAGTTCAATCAAACAGTAATGATAAAGCAGGATAAGTAATTAAATCCTAAGTACTCTTATTAATGCAAGTATGAATGCAATATGATGCGTGCCCTCACGCGTACACCCTCAGCGTCTTCATCTTACGTTACGCATGACATCGCCTCAAAGTGCGCCACATCTACAAAGCACATGCAAATGCGGTACATGGATATGATTACCAAGTTGTTATTAGTCCATTTCACACAACAGGATTGGGAAGCTAAGATACCTTCCTCATATCACCATCCAAACAGTGATCCATACTAGGGTCGTCAATCCTAGATATCTCATACGATCATATAGTTGAGGTCGTAGCAAAGGGCTCGTCACCACTCAATGCACGCCTTTCATGCCCTTACTACCACAGATCGGCTCGTCACCCCCTTGCGGTATCCAGGTATGCTCGCGGTCACTACAAAGGGCTCGTCACCAATCAATGCAGGCCGACAGCACGAATATAGTGTCCCATACCACCATAACCGGCTCACGAGTTAAGTTGCTCACTGGTCACTACGGGGAGGCTCGTCACCCCAGCGTAGGCCGACAGCTCGGCCACGGTGTCCCATACCACCATGTTCGGCTCATGAGTCTTAGCGGATCAGGTACCATGGTTATTAGGATTTCACTGGTAAGTTCGGTACCCTAGATTCAAACAGTAGCGTCCATACATGGTTAACATACAATGGACAATCGGGTTACTTGACGAACTCGACTAGCACGAGCGCACGTTGAGTTGAACGACATAGAGTGCGCAAACACTCCGCGTGGCCAAACCACTGCCGACAACTCTAATACGACTCGGGTTCGTCTAATACGTCTTACGTGGCGAAAGCAATCTCAACCACGATTCATAGGGTCAATTGCCGATTTCCTGGACTAAGGCATAGTCCCAAACACCTTACACTACTACAGATATTCATATGGAATGCAAAACAGTAATGGATCAACAACTCAAATCATGGTACATACTCATCTGAAGAATATCAACTTAACATAAATGTAAGCATAGGAGATGCTTGAATTTAAATAACTTGGAATGTAACTGCATAAAAAAAATCATGCGCATCAATAGGAGTATTGAGAATCACTTCTCAACGCCCACAATTAGTGTAATCAGTTACACTTAGATCATTCATGCATTTCTACAAACACTTAGCATACATGGAACAACATACATGACGCATGATGAAATACATGCACTTAGGCAATTCCTTTTATCAAGGAGTTGTCATACATGCATCTAGCATACATACATGACAATTAATCATGGCAAACATAGGTGCATATTTTATACGTATACGGTACTTTATAAATACACATAGAATACGCAAATCTCAATATAGCACATGCATATCAGGAAAGCAATGTAAACATGACATTTGGCATGTGAAATCTCATCCATAGCAAGAATAAATCACTAACTAGGATTGAAAGCCTTGAAAACCATAACCTATACACTTAAAGTCCGCACCTTAAGCGAAGAAAGAACCGCCGAGCTGATTTAGACGAGTTGTCTTCGTCAACGGCGCTAGAATACCCTAAAATAAGGATAGAAATGAGATACAACAACACTAAGTCTAGTCTAAGCTCTAACACAGGTTAGGGTTAGGTTAACTTACCCCAAAAGAACTCAGAATCGTCAGAAGAACGATTCAAAGTGAAGGTTCAAAGATGAAGAAGAACAAGGAAGAATCAAGATGATTCACCAACTAATCTCTCTCACTAACTCTCTCTTTTCCACTCTCTTTCCAAGCTAGGGTTAGAGAAAATTCGTATGGAAATGAGAGCTAGGGTTTAAGGACTATATATAGGCCTTAAAATGATGGAAATAACCCCAGGGTCAAGGTATACTTAGGTTATAACCAAAGTAAGCCTTTCTCGATCTAACGAAGCACTTCTGGTGGGCCTATAACCATGAAAGATCGGACTTAAGCTCATTGACCATGGATCTAGGTCAAGCAGAGTTTTCATACCGACCGGCTCTTCAGATCAGCCGTGGTGGACCACACTCAAATCAACGGTCACGGAAACTCGATCAGGTCCACAAGCACTAGGATATGCCTGCGCCAACCATCCTGATTAGAGGGTGAAATTGGGTCAGAAACCAACGGTCAGAATGCCTAAAATCGTCGCGCAAGCGACACGACTCAGATTTCATAAAAAGCTTATTAAATTCCAACCATTCTCACACTCTTCACTCCGAGCTCAAGCAAATCGACCCAGAACATCAGATCGACTTGATTTTCGAGGTGAAGATCAAGCCCAACTCGGTGACCGCAACAGCCTAAGATCATCGCCATCGGACTTTCGACACGCAGTCCAGGTCCGATCCAGATCTTCCAAAAATTCTCCAGAACAACTGGATTTAGCGATGGATCCCAGATTTCAGAGTAACGTAGCGCTCACTAATCTACACGTTTAGAGCCATGCAGATACAATTTAAAGTGATTGATGCGAATTTCACAAGCAATCGAGTAAAGCGCTAATTACCCCAAAACAACTACTTAAGGAAAGATTAGCACAGAAATTCCAAGGTCGTTACAAATCCAGAGCTCGACCTGAATCATTTACTTCAGCCAAGTCAGAGCTCTTCCTGAATCATTTGATGCAGCCAATCCAGAGCACTTCCTGAATCATCTGTTGCAGTCATCCCAGTTCTTCCTGAATCATCGGTTGAGCAAGGTGCCCAGCCCTACCAGAAGTAGGCTGACTCTACTCCCACAATGCCCGCTCCTCGATCCCGCACCCGGGGTGGTCGATTAGTCTCTTCGACTCATGCAACTCCAGGAGAGATAGAATCCACCCCTCGGACGCAATGCAAAGGAGGGTGGTACTACTGCACCACCTCAAGCACTAGTCAACTCGCAGAGAAACAAGCAACCTCCTGAGCTGCCAGCCCAGGCTATTTCCCACACTTCGAGAGTAGCTAAACTCACAAGCTCCGACCTGCGCCCCGTCCCAAAGAGGAAGAGTTGTGGAAAAGCCCCGAAATAGTGGTCGAGAACGAGGGGCCATTGGGAGGGAGAGCTCAAGAAAATTCGAGGGCAAATTAGCGACATTAGACGAGCCTACCGTGCTCGAGTGTCGACCTCAATAAAAGCCGAGCTGAGCAAGGAATCCTAACGACCGAACCGAACTAATTAACAAAGCTCAGTAATAAGGCTAATCGGCCAATTCCGACCTCAATATCAAATACTTAGGGACATCGACTAGAAGACATGGGAGGCTCTTACCTCGTCCATGAAATGCTGACCACTTGAAGATCTACTATTCCTGAAGAATCAAGAATTCCTCCAACTAGGAGCGCGTCGACTGACCGACTTACCCGACAAGGGTGACCTCCCTTTTTAAAAGGGAAAAAGGTGCTAGCAACACTACCATCGTGCTTTCTACTGTTCGACGATTTCTACAATAAAAGAACTTCCCCAGGTCTGGGGAAGAGAACTTCTTTCAAAATTTCAACGATCCGAGCAGAAAAATCGACTACGAGGACTTCTCTTAGTGCAAGGGAAAAAAGTCCTATATCATGAATTCTACTATGGAAAAGCTTCCCTAGATCGGGAAGAGAATCTCTTTTTCTATAATCCGAGCTACATGAACGACTGAGGACTTCTCTTAGTGTAGGGGAAAAACAGTCCTCACCAATCGTCCGACCCTTAAAGAAGAGATCGGACCACTAATTAGTAACACCACTCGAATCACACGATCTACAATGAGAATCTCTTAGTGCAGGGGAAAATAATCAACCCAAGTAAATTACTCGACTCCTCATGAAGAGGTCATTGCAGATAATCCATCTATTCGACAAAAGCAGGATTCCCTAATAAAAGGAAGAGCCCGAGAGCTCACCCCAACACTCCTATTAGGCTAAAATGTCCGACCTCACCAAAATCAACCTACTTCTCAAGCCCGCTGCACGAGCTCGAAAGTAGGGGAGCTTACTGTTATGGGTAAAAATGGACTTGCTAAAGAGAGGAGGTCAGTTCAGACATTTCTGTGGGACACGAGGTTGACCAGTGTCGGCCATGACCAATAAGTTCCACAATGGCGAAGGAAGAGAGGTTAGTCACTTACTACATATGAATGCAGATCGATTAGTCAGTAGGTCGACCATCTACCTAAAAACAAGGGGCGGCTCGAAGCTCATCCGAGTATCCAGGTCGGCCATGACCACCTCAGACCCAAGGAAAGGTAGGCAGACACCCCCAGGTCAGGTCGGCAACTACACCCAGGTCAGGTTGGCCAAAACCACATCGACCTCCTACTACATATCTTTGTTAATTCCGAATAATAAGATCTTATCTAAAAAAGATCCACCTGAGATCTTATCCAAAGATCTTCGAGGATATCTGCGACACACTCAGGATCCCGAGATCTTCACCAAGGATCGTGGGAGATTCCTTCACGCGTTCAGGATCCGAATCCCTCTACAGTATGTCCCTACTAAATAAAGAGATCTCATCTACGCCACCACCTCTCCTCAACTATAAATAAGAGCATCTCTAATGATGAAAGGTACGTAGAATCTCTCACCTAAAACCCCTCAATACTACAAGACCCAGATTCCTAGCTTGACTTTGGCATCGGAGGGTCCCTTGCTCTAGCCAGGGTCTCCTTTGTCTTCTTTTGGTGCACGTACTCCTAGGTCTAAAGAGGGTGGACTAGATTTTTACATCAACAATCCTTAATCTCCTCTATTCTTCTCTCTAAAAATTCTCATGGAATCAGAGCTACCGATTCAAAGCTTTTAATCATTCGACATATTCTGACAAGATTGTTGTCTCTGGTCAGACCTCCTGAATCAGCACCACAACTGTTAAGTGTCAAATATTGCATATTCTCCCCTGTTTATAAATTAATTTTATGAACATGATAAGGCTTAATGGAATGTTTTATACATATTTGTGTTGCAAGGTGAATCTGAGAGCTTGGATTGAAAAGAATACTAAAAGCAAGGATTTAATGCTCAAGAATCACCAAGCCTAAGTTTGGATCTTAGAAGACCAATAGTAAAGAATTCACATGCCAAAGATCTAAGGAAACTAAGTACAAATGCTGAAGAAATGACTCGAAAGATAGTAAAACCATTAGCAGAAAATAGATAGGCGCGGTCCGACCAAACCCATGTTCAGTTCGACCGAACTAGCAAAAACAGTCTAGCAACAAACGATGGAATTCAAAGCTAATTCGGTTCAATGTTGAGGGTTAAATATTGTATATTATCCCCCATTTATATATTGGTTTTATGAACATGATAATGCTTAATGTTCTATTTTACTCACGTTTATGTTGCAAGGTGAATTTAAGAGCTTAGATTAAAAAGGGTGTTAAAAGCATGAATTTGATGCTCAAGAATCACCAAGACAAGGGATAGATCTTAGGAGACCAAGATTGAATAATTCACATGCCAAATATCTAAGACAACCAAGTGAGGAATGAAGACATTCAAAGATTTGAAGTGAAGAAAAGGAATCCTAAAATCGTCCTGAAAAAACATATTCTGAAACTCTGGGTCATTTTGTGGAATTGCGTAGAGTGAAGTTTATTTTAGAAAACTGCGCAGAGTGAAGTCTATTTTCGTAAACTATATAAATTTGAGGTGGTTTCTAGAGCTTTCCAAGTAGGTGTGAAAGTTGAAGTTCCACAAATATAAATAGGAGTGGAGAAAAAGGGTGAAGAGGCCGTCGCTAAGAGTTTTTCTTCTTCTTCTTTAGTTGTTTTCATGTTTTTCTTAAGAGACTTTAGTCCGATCATGTCTATGGTTGGCTAAACCTCTTAACTAGGGCTAAGAGGTGAAGCTTGTAGCATGATGAGATATTTCTATTGCTTTGATTCACATTTATATTGAACTCCATGGATTCTAATTTGATATTTAAGGAATACTTTAAATTTTTAATGGTTTATTATTACTCAAATTACAGTAGATCTGCAATATCTTTGAGTATCTTATTTTCTTGATTTGAGATTGTGAAATTAGTAAGTCCTGTTGTTCACCATCGTCCCTTGGGCATGGTAGGGTGATAGAATCCTTCCTAACCTTCACAATTCTCCTACTTTGAGATTATGAGATTGGTAAATCTTGTTTTTGCCATTATCTCCTGGGCATGTTTGGTGATGGAATCCCTGCCAATTATCATAGTTCTCTTTCATTAAGAATTAGGTCAATAGCAGTTCAGATTTGGTTTTATTAATATATTTTTTAATTATATAGGATAGGACTCCAATTCTAATTGTGTTACTTGGATCAAGCAAGAGGGGTCCTTAATCACTACAAGTGGATCCTTGGCACCCTAGTTCCCACCCTTGAATTTCTTAAGTTTGTAATTAAATCTCTCATAATTACTTCCTTTTATTTCAGATTTAGATTTACATCTTTTGCTAGTTCTACTTCTAGTTGCTTTCAGAATACTCATGAGATTAGTCCCTGTGGATTCAACATCGATCTCATCAAGATTATTACTACATCGCGATCCCACACTTGGGGTTATGAACAAGTTTTTGGCGCCGTTGCCGGAGATTGACGGTTGTGTTTTTTGGATTTGTTTAGTTTTGGAATTAGTTTAAGATTATGGTTTTTCTATTTTCTATTTTTAGGTTAGGGTTTTGTCAGAGTTATTTTAGAAACTAACTTAGCTTTCTATTTCTAGGTTTAAAAACTTTCCCTTTCTGTTCTTAGAAACTAATTTACTTTCTAATTCTAAGATAGAAACTTTCCTAATTTGTTTTTAGAAACTAATTTTTTATTTTCTATAAACTTTCCTAATCCATTTTTAGAAACTAATTTCCTTTCCTTTTTCTGTTTTTAGAAGCCAACTTGCTTTCTATTTTTAGAAACTTTCATTTTTCTTTTTTTAAAAACTAGATTGCTTTCTTAGTTTTTTTTTAGAAACTTACTTTCCTTTTTTTTTCAGAAACTTTCCCTTTTTTTTTTTAAAGAAACTAATTCACTTTCGTTTTTCTTTTGTAGGATCCTAATATAGAAACTTCTAATTTGGCAACTTCTTTTTAATTTTATCTCTTTCTATTTATAAATTTCTATTTCCCTCTTTCTTTTTAGGTTTAGGTTAGATTCTGAAATTGTGGGCTGAGAGTGTTTCATGCCCAAGTGGGTTCGTGATAACACTCGACGTCTCTTGAGTGAAGGAGGATTGGTTAAGGAGTTATCTATCCATCACAAGATTAGACACCACTCGAGATCCACAGAGTTAATTGAAGTTATGGCTGCCAATCAACTAACCAATCAACCTCTAAATCCACCTCAACCTAGGGTTGAGGAAATATACGATGAGAATGAGGTGCATCAAGCACCCCCATCTCGTACTTTACGAGATTATTTACAACCGATGGGGGTGAGCATGACCTCATGTATGGTTTTTCTAGAAAATACAGGACATATGAATATCAAGCCGGGAGTGATCCAAGTCCTTCCAAAATTTCATGGACTTGAATATGAAAATCCATATCTACACTTGAAAGAGTTTGATGAGATAATAACCACTTTATACTTTTCTAATGTGTCTAAGGACACGGTCAGGCTGAAACTCTTTCCCATCTCCTTAAAAGAAAAGGCTAAGACGTGGTTGCACTCACTATGTCCATGATCAATTGGCAGATGGAATGACATGACAAGGTGGTTCACTAAGAAAATTTTCTCATATCATAAGACGAACACCCTTAGAAAGTCAATCATGAACTTCGCCCCAAAGGAAGATAAAACATTCTTCCAATGTTAGAGTAGTTCAAGGATCTTGTCAGTTCATGCCCACAACACGGTTTTGAAACGTAGCGCATCACAAATTTTTTCTACGATGGACTAACATCTTCCATGCGCCAATTAGTCGAGATAATATGCAATGGGAAATTCATGAACAAAGATGTCAATGATGTGTGAGATTATTTAGACAGACTTGCTAAAAAGGCACAATCATGGGACATCTCTTTAAAACCCACCACTTCTAAGCCTACTCAATCAAAGGAAAGGGGAAGAATGTATGCTTTAAAAGAAGAAGATGACTTGAGTGTAAGAGTGGTCACTCTCACAAGAAGAGTCGAGGCCATGGAACTTCAGAAGGTTTAGGCTAAGGAAGTAGTTTGCGGTATTTACGCTTGCAACATACATATAACTGAAAATTATCCAACACTACCTGCTTTTCAGGAAATTCTGAATGAGCAGTCAAATGCCGTGAACAACTACCAAAGGCTTTTCAGTGGACCCACCTCAAATACATACAACTCCAGTTGGAGAAATGAATAAACTACTACTCCTCAAGGATTCCCTAACCAATTCCTGAATTAAGGGAACCTTCAAGAGGATCCGGTCTTAAAACACCTTCAAAAACAAGACCTTTTCAATTAAAATATATTATAAGCCATTCAAGACCTTTTAAAGGCCATACAAGGGTGTGGGACAAAAATTTCAATTGGGGATAAAGGGATCTTTCCGGCCCAACCTCTCCCCAACCCTATACCGCAATACGAAATGAGTGACCTAAGCTTTTCAAATTAATATGTGAAACAATCTAAGTCTATCACCACTCTTAGAAGTGGTAAAATAATTGACAAATCTATTCTAGTAAAGACTGAAAAGCCTAAGGACCCAAAAGAAGACACGGATGATAAGCCTAACATTGCCCCACATGGGTTAAAACCGAAACTTTAAGGCAAGCTGATTGCTCCATTCCCTCAGCAGTTGATTGCGCCAAAACCTCTATCAAACTCTCAGGATATTCTAGAGGTGCTTAAGCAAGTGAAGGTCAACATTCCTCTACTGGATGCTGTTAAACAAATTGCTTCATACGCCAAATTTCTGAAAGATCTATGCACTACCAAGAGACGATAGACAATTCAACAGAGAATTTTTTTAATAGAAAAAGTGAGTGCCATCTTCAAGTAAGATGTGCCACAAAAGTACAAAGACCCTGGTAGCCCAGCCATCAATTATGTAATTGGGAACTACTAAATCGAGCATGCACTTCTTGACTTGGGGGCAAGTGTTAATCTGATTCCTTACTTGGTTTATGAACAACTGGGCCTAGGTGAATTAAAACTCACTCAGACCACACTACAACTTGCCGATCGATCAGTTTATGTACCGAGAGGGATAATTGAGGATGTGTTATTTAGGTTGACAAATTCTGCTACCAGTAGATTTTATTGTCCTGAATACTCAACCCATCGTGGACATGAGCACTCAAATTCCTGTCATTCTTGGTCGCCCATTCTTTGTCACATTAAATGTAATGATTAATTGTAGGAATAGGATTATGAGTTTATCTTTCGGAAATATGAAATTGGAGCTCAATATCTTTTTCAATATGAGCAAATAGGCAGAAGATGATGACGAGGCCTACAGCATTAACATGATTGACTCGTTCATGGAAGATAGAGTGCTCCTGACTCTACACTCTGACCCTCTTGAGACATGTTTAGCCCACTCCCCTGATTTGGATGATAACACCATTAAGGAGAGGGATGTCATGCTTAAAACCGTGCCAGTACTTAAAGTTAACCGATGGATGCCACAATTTGAAGATTTGCCCCAAACTGATGTAATGCCCCTACTGTCTAACTTCAAGACACCGAAGCTTGACCCAAAACCTTTACCTGCTGAGCTTGAACAAGTTTACTTAGGTTAAGAAGAGACATACCCGGTGGTGATTTCATCCCACCTTGAGAAAAAATAGGAGAGTATGCTCATTTCTACTCTCGAAAAGGATAAAGGAGTTATTGGGCATGTCATCACAAATCTCGATGTGGTAAATGAACTCCTTTCAACTGAATACTTCAACTCTTTAGAAGATTGCTCGGCGCACTTGGCGAATTCAAACGATCCATTGATACAGGACATACCTTACAAGACAATACCTCAGCGGTTACTGACTGAGAGAACCCTCATTTTGAAGTCATTCCTTCCACAGATCCTGAAATTTACCATCAAAGGAGCAGGAACTGAAAATCGAACCGAGGTCTGAAACTTCGGAGTGTGTTAAGACTACACCACCTACTGTGAATTTTTCTGAATTTCATCTACTTATAATCTCTGATTCACCATGTTGTACTAACTTTAAAACTTTTTCTATCACAGGTGAATCATATATACTTTGGATACCTCATGAGCTTAAAAGGAAACTTTATGCTAAGGTCTATAAATTTCTCTGGACATTCATGCTCTAGGACATCCAAGCCTACTACTAAAAGGGCTTTTGGATGATCTTATTGAGAAACCTTCTGAGAAATTTATCAAGATACTGGCCGGAGGAAGAATCTGGATGCATGACTGAGTAGATTTCCTATGCTTTCATAGTTGATGATTAGAATTTATTGCTTTCATATGATTTAGGACTAGGATATTTGCTTTACGCTATTTAAGATAATTTGCTTTCCACTGTTTACAATAGTTTTCTTATTGTCTGTTTGAGACTTTTGTGCTAACCCATTTTTGTACCGAGATCATTGGGAAGGCCTCAAAATTCCTTCTTCAGGTACTATCTTCATATTACTTCCCTTTTTCTTTTCGTTACCTTTTTTGCATTACATGTTATTTCTTTTACATTGAGGATAATATAGATTTTAGGTTGGGGATGAGAGATTAGGTAAACTAATCAGTTGTTTCCGTAGTCTTTGAGCAAAAATTGCAGGAAATTTTAAAAAAAAAACTTTTTGAAGTTTAAGATGCTTAATATTGATGATTTATATCTCTTGGATTCAGTTACTTGGAGATTTCAAAGTAATTTAGAATTATTAATCCATGATTAGGAGTTTTAAACATTGATCGAGTCATGATGTCATATGTCACATCTAGGTTTCACATTAAAGCTTCAGTTAATATTGAATTGTTAACTTGGTGATTATTTACCATGAAAGGAACTAACGCGGGGAATTTGTCCACCATGTTTGATGAGAAGAATTGAAAAAAAAAATGCCCAGCTAAAAAATAGTTATCTTCGAAAAAGCCACTTATTAAAGATCTTTAAAAAGATTGACATAGCGTGAAAGCCATCGATAGAAAAATCAAAAGGTGGAAGAATAAAAGAGGGAATTAAAAGATGAATTGTAAGGCAAGTTTCGGTTTAGGTTTTGGTTGTCCTGAATGCTCTTTTAATTATCAATGCCATCATGAAAGTGATGAATTGAACCTTTAATTGTGATAAGTCTAAACTTCATTATACACCCATGGAACTCAACGTTTAGAATTGTTCTAATTAGAGGATTAATGCTGTGAACTTGATTACGAAACTTACCGAGCGCTAGAGTTTAGGAAAAGGTAATGCACAACATTGATGTATTTTAGAATTCTATTATCTGGATTATTTTTTTTAAAAACCACTTGAGCTTATGAAAATTATCCTGTGGTTCTTAAAATATTTTTTGCATATTTTTCTTGAGAAAAGCAAAATGCTAGTTGGGGATTGTGTTGAGGGTCAAATATTGCATATTATCCCTTATTTATATTTTGGTTTTATGAACATGATAATACTTAATGTTCTATTTTACTCATGTTTATGTTGTAAGGTGAATTAAGAACTTGAATTAAAAAAGGTGCTATAAGCATGGATTTGGTGCTCAAGAATCACCAAGGCAAGGGATGGATCTTAGGAGACCAAGATTGAATAATTCACATGATAAAGATCTAAGAAAACCAAGTGAGGAATGAAGAGAATCAAAGATTTGAAGTGAAAAAAAGGAATCTTAAAATTGTCCTGAAAAAGTATATTCTGAAACTTTGGGTCATTTTGTGAAATTACGTAGAGTGAAGTTTATTTTAAAAAACTGCACAAAGTGAAGTATATTTTAGCAAATTGTGTAAATTTGAGGCGGTTTTTAGAGTTTTCGACTAGGTGCGAAAGTTGGAGTTCCACAACTATAAATATGACTCCCTAGGATATTCCAAGGTATCTTCTAGGGTTTAAGGAGTGGAGCAAAAGGGTGGAGAAGCCGTTGTCAAGAGTTTTTCTTCTTCTTCCTTAGTTATTTTCATGTTTTTCTTAAGAGACTTTGGTCCAATCATGTCTATGGTTGGCTAAACCTCTTAGCTAAGGCTGAGAGGTGAAGCTTGTAGCATGATGGAATATTTTTATTGCTTTGATTCATATTTTTATTGAACTCCATGAATTCTAATTTGATACTTAAGAAATACTTTAAGTTTTTAATGGTTTATTGTGACTCAAATTCTAGTAGATCTACAATAGCTTTAAGTATCTTCTTTTCCTGATTTGAGATTGTGAAATTAGTAAGTCCCATTGTTCACCATCGTCCCTTATGAAATAGATACAGAGGAATAAATAAATAAATAGCATGGAAATGAAATTTAAGCTATTACAACATTCCCCACAATGCTTGAAATGTAAAAGATTACAACATTCACATCCACAAATATATTCCACAATATTGAATGAAAAAAGATATAGAAATTAAACCACACATCTGAACATAAAGAATTATAGTGGTTCGCCTATGTGTACACCAACTGCTAAACAACATCTACACAACTACTCCACTCCTAATATCCTCACACAATGGATATTAGTGTTCACTATGAAAATAGGTTTTTCCAGGTTCACCTAAAACCCTCACAATTGTGTCTTTCAAGTGGGCTTACACAATTTAAAAACCCCGCACTGAGTTTTTTAGATCTCCTCAGATAACCAACACATTGAGATTTTTCTGGCTCAATCTCAAAAGAAACCAAAAATAGAAGATTTACACAAATGTAAAATACCTAGATTTCTCCTTTTGTTGCAGCCCGGAAGAACCAAATCGGAGTAGAAGTTCGAATAGAAGTTAAATATCTAATACTCACTTTTGAAATGGTTTTAGATTCTAAATTGATTTTAGAGTTTAAAGCACCTTAGGCTAGCTTGATTTTATTTTGATTCCAAGAAATAGAAATACCTCAATTCCTCTTTCAAATATAATTGGAATGCAAAAATTCAAAATCAAATGTAAAGAAAGCTACTAAAAGAGAATATTAAATGAGCACAATATAGCTTAAATAAATGACTAACTTATCTCTCAGAGTATTGTGTTGATTTAGCTTGAATTGGACATCAAACTCTGAAAATCGTGCTCTATTTATTAATGCAAAAGTCGCACCTTCGACTAGTCCTGTGGACACTATGACTGGTCGTAGGACCATCAGATATTTGAAATTTTGAGCACGATCGAATAAAACAGTTCCACGACTGGTCGTAGGCCATCCACGACCGGTCGAGGGACCTCTACGAATGGTCATGACCTGTCCACGACTGGTCGTGCGGTACTGAAATAGTCGTTGTAGTTCGAGTCGTAGCTGTAGGACTGGTCGTGAATGAGTCGTGCACTATTCACAAGACCAGTCGAGCAGTCTCCAGGACTGGTCGTGGCTCAACAAAAAATTCTAAAAATTTGCAACAATCTTAGGACTGGTCGAGGAATTTCTTGCATTGGTCGAGCCAGTGCTAGGAGTAGTCGAACAGAGTCCATGACTAGTCTAAGAACAGACTAAAACACTTATAAAATAAGCAATTTACTTATGTATCCGAAATGACCAATCCTAAGGTCAATCTAAGGTCTTTCATACCTTGAACATGACATATGAACATTGAACCTTCTTTTCTTCAGATGATAGACAATCTTTGAAGTTTATGAAGCTTGATATCACAACACATAATGAAGCTTGAACTTGAGATCTTTTAAAGCTTGATTTTGTGGTACTTGAGTTGTACTTCGCCTTGAGTCTTGAGTATGAATGGTTCACTTGTCTTTTGATGTCATTTTAAAACATTGAGCTTTGAATCTTATAGAAGAGAACAATGTACTTGATCTTGCATTTCTTTGAAGTAGATCTTGTTCTTATCTAGAAGCATTGTCCTTGTACATGTATATCAATGTGCTACACAAGACACATATTGTGGTTTTGACACTACAAAATTTGACAATAAAAGGAGTAAGAGACCATAGCACTTACAATCTTCCCCTTTGTCAAATTTGTGACAAAACACACTACATAAAACATAACCAATATACACTCAAAGAATCATGCACCAGTTATCAAAAGAAACCAGTTATAGCCTGGTTAAAGAATCATGCACCAGTTATCATCAACTTGCATCAACACTACTCCCCCCTACTTAACTCCTCCCCCTTTCACAAATAAAAAACTACATATCCTCCTCAATCCATGCCAATATATATATATATATATATATATATCACAAACACCACATTATCCATATATTAGGCATGCCAAAACTTCTCCCCCTTTTTGTCACAATATGATAAAAGAAGAAATCAAGATATGGAAAAATAAACAAAAGAGGAATAAGGGAGCAAACAAGTTAAGATATAAGCAAATGAAGTGCACATAAAAGTAACCAACATAAACCAAGTTCATCCAAAGTCAGTCTCACAAACTGAAAGAAAGCAAAGTATTATAAGAGTTATTACAGGCCATATGAGAAAACACTTAATCAGATTCAGAAGAGGGAGAAGGAATAGATGGATCAATTTGGTGTAAACCCTTGTTAAGGCGCCTCATATATTTGTGCATATAAGAAAATTGAGAATCTTGGGTTACACAAATCTAAGCCACATGTTCCTCAAGATAATGCAACCTCTTAGCAAAATCAGAAGGCTGATAGTGAGGGTCGGCCTCAAAATCTGATTTTAGCTCATCAAATATATCATCCATGTTAACATCATCAGGTAAACCGCCTTCTTCTTCATTCATTGCTTCAGCTCCACTACCACCCACATTCACTTGACCATCGGCCAATCTCAAATTCATCTTGTTTATATTTTTGTTGTTGAAGATGAGATGATGAATAGGAGCCTCTCCAACAGGGATAGCCACTAACATATTGGTGGCCAACACAGTCATAAGGTATGCAAAAAGAATATCACTTGGCTAGGATGGAGACAGAATTGGATAATGGAATGATAGATTAATGAAGGAAGACAGACATTAGCACCAGATATGATGGAATGCAAAATCCGAACCATGAAAGAAGTGAGTTCGGTTTTGTTACCACATCGAGGATAGACTTTGAAATAACATTCCTGTGAAGGACTTTGTATCTAGGTAACAAGTACCTTGAAGCAAACACATTCCCATTCTGACTCTATTGCGCATCTATATTACATAATGCCCTAGTAAGCATGTGTTTTTTTGATTCAGAAGGTTTCTCAACTAGAGAACTAATAGGAATACCCTCATCATTGATAGGTAAATCCATTAGGCCAGATATCAAATGACAAGCAACTTCAAATGGGCCTTCTTTAGTAGCAATTTAAAAGTTAAATTTTCTGTAGAGAAATCAAAAATGCATGTGAACATAGACTGTGCAAGAGACCGTTATGCCGGCCCATCCTAATGTAGAATGTTATCCCATCCTACAGATTGGAGAAGTGGAAGGAGATCAAAAGAGGCAAGATGTGCAACATCTACAGGTCGCTCAACAATCACATTGCGCAACCTCAAATCCCTCACATAGGAAGGATCATCTTCGGGTGACCGAAGGTGGCGCCGTGTGATAGGTGTCGATCTAGAAGATGACGCACCACGAGAAGTTTTCTTCCTACCTCAAGCATCCATTTACAACTAAGTATACAAAAATTAAGAGAATATAAAGGATGTAGAGTGGGGTTTTGCTAGATCAGATTTTACTAAAGAAAACCCCCGAAAACCTCAGTGAATCACAAAATAAATCACTCCAAGAGTGAAAATGAAGTGATATGGACTTGAATCTATAAGAAAAATGCAAATAATGCATTAACCTTGAAGATCTTAGAAGGTGGGTATGACCGGTCGGGCGTAGGCTCGTTGGAGAAGAAGAGCAAATGAGGGAAAAATGGGTTTTTCCCAAAATAAAAGCACCAGCGCGCTACACGATTGGTCGTGGGATGTCCTCGACCAGACGTGCCACGACTGGTCGAGTACATCCTCGACTGGTCGTGCACAGACAAAAACATGCATTTTTCACATAAATTTGAAATTTAAACAAATAAATTAACAATTATATATGCTATAATACAGAAATGCATGAATAATCAATTTAAATTGAACATTCCAAGATCAAATTTCAATTTATTAAACCTACTTTTATCGAGCGGTTTAGTGAAAATGTTAGCAAGTTGAGTCTCGGTTGGAATGTATTCCAAAGAAATTGTCTTTTCTTCCACTAATTCATGAATGTAGTGATATCTAATGCCAATGTGCTTGGTTCGTGAATGCTAGATTGAATTTTTAGATATATTAATTGCACTGGAATTATCACAATATAAAACTATTGAATCCTGTGCAATTCCATAATCGCTTAACATTCTATTCATCCATATAAGTTGAGTACATGCATTTCCAGCTGCGATGTATTCAGCCTCAGCAGTTGAGAGTGATACGAAAATTTATTTCTTACTAAACCAATATACTAAACAGTTTTCAATAAAGAAACAACCAACACTGGTTGATTTTCTATCATCAATATTACCAGCCCAATTAGCATCTGTATAACTAGCCAATTGAACACTAGTATCATGTGGATACCAAAGACCCAGATTAGCTGAACTTGCGATATATAGCATAATCTGCTTAACAGCAGTTAAATGTGACTCTTTAGGGTTAGATTGATATCTAGCACAAATTCCAACGCTAAAAGTAATATCAGGTCTACTTGCAATTAAATAAAGTAAACTCTCAATCTTACTACGATATAATTTAGGATCCACACTTTTACCTGTAGAGTCCTTTGAGAGTCTTAATGTAGTACTCATAGGAGTATCAAAATTTTTTCCATTCTCAAATCCGAACTTTTTAACTAAGTTCAGAGCATATTTGGTTTGGGAAATAAAAATACCATCAGGTTGCTGTTTAACTTACAACCCTAGGAAATAGTTCAATTCCCCAACCATGCTCATTTCGAACTTAGATTTCATAAGATCTGCAAACTCAACAGTCATGTTAGTGCAGGTAAATCCATAAATAATATCATCAACATAGATCTGCACTATTAAGATATAATCGTTACGTTTCTTAACAAACAGAGTTTTATCAACACTTCCCATTATAAAGTTATGACTTAGTAAAAACTTAGTCAATTTTTCGTACCATGCCCTAGGAGCTTGTTTGAAACTATAGAGAGCCTTTTTTAAACGATAGACATGATCAGTATTTTTAGAGTCTTCAAAACCCGTTGGTTGTTCAACATGCACTTCTTCATGCAGATCGCCATTTAAAAAAGCACTCTTTACATCCATTTGATAAATTTTGAATTTTCTAAAGCAAGCAATGGATATAAATAGTCTGATTGATTCAAGACGAGCTACTGGAGCAAAGGTTTCATCATAATCGATTCCTTCAATTTGAGTGTACCCTTGAACAACTAGTCTAGCCTTGTTTCGAATTATATTGCCAAGTTCATCAGACTTATTTTTAAAAATCCACTTAGTTCCAATAATGCGTTTATCTTTAGGTCTAGGAACCAAGTACCGAACATCATTTCTAACAAATTGATTAAGCTCATCTTGCATTGCAAGTACCCAGTTTTCATCAGTAAGAACCTCTTTTACGTTTGTTGGTTCGATCTGAGATGTAACGTACACGTAATTACATATGTCTTCTAGTTGTTTACGAGTGCGCACACCAGTTAGAGGGTTTCCAAGAATCTGAGTGGTTGGATGATCTTTGACAGTCTTTAGTTCGGAGTTATTTTGACTTGATGAAGTATCTGGTTTGTCAATTAGAAGAACTTCATCATTATCTGAACTTGAGGCAGGTGTATTCAAGTGATCGTCAATGACCACATTGATGGACTCTTGAATAACACTGATCCTCTTATTCAGTACTTGATATGCTCGACTGTTTAAAGCATATCCTAAAAAGATCCCTTTATCACTTTTGGTGTCGAACTTACCTAGATTTTCACGGTCATGTAAAATATATCACTTGTTGCCAAAAACTCGAAAGTATTTGAAATAGGCTTCTTATCAAACCACATTTCATAAGCCGTTTTATTGTTTAACTTACTTATATAAACCCGGTTGATTATATAGTAGATAGTATTTACGGCTTCAGCCCATAATTTTTTAGGGAGCTTCATACTATTCAACATTACATTTACCATTTCTTAAAGCACTCTATTTTTTCTTTCAACAATTCCATTTTGTTGAGGTGTTTTGGGCGCAGAGAATCCATGTAGTATTCCCTGATCACAACAGAATTTCTTAAAACTGCTATTCTCGAATTCTAATTCATGATCACTACAGATCTTATTGACTCAAGAACCTTTTTCAGTTTAGATCTGTTTGAGAATCATTTTTACTTCATCAAGGGTTTCTGATTTATCCCTTAAGAAGGCTACCCAAGTGAATCTGGTAAAATCATCCACGATTACCAGTATATATTTTTTACCTCCTTGACTCTACGTCTTAGTTGGTCCTATAAGATCCATGTGGAGAAGTTTGGGAGGTTTGGATGTGGCATTGGAGTCCACCTTTTTATGAGCACTCCTAGTTTACTTGCCAATTTAGCATTCGCCACATATTTTGTCAACATTCTGTAGTTTAGGTAGACCTCTTATCAGTTCTCTTTTGCTCAATCTATACAAATTGCGGTAGTGTACATGTCCAAGGCATTTATGCCATAACTCGGTTTCATCGATATGGACCATGTAACACGATTGATTAGAAGAGCTGGAATCAATTACGATGTAACAGTTTTCAGAAGTTCTATGACTAGTTAATATTACAGAACCGTTTTTATTTAAAATTTCACACCCTAGGTTAGAAAATTTTATACTATGATTTTTATCGTATATTTGAGAAATGCTTAATAAGTTATGTTTTAAACCTTCTACATGTAAGACATTCTCAAATAAAGGGAGGTTAGAAAGTTGAACCGTACCTTGGCCAATAATCCTGCAATTGCTACCATCACCAAATGTGATTGAACCATCAGTCATGTCTTTAAGAGTGGTGAACAGACCTTTGTCACCAGTCATATGCCTGGAGCATCCACTGTCTAGGTACCACTTTGAATGGCTTGATGCTTTGAAAGCTGTGTGGCAACCAAGTTAGTAACCTTAGGAACCCATTTCATAACTGTTTTGGGTTTAGGAGTATAGTTGGTCTTCTTGTATTTGTAGTTGCTGTAAGAATGACCTACTGAGTTAGATTTTAAGAGCTCCTTAAGTAAATCAACTATTTTCTTAGCTAAAGGATTTCGGTTCTGATTTTTATAGTTGATATGGTTGCATTTGGGTTTTAAAGATTGAAAAGTTTTAGCACTTTTAGAAAAATTCTGATTTGAACTATTCCCTTTTGAGTTTGAAGACTCTCCTTTCACAAATTTAAGAGGAGTATACTTCTGTTTAGGAGGAACATTTTTATCGTAGCCCAAACTGGATCGGTCGCCACATTTTCTTGATCCAGACAAAAGCTTTTCTAACTTTAGATCACCTTAGGCATACCTCCATGTATCCTTTAAACTCAAAAGTGAAGAGACTTCAAGTTTTAGTTTTTCATTTTCAGATTTAAGATTTTCAATAAGGGAGGTTTTGAAATCTAAATCACATTTAGTTTTTTCAAAATAATCTGAAATGTGGAATTTTTCTAAAACAAGAGAATCAAAATTTTCTTTACGTTTTAAAAACTTTTCTTTTAGAAGTTTTAGTTTAACAACAATTTTACAACTTCGCTTGTATAGGTCATTATAAGTGTCTTGAAGATCTTCTTCATTTTCATGATCACTATTCAGATTTTCTTCACTAGTTAAATCATCAAGTTCTGAAAAAGTGACCTTGGCTAGAGTCATAAGGGCTTTAACTTCATTGCCCGACTCGGTTTCAGAATCTTCTGATTCAGAAGAGGCTTCAGTACCAGAAGATTCATCTCAAGTAGCCAACATTCCTTTCTTTTTAGGTTTGTTCTTTTTAAGACACTTGTTTGCTAAATGCCCATATTCATGGTAGTTGTAACATTGAATATCTTTTAAAGATTTTCAAGTTTTAGATTTGGATCTTTTCTTATCATTAGATTTTTGAAAATCAAACCTCTTTTTACTTTTAAAAATTTTGTAAAACTTTTTAGCTAAAAGGGCCATATCATCTTCAGAGTTTTCTAAATTAGAATTACTACAATTTTCTTGAGAAAAACATTTAGAAGATTTAAGGGTGACTAATTTACCTTTAGGAGCTTTAAAAGTTAACTCATAAGTTTGTAAAGAGCCAACTAATTCTTCTACCCTCATATTATCCGTATTACGAAGTTCCTAGATCGCGGTTACCTTTGAGTTGAACCGTTCAGGTAGTGAGCGTAGTATCTTTGCACACACTTTACTTTCTGGGATTTTATCGCCAAGACCCCACATAGAGTTCACAATGTCATTTAATCTTATATAAAAGTCCATGAACATTTCATTTTCTTCCATATGTATTTCCTCAAATTTGGTTGTGAGGATTTTGGACTTTAGATTTCTTGACAATTGATATACCCTCGTGTGTCATTTCTAAAATATCCCAAGCTTGCTTTGCAGTATCACAGGATATAATTCTTTTGAATTAATCCAGTGATAATGTGCAAGTGATTGCATTTAGTGCTTTTGCATTGGCACTACTCTTATTTTTCTGAAGAGTGGTCCATGAGAAATAAGGTGTTACTCTCATAGATTTTGATCCATTGATACCAGTCACTTCAGTGGTAGGAGAGGTCCATTCAGTCACTGTGGCTTGCCACACGCTCTCATCAATGGATTTTAAGAAAATTCTCATCCTGCCTTTCCAATAGGCATAATTGGAAACACCAAATGGTGGAGGCCTAGTGACTGAAAGACTATTAAAATTTGACATCTTATATAGCTTAAATCGATTAGCTCAAGAAATTAATCCAAAAGTAATAACAATTAAAACGAGCTATTAGGCTTTGATACCACTTGAAAAAGCCGACCTACATGTCCTTCGGGGGGGTATGAATAGGATTATGCCAAATTAAAATGATAATAATGGAAATTAAAAAATTAAAGAAAAGATAGCACTATAATCAATTCACAATACTGAAATGTAAAGCAACCTCAAATACATGAGTATTAAGAGATTGATACAAATGTTGTTCTAAAGACAACCTTACACTAAAAACCAATGTTTATGGTTGGACAAACTGATTCCTAGAAAGGTCTTTGTATCAAAAACTCAAACTTGATACAGAAGAATAAATAAATAGCAAGGAAATGAAATCTAAGCTATTACAACATTCCCCACAATGCTTGAAATGTAAAAGATTATAACATTCACATATACAAATACATTCCATAATATTGAATAATAAAAGATATAGAAATTAAACCACACATCCAAGCATAAAGAATTATAGTGGTTCCCCTATGTGTACACTAACTGCTAAACAACAGCCACATAGCTACTCCACTCATAATATCCTCACACAGTGGATATTAGCGTTCACTATGAAAATAGTTTTTTTCCAAGTTCACCTAAAACCCTCACAATTGTGTCTTTTAAGTGGGCTTACACAATTCAAAAACCCTACACCCTGAGTTTTTTGGATCTCCTTAGATAACCAAAACAATGAGATTTTTCTGGCTCAATCTCAAAAGAAACCAAAAATAGAAGATTTACACAAATGTAAAATACCTGGATTTCTCCTTTTGTTGCAGCCCGGAAGAACCAAATCGGAGTAAAAGTTCAAATAGAAGTTCAATGTCCAATACTCACTTATAAAATGGTTCTAGATTCTAAATTGATTTTAGAATTTAAAGCACCTTGGGCTAGCTTGATTTGATTTTGATTCTAAGAAATGGGAATACCTCAATTCCTCTTTCAAATATAATTGGAATGTGGAAATTCAAAATCAAATGCAAAGAAAGCTACTAAAAGAGAATATTAAATGAGCACAATATAGCTTAAATAAATGACTACTTATCTCTTAGAGCATCATGTTGATTTAGTTTGAATTGGATATCAAACTCTAAAAATCGTGCTCTATTTATAAGTGCAGAAGTCACACCTTCGACTGGTCCTATGGACACTACGACTGGTTGTACGACCAATAGATATTTGAAATTTTAAGCGCGATCGGATAAAACCGTTCCACAACTGGTCGTAGGCCACCACGACCGGTCGAGGGACCTCCATGACTGGTTGTGACTTTTCCACGACTGGTCGTGCGGTGCTAAAATAGTCGTTGTAGTTCGAGTCGTAGCTGTAGGAATGGTTGTGAATGAGTCGTGCACTATTCACACGACCGGTCGAGCAGTCTCCATGACTGGTCTTGGCTTAATAAAAAATTCTAAAAATTTGCAACAATCTTAGGACTGGTCGAGGAATTTCTTGGACTGGTCGAGCCAGTGCTAGAACTAGTTGAACAGAGTCCAGGACTTAGTCTAAGAACAAACCAAAACACTTATAAAATAAGCAATTGACTTATATATCCAAAAATGACCTACCCTAAGGTCAATCTAAGGTCTTTCATATCTTGAAGTTCATGAAGCTTGATATCACGACACATAATGAAGCTTGAATTTGATATCTTTTAAAGCTTGATTTTGTAGTACTTGAGTTGTACTTCACCTTGAGTCTTGAGTATGAACAGTTCACTTGTCTTTCGATGTCGCTTTAAAACATTGAGCTTTGAAGCTTACAGAAGAGAACAATGTACTTGATCTTGCATTTCTTTGAAGTAGATCTTGTTCTTGTCTAGAAGCATTGTCCTTGTACATGTATATCAATGTGCTACATAAGACAGATTGTGGTTTTGACACTACAAAATTTGACAATCAAAGGAGTAAGAGACCATAGCACTTCCAGCATCTCGGTCAGATCAAAATCGGGTAACTACTGAAACAGAATCCTTTCCAAATTCAGGCTCGACTTCGAATTCAATTTCGGTCTGACCAAATGTCACTTCGGTCTGACCGAAGTGTAACATAGAGAAGCTGTGGACTGCATAAAGTGAGTCAGTTTTGCAACAGATTGCAAAAATTAAAAGTCGGTGCGTAAGGTGGAGCTTCACAACTATAAATAAGAGTCCCTAAGACGTTCCTAGGCATCATCTAGGGTTTAAGGAGTGGAGCCAAAGGGTGGAGAGTCGTCGCCAAGAGTCTGTCTTCTTCTTCCTTAGTAGTTTTTTATGCTTTGTTTAAGAGTTCTTAGTTTAATCATGTCTATGGTTGGCTAAACCTCTTAGTCAGGGCTAAGAGGTGAAGCTTGTAGCATGATTGGGATGTTTTACTTTGATTTGATTCATGTTTATGTTGAACTTCATTGATTTTTACTCGATTTTAAGGAATACTTTTAGTTTTCAATGGTTTTTTGTGACTCAAATTACAGTAGATCTGCGATAGCTTTGAGTATCTTCTTTTCTTATTTGAGATTGATGGATTGGTAAATCTTGTTGTTCGCCATCGTCCCCAAGGCATGGTTGGGTGATGAAATCCCTTCCAATCTCCACAGTTTTCTTTCATTAAGGCTAGATCAATGAGAAGTTTAGAGATTTGATCATCTCTCTTTCCATTTGGATAGGATAGGACACTAATTCTAATTGGATCGTTTAAATTAAGGTAACATCCCAAGAGCTACAAGTGGATCCTTGGCACCCTAATTCCCACCTTTAAATTTACAAGTTTCAATTACCTTATTTAAAATCACTCTCTCAAAGATTTCAAATTTAGTTTTACATCTTCTTCTAGTTCTATTTCTAGTTACTTTCAGAAGTGTACGAGTTTGTCCCTGTGGATTCGAGCTCGGTCTCATCGAGATTATTACTACATCATGACCCTACACTTGGGGTTGTGAACAAGTTTTTGGTGTTGTTGCTGGGGACTATGGTTGTGTTTTTCTGTATTTAATTAGTTTTAGAATTAGGTTGAGATTATGATTAACTTTCTATTGTGTTTCTAGGTTAGGAATTTCTCTAAATTTTTTTTTAGAAACTAACTTTATTCTCTGTTTTGTAGGAACCTAACCTAGCATATCCTATCTAGTAACTTCGTTCTAACTCTCTCTCTCTCTCTCTCTCTCTCTCACTTCTTAATTGGTGTAGTTTTCAATTCTTAGATTTTATGTTAAATTCTGAACTTGAAGGCTGAGAGTGTTTCATGCCCAAGTGGGTCCATGACAACACTCAACATCTCTTAAGTGAATGAGGATTGGTCAAAGGGTTGCCTATCCATCATAGGATTAAACGCCATCAGAGATCCTCAAAGTTAATAGAAGCGATGGCTGCTAATCAACCTACAAATTAACCTCAACCTCCAGTTGAGGAAGCTTAAGATGATAATGAGGTGCATCATGCACCCTGCCTCGTACTTTATGAGACTATTTATAACCGGTAGGGGTGACTACACCTTCATGTATGATTTTTTCAGAAAATACAGGAAATATAGGTATCAAGCCAAGAGTGATCGAACTCTTTCCAAAGTTCCATGGACTTAAATCTGAAAGTCCATATCTACACATGAAAGAGTTTGACGAGATTATAGCCACTTTATATTTTCCCAATGTGTCTGAGGACACGATTAGGCTGAAACTCTTTCCTTTCTCCTTAAAAGAAAAGGTTAAGATGTGATTGCACTCACTATGTCCATGATTTATTAGCAGATGGAACGACATGATAAGGGAGTTCATAAAGAAATTCTTCCCATACCATAAAATGAACACCATCAGAAAGTCAATAATAAACTTCACCCAAAAGGAAGATGAAACATTCTTTCAATGTTGGGAGTGGTTTGAGGATCTTATCAGTTCATTCCCGCAACACAGTTTTGAAACGTGGCGCATAACAAGTTTCTTCCATGAAGGATTGATATCATCCATGCGCTAATTCGTGGAAACGATGTGCAATGGGGAATTCATGAATAAAGATGTCGATGATGTGTGGGAATACTTCGACAAACTCATTGAAACCGCACAATCATAGGACATCCCTCCAAGACCTAGCACCACTTCTAAACCTACTCAATCAAAGGAGAAGGGCGGGATATGTTCACAACCCCAAGTTTAGGGTTGCGATGTAATAATAATCTCGATGAGACCGAGGTCGAATCCACAGGGACTGATCTCGCGTGTCTTCTAAGAACAACTAGAAGTAGAACTAGAAGAAGATGTAAACCTAATTCTGAAGTTGTAGAGAATAACTGTGATTAAAGTAATTAAAACTAGTGAATTTAAAGGTAGGAACTAGGGTGCCAAGGATCCACTTATAGCAATTGGGAAGCTACCTTATATGATTTAAGGACACAACTGGAATCAGAGTCCTATCCTATCCAATTGGTAAGAAGAGATTTGTTAGATCTCTGAACTTCTCATGGATCTAATCATCAATGGATGAGAGTGGTGAGGTTTTGGAAGTGATTCCGTCACCTAACCATGCCCAGGAGACTATGGCCACCAACAACAATTTACCAAACCCACAACCAATCATAAGAGAATTGTGAAAGTTAGGGAGGATTCCGTCACCCTACCATGCCCATGGGACGATGGTGAACAACAGGATTTCCTAATTTTACAATCTTAGTACATGAAAAGAAGATATCTCAAGCTATCGCAGATCTATTGTAATTTGAGTCACAACAAACCATTAAAAACTAAAAATATTCCTTCATAACAAGCTAGAATTCAAGAGAGTTCAACAAAACATGAATCAAAACAAATCAAACATCCCAATCACACTATAAGCTTCACCTCTTAGCCCTAGCTAAGAGGTTTAGCCAACTATAGACATGATTGAACTAAAAACTCTTAAACAAAATAAAAAGACCAACTAAAGAGGAAGAAGAAGAACTCCTAAACGGTGGCTCCACCCTTTTGCTCCACTCCTCAAACCCTAGAAGATGCTTAGGGATGCCCCAGGGACCCCTATTTATAGTTTTAGGCCTTAGACTTTTGCACCGAGTTGGAAATTTCTGAAAACCGTCTCAAATTTACATAGTCCGCTCAACTTTTGCGTAACCCTCGACTAGTCGTGGGCTATCCTCGACCGGTCGTGGGATGTCCTCGACCGGTCATGGACCACTCTCGACTAGTCGAGCAAGAAGAAGAATTTGAGATTTTACTTGCTGGAGTTCGAGTCGAGACACCTCGACTAGTCAAGCTTCGACCAGTCGAGTAGAGTCTAAGACTGGTCGAACGTAAGCAGGACTAGTTGATGATTACATAAATTCACTTCAAAACTCTAATTTTCTTCATTCTTAACTTGATTTTCTTGGATCTTTGGTGTGTGCATTCTTCATTCTTGGTTTCATCAGATCCATTCTTGGCTTTGGTGATTCTTGAGCATTAAATCTATGCTTTTAACATCTTTTTCAATTTAAGCTCTTAAATTCAGCTTGCAACACAAACATGTTTAAAATAGAACATTAAGCATTATTATGTTTATAAAACCAAGAAATAAATAGGGTCCAATATGCAATATTTGACCCTCAACACAATCCCCAACCAGCATTTTGCTAGTCCCGAGTAAAGTATGCGAAAAATATTTCAAGAACACAGGATAATTTCTATAAACCCAAGTGATTTTTAAAAATAATCTAGCTAATTAAATTCTAAAATATAACAATGTTGAGCATTACTTTCTCCTAAACTCCAGCACTTGGTAATTTCCATAATCAAGTTTAAGGTATTAATCCTCCAATTAGAGCAATTCTAAACATCGAGTTCCATGGGTGCATAGTGAAACCTAAACTTATCACAATCAAAGGTTCAATTCTTTATTTCATGATAACATTGATAATAAAAGTAGCATTCAGGACAACTAAAACTTACCTTACAGTTCATCCTTTTCATTCTTCCAGCTTTAGATTTTTCCATCGATGGCTTTCACGCTATGTTCAATCTTTTTAATGATCTTCAATAGGTAGCCCTTTTCGATGACAACTATTTTTTTAACTGGGTATTTATTTGTTTTTCTTTCTTTTCAATCTTCTCATTGAACAGATTCCCCAGGTTGGTACCTTCCATGCTTAATAATCACCAAGTTAACAATTCAATATCAAACTGACACCTTAATGTGTAAGCTGTGACATGTGAAATCATGACTCAATCAATGTTTAAAACTTCTAATCATGAATTAATAATTCGAACTTAACTGTGAAATCTAACAAGTAACTGAACCCAAGAGTCATAAAGCACCAACATGAAGTATCTTATGTTTCTAAATCATGGATGAACTTCAATATCACTTGAATTAAAAAAAAAAATTCAGAAATTTTTTTCACAATTTTTGCTCAAAGACTAAGGAAACACTTATTAGCTTGCCTAATCCACTCCCCCCAACCTAAAATCTACATTATCCTCAATGTGAAAGATATAAGCATGCACTGCACATGAGACAACGAAAGTAAATGAGAGGTTATAGAAAGGTAATACCTGAAGAACAAATCTAGAGGCTTTTCCAAGTGTCTCAAAGTGAAGATGGGTTAGCAGGAGGACTCAACAGACGAGAAGCAAACTATGTTAAACAGCATAAAGCGGACTATCCTAGACATAACATGAAAGTAATAAACTAATCCTAAACTAGGAAAGTAAGGGAAAAATTATTCAGTCATGTTGCAAGGTTCCTCCTCCAACCAATATCTTGATAAATTTCTCAATAGGTTTTTCAACAAGATCATCTAAAAGCCTTTTTTGCAATAGGCTTGGATGCCCTAGAGCATGAATTTTCAGAGAAATTTATGTACCTCATCAAAAAATTATCATTGAATCGCTTGAGGTATCCTACGTACATACGATTCACCTGTGAGAGAAAAAGTTTCAGAGTTAGTACCACATGGTGAATCAGAGATAACAAGTACATAGAATTCAGAAAAATTCTTAGTGGATGATGTAGTCTTAACACATTCCAAAGTTTTAGACTCCAGTTCAATTTTTAACTTTCCCTCCTGTGATAGTAAAGATTCAGGATCTATGGAGGGAAGGGTTTCAGAATAAGGCTTCTCTTGGTCGGTAACAACTATCGAGGTGTTATCATGCAAGGTATTCACTATGTCTTGTATCATGGGATCATTAGAATCCGTAAAGTGTGCCAAGCAGTCGTCCAAAGAGTTGGGAAATTCAGCTGAGAGTAACTTATTTTCCTCATTGAAGTTTATGATGTGCCCAAGGATTCCATCATCTCTGGAAGTGGATGAACGCATGCTCTCTTGCTCTTGCCCTGCACAGACAGATTGAAAATCAACAGGCGTGTATTCCAAATGCGTGTATTCCAACATACGTCATGTATGTTGAACTATGTAGTCTAAGTGTTTGTAGAAATGTCTGAATGGTTTAAAGCACAATATATTATCCTATTTGCAGGTGTTGAGAAGCGATTCTCAACTCTCCTATAGGTGTGTATGATTTCCTACATGCAAGTCACATTCTTTGTTGTTTAATTTCAAGTATTACTTATGTGTAAATCCATGTTAAGTTGATATGCTTCAATGCTCACTTATTACATGATTACTTATTACATGATTTGAATTGTCATTCATTTACTATTCTAAATTGTATATGCATATCTGTTATAATGGAATGTGTTTGGGACTATGAAATAGTCCAGGAAATCGGTAATTAGCCTTGAGTTCGTGGCTGAGGTTGCTTTCGCCACGAAGGACGTGATTTGACGAACCCGAGTCGTATTAGAGTTGTCGGCAGTGGTTTGGCCACACGGAGTGTTTACGCACTCTATGTCGTTCAACCCAATGTGCACTCGTGCTAGTCGAGACCGTCAAGTAACCCGATTGTGCGATGTATGTTCACCATGTATGGACGCTATTGTTTGAATCTAGGGTACCAAACTTGCCGATGAAATCCTGTTAACCGTTGTACCTTGATCCGCTAAGACTCATGAGCCGGAATAGTGGTATGGGACACCGTGGTCGAGCTGTCGGCCTACGCTGGGGTGATGAGCCTCCCCGTAGTGACCAGTGAGCACACTAGACTCGTGAGCCGATTATGGTGGTATGAGACATTATAATCATGTTGTCGTCCTATATTGATTAGTGACGAGCCCTTTGTAGTGACCTCGAGCATACCAGGATACTGCATTAGGGCGACGAGCCTTAGAGTAGTAACGAAGGTATGATAGGCGTGCATTGATTGGTGACGAGCCCTTTGCAGCGACCTAAAACCATATGATCGTATGAGATGGCCTAGGACTGACGACCCTAGAATGGATCACTGTGTGGAAATTGATATGAGGAAGGTACCTTAGCTTCCCAATCATGCTGTATGAAAAGGACTAATAATAACTTGGTAATCATGTTCATACACCGCATTTGCATGTGCGTGGAAGTTGTTGGCACTGTGGGAGGATGTCATGCGTAACGTAAGATGAAGACGCTGAGGGAGTAAGGCAAGGGCATGCATCATTTATACATACATCTGCTTTATCATTACTGCTTGATTGAATTGATAACATGTTAACCTTTGCTTTATTGTTCCACTGAGTTGATCACTCACTCTCACGTTCTGGGGCGGTGTAAACACCAACCAGACTCTGTCTTAGCTACAGATGGAGACCCGACTGAGGGTGAAATTGGGTCAGAATCCAACGGTCAGATTGCTTAAAATCGTCATGCAAGCGACACAACTCAGATTTCATAAAATCATATTTAATTTCTCACCGTTCTCACACTCTTCACTCCGGACTCAATCAAATCGACCTAGGACATCATCTGGACTTGATTTTTGAGGTGATGGTCAAGTCCAACATGGTGAGCATAATGTCTAAGATTATCGCTATCGGACTTTCGACGCGCGGTCCAGGTCCGATCTAAAGCTTCTAAAAATTCCCAAGAGCAACTAAATTTAGCATTGAATCCCAGATTTTAGAGTAACATAGCGCTAACGATACTATAGGTTTTAAGTCCTGCAGATCAAATTTAAAGTGATTGATGCTAATTTCACAAGCAATCGAGTTTAGCGCTAATTAACCCACAAATAACTTCTAAGGAAAATAGAGGTAGTACTCGGGTCTTGGCATGAAATTTTTCGGGTCATTACAGTCTACCCCCCTTAAAGAAAAAGTTCATCCTCGAAATTCGTACCTTCACATATTCCTCAAGGATCCGAGGGTAGCACTTTCTGACCTCAGCTTCAGTCTCCCAAGTAGCCTCTTCTTCACTATGATGCATCCATAGTACTTTCACAAGAGGGATGACCTTACTACGCAATACCTGCTCCTTCCTGTCTAGGATACGAATCGGTCGCAGTACATATGTGGCATCCTTGCTCAATTGCACCTGCTCCCAACTGATGATATGCGAAGGATCAGGAACATACTTCTTCAGTATAGAAACATGAAATACGTTATGCACGCCCGCAAGTGGTGTGGGCAAAGCAAGATGGTATGCTACCGCTCTCACTCGATCCAGAATTTGAAATGGACCAATAAATCTCGGCATGAGCTTCTCCTTCTTACCAAACCACAAAACTCCCTTCATAGGGGAAACCTTAAGAAATACATGGTCTCCAATCTCAAACTCAAGCGGTCGCCGCCTCGTATCAGCGTAACTCTTCTGCCTGCTCTGGGCTGTCAGAAGTCGACGTCGAATAATGTCAACTTTCTCTGAAGTCGCCTGCACCAACTCCGGGCCAATCAAACTACGCTCACTAACTTCTACCCAGCAATGCGGTACTCTACACAGGCGACTATACAATGCCTCGTAGGGAGCCATGCCGATACTCGCCTGGAAACTGTTATTATACGCGAACTCTGCATAAGGGAGACAATCATCCCAATTGTCCTTGAAATCCAAAACACAAGCTTGTAACATGTCTTCCAAAACCTGATTCACACGTTCCGTCTGCCCATCTGTTTGCGGATGAAACGCGGTGCTGAACTTCAATTTCACACCCATCGCTTCCTGGATATGAGTCTAGAAGATAGATGTGAATCGCATGTCTCTATCAGACACAATCTCCAAGGGAACTCTATGCAGACGTACAATCTCCTTGATGTACAACCTAGCCAACTCATCTGCAGAGTTTGTGACTCTGATCGGTAAGAAATGAGCCGACTTCGTCAATCGGTCGACGAACACCCAAATAGAGTCATGTCCCTTCCTCGTTCTCGGTAGCCCTGAAATAAAATCCATAGAGATGAAGTCCTACTTCCATTCTGCTATGGGCATGGGCTGAAGCAACCCAGGAGGTCGGCGATGCTCTGCCTTGACCTGCTGGCAAGTGAGACAACGAGATACAAACTCAGCAATGTGAATCTTCATGTTGTCCTACCAATAAAATCTTCTCATATCCTGATACATCTTCGTGCTACCTGGATGCATCGCAAGCTTAGAATTATGGGCTGACTCGAGAACCTCCCGTCTCAAGTCAGGAATGTCTGGGACACATAACCGGCCACGAAATCGTAGGCCCTCATCTAAACTAACACTCCACTTAGAGTTCTCATCTGTACCAACCCGCTTTCTCATCTTCGCCAAAAGTTTATCATCTGCCTAAGCTGCAACGATCCTCTCGTCAATGAGGGGCTGTACACGAATGTGTGCGATAACCTCATACGGCTCTTCCACCGTAAGTTTCTGTTCAAAGTCTCGCACAAACTTCAACATGTCCCATTCTACTATCATTAGCGGAGCCACAAACTCTATAGCCTTCTTGCGACTCAACGCGTCTGCCACAAGGTTCGCTTTGCCCGGATGGTAAGAGACATCGAACTTAAAGTCTTTCAATGTTTCCATCTATCGGCGCTGCCTCATATTCAAATCACGCTGCATGAAAATATACTTAAGGCTCTTGTGGTCGCAAAAGAGTTTGAACTCCTCTTCGTAGAGGTAATGTCTCCAGAGCTTTAATGCAAAAATGACAGCTGCCAACTCCAGGTCGTGTGTAGGGTAATTTTCTTCTAGTTTCCTCAACTGTCTCGAAGCATATGCAATCACCCTGTTCTTCTGCATAAGGACACAACCTAGACCAATGCGAGAGGCGTCAGTATATATCGTATACTTAACCCCTTGCTCTGGCAATACTAGCACAGGGGCGGACGTCAACTTGTCCTTCAGCTCTTGAAAAGCTACCTCTGCCCTCTCATTCCAAGAAAACTTCAAATCTTTTCGTGTCAACTGAGACAACGGTCTGGCTATCTTAGAGAAGTCTCGTATGAAGCGTCGATAATAGCCTGCTAGACCTAGAAAGCTCCTCACCTTAGTAACTGAACCAGGCTGCTTTCAGTCCTGAACTGCAGTTACCTTAGCAAGATCGACAGCTATCCCTTCCTTGGACACCACATGTCCTAGGAACTTGACTTCCTCTTTCCAGAAATCACATTTCTTGAACTGTGCAAAAAGTTGATTCTTCCTGAGAGTATCTAAGACTGCTCTTAAGTGCTCCTCGTGCTCTTCCCGACTCGCATAATATATCAAAATGTCATCGATAAAGACAATGACGAATCGGAACAAGAGTGGCCGAAATACCCTGTTCATCAGATCCATGAACACAGCTGGTGCGTTCGTAATACCGAACGACATCACAAGGAACTCATAATGGCCGAAACTAGTCCTAAAGGCGATCTTCTGCACGTCCTCATTCTTGACGCACAACTGATGATACCCTGACTGCAGATCAACCTTCGAAAAGTACCGTGCCCCCTTCAACTGATCAAATAAATTATCGATCCTGGGCAAGGGATACTTGTTCTTCCCAGTTACATGATTCAACTTGCGATAATCAATATATAGTCGCAAGGAACCATCCTTCTTCTTAACAAACAGGACAGGTGCTCCCCAAGGAGACACACTAGGCCGAATAAAACCCAAATTCAACAAGCCATCTATCTACTTCCTAAATTCCTCCATTTCACTCGGAGGCATACGATAGGTGGGCAAAGAAATGGGCGCCACACCAGGCATGAGATCGATAGTAAAATCAATCTTGCGCTGAGGGGGTAATCTAGGAATCGACTCGAACACATCTTCAAACTCCCGAACTACAGGCGTGCTTTCAAACGCCGATCCAACCATACTCTCCAACAGAGAAGTATAATAACCAAGACGAAAAGGGTAACTGACCTGAACTGGGAAAGTGACTGTCTCGCCCTCAGGTCCATAGATTGTCACCAACAGAGCTTCACAATCAATCTCTGCCCACATCTTCGTGAGCTAATCCATACCCATAATGACATGTTCATAGTAAAGAGGTGTGACAAAAAGGTCAACAAGAATCGATCCACTCCCTAGATCAATCAAACAATCCATACAACGCTTGTTCATAGTAGAAGAGATCCCTGTAGTAGTAGTGAGTGTCACTCCCTTCATAGTGACAGTGCCCAAAGTCAGACACCAAACTACCGCATACGATATAAGAGAGGTAGTGGACCCTGTATCCACCAACATAGAAATGAGAATACCTTGGATGTGAGCAGTAACCTCAAAGGATCTCGGTACCAAGTTAGCCACAGGCGCTTCAGCTGAGAGTGTGTGAACTCGAGCCTGCTGCTAGCGATTCGGCGGAGGAACCATGGGCCGCTGAGGTGGCCTGAAGCTAGGTACAGAAGGTCTAAAAGATGGATGAGCTAGTGCTGAACGAAGAGGTGGAGGTGATATGACCAGAGGCATCGGACGACTGATCCTCTGCGGTGGAGTAAATCCACTATCCCGCATACGCGAAAAGCAAGTACGATCCGAATGCCCCATCTTCCCACAGTCGAACAGCGAAAATCAGCTCTCACCTGCTGAGTGGGCGGCGCTGAACTCTTCGGAGGAGAATCTGCCCGCGACCTCTTGCCGAGAAAAGGCGCACTCTAAAAGTCAGGTCGTGGTTTGGGAACCATAGGTGCTCACATACAAGATGACCTGTCCCCGTCCTGCTCACCTCGCAGGGACATGCTCACCAACTCCGCATAAGAAGATATGCTAGTACAGCACATCTTCAATCAGATCTTAGGCCTCAACCCCTCAGAAAAATGCGCCATCCTCATCGGCTGATCACTCAGAATCAAAGGAGCATAGCGACCTAGCTCAGTAAACCAGTTCTCATACTCCGTCACCGACATCCCTCCCTGACGGAGGTGAAGGGACTCACTCTCCTTCTCGTGTCAGTACGTAACCGAAAAATACTTCTCGTGGAAGCGTGCCTCAAACGCCTGCCATGACCACTCATACCCTTCCGCAACAGTGCGAAGAACACTGTCTCACCATAAACTGGCCTCCTTCTCAAACATGAAGGAGGCAAGCTATACCTGCTCAACCTCAAAACAGTGCAGCGGTATCAGCATCTTAGAGATGCTATCAATCCAGTACTCAGCCTCATCGGGTCTATGAGAACCCGCAAATGTGGGAGGTCGTAAGCGCTAGAATCGCTTAAATGTGCCGCTCGCACTAGCGCTCCCAGATGGGTGCATATGTGAAGCAGGTGGAGTCGCCCCCATCTAGGAGCGCTAGTGCGAGCGGCACATTTAAGCTGCTGCTGGTGGTGCTGCTGTTGAATCTACTGTTGTTGCATCAACAACATCATCTGCTCAAACCTATCAGGAGGCGGAGCAGACGAAGATGCATACGGCATCGACGCAGATGCACAGTTCGGCTCAGGAACCAAAGGTGTGACTGGAGGAGCCATAGGTGGAATCACAGGTGTCGGCCCAGCACCAGCATGAGATGGGCCCGACTGTGGATCTGTCTGGCTATCGCTTAGGGGAGAAACCCCGGCAAGCGACTCGACCAAAGAGAGACGAGCCGAAGTCTTCGAACCCTTAGGAGGCATACCCTACATTCAACAGAGGATGCAACTTGTAAGATTCAACATGCACATAATCCACCCATATAGCATTCATAGCACAACTTCAACGATAAACAACATGCATTTCATTTAATAAAATTGTCGCAATACAAGAAGTGCAGCATTACATGAATCGCGATAGAGAAAGCATGTGAACTAAAACATCTAAAACTTCAAACAACAAACAGCTTCCAACTACTATGCCAACAACGGTAAGCAACAAAACAAAGTAAAGGACGACTACAACTGCAACTACTCGTCGGAATTAGGAGATGGAGGCGGGGCACCCTTATCTTGCAAACAACACAAGATAGACTTCAGAGTTCGAGTCACCTTCTTAAACTTATGCTTCACAAGGCCTCGAAGATCCATGATATCCTGGCGTAGAACAGCCTGACCTTCCTCAAGCTGAGAGATACGGGTATCCCTGGCAGCCTGTTCTGCGCTCTGCTCTGGTGCCACAGGAGGAGAACTCTCACTCGTATCCTGGGCCTCTACCTTTTCCTCATCCTGCTCTTCTTCTTCTTCAATCTCAGCTCCACCCTGGCCATAACTCTCTACCTCATCGATCTCTGTCTCATCCTCACTTTCTGAGGCTTGTCGTCGACGAGGCCCAATGTTCATCTGATTTAGGGTCGTCTCATTAATGTAGCGAACAGGTACTGGCTTTTCTGTCCCAAGCCTGAAGCTAAACTCATGTGCAAGCTTACAAATGAGTCAGCCAAATGGGAGTGATTCGGTCCTCCTATTCGAACGAGCGATAAGGATAATCTGACGCAAGATGTACGTTGGCACACATAGCTTCTCTCCTTGCCCCACTTGATACAGAAAATCTACCATCAGGCGTGTACACTCGCTGCGGTTGCTCCACCTTGGATATACAATGAATGTACATATGTGGTGAAGCAAGGGGAAGTCGTCCATCATGTTGGTAGCTAGAAGGCTTCGATTAGGCTGCCATTCGACCAGACGACCACACAGGAGCTGCGTGCGGCGATTCCTCTCACGCGCACTGCTCAAATTCTTCTCACTAGCATGAACCTCACCAAGCGGCACATTCAAGAGTCGGGATATCAAAGCAACGTTGACTGTGGCCTCCCGACCGCTTCCACAAGGGATCTTAAACTGTAGAGGCTCCAGCGAAGGATTACGAATGATGGCATAAAAAGCTCGAACAGTGCTCGCATTGGCGCGATATTCACCCTCAAACAAGGGACACCAACCGGCTCCTTCCAGGCGCTCCAATAAGAGAAACTCGCCAAATAGCCATAGATCTACATAAGCCTCAAAAAGGACCCTGCGGCCTTCATAGACTCCATGAGATAGCTCCGCCAACAAGGTTCTTTCAATGGGAGCTTGAGGATCAAGGTCCCGCTTGGTCTGAAACTCACGAGTGGCGGTCGTGCTCGCGGCGACACCTCTCGGCTTCCGTGCATGGGTTGGGCGGCTAGGCCCGGCTTCATCCACGAGCGCTCTCTTCTTCCCCATCAAAGAGAGAAAGGTGGAGATGAAAAATATGGCCGTGACAAACTCAAATAAGGCCATGGAAAATGAGAGAAAAGGGAGTAATGAGAAGAATGGTGAGACTTCCACACACTTGAGATCCCAAAGAAGGATTTGAGAGCTCAAATAAGAAGAAAAGGGAGTGAAAACAGCAGCGGGGATGGATTTTTTAGATGGGTTGAATGGGTGTGCACGAAAATGGAAGAAGAAGGAGATTAGGGAGGGATTTTGGTGGAGTTTTGAGAGAGACTTGAAGAAAAGGAAAGCTTGGGAGGGTATTTTATGAAGGAGAGAGGGTTTGGGAGGTGTTTTAATCGACCAACCATGGAGGAATGGGCCACACTAGGCCCCAACGGCGTCGGCCCGAGCCGGCCCGCTGGGCGGCGAGGTCATCGCCGGTCTCTAGACAGTCCGGCGATGACTCACCATTTGGGCGAGGTCCTCCTGGCCCCTTAAGTCCAAAATGATGTGGGTCCCCCCTGGGCCCCCCTGAAATTGCCCCGATCAGGCCCTTAGTCCGATTCGACGCATATCGGGCCACTAGGATTAAAATCTAATACAAACACAGGTTTACAGATATTTTAAGG